>NC_134239.1:63478010-64103010 GCF_965152275.1 Natator depressus
TATCCAGTTTCCCATTTCCCTGAGCCCTAAAATTCACCCCGATTAAATTAGACAAAACCAGTCAGAGCCAGCTGCTAGGTTTGTCCACAGGAACCAATACTGCAGTCAAACGCACTGATTGACAAGGACTCCTGTGCCTTGCAGTTAGAAATGACCCTGAACCAACTAACTACCCCACCCTCCCAAGCATCCATACCTAACCTTGGGAAGTTGGGATTCGGATCCAGAGCTGAATTTGGCAACTAGATTCTCTCTTTGAACCCAAATCCCAGAACCCAAACCCTGTGAACTTGGGGGAATTTTGGATCTGAACATTGTGTCAGATCTCAAGCAGTACTTTTTCTCTCCTCCTTCAGCCAAGTAAAACAAGAGTTTTTCCCTTTTTTAATTGGCAAAGACTCAACCCACCTCCACCTGCTCTGTGATCATTTGCCGAATGGCAGAAAACATAGGAAACAAAAAAAGCCACTCAGGCTAATTCTTATTATTTCTCCTCCTCTAGGAAAATGCCTGAAAGTTCAGTACAGCCAGTTCAACCCAGTCAGGCATGGCTGCTGGCGTAGGAAGATACTCTAAACTAGTGAGTTTGTGAATGATGTCAGTTTGGTCTCTTGATGGCTGCTGTTCTCATCAGCCAGGGCTAATAAGATGTGTGTTATAACAAAGCATGCTGAGAAGTTTAACCATATTATCGTGTATGAAGTGGCCAAGGAAATACTGAGTTTCCTGGTTCAGTACCCTTGCTGAGGCTAGCTGTATTTCACAGGTATTGCAGTGACATTCTCTGACACATTTCGCACACATGAAAGACTGCTGACTAGTTTAAAGGCCAGACATGATCACAAGTGTTTCAAAATCCAGCCCTTCTCCCAAAATACGTTTGGGGGTCTTTTTCTGTTTCTTTTCCTCCTCTCACTTGCTGTCTTTCTTTCCTCTTCTTCTTTAATATTCTACCCAGTGGATGAAACCAGGGACTGGTACAACTGTCTAGAGGTAGGTATGGTGTCGGCAAGGTTCCCCCTGACCGCTCTGCTGGTGTACCACAATAACAATCCGCAGCACCTTCTGCTATTTAAATTCTGGGGCACCCATGATATTTGGCTTGCACATTTCTGTACAGCCCAGCCCTGCTGAGCCCAAAGGCACTCAGAGCTGATATGGAGCACCCCCTGGTTTTCAAGCACTAAGACACCCCCTGCCACGTCACATCACTCCTGAAGTACTCTTTTCTAGTGAAAACTGGGCCTACGTACAGCGCTACCACGGCTTCTCAGTCCCAGCTTGCAGCACCAATTGCTATTCAAGTCCCCAGGCTTTCACATAGCTCTGCTCCTCAGTCTTGACTTGCAACTCATTACTCCTGTTTTGGACTTAATATTGAATATTATGTTTTGGTTCTTCAGCAGAGATGAATGATAACAGTAACTCAAGGACCAATTCTGCACAGCTGAATTAAGTAGTTGTAACATTGATTTTACTGGGAGCTGGATTGGGTTCTAGTGGCCCAATTCTCTCCTCCCTATAAGCACCTGAAGAAGCTGAGGGAAGAACCATTTGTGGGTCCCCAATCATGAAGCTGGTTCTACGCCATCCCCATCCCCCGAATAGTTTAGAGCAATCTTGGGGCTGCTGTACACTATGGCAGCTGGCTGTGGCCCCAACAGGCCAGTGCCCTACTTGGGGAATCACTGGAGTACAGTAGCACTCCAGCCAATCCCTTCCTCCTCGCCATATCCCCTACACTAGGGGCTGGGGGAAGGTAGCATAGGAGAGGTTATGCTTGCTCCATGCCATTCAGGGATTCCCCCCTGGCAGGAATTGCACTGTGCTTTCTGGCCTTTTCATGCCACTGGAGTGGAGAATCTGGCCCTCCGTGTTTAAGATGTAGCGATCCATCTGACAGTGAAAAAGTAAAGAACTGCTAATAAAAGTACAACTTTAAAGGGACACTTAAGCTCAAAATCCTTCTTTTAAAATGCTCGTTCCTCCTTTACTAATAAATAACACTTCTGATAGGTAAGACATAATGTTTCTACTTAGATCAGTGGTCCCTCCTTACCCTTGTCCTCATCCTCCTCCCCGTCCCCTGGGAGCTTTGATCAGGAGCCAGGGCTGGAGTAAGGCTATGGATCTGATGTGGGGGGTGAATAGGGGGCTGAGGCTGGGGCTGGAGCCGGAGCCATGGCTGGGTCAGGAACCAGGGGTCAAGGCCAGGGGCGGGTCTGGGGCCAGGACTGGGAGTGGAGCTGTGGTCAGGCCACAGTCAGAGCCAGCAGCCGTGGCCAGGTTTGGAGCCACAGATGGGCTGGGAGCCAGGGACTTAGTCTGGGGCCACAGCTGGGGGTGGGGCCAGGGCCAGGAGTGGAGCTGTGGCTGGGGCCAGAGCAGAGCTGGGAGCAGAGTGGGGCAGGGTGGCACTCCCTCCCTGCCCCCCCAAACGTTCCTCCGTGCCCCGTTAGGGGGGCACGCCACAAAGTTTGGGGACCACTGACTTAGATTGTGAGCTGTTTGAGGCAGGGAAGGTCATTTTGTTTTCTGTGTTTGTACAGCACCTAGTACAATGGAGTCCTGCTCCATGACTAGGGCTCCTAGGTGCTACAGTAATGCAAATAAATAAATAATAATTAAATATAATGATTTTAGATCCCAATTTACTTTTTGCCATTCATGGTGTTTGTTTACATTTTGTATTTTGATGCCTCCCCCACTTCACCGTGCAGGATGGAGTTCAGACACAGGAGAGAATCGGGCCCAGAAACCCTGAGATCCTTATCCATTCATAACAAAGTCTGATCTAATCAGTGACCACAAATACTAGAATTCCTAACTCCTAAGTATTCAGTGATTGTGCCAACTCTGGCCTTTTTACTTGCTGGCCACAGGAAAAAAAAAAAAAAAGGATTTGCACTATTTCCCATTCTTCATTAAAGCTCCATGTGACAACAGTTAAACAATTATCAGTAAATACAGTGCTAATGTGTTTATATGTACAAACCTGCTCGGCCCAGCTAGGGAATTATTGCACTTATATGAAAAGAGCAAAGGTTAATGTGGTGACAAAACTTCACACTTACAATGAGTGTCTTACATGCCTGTCAGTACAAGCTGTACAAGTGCAATGTCCTCTCCAAATGTAGATTTCTCCAAAGACTATATGCTTCTTATTAGAGACCTTGTGAGAAAGTTGAAGAAGGGAAGTGGGATAGGAAATACAGTGGCTTTTCCAAACGAGATGACCTCAGCCTTAGTCTTTGAACTTAGAACAGGTAATTGGTTAAAAAATAACACAATGAGTTACACAAACTCACAATGAGTTACACAAACAAAAAATAACACAAACTCACATGAGTAAGATCAGGCCCTAGGTATAAAAGGAACACAGAAGGCAAGGGCAGAGTCTGCCATCAGTCAGGTGAAGAATTAAGGCTGTATAGGGGCCTTAACTGTGTATTTTCATGCATCCATGTTTGACATTCTTTTCAATTCAATCTTGACTCTGAGTTTCCTGGATTTCTAATGTTTGGAGTTTATTAAAGCTGTTTTTTTGTTTCTTTGCTGATGAGTGATGACTACAACATTCAAAAGTGATTTTTCCTTCCTTGGTATTCTACTGTTGAGAACAGCCCACTTCCACTTTAATTGAATTGTCTCGTTAGCACTGATCCCCCACTTGGTAAGGCAACTCCCATCTTTTCATGTAGTGTGTATATATACGTACCTACTGTATTTTCCACTTCATGAATCTGATGAAGTGGGTTTTAGCCAGTGATGAGCTGCCAAAATCTTAACAACGGGTTCCCTCCTCACCCCATGAGGGGGTCGTTGCCCACCCCCACCCCCCGGGACTCCTGCCCCATCCAACCCCCCGTGTTCCTTGATGCACCTCCCCAGGACCCCTGCCCCATCCACCCCCCTCCCCTGTCCCCTGACTGCCCCCAGAACCGGGCAGAAGGGTCTCGTGGGCCACCGTAGTGGGTGCCCACCCCGCCCCTAAGAGCCAGAGAGACCTGCTGGGGGGGCGAGGTGGGGAGTCCTGGTGGTGCTTACCTGGGGCAGCTCCCAGGAAGCATATGGCAGGTCCCTCTGGCTCCTAGGGGTGGGGGAGAGTAGCTGGGGGGGAGCAAGGAGAGCGGCCGCTCCCCCACTGATCACATCAAAAGTGGCGACTTAGGCGCCGACTCCCTGGGTGCTCCATGGCTGGAGCCCCCACAGGGAAAATTTGGTGGGTGCAGAGCACCCACCGGCAGCTCCCCACCCCGCGCCCGGCCCCAGCTCACTTCACCTCCGCTCCGCCTCCTCCGCTGAATGCGCTGCCCCGCTCTGCTTCTCCCCCGCCCCGGCTTCCCACGAATCAGCTGTTCGGCAGGAAGCCTGGGAGGGCTGAGAAGCAGGCCGCGGCTTCCCGCTCAGGCCGAGGTGAGCTGGGGCAGGGAGCGGTTCCCCTGCGCCCCCCAGCCCCGGGGTTACCTGCTGTGGCGCGGGCAGCCCTGCTCGTGCCCCCCTGCCCCAGTTCACCTCCGCCTCCTTGGGCCTGAGCGGGAAGCCGTGGCCTGCTTCTCAGCCTGCCCCAGCTTCCCGTGGGAGTAGCTGATTCGCGGGAAGCCTCGGGGGGCGGAGAAGCAGAGCGGGGCGGTGCGTTCAGGGGAGGAGCCGGAAGCGGAGCGGAGGTGAGCTGGGGCCGGGGGTGGGGTGGGGAGCTGCTGGTGGGTGCTCTGCACCCACCAGATTTTCCCCTTGGGTGCTCCAGGGCTGGGTGCATTTGGTGCCGAAGGTGGGTGCCTAATTTTCCCCTTGGGTGCTCCAGGTGCCTAAGGCCGGTTAAATTTAGAAGCAGAACAACCGGTTCTACAAGGGCTTCTAAATTTAACAACCGGTTCTAGCGAACCAGTGCGAACTGGCTCCAGCTCACCACTGGTTTTAGCCCACAAAAGCTTATTCCCAAATAACTGTATTAGTCTCTAAGGTGCCACAACTACTCCTCGTTGTTTTCACAACATTCTTGTAATTTTTTTAGCCTTAAGTTATTGATACGTGATCACTACCTTAGCTGCAACTTAACAATGCAATTTGTCTGTGACTGACTATTACAGCATCACTGGTGTGCCTGATGCTGTCTATAGACATGTCAAAAGACATTTTCTTGTCCTACGGAGTTTCCAGCTTACAGCTGAGAATTGTAGCATTTGGCCCTAAGAAATCAAAAATCGCATGTACAGTTTTCTTGGAAAATTTTGTTCATCTGTGTGCTTTTGTGGGGGGGAGTTGGCTCGGAGTGAATTGGGCCAGTTAAGAAGAAGAAGGAATGATAGGGTGAGTTAACTGAAATAGCCATGCTTAATATGGGGGCCCAGAAGAAAATGAAGGACAGTCCAAACTCCACTACCACGTGTGCAGCTGAGCTAGGTGGTCAGCAGGCATGTTATGAGATAGAAGAGCTTGATGTGCATCCTATACTACCCAAAGGCTTGGTGTTCCTGCCACAAGAAATGCACACAGACCTCGAATGCTAGCAGAGGGCCTTGGAATTAGTCTCTAGACAAGATTTGGTTCCAAAAATATAAATCCACGTGGCATCTGAGGAGGAACCAGAGGGATACAGGAGAAATCTTTTGGTGTAGTACACCACTCAGTCTCTTCCCCCAGGAAGCTATTATTTTGAGAAGTGAGGGCAGGAAAAGGAGGCCACTCAGACACTGGACACCACTTCATAGTCATACAGTTCGTGGCAGCAATTCTGACAAAGGACCCACACATGATGCCAATAGGGACATTTGTCCCTAACAGCTTTTACCGTAGTGATGGTGAGCAAAGACACAGTTATCTAAATGTCACACCCAGCCCAACTAGCATTGTCCAAGCTGCTGAAATTCCAGAAAAGCCCTTCAACTGGATGGGCAGGAAGAGCAACACCAAACCGGCTTTTGCTCTGCAGTGGGGCTGGGAATGGTGGAGATGGATGAATGGGCAGAAGCAATGCTGGAGAGACCTGTCCCAGCAGCAGGGCTACAAATAGCTGCTACAGATGGATGAACAGGAGAACAGTGCTGAAGGGCCTGCAGTGAGCTGAGAGTGGCCGACGTGGGTGGACGGACAGGAAAGGCCTTTGCCCTACAGTAAGAATGAGAACAACTAATGGAGATGGATTATCAGGAGCAGAGATGATAGTAGACTTTGCCCTGCCTTGGGCTGAAAATACCTGCTAGGTACACTGGAGGATAGGAGAGAAGCAGGGGAAATAAAAACACGATTAGGAAAAGAGAGTGAGTGTCTGATTATTGTTTGCCAGTAGTTTGCCACATGCTGTGGAAGTTTAGGGCCGTAGCCCAGGAACACATTACCTCAACATATTCTCCCAGCTTTAAAGCAGGGTCTGTTCTCTGCTTGTGAAATCCTAAGCAGATGTGGCCAGACTCCGGTGCACCCAGAGATGGATCCATCATGGCTTGCTCTGCAAATGACAATGAGGACTTAAATTAGCAACAACAACAACAACAAAAAAACTGAGGAGTCCTTGTGGCACCTTAAAGACTAACAAATTTATTTGGGCATAAGCTTTCGCAAGCAACCCACATCCTTTCATATATTTATACCTGTTTCTGTATTTTCCACTAGATGCATCTGATGAAGTGGGTTCTAGCCCATGAAAGTTTATGCCCAAATAAACTTGTTAGTCTCTAAGGTGCCACAAGGACTCCTTGTTTTTTTGCTGATACCACTGAGACTTAAATTAGCTTCAGAAAATGGACACTATTTCTTCCTCCCCCTTCTCTTAAGCAGTCTCTATAATAAGGTAACTAAACTGAATCAGCTCCTTCTGCCTCCTGCAGAACTTGCTGATTAGGGAGGGTTGGGGGAGTGGGGGAAGGGAGGAGAGCGGCCTCTCTCTCTTCAGCAAACCTCTGCAACTTCCTGTCAGCTGAACTACCACACAGCAAGCACAACATACGCTTTGTGCTTGAACTGAATCCAAAGAGAACGCGGCCCATATGCTGCCTGCACTCATTTCTGTCCTTTACTACACACCTACTCTGACTCACTTTCCAACCATGTTCTCACCTTAACCCCTTCTGGGGTGCAGGGATAAAGTTTTATCACACTGCCTGGTTTCAATTGCTAATCATTTTGCATGTGAGAATACAGCCATAGTCTGCATTAGAAAGGCCATTGAAAGAGCAGATAAGGGTGACCCAATAAACAGACTGTGGTCCCATGAATTTTCAAACACCTTTTGATAAAGGTCTCTTATAAACGACTATAACAGAAAATAAATAACCAGAGGTCAAGGGGCAAAGTTTTTCATGCATTAAAAGTCAGTTAAGGAATAGGAAACAAAGTTAACGGCTACTCCTCAGAGTCAAGAGCTGTCCGTGGATGTCCCAGGGACTGGTATAAAGATCAATACTATTTTACATATGGAGGAAGAGGCAGACAGTGGGTGCTAGTTGCTGGTAATATTAAAGAGTGGTTCCACTCTGTCAGGAATCAGGGCCCACAGCAGAGCTAATCTCCAGGCAGCTTCATTAGTACAGTTGGCCAACAGCAGGCTGCCTGATTAGCCAGACCACCTAATTGGCTGGAGGGGCCAGCAGGCCAGCTCTTAAGTCAGCAGCAGCAGCAGCACCTTGCTGGATGCTCAGTGCTCATGTTCACCCCGTGCTACCTTGTTCCTGCTGCTCCTGCCCTGCCCCTGCCTTGAACCCTCCTTGCCTAATACCCTGCTCGCTCCAGTTCCTGCCCTCCAGATTGACCAATGACTCCAGCTTCCAACTAGTGACCCTAGCTCTGACCCTAGTCCTTGGTTCTGATGCCTACTCTGGACCACTATGCTAGACCACCTTTGTCCCAGTTGGCTGACACACTCTCTGAATACTGGCTATGTAAACATATTACCTTTTAATCAACACATCTGCTCCTTATGGGTAGTCAGAGTCATAGCTGCTGTTTTTAGTAACTAAAATAAGATTTTACTTTTTTACTCTGGCTAGCCCAGGAGTCTCACTTTGCCTCTGTCTCACTGACAGAATTTTTAGCCGGATCCTGACTGCAGAATTTTTATTATTAGTGAGGCAGGATTCATAAAAAAATCCAGCTTGACTTTCAGATTCCAGGTTGAGTTTTCTGGACTGATGGTTAGAAAAAGCCATTTTACTTGTAAACGACACAGAGCTGATCTGTAGCGATTGAGAGACAAACCTAGACTCTCAAGATGCCCTATTTACAGAGCCACTTGTCAGAGTAAAGCCATACTTTAAGTTACTGTGGTGGATGATGGAGGCTTATGAGGCATTCTGCAAAGATTTAAACACTTCGGAAAGTTGGGCAGCAACACAGCCAAATGCATTTAACTTGAAGAAATGTAAGATAATGAACATTGGTAAGAATGCCAGTGGCCTCTGAAATGGAGGTAACTTACCAGTAACTGAAGGTTTTTCGAGATGTGTGATCTCTACGTGTATTCCACATGTGGGCAGGCATGCACGGCATGCACCTGAGTCCAGAAATTCTAACAAGCAGTGTCCATTGGCCTGCATGTACGCAGTAGATCACCTCACGCTCCCAACGTAGGGAATGTGAGGCAGTGTGCGCTGACACCTCTCCATATCGTGAAACCAATATGATCGAAGCAGAGGGGACAGAGGACAGGTAGTGGAATACAGATAAGGACCACACATCTCAAAGTAATCTCCATTTCTTCTTTGAGTGCTGGTCCCTATGTGTATTCCACATGGAGGTGACTGACAAGCAGTGCTCAGACTGGAGCAGGGTGTGGGGAAGCCAGCAGCAAAGATTCTTGCAGTGCTGCAGTTCCCACTGCTGTATCTGCAGCAGAGGCCTGAACTAGCAAGTTCACTAGTGAATCTAGTGAATGTGTGGCTGGAGCTCCAGGTGGTTGCTCTGCACGTGTCTAGTATTGGAATGTCCTGCAGGGATACTTTATAGGCAGCTTGTGGCCTCGTGGAGTGTGCACTGACTCCATCAGGAGAAGGTCAGTGTAATCTTAGTGATGCACCCAGAAAACCACTAAGAGATTCTCTAAGAGGATATTGCTTGGTCTTGTGATCTTTCTGTTATGGCAAGAAAAAGTCTTGGTGATTTTCTGATAGGTTTGGTCCTTTGTAGGTAAAAAGCCAGGGCAAATCTGACATCGAGGGAATGAAGTATTTTATCTTTGGCAGAAGCATGGTAAATGGATACTTTGGTTGACATGGAATTCAGAAATGTCTTTGGGGAGGAACTCAGGATGGAGGCAAAGTGACACCTTTTCCCTGTGAGAAAACATATAAGGAGCATCTGCTATGGGGGCTCACAACTCTCTCACCTTCCTGGCTGAAGTGATTGCACCAGGAGAGCATTGCCCTGGGAGTCATGGCCCATAGCTCCTCTGGAGCCGTACAGGTGAAGATTTCTGTTCATTTGGGATGCAAAGGGATCTCATTGAGGTGTACACCATCGAGTGAATATTTCTCTCAGGACAGAGTTGTGAACCTCCCATTTGTGAGGTGAAGTGCCTGCTCAGGTTGTCTGCTAACGAGTGCTGAGCATCTGGGAGGTTGGATAGTGATGTGGTTCTGGATGCACCAGTTCCAAAGCCTGACTACTTCCAGACAAAGGAGAAGAAGATCTTGCTCTCCCCTATTTGTTTATGTAAAAGACGGTGGTAATGTTGTCTGAAATCACCCTGATATGGTGTGAATGTATAAGCAGGAGAATGGCTCTGCAAGTTCTATTATATTGATGTGCAACCTGCCTCTCGTGGGGTCCATGTGCCTTGTGCAGTGTGGTTGTTCAGGTGAGCACCCCAACCCAGAAGGGAAGTGATGATGGCAGTGGGGATAGGAGTGTTGAAGGGAACACCCACTCTCACGCTCTCCAGGTTCAACCACCAGGCAAGAGAGGCGATGGCTCTGGCGGGAACAGACACCCTGAAATTGATGTGATCTTTGGAATGTAGACAGACCAGAACAAGGCCTGCAGACATCATAAATGAAGCTTGGTGAATGGCATCTCACAAGTACACACAGCCATGTGGCCTAAAAGGCACATTCTGACTGTAGTTCTTGGTCTGCGAGTAATCCAGACTATCAGGCTGCTCATTAACTGAAATCTTTCTGTGGGAAGGAAAGCTTTCATGGAAACAGAGTCCAGTGTCATGCCGATTAAGTTTATTTTCTGTGTGGGTGATAAAATAAACTTTTCTTTGTTTAGGCAGATGTCCAGAGTTGCTAGAAGATGGAGCAGAAAACCCATTGCCACTCTTGGCACGAGTGACCTACTGAGAGCCAATCGTCCAGATATGGGGAAACTGTGTAACTCTGATATCTCATTTGGGCTGCCACCACAGAAAAAACTTTTGTAAACACTCTGGGTGCTGTTGCTAGCCCAAAGGGAAGGACTCTGAACTAAAATATTCTTGGCCCACCACAAGCTGCAGAAACCTTCTGCGGGAAGGAGGTATGTCTACATGAAAGTATGCATTCTTCATGTCGAGAGCCATGAACTACATCTCCTCCCATAGGGAGGGAACTATCGATGCTAATGTAAGCATCCTGAATTTCGACTTTCTAATAAAGATGGTTAGTTGTTGAAGGTCCAGAATGGGTATCCATCCTCCATCTTTTTGAAGGACTAGGAAATACTGGGAATAGAACCCTCTCCTTTGATACTGAGGTGAGATGTGCTCTATTGCCACTTGTTGTAGAAAGGAGTCCACCTCTTGATGAAGAATCACCTTGAGAGAGTGGTCCCTGAAGGGGGAAGGGAGAGGAACTGCATGGAGTATTCTTGACAGATAATATCCAAGACCCAACTGTCTGTCACGATCAAGTCCCAACTGTGGGTGAAGACTGCAAGATGGTCTCTGAATATAATGGGGGAAGAGGTTGTGGCATCTTTGGTAGAAGGCGGGTCTAAAACGAGATGCAAAAACAGCCCTTTGCAGATGGCTAGGAATGAGTAGAGGTCATGGTGGTAAAGGGGGCCAAGAATCAAGGCCTCTGGCCCTCTGATATTTCTGTGGAGGTGTGGCTGAATGCTGGGGGTAGAACACTCAAGGACAGGGGAGAGGCATGCCTATCCACTTTTTAACATGGGCATAATTTGGGAGGCAGGGAGGTTGCGTTGCTCCCCCCCCAACTGCAAGTCTCAGGCAAGCGTGAAGCGGTACCACCAGCCGCTGCTGGCAGTGCCAGCCTCTTCTTGGTGGGGGACTGAGGTGGGCTTTAGTCCCCCCTTGCCACGAGGCTCAGCCCCTCTCAATGGCCCCACCCCTGCTCCTCCTGTTCCCCCCTAAGGCCCCACCCCCAGCCAGGCCAGAAGCCAGAGCCCTAGACCACAGGTAAGGAGTCCCCAGGATGGGAAAAACAAGCTATACTACCTAAACTATACTAATATAAAAGCTATGAGGTATAAAAATTATTTACAACTCTATGTACAGTTTCTATCTGGCCACGGTCAGAGACAGGATATTGAACTGGATGGACTGTGGGTCTGATCTAGTATGGCAACTCCTGTGAACCTAAATATGAATTTAGGAGTCTAATTTTAAGAACTCAGGTTTGAAAATCTTGACCTTCATTAAGAGTTGAATCAAGTAGCCTGTCCAGTACAGAGAAGCAGCTTAAAAATTAGATGGTACTCCTGGCTGCATTAAAAGTGATTTCAAATGTTCTGACAGTTATGATGAACTCTTCTGGAAGTGTTTCAGAGTAACAGCCGTGTTAGTCTGTATTCGCAAAAAGAAAAGGATGCACCGATGAAGTGAGCTGTAGCTCACGAAAGCTTATGCTCAAATAAATTGGTTAGTCTCTAAGGTGTCACAAGTACTCCTTTTCTTTTTGGAAGTGTGTGTGTCTAATTTTGGTTGCCTCTTTCTTTGCCCTGATTGGCTTTTCACAAGCCTTTGCTGACTGGCTGCCAGTCTGCACAGCCTTTCTGGCCTGTTCCAGCCTTTTCTCTCATGGAGTGGGGCAGCTGCCCCACTACAAAGAGGTTAAAAAATATTCATAGAAAAGCAATAAAGTTGTTAGAGGTCTAGGTGGGATTTACATTTGACGAGAGATTATATAAATTTAGGATTATTTGGGATAAAAAGGTAAAATAGCAAAGGAGACTTGATTGGTGTATTCAAAATTATGAAGGACACAGCGAAAAGTGAAACATCCCTCTCTCTTATCCTGGCCAATAATATGAGACCAAAAGAGTCGGTCGATAAATCTAAAGGGCAGTACACTCAGAGCAAACAAAAGGTACTACGTCTTTACATAGTGTATGGTCACCCTTTGGAACTGAGCTGATAGTACTGGACCTTGTGACTTCCCCTATGGGTGATTTTTTAAAAAGGCTGGATAATTTTATGACCATTATGACAGTTATAACTATGCAAATTCATGGTAAGAGGGATTAAACTGGCTCTTATGTTCAGGGTTTGAGCTCCCCAGAGACAAGAAGTATTTTTTTCCTTCAAGAGGAGGACTGTACAAGTGACCAGGTGCTGTGGGGCTCAGGGGTGCAACTTACACTGAAGCATCAAATATTATCCACTGCCACAGTACATTACCCAAACCTTCAGCAGGTGGGCTGCTTGGAGGGTTCCAAATACTCTGAAGGATAGTAGTACAATCAGAGCAGGCTCTTAATAGAGTGGAAAGAAAAATGAAATTCAGTAAAGGAATAATCATCACACAAACATGACATGGGCGAGCACTGGCTAGGCAGGAGTGCTACAGAGAAGTGTCACAGGCCTCAGAAGATGACAAACTGAAGAAAAGTCAGCAATGTGATGCTGTGACCAAGGTTAAATGCTGTATCTGGTTGTATTAGTAGAAGGATAGTATCTATCTCCATCTTGGCAGTTATTCTGCTCTTCTTAACCCAGGTTAGGGATGTAAAGAGATGTTATCAAGAGGGTAGTGTTCTATTTTGATTAGCCAAAAAGGACAGGGCAAGAAATAAATGGACTTAAACTACAACAGGATAAATTCAAGGTAAATATTAGGATAAATATGTAAACATTAGGACAGCTTGAGCAATGGAACATGCCGCTGAGGGAATTCTGTGGGCTTGTCGGCAGTGGAAGCATTCAAGGTTAACGCTAGACAGCTATCTGTATCCGAGGTGGTTTCGGGATAATGAAATCAATCCTGCCGCAGTCAGAGGGATGGTCTAGATGACTCACTAGAAGTCCTTGCCAACCCTAATGATATGATAACCCAGCAGGCCTCCTGCCTCCCATTTCCATCACGAGGCTCACTCTTCCAACTGCCTGTTTTAAAGTTATCACAAACTGTTTGTTTTTTTAAAAAGACAACTTTTCCAGCTGTTCACACCCATCTTAAAGTGCTGTTATTGTCAGAAAAGTGACCGTAACAATGGCAGATCTCTCATTCGACAGATCTGTTCCCAGTGTGCGCTCAGCTGACTATTGGCTGAACTTAGTGAAAAAAGTTATTACTGGTTTTCTACTGCTGAGAGACATGCTGGGCTAGCATAGGTAAGAGGGAGCAAGCTGGAGTCAGTCTTTACTTTTAGATCCAGGATGAATTTTTAAGGCTGGCAGAAAAAAAAAAAAAAGCTTGATTTACAAACTGAACATATCAGATCTGGAGGTGATGAGAGAAAATGAGAATGGAATTTTTCAGGGAACTACTGCACTTCTTAAAGGACATGACTACTCCATGACATTCCATGGTCACATGACTGCAGGGTCATGCCGAAACCAAGATTAGTATAGCCTCCTTAACTAAAAGCTGGAACTGCAGTAGAATCTCACTCTCCCCAGTCATTAGGAGGGTAAATGCTGATATCTTCCAAGCATGTCTTCCAAGAAATTCCTTAAAAGCACATATATCAAAAGCATTTAAAAATAACTTTGCTTGCTTTTATTCCATGTACTCTAGTCTCTTTTTCAGGGTCTGTGACTATAGACCTAAGCAGTACTGGCATTTCTATTACTTGTGTTCCACATCCTTGTCCTGTGAATTAACATTGGCATCTGTACAGGAAATATTTGCTGTGGTCTAAAGATTAAAACAGAAAGGTAGAAGTCAGAAGTCCTTTTCCTAGCTCTTCTGCTGACAGACTGTGTAACTTTGATCAAGTCACTTGATTTAACTGCTTTGTAGTTCAGTTTCTGCATCTATGAAATAGGTACAGTGATATTTGCCTACCTTAAGAAATGCTCAGCATTTTAGTGAAGTGCTTCCAGATCCACATGTGAAAGGAAACCTAAAGAAGCGCTAAGTATTACTTCTACCTGGGCAGTACAATGTATCCATCTGTGTTACTCCAACTGCTGCCCAATTGTATCCCCCCTCCTTTTCCACGTAGGAGATAAAACTCCAGAGAGATGGCAAGACACACGGCTAAACTTCCACATGACTCTCACATCTAGGATGGTGGGCTGTTGAAAGCCCAGTGTTACCACGGTGGGCATTCCAGTTTCAAAGCATTTTTGCCCGATGCCACCAAAGAGGGGCAATAGGATTTGAAAAGCTAAAGAGAAATATAAATTTGTTTCCACTGGTTCCCATTCTTCTTTTTACAACATACCAACATCCATTTAGAAACTGGGAGGGAAACACCACCTCACAGGCTCTGACCTCTGTGACAGTTGTGTAGCTGGAGCCATATGCTACACAGACAGTTATAAAGCCTGGAGAACGTTAAATGGAGAAGTTTCACTTCCATGTGTTGAGCAAGTGGTAGTGGTGGGTGGGTGGGTGGAGGAGGACATAAAAATAAAACCGTAAAAAGATTAATTTGCAGAAGGAATGAGGCCTCCAAGCTCATCCTTTGCATCCTTGTAAAGCAGCACAGTTTTGATTAAAGCCATGTCACCAAGAAGAGGCGGAGAGAATGCTAACAACAAAACAACATTAAAAATCTTTGGAAAATTAAGACCTAGAATTCCAACCATTTGCAGTATAATAAACCCCACCCAGCCCAGAAAGCTGTGCTAACCAAACAGGAGTTCTGGTCTACCCATGAGGAAACATAAGAAACTGTCACACCTGGCAGCCACCCACCCACATTCCCATTTCCTCCCTGGTTTACTGCAGAATTGTATTCCTCAATGCCCTTGCCTATGCTTAATGTGTCTGTTTCCAGCAGAACCCCCCTTCATTCAGAAGGGGAGGTTATAAATTAGCTACAATGCTGCCTGAGGGGCTTAGTCACAGCACAGCAGGTATTGATTTAGGGTGTTTTAAAGAACTTTTTTTAATTGGAAGTTTTCTAGAGAAAACGTACAGGCTTTGTGAAAAGCAGACATGGAGCCACAGAGTCTCAGAACAAAGGATAACGTACACCACTGCACAGTATCATCTTCTAATGATCTGGATTAAATTGGCCCTTTTCAAAGTTCTAAGTGTAGTTCCATGAGTTCATGAAACACTATTCCCAAATCTTTGCTGACAGGATTCTCATGTTACTAGGGTGCCTACCTGAACTCCCATTTCTTGAGGAAAGACAGGAGCTGTCTCAATTCCTCCTTCCTTACCTCAGTGCAGCCTTTGGCATCATGGAGCACTCCTTCTCCCTAGACTTAGCCCCCCAGCCAATGCAATGATTCCTGCACTTCTCTCCTATTCTGGCTCTGTTCTTACCAAACTGTCTCCAGTATGGGCTCCTCCTCTGGACCCAGTTCTCTGTTGTCCCAACAAGACTCCATTCTTGGCCCTCAGTTGTTTTTCCATCTACTTTTCACTCCACTCGTCTTTTCACTGCGTATAATAACCATAGCTACTGCTGTTACTCCTCAGACCATTTTTCAACTTCTGTGACTTTGTCCCCGACCCACATTGTCTGGCTTTCCATTTCCTGCAGCTTTCAAAAACAGACATGGTTCTTTGGGCATGAGGCGCCTCCCCAAGCATAATTTCATCTCAACTCAGCCCTTCCATTGGCTTCCATGGTTTGCAGCTTCAGCATTGTCTTTTGCTCTGGACTCCCTCTCCTCACCCACGTGTGTCTGTCCATCCACACCTCTGCAACACTACTGCTTTACATCAGCGTTGGAAACCAACCCCTCCCCCCAATCTTCTCTCGCTGTTGCAGCTCCTCTCTCTATAGGTTCCCCAAGCCCCTGCTCTCCAGACTCAGACTCAAAGGCTCCTGGTATTCTTCCCACGCCAGATCCTCCTCACAACACTCCACCAGTTCTTGAGGCATTTCTGGAGAGCCAGTTCATTGCTGCTTGTAGCACCCGCAACAGCAACGGAAAGTTAGTACTGTGTGAACACAAGAAGGCCCGATCCCTGCTCCAACCTCTGTTTATAAAGTGTTGTATGGATTTGCTCTACCCACCCACGTCATTTAGCAGCAACCTCCTACATGTCCTTTTGCACATGCGCATTCTGCTTTCTAAGACAGCCTTACCTGGGCAGCTCATTGCATTCTCTGTTTATATTGTGGTAGCAGCTAGAGGCCCAATCATAGACCAGGGTCCCATTGGGGTAGGCACTGTACAGACAGACAATCCAGGTGCTTGAGGAGCTTGTAACAACCTTCCTGTTTTACTCCGAGTTCTTAAATCACAGCTGGAGACAGTTTTCCTTTTATTCCTCTCTTAACTATACTGCACTGACAGAGCAAAATAGAAGCAGGAAGAGAGAAACGCAAGAGTTTGCAGGATGTTGTTTTTAAACGTGTTTTGCTTTATCACTCCCCTTTCATATTCCAGGCACATTACATCTATTTAAAACAGACTAAACCCAGCACATCAAAAAATAGACAGCAGAGAGACCGGTTTCCCACCCCTGTGAAGAACCCACCTCACTCTGCATGCCTCACGTCCAGAGGAGGTTGGGCAAATAGGTGAGTCACTTCGCATGTTTTGCCAGAGAGGTTGGATTTGGTGTCTGTCACACCAAGATGCCTCAGTATGGGGAGAGGAAAGCATTTCAGAGCTCCATCTTGTTTATTCCAAGTAACAAGCAGCTAGAGTTCCTCAGCTATTACAACTGCTATACCATCACAGAGGGGGAGAGGCAGTCACTCAAACAGGTTGGGCCTAAACCATGTAGAACTTTGCAGATCAAAATCTGCCCTTAACACACCAGACATCAGGTAGCCAATGCAGAGCATGGAGAGAAGTATCACTGCTCAGCAAGCTGCTTTATTCTAACTAGCTGCAATTTCTGGGATGGTTTGAAGGTTGAGCACATTATAGACAGTAACCTCAAGGCAACAGAGGTAGGGAACAAGTGAGGCCTGGGGCTGAAAGAAATGGATGCAATCTTGTCAAGCAGGGACAGCAAGCAGCAGTCTTTTGAACAGCTACTTAAACTTCAAGTAGCCACCTCAGGATCATCAAAAGCCCTGGATGGAGAACCTTAGAAGCGAACAGCAGGCATACCCCACCAATGTGGGTTGCTGAGGTAGGTTCTGCCATCTAAGTTTGTTTCCCCTCAACCTGTAAGCATTTTTCATCTTATCTGTCCTGAGTCTCGGGCAGCTGGCTCTCATCCATGCGTCAGTCTGCATGTTAGGACACTGACCAAGTCAGAAGAGATTGAGTGGGCTATTAGCATACTGAAGACACTATTGCCCATACTTCATTACCCACCTTGACAACTGCATATGCTAATTGAAGAGAGGCAACAATACTAGACAAGGCCCCTTAGATCAGATGAGCAATTGCCCAAGACTATTCTCCAGCACTTCTCAGAAAAGGAGCAATGAAGCCACTTGGTGACTCAATTTCATCTTCCTAACATTGGTGACACATCACCATCATCTCATGATTTAACAGTTTTAGATTTGTCAGCTGCTATCTAGAAGGATCAATATGGATAACTGAGCTTCATCCACTGCCAGGAGAATAGCAGCACCATTAAGATAGGCCTGGCTATAGCGTAGCAGCTAACTTGAAGTAACTGGTTTCAGAGACCAGGAGCCTCCCATTATTAAAGAGGTCATACAAAATAAATGTGCAGTGTGGCCTGCTCTGAGAGGTTACAGAGTGTTTCCTTCCCCTCCCCCGTCCACCCGGGGCTCAAGTTTAGCCTATTTAACTATTGCAAAACACCCCCATAAAAACCAACTGTCAGAGGTGTGTCATCAAGACAGACAGAACCATCCAAAGACAAATGGTGGCCTGTTTCCAAAGGCTGGCACGCTAGGGCCCTGCACAGCAAGGGGAGCCGCACAAGTACTACGCACAAAGTCTGCTTTTAAAGCACAGCATCCTAATTATTCCTCAGCAAGCAGCATGCAAGTAGCACAGCTATTTCCTTCATCAATTATTAACAGGGCAAAGCACATTCATTCAAAGAACTCTGCAGAATGGTGAGCAGCTTCTAGCTCCATGCTCACGCCCTGGAATATGCCAAAGGATCCTTTGCCATTCAAAGCATTTATCTTTTTTTTAAAACCAAACCGCCATTAAACATTCAGGGGAGACAGTTAAGCAGTTACTGCTACAAAGCACCTTATGGTAGATACCACAGTCTTTCAGGCTTGAATAGTTTTGCGTAACTGAGAATGTGCAAACATAAAGCAGAAGATCGCTGCAGCCTGTGCAATATGTTTGAAGGACATTTGTCAAACATTAGTAGCATGGTGGCTGGGCCTGGAGCTCTTCCCTCATGGGCAGTGTGTACTGCGTACCAGTTAGGTGAAGTTCTGCTGGATAAAATTCCATATGATCCAATGTAACCCATCTCTCGACCAGCCACCTCCCACTCCACCTTTACCTCTTAAATTGGCCCTATGTTTCTGCCAAACTGCACTGTAGAAATGCTAGGTCCAAAGGGCCTCCAATATCACAGGTGGAAGTTTAGCATAGGCCCTGGGGTGTCCTGCAGGTTTTATGTTAGGAAGATGTTCTTCTACACTAAGTATGGAAAGATTTTCTCCTGAACTTCCTTGATATGGGGCAAGAGAGAGAGCATGGATGTTTTTGTAGGTTTTCCCCACCCCCAACAACTTGGAAAGACGCTGAAACATGTTCAGATGGGTAGAGGAGCCTCAAGCAAGTCTGAGTACAAGAGTTACACTGTAAGCATCACTAGGGAGAAAGCGCCCCAAGACTATATGCTTTCAGCAGTCCCTGTAAGTGCCAGTGAAATTTTGCATTGAAGGAGTAGGTGAGGGTTTGGCTATGATTTGGGATGAGATTTATTTATGCATTTTGACTCAACTGCTTTTACTTGGTGTTTTCACCTTGTAAAATATGTAGTCCCTCTAAAAGCCTAACTAGAACACAGTTACTAATGTACAAACTCTGAAATCTGAAAGTAATTAGAATAATTTAATCAGAAACTTCAGTTTACCAGAGAGTCTAGTTCAAAACATAGCTCATACTCTCCTGGTGCAAGAAAGGTCCATCCCTTAGAGCAGGAGTGGAAGCCAGGCCAGGAGATCCAGATACAAATATCAGGAGAGGAAGTTTGTGGGAAAAGCCTGAGTGACTTTGAAAGTTAAGACAAGAGGAAGAACCCAGTGTAAACATGAAGAGCAACAAAGCCTGATCGAATAAGCCACTGCATGAGTCTTCAAGGAACTACACACTCATTTACTTGTTTAAGTTGATCAGCATATTCTCATCTCAGAGAAGGAGAGATGGTGTATCAAAGCCCCTTGTGCAGACTGTGGGTTAGGAGGAGCAAGTATTCTACATTTGAGTGGCTATCTTAAAAAACCAGCATCTTGTTTTTGCAAGAAAAACCAATTTCACTGTCAGTTTCTTGAAAAAACTTGGGGTTTATTGATTTAAACTGCAAACAGTCGTTACAAAAGAGATTCTTTTAAATAAACTCAGAGAAAAAAAGCAATGTAGTGAACAGTAACAGGGGGAAAAAATTACATTCATTGTTTTCTTTGTGCCAGTCCCATTCACCTCAACAAGGAAAACTCCAAACTTGGAATACAGAAAGGCAAAGACAAACTGCATTTGGAATGTCTTCAAATAGGCACTTTTAAGCCAAAGGCTTTTGTCTCCTTTAAGAAGCTATCAAAAAAAAGGAAGTAAAATGTCTTCCTTCCATACTGTCTCACAACAGAGCTTATACACATACATTCTAAAGCCCAGGTGTGTATGACCTAGGGGGGAGGGGAAGGAGGAAGAGGAGGAGGAAGAGAAAAGGCAAAGGAGCACACATTAACTCAATTTGCAGTCCAACACAAAAAAAGAGGGGAATTCTAAAATAAATAATCCAAACACAGTTTTTGCATTTTTTTAAATTAATTTTTCATTTTTTAAAATAAAATAACCAAAAAAGTGTAAAGTTACAAAAATGTCATTGTAGTATAATATATTAAACTGTGGGGGGGAAAAAGGAAAAAAGACACTTCACAATCTTAAGATTAATATGGAAGATCATAATTTAAACATAAAAGAATATATTCTATGGATTCATCATCCCGATAAATATGAACAAAATTAACAAAAAGCATAGGTTTCGGCAATAAATACGTTTTGATAAGTTAAATAAGCTTTTTTTATATTGTTGTGCAGTGACAAGCAAAATTTGCTCTCCAATTTCTGAAAAGTTATACAAAATTAAAAACCCAGAAAAAAATAATAAAAAGCTTGGCGTGAGTGCTCTAAGATAGATCTAATGTACTCTAGAGCAAAACCATTAAAGCTATGTCTACTGGAACTTGGAATACACGGAACTTGCGTGTGTGGAATGAATTCCATTTGCCCACCCCCTCTCGTTTTATTTACTGTTTGTAAAGATGTCACATGTATACATGGGGAACTTTTAGCACCAAAATCAAGTCTTTCATAGTCCATCTGGCTTTTTCCCCCAATCACAAGTTCCACTCATGTTACAATCTTTGTCCATTCTCAGCTTTTCTTCCTGCAGACCTGAGCAGACCCAGGCAAGATTAGTCTTTAAAGGGGAAAAGGGTTGGATGTTAAGCGCTGTCCACATGCCGTAAGTCTAGCAGAAACTGGCCAATGGGAAGGGAGGGGAGAAGGAACAATGCATTATTGTGGCCAGTGGAGGGAGCAGTTGGTTCTGGATATTCCCTGCACATCTGGAAGTGCACAGAGCTTTAAGGAGGCTGCTGGTGCCCTCTGCAGCCAGAGAGGTAATACAGTCACAGTGAAAATGTTCAAAGGCACTAATTTTGTAAACGGTTATTGCTTTTTACTGTAATTTGGCACTTAAGGTGTAAGCCAGTGAGTCAGCTACAGGCAAGTGGACAGCCTTTATGTTAACATCTAACCCTCAGACTGGGGGGCATGGGGGGGGGATTCAGCTTAACATTGTAATAAAGGTGGGAGGAGGGCAAGAGGAAACCCCAGTTTAGTCATCAGAGATGGAGAGTCTGCTGAAGATGGGAAGACGTCTCGAGTTATCCAGGATGGGTGAATCTGAGCCACTGTGGCTGCTGCTGGAGCTGCTCAGATAGCCTTCCTGATCAGAGAGGGAGTCCTGAGGACTGGGGGGTGAGTCAAACATGTTGGGAGACTCAGACATGGGCCTGAAGAGGAAAGCAGTGGGTGAACCCCCACTGGACACCTGCACCCCTATGCTGGGGGCAAAGAGAGTGGCCAGCTCCTGGCTGGAGAAAGTGAAGGGGTTGCTGGCACAATCTGGCAAGGTGGGCGAGCCCAGAAGGTCATCAGCGCTCAGCATGGGTGGTGGGGTGACTGAAGTGGGGCTGTCCAGCAGCCCATTGGCAGCGGCACTGGGGAAGCCAGCAAAGCTGAAGCTGTGTTGGAGGCGGGGTCTGTCAGTGATGGTGGGGTCCCGGCCCCCAGCCACAGCACGGCGCTCCTCAGCATTGTGGATGAAGTGACAACGAGGCCCATAAGGGCAGAAGCCGATGGTATGGAAAGTGCGACACAGCTCCGTCTTGTACTTGGGGTGGCGGGTTAGGCTCCGCAGCTCATGGATGCCGTGGGCAAACTGGCACTTGTCACCGTATTTGCAGGCACCGTTCTCCTCGAAGGGGCGGCACAGCTCTGTCTTGTAGCGGCTCGAGTTGATTTGTCCCCCGGGCTGCTTCTGCTGTAGCAGGCGCTCGCCACCTTCGGAGAAGGAGCGGTCCCGAAAACGGCTTTCCCTGGGACCCAGTACAGGGGCCGGCTCCCCCTTGAGGCTGCTTAGGAGCTGGTTCTGGTGAAACTTGGAGTTGGGCAAGGTGACCGAGTGCCTCCTGGGGAAACCCCCGCCAGCTGGGGTGCCCACTGCCTTCCTATCCAACAGACACCCTCCAACACCTGAAGGGCTGTAGTTCAACATCTTGTTACTCTGCGGAGAGAAAGCAAGAGACAGTCAGTCACCCAGCCTGCTCCAGCTCCCCCCTGCAGCCTATTCCCAATGCAACGCATCAGTCAATGACCTGATCACATCCAGCCCCATCATATCAAACCTAGCCTCTATCTTCACCAGCCACATCTCTCTGCAAAATAACCCTGCTTCTAATATCCCACCTTGTAGGACAGCAAATCATCCTGTTACATGGCACCCCCTTGCCCTAGGCAACGACCAGGTGCCCCACCTACCCACACAGTGACCCTGCAATACATATAACCTCCCCCGCCCTAGGCAATAACTTGGGTGCCCCACCTACCCACACCTAGTGCTGCCTGCAAGAGCCAAACCCACTATTCTTCCTTCCTAAGTTACACAGTCCTCCCCTGCCACAAGCAACTGCCTACCCTGCTCCACCTCCAGTCCCACAGCCACATCTCCCCCAGGTTCAGGACCCCTTCCATACCCAAGAACCAGTACTTCCTTTTTTGAATTATTCCATCCTGTTCATAGACCCCTCTAGTGTCAGAGACTACTGTAGAAACCTTTGAGAATTGTAAATTTTCTGTACTACAGAAAAGTACAGAAGCATTATCTGGGACAGTCCTGCTTCAGGAACAGGGCGTATGTGTGAGACAAACTGGTGGGGGCATGAGACTTTTTGGAAATGCATTGATTACTGATCTAAATTAATCCCATTTCTCTTGCTCTTCCAGCACAGCAATAGCATTTCATCTGATCCAGGCCAGTCTTCACCCCTAACCACAAGAGGATTCCTTTGCAATTAGCCTTTGGGCTGCAAGGAAAGTCTGGAAGGGATCAGGAACCAGTTACTTCATCTGCAAACTGTTTTAAATATTAAAAACACTCGTTTGGGGAGAAAAGTTACACAGGTTTGCTACAGCCACAGTTACTTTGAAAAGCAGAGCTTTTTTAAAGCTCTTCACCTGTCCAGATTAAACAGGTTGTTGTTTTTTTTTTTTTTTAAAAGGGGGAGGCACAGCCCTGGTTCACCCTCATAGCCCCGTTTTGTAGTGCAGCTTCATTGTCAACTCTTAAAAAAGTAAAGAGACAAAACTGAGTCAGTCTAGAATTTCTATTTATAATCATTCTTTGATCCTTTCAAAACAAGGAAAAGTCTCAGGAGTAGGAGGAAAAGTACTTTCTTGACTATCAGCTTGTTGGGAGTAGAGAACTCTGCTTTTGTTTCCCTTTTAAAACCAGCTCTGTTAGAAACTAAGAAAAAGTGTCTGTAGACAGAATTTCGCTAAACAAAAGATAACTCCACGGGGGGGGGGGGGGCGGGAAGGAACAAAGCTGATCTGGAGGGGAGGAGGAAAATAAGAAAAGTAAAACTGCATTGAGTGAATGGAAGCAGCTGTGAGTGCAGCACACTGGCCTGCAAAGGTTATTAAAGGAACCTCACCACCAGATAGTTTGCCCCCCTAAAGTAAATTTGCAGCTGTAGGAGCAGAAGCTGAACTAACTTGGGAAAATCATAGCAACAAGACCAGGCGTGTTACAGCAGCCTAACACTTAAGCAATTAAAAGTGGCCGAGCAACAACTCGGAAGAAAAAGCTTTCAACACGTTAAGAGTCCTTCTACCAACTCCCCACGTCAAACAGCTCCACAAAGCCAGGCACAGGCACATGCGGCCACAGAAAGGAAGGTTTCCGTTTCCCATGTTTTTAGAATCCTCCCACTTGAAAAGCACAGAACTCAGGGAGAAGGGAAACGTCCTGAACAAGTTGAACAGGACTCCTTGGATTCTTGGGATTTCATTCCCGAAGTCATTAAAACCAGACATCTCCGCGAAAGTCAGCGATTAACACGTTAGAAAGGCCACCCTCCCAGAGGTTGGGGCGGGGGGAGAGAAAGAAAGAGGAGACAGTGAAAAAGGGAACAACTCACAAACAGTTTGGCCACATTCACGAGTTCTCTTTACAGCTTCACTGGGCTCCAGAAGGCTATTTGCAAAAAACAAACCAACCAACAAACCCGCAGCCCCGAAAAGCAGTTAGCAAGGTCGCTTGGCTGGGCTCGGTCCTTCCTAGGGGCAAGGAGCGGCAGGAAAGCCAGCCCCCGGCGGGCAGCGCAGAGGTGAAACAAGCCAGCCACAGCTCAGGAGGGAGACGAGCAGAGCGATATCTACGGCAAGCCGCAACTGACTGACGATCGTCGAGGCAGCACAGCCGCCCCTCGCCGCACGAGGCGAGCGCCAGGGAGGGCTGGCGACCAAGTTTAGTCCCAGTCCAAACAGGCACCGAACTTCGCTACAGAACGAAAAACAAGGACCCACCCAAGCTCCGTTCCCCAAAGCGAGCCGGGCCGAGGGGCCCGCTCAGCCCCGCCCAGGCGAGCCCCGGCTTTACCTTGCACAGAACTTCGCTCAGGTCGAAGATGGTCGGGGACACCAGCGCCGTGGACATGGTGGGCGATGGCCGGAGGGCGGCAGAGCAGCACGAGCCCGGCGCAAGGGATCACAGGGTGGGAAGTCAGGCACAGCCTCCAGCGCCCTGCTCCGCGTCCTTCCCCCCCCTGCTCTGCCGCCGCGCCGCGCTCTGCCTCCGGCCGGCCGCTCGCTTTCCCCCGCCGCGCTGCCTAAACTCAATTTATAAAGTTTGCAAGCTCCCGGCCCGGCCCGGGGAGGAGCTCGCGGCCCCTTGCCAGCCGGGGAAGGAGGAGGAGGAGGGAGATGATTGACAGCGCGCTTGACTCACCCCGCCGGCCGGGCCCGAGAAAACTTTCAAGAGGAGAGAGGGGGAGGGGAGGCAAAGCCCGTTCGGAGCCTGCGCTGGGCTCTGGGTACGAAGAGGAAAGTTTTTCAAAGCTCCCCTCCCCCCCCCCACCGCCCGACGTGCATGTGCAACTTGGTTGTGATTAGGAGGAGGGGGAAGGGCCCGCGCTCCTTTGTGAGTGCTGGAATTATGCAATGGGTGGTGACATCACTCGCTGCACCCACTCTGGGCTGCTTCCCCCCCCCAGCTCAGCTTGCACTGAACTTTTGCAAAACGGCCCGGGCGGGAGCTGTGTCTTTGCAGCAGGCTCTGCGAGTGCCCAGATCCCCCGCCCCCAGGTAGTTTCCCCGCTTTCCTTCTCGTGTGCAGGAAAGAAACGGCAACTTTAGCTGTTTGTAAAGGCAGGCAGGGTGTGCGCGCAAGAGTAGATGCGTAGTTGTGGTCGGGTCGGGGGTAGCAGAAAAACAAAACAAAACTGATCTTTGCAGAGACTCATTTTCCGAAATTTCTCCCAGCTGTAATTACCGTGAAACTAAAGAGGAAGGACTGTTTGTGTTTGTTTGCATGATATTGATTCTGTGAGCTAGGTCGTAACGTTTGCTTTTTTCGATCGAAGCTTTTTCCTCTCTGCTGGACACCAGTTGCATGCTTACGTGTTGGAGATTTTTTTTCCCCAAGGAGATCTATTTCATCAGTAAAACAGAGGCCCAGTTTTCAGCTGCTTAGCTTTCCTTCTGCCTGACCAACACATTCGCAGATTTTTATTTAAGATGGTGTCTGCGAAGGCGATCAGATAGCAAGTGACACTGACAAAAAACAAGAGGCCCTCTCGATTTCCCCCCTTTGCTCGATCGAAAGCTGGAGTACTATTTGGTGTGTTTGCATGGGGTGCGCTTTCTGCATGAGTACCCGTTGCATTCTGTGCTCCCCGCCCTTCCCCTCTTTGAATGGAACAGATGGTTTTTCAGTCCATCCAGGTTTCATTTCACTCTTGTTATTAATTTTTTTCTTCTTTTGGCGGGATGACAAAGGAGCAGGGCACATGGATTGAAACATGACAGACTGACTAAAAAACAACCCATAAACTTGTTTGTCTGCTGTTTGCATCAGGAAAGCAACACGTTTGCAAAAGCTGATCAGTTTCCCCTCTGCCCCTCTGAAGTTCTGAAATGGAAGACTAGACTGAAGTGGAAATATTAAACTCTTAATTTCTTTCCTACATATTTCCATTTGTCCTTTGTCACCTCCTCGTCCTTTTTACAGTAAGTGTCACCCACTCCAGCCCTCAGATGTTTATTCCACAACACTTTTAACTCCTCGATCTGTTATGAAACAATGTGTGTGTTTAGTGCATTTTCCATTGCAATATAATTAGGTCACCTAATTATAAGCACTTTTCTTTAGAAAGGCAAAATTAGAGTATGAATCCGGCTGGCTCTCCTCCTCCTGACAAATTTTAACAGGAATTTATTTAATCAATGTAAAATAAAATATCAGAGCGCACACAAACTTTAGACTTTACTTGTTTAAGCTTTAAGGGCTGCAGCTGAGCTGTGCGTTGCATTTCACAACTATAAAGAGTTATTTCCAGTTTGGGCTGGCTTGGATTTGTCTACTTTGATTTAAATTGATTGAATCCATTTTTAACATTGCTGCTGTCTTTGCATTTTTGGAGGCTGACTGTCTTCAAGTTGATTCACATCTCCCACCCCCTTAGTCTTACGGCCTTTTTCCAATTTTGATTGAAACCTGGCAGGCTCTGCTAAAGGAAATAACTCACATCCATATTAATTTAAATAATTAAAATGAGTTTAGTTCTTAAAGTGGTGTTTGCTAATTTCTGCCTTTGCTCTCCACTCTTACCCCAGTCCCCAAAGGGCACTTTTTAGCAATTTGAAATAATAAAGCTTGGGGGTGTGGGGAGGAGCAAAGTTTCTTAGCAAATAATCTGTTCCAGATTTTAGTACACAAAGAATTATGTATACTGATATTGATGGAAGGAGGGGGGAGTGGTTTCTTTGTAACAAGCTTGTTTCAAGGTTTCTAATGTGGGGCTCCTTAAATGTGAAACTTGTTGGGTCAAAACCTGAAGTCCTTACTCAGGCAAAACTCTGACTGAAGTTAGCGGGAGTGAGAGTATTGCCAGAGGAAGGCCTGTGGGATTTGGCCCCTTGTTATTAATCCATCCAGACTGAGACTTGAACTATAAACTCCTTCTTAAAATGCATCTCATTATTGTACTGAATATTCTGCTTCCTCACATAGCCCAGACTTCCAAGGAGAACTGAAACCCTACCTGCAGAGTCCAGAATGCAAGCCCAGCTAAGAGCGCATTTAAAACAAACGATCCCTGTTCCCACTTCCTCTTCTGTTTGCTTCAGGCTCAGGAACTGGGCTTTAAACTTGTCTTCCTGACTTTCCCCTCCTTCGATATCCAAGAACAGCCAAAATAACGAATCGAGAGCAAACACCCACAGAGTCTGTCCCTTCCATATTTCCTTTTTTATTCTGTATTTAAGGATAGAACCCTAGTTCCACTCCTTTTCCTTCTCTTTCTAGATACATTTTTGTTTAGTTTTTTGCCAGAATTGAAAAGCAACCAGCAGAGAGAGCAGCTTGAACATGTTATTTTCTGCAGTTGTTTACTGGCTCTGTGGATGGTGCTTGTTCCCAGAGCTCTGAGCCTCTCTATAATTAAAACTTTTTTAATTGTTAGGTTGGAAACATCATTCCAGGGACTTTCCAAGGGTTACCAAGTCCAAATGAGGAAGCCAGTACAGATAACTATTTCATGACTGACTTGCTTGGAGCCTGGCTTTTTCATTGAATCTGATCTCCCGTACTTTATACGGAGCAACTCTGATTACTCAAAGGTCTCAGAACGAGAGTGGAGTCTGTGCCACAGTGGGCACAATCCTGCATTCCTCGCACACCCAACCCACGTGGATTTGAATGTGAGTTTTGGTTGCACACGGAATGCAGGATTGGACTCTCTGTTACATGCCCCATATCAATCAACTCACCAAATTGTATGTATGTTATGTTTAATATTGTTGCACATATTTTGTGCCTTATATTAAATGTATGCAATAGGATACACATACACTTACTATGGGAACTGTAGCTTTCTGTTTCAAAACCTCTTTGCATTTAGGGTCAAATGCTGGTCATACTGCTGTCCAGTGAGAATTTTGATGGAATCTGGATTTAGGCTGTAAGAGCCTGACTTTCAGCCACGAGGTATGTCTGGATTTGTACACAAGCAAATCCCTCCTTTGAGCACGTGCCTGGATAAATATAAGCCAGACTCGCCACATGCATGCACAGAATGGAAATTTGTGTGTGCACCTATGCACGCCTCTCGGGGGGCTGAAAAATCAGACAGGTCCATTCTCAAATATAACATTACAATCACATTTTTGCACTGAATTTAATTGCGACGTTTGTTTTTTTTTTAAAAGAAAGAAAAAACCATTTCTAGCCACCACACACTTGAGTAAACACATAGGTGTGTTTATCTGAATGTAATGTCATGTACTCTGGGGTTTGTACAGTAGCTCTTTAGTGCAGTGCACCTACTTTGCAGCTTGGATGGTGCAAATGGACTTGGGGGTCAGCAGTGAGGCTGCCAAATTTGTTGAGCCTCTTCTGCAGCCATCTGTAGGCCTCTTTTGTAGGTGCTGCTTCTTGAGTGCCATCACATAAGCCTTCATCATCAGATTCAGGTACAGGCCAACTGTTTGACTGGGCCTCCCTTCGCTCCTTATTGGCCAAGCTCACCCAGTGACATGGTTTTAAAAAGAGGGGGAGATGAGTCTTATCCAGTCCACATACACATAGAGGAACATGGAAATTGCCAGAGTGGATCAGACCTATGGTCCCTGTAGTCTAGTATCCTGTGCCTGATAGTGGTCAGTACAAGATGCTTAAGAGGAAAGGATGAGAAACCCCGCATTAAGCAGATGTGGGATAATTACTCCCCCACCTCCTCCAGTAGGTCTCCTCCTAATAATCCCTAATAGTTAAAGGTGGCATATCAAAGGCTCCACCAAGTCTGGTAACCTCGCTCCTGAATTACCTTTATCTTTTCATGGGACATGATGACATCAATGGGAGTTTTACCATTGTCTTCAAGGGGAGCAGCATATATTGCCCATGGCTGTTAATTTCCAATTTTGTGCACTTTTTTTCAGATTTCAATGCAGAGAACCACAGTTTGAAAAATTGGAATTGGACATGTACTGTCATATTGTTTGGGCCAGGTGGCGAAGACTCCAGCACAGGGAAATTTAAACTGATCTCTAACTGGTCTCATAACCAATGAACACTTTATTTCAACGTGCTTGCCTCAGATGGATCCACAAGAACTACAAGCCTCAGTACATTGTTAAAAGATAGAGGAATAATCCTTAGTCTGTACTCTGATTAACTCCCAGTGACTATAATGAGTGGTTAGACTAAGGACCAAGTTTAAACCAAATAAAGATTCAGGATTTGGAGCATGCATAGTCTGTGATTTTGTAATTCTTACAACCATGGAGAGATTTGGTTTTCTGCAGAAATACCAAAATTACCAGAGACACCTGTTCTCAGCTGAGAAGGTTATAAGCCCTTGAAAATAGGGGTTTCCTGTGTAATAAATGTGGCTTCTCAGTCATAATGCTTTAGTGTACACTGAGTTTAAACAGGTTTCAGAGTAACAACCGTGTTAGTCTGTATTCGCAAAAAGAAAAGGAGTACTTGTGGCACCTTAGAGACTGACCAATTTATTTGAGCTTATGCTCAAATAAATTGGTCAGTCTCTAAGGTGCCACAAGTACTCCTTTTCTTTTTGAGTTTAAACAGGCATAGTAACCTTCCTGTATCTGTTTCAGCTGGTTTCCTGGAGTATTAATATCTTCTGGGTCACAGTGCTATTTGTGTGTGTTTTGGGGAATGGGTAAAGGTAGATTTCTTTTAGTCTCATGTACCCCCAATGTCTTTTTTACACATTTTTCCCATTCCATGTACCAGTTCTTCAGCAGCCTTTACAAATATTGTGCATGGATAGGTGAGTACAGGCATGCCTCTTTCTGTTTTTTTCCCCTTATAATGTGTCCTTAAGGGTTGTTTGTTTTTTTAAAGTCTGTTATTTTGGTCTTGTGTTCCCTATATGTAACACTTCTCTGTATCCATTGGGAAGTATGAATGGCCCAAGTTGGAAACCATTGCTTTTAGGTACACCCTCTGCTGGGCACTGCTGGCTCCTTGGGAAATGCTTAGCTTTCTGGTCAAAAGCAAAAAGGTATATTTGCAGCTGCTTGGTAAGAAAACAAACTCCCAAAGATACAGGAAAGTGCGTGGAGGTGGTAGGAAGCGACGGGAGTGCAATTCCTGGCAGCTTGGGTGTGTAAACATTTATAAAAGAGAGAGAGAGAGTGTGTGTGTGTGTCTACTTTGCGGTAGCAGGAAACCTAAGTTGCCAACACCATTATTTTTGCAGGAGTTGGAAGATCCAGCACCAGGCAAATATTAAAAACTCTTAATCCTCCCGACTTTACACCTGTAAATAACATAAAGAACATCCAGCATGAGATAAATTACATGATATCTTTGCTAATCATTTCTGGGTTTTAGGATCTGAGTTTGCTGGTCACAAGAGGGTCTCATAGTTTCTTAGTAGCTCAGATATTTGAACCCGTTTGGTGTGGGGCGGGGGAAGGCAGGAGGTGAGGATAGAATTTGCTCTCTGCAGAAAAGATCAAAAATATTTGAGTAACTTGTGACAAACTTAGTACTGGTGGCATTGACAAGATAGTGCTGTGGAAAATGCAGAGGTGTCATTTTGGCAGGCTATCGAGTAAGGAAACTTAATGTACCTAAGTTATAATTTCCAGTAGAAATACTAATGCCATTAATATATTTCCACATAACAGGACATCGAGCCTATACTTACGTTTGCTTTCTATGATTAGTTTTCTTGTGGCCAATATATTGCCACTGTTAAGTAGCTGTGAAGAGGGATCCAAACATGCTGGAGGGAGGGAAGAGCAGGCACTAACTGCACAGCAATGGAAAAACAGTGGATGATACAAGAAAAGAGTTAAAATCTGTCAGGAGCCCCTGCTGCCCATCTGTGTAAAATAAATGTGCTCCAGATGTCATCTTGGTCTTACATCTCTGCTCTTCCTTTTCCACTGTTTGCAGCATACTTGCCTTCATTTTTTTCTGGCTGTGTGCCTTCTACTGTACTGCCCCCTATAGGCCAAGTTCACCATTGTCTTGCATTCTGTTGTAGCTGTTTACATGAGTACAAAGTGGGTGTAGAAATCACTACCATTCTGATTTGGTAGCAGTTTACATGCACTTTGCACTGGTGTACATAACTGCACAAGGTACAGGGCTGCAGTGAATGAGGCTGTTTGTCTGTAATAGGCCATGTATCCTCACCTATAGCCACCCTCTCAGCTCTTCAAAACCCACGTTTTCAAAACAATTCCTTCTTTCTTCTCATTAATACCATTACCACCCACCCACTTGCTTGTACTATTGTCGTGTGTCTTATCTTATGTTTGTTCTGTCTAGCTTAGAGTGTAAACTCTTCAAGGGAGGGAGCATGTCTTATCACTGTTTGCAAAATGCTAGCAAGTTAACTAGGCCATATAAATGTTTTTAATATTCATAACAACATGGAAAGTAGGCTAGTTTAGTAAAAGAAACAGTGCAACCATATGAAGGTGTGGGAACAATTTCTCCACTGCAGATTGATGTTGCACCATTGGTGAATTATGGCCCTAGAGCCAGCCTAGTTAGCCAGGGTTAGAGCACCCACACATAGGGGGAATCTAGTGGCATAGAGCTGGCATAGTGACTCCTACACCACTATCTCCCACCACAGCCAACACAGCTTCCCTATGCCCCATGAACTCCCAGCCGCACTATCAACCCTTGCTGTTGGCAGCCAGCATCAACTTTCAAGCTGCTGTAGGTTGTGTCTGAGGATCGGCCTGGCACACAAAAGAAGTTTTCCACCCTCTCAGCCCCCACTTCATCAGCTTTGCTCTGTGCTCACTGGCTGAAGCCAAGGATCTGGGCCAGGGGTCGGCAACCTTTCAGAAGTGGTGTGCCGAGTCTTCATTTCTTCCGTCTAAGTTAAGGTTTCGCATGCCAGTAATACATTTTAACGTTTTTAGAAGGTCTCTCTCTATAAGTCTATAATATATAACTAAACTATTGTTGTATGTAAAGTAAATAAGGTTTTTAAAATGTTTAAGAAGCTTCATTTAAAATTAAATTAAAATGCAGATCTTATCAGTTTAGTGTGATCGTTGCCCTTGCTTTTCCTTGCTGAGTTTTCCAGTGTCTGGCACGTATTTGGATAGTTTAAGCTGCACAGAGGCTTCTGAGTGATCAGTTGTTAACCAGCTCTGAGAGGGACAGAGGACAGATTTCATGTGTGAAAATACCTGTTCACACAAGTATGTGGATCCAAATGCTGAAAGCATTGCAAACGCAATTTTCTTCAAACAGTTAAATTTCACTAGCAGGGACGTCCAGCAGGTCAAACTAGAGGCCCCATGATCTCTCTCCGTAGCTTCAAGTGCACTCCGCAGATCTCCAAACTTTGATGCCCACAATTCTGAGCTTTTTAACTGAATGAGCTGCATTTTGAAATCTTCAACACCCATCCACTGAAATACAGACAAATCCAAGTTGCTTTCATTGAACTTCTCAGGTTTAATTAGAAAAGAAAGCATTGGGCCAAATCGCTGGAAATGTTGAAATCTGTCAGAAAATTCTGATTCCAGTTCTTGCATGTACATTCTAAGCTCAGCATCAGATGCAGTGCGCTGTTCCACGTGATGTGATATTGATGTATGCAGCAAATCAGGACTTAAAAATTCCCCTGTACAGTGGCGCTGGAACAATTTTTAAGGTGGGGGTGCTGAGCTGCACCCCTCTTGCCCCTGTCTGTACCCCTCACTGCCCCAGGCTGGGGCCACTGAGCCACAACTGGGGGTGGCTGCAGAGCCCTGGGCTGGCGGCCGGGACCCCAGGATGGCAGCAGAGCCCCCAGGACCAGTAGCTGGGACCCGGGGCTGAGTGGGGCTGGTGGATGGAACCCCGGCTGGCAGGGGGCCGGCAGCTGGTACCCCAGGCTGGCAGCGGAGCCCCTGGAACTGGTGGCAAGGACCCAGGGCTGGCAGCGGGCTGAGTGGGGCTGGTGGACAGAACTCCAACTGTCAGGGGGCTGGCGGCTGGTACCCCAGGCCAGCAGCGGAGCCCCCGGGACCGGTGGCCAGGACCCAGGCATTGTGAGTGCCACTGAAAATCAGCTCGCATGCCGCCTTTGGCACGCGTGCCATAGGTTGCCTACCCCTTATCTGGGCTGTAGTGCAGAGCATAACAGCCATATTAGAAAAGGAAAAGCCATTTTAATAGTTTAGCTTCAACCTAGCCTGATTAGAGCTACCTTTGTTTTGTTCAGTGCACAAAGGGCAGTCAAAGACTCTCAGGTACAGGGCTTTTATTTTAGATCAATGGAAACTACAACAACCCAAGAAAGAACTACAGTAAAGTCTCCATGAGAGAGCAAGTGGTGCCTGCTGCAAATCTGAACAGAAACTGCTCTCCAAAATGGAGGGCCTCACAGAAACTTAAAGGTGCTGTACACAGAAAATAGCACAAATTCCAGACTTTTTTCCAAAATCTCACTCCAGATTTATAAACCGATGAATGTTGTTCTATACAAATCTAAATTATTTAGATTTGTATAGAACCTCCCATCCAGAAGGAATATAAAGCAATTCAGTCACTATGTGCCAATATCTGCTCAATTACATTGGTGCAATTCCAATTGTGTCTGACAGATTTTGACCCGTGCAATTTTCCATGCTTGGTCTTTGCCAGAGGTTGAATGTGCTAATGAATTTTTGCCAGTGTTAAATATTTGTCTAGGTATTTTGTTGTTATTTGTTTGAAACAACTCTAGTGCCTCCAGGGTTTGGAGTGGGATTTTGCTACTTGGCAGGGATGTAGCACAGAGGTCAGGGTGCTGCCTTTTTCTACCTGCTTGCAAATCCATCCATATTTCACCAATTTATAATCCGGGGGGGAGGGAGGATTGCATATCCGTGATGGAACTTATTCTGCACTTGTTCCATAATTTTCTGAACATTCCCATTACACTGCATATGCTTCTAAACCTCAGTGAGGTGTTTGCACCAGCCAGTCAGCTTGCTTTCCTGCCCATCCCATCAAAATGCCCTTTAGCCTGGGGGAAGGTACAGTGGGCAGGGAGCCAAGTTCAAGTCTTGTCTCTTCTGATGAACCTCATGCCTGTGCATTTTGATGCAATCTTAAAATACATGATCACATATTTTTTTCACAGGATGGAGTGTGTTAATCTATGCCATTTGGGGATTATTGGAGTGTACCATGCTCCAGCCATGTTTCTGACATACCTCGTACATCAGGAGCTGTAAGAGGACTTGCTACACTGGCTCCTCTGACCATCGGGTAGATACAGGGATTTTCCTTTCCCTTTGTATCACAGAAGTGGTTCAAAGAGAGTAGAACTGGGGCAGATAACAAAAGAGCCAATGGCAATCCCTCATCTGGAATACTGGGCCAGGTTAAGATTTACCACAAAGGTAAATTATTGCCAGTTGTGGTGGTAGTTTTGTGATGTGAACCTCATCCACTGGGAGCCTGTTTGTTTTCATTAGCAGAGAATGATGATGAATGCAGGTTAAGTTGAACACATAGAACTTCATGAAACTCTGTGGACTGCTCTGTCCACATGGCTAGGTTGCTTCCAGCCTAACTCCCTGCATTCCCTGTTCCACTGGTGTCCCATCAATAAAGGTCCCCCACACCCAGAACATGGGCCCTCTGACTCCAGTTCCACTGATCATGGTACAGTGCTTGAGATCACCAACCCATTTCACTTAAGCCAATAAATAACCACCAGATGGTAATAAATTTCAGTCACGGGAGCTGGATTTGAACTGTCAGCCTGGAAAGGCTCCAAATCACATTACTAGACTAAACTAAATATTTATTAAACTCCTGGGGGGCAGGGTCCATGTCTTACTATGTGTTTGCATATCACCTAGCCCAATGAGGCCCCAATCCTCTCCAGGGCCTTTGGGCACTGCTGCAGTACAAACCAAAAATTCTATTAGTAATGTATTAATCTGCAAGCCTTGATGAAATGCAGCTGGGAATTTTAAAAGAACTCAAGGGACATTGAGAAATAAGCACCGGTGAATCATGAGAGTCAGGAGAAGCTACTAATGTGTGGGAAAAGGCAAATGTGCTAACTATTCTCAAGCATATAATAAAGCACTATGTAATAATAATTATTGTTATGGTAATGAAGGCTGTGTGACTATTTGGGAGAAAGATGTCTAATAACTGACAAACAACGTGGCTTGGATTGTTTTGATCTGAGATTTAAACAATGGTTACGTATGTAAGACAATATTACACAGGGCACAGAACCCTGGCATGAGACCAACTATGTACACGACAATTTGGTTTTATATAGGTCATGCCAAAGAAATAATAGTTTTCTTCAGCATAATTACTGATTCATTAGGTAGAGGGAATATAATGGAAAGACTCTGGGTTTCAGGGAGGCATTTGGTATACTAAACGTATACATTTAGGCCTCGTCTACACGGCCACTTCACAGCGCTGCAACTTTCTCGCTCAGGGGTGTGAAAAAACACCCCCCTGAGCGCTGCAAGTTTCAGCACTGTAAAGTGGCAGTGTAGACAGTGCATCAGCCCTGGGAGCCATGCTCCGAGCACTAGTAGCTACTACCCTCATGGGGCTGGGGGGTTTTCTCCCAGCGCTGGTGCTGCAACTACACAGCCACATTAAAGCACTGCAGGGGCAGCGCGCTAATGTTGCCAGTGAAGACATACCCTAATGGAGCTTCCAGACCATCCAACATGGACCTAACTCTGCTCCCACAGCAGTCAATGGTAAAATTGCCATTGACTCCAATGGGAGAAGAGCTAAGACAACATTAAACACTTTTGAAAAACCTGCCATTAAAGTTTAATAATCAGTGGTACTTCTATAATGCTTTTACCAATCATCTCTTAAATCCCTATATAACAACATTTTATAGGTAGATTGGGAAACTGAGCCACAAAGAGATTAAGTAACTTGCTCATGACCACACAGCAAGTCCAGGGCAGAGCCAGAGATAGAGCCCGTACTTCCTGTGTCTCAATCCGCTGGTGTAATTAGCACTCTACATGCCTTCTCTGAACAAGGAAAAGAACCCAGGTGTCCTGAACCCCATTCCTCTCCAATGACTAGAGAGCACCCTTTCTATTATAAAGAAGTTAGTAAATAACTACATTTTTTTTAAAAAAGGATTTTTTTTAAAAGAATGGATTAAAACCATGGATTAAACATTAGTTTTTCTCAAACTCAAGAGCAATTGGGCAGTAGACTAGACTTCTGAGGTAAATGGTTGAGGCACCATCATGGCAGATGTTCAGGAGGAAATGCTGTACAAACATGCTCACACTCACCCTGAAATCAAAGTCAAAACTCCCATTGACTCCAGTGGTGCAGGCTGAAACCCTTGGTGAGTAGCTTTACAAAATGTCTAGTTCTGATATTGTATATGATATGAAAACTGGAAGGTGCCAGTCTTCAAAAAGGAGCTAATGCAGTACCAGAATGTATAGACCTCCTAACCCTGACCTTTGTTTTGAGAAAAACTGAGCAAAATCATAAAACAGCTGAAGGAAATGAGTAAGATTTGGTAGCTTTTTGTAAGGCTGAATCATGCTTCTCTAATCAGCTGACTTCTCCAAGTTATTAAAACAGCTGATCAAGAAAAAGGATGGACTACAGTAAATGTAGTTTCAAAAGACTTCTTGATAAAGATCTTCCTGAGAGTCTAATAAGGAAACTTGGTAACGAGAGGATGACAGGGGAAGCCTTGTCATGGATTAAAACCTGTGTCTGAAAGAGGAAGAAAAGAAGTGGAAAACTGGCCATTTATTTCTACATCGAAAGAGGTTAATTCAGGGGAAGAGGAGGAAAATAGTATTCTGAACGATATTAACGTAATGGAAATGGGCAAGTAACAAGGCAGCAAAATTTGCTGACAATGCTAAATTATTTACTGCAGCTGCAAATTAGTCAAGGCTAGTGAGGATTGTGGGACACTAGAAAATCCTAACAAAACTAGGAGATTGGACTCCAGGATGCTAGATAAAATTCAACATAGGCAAATGCAAGATAATACATTTTGGAAGAAATCCTCTAAACCACTCATACACACCTGCATGCTCCAAATTAGTGGTTAACTTCTCAAGAGAAAGACATAGGTTTCATCGTGTCAACATGGCAATGAAACCGTTTACTCAAGATTCAGAGTAGCAGTCATGTTAGTCTGTATTCGCAAAAAGAACAGGAGGACTTGTGGCACCTTAGAGACTAACAAATTTATTTGAGCATAAGCTTTCGTGAGCTACAGCTCACTTCATCAAATGCATTTACTCAAGAGTGGTTAGTAAAAGGGATAAGATAGTAAGCTTGAACTAAGAAGGAGCTAAAGATCAATATGGAAAATATTATAACATGGTATAAACTAGTGGTACATAGTCACTTATTGTATGTCACTTGGTCTCAGAAAGGACATAGTAGAAACAGAGAAGGCCCAGAGAAAACAACACAACAGAACAGAGATGCATAGGCTTAAGTCAGAGATGAGTAGGATGGTGAGGGGAGGTATAGAAGTCTAGTACTACTTAGTTTAAGGGAGAAGCACAATGACAGAAGCATCTAAAACAATAAATATAATTAATAGTGCCGTCTGGATGTTCCTTTTTATTACCCAACTTTAAACTGTCCAAGGGGCAGATAAAGCTTCAGAGGCATTTTTCTGGGGGGGGAAGAGGGCGGGAAGTTGAAGGTAAAGCGGGTGTTCTGGTTAACATTCTGTCTCTCAATATTGTTCCAGGTGGTGTGAGATTTACTGATTGGATTACTGTAATTGCCACATTCACCTAATACAATTACTGTGCTAACAATGTCTAACTCAGTGCTCTCAGATCTCTACCATCGGCATTTAGACTGTGCCCGTTAAAATCGTACCTGAATTCCATAGAGTCTGAACAGTACTATAGAGAAACAATATGCACTGCAGCGTATTGTAAGATAAGACCCATGTAATAAGAAAGAGAGAGAAATATATAAGTAATTTAGGTTTCAGAGTAGCAGTTGCATTAGTCTGTATTCGCAAAAAGAAAAGGAGTACTTGTGGCACCTTAGAGACTAACAAATTTATTTGAGCATAAGCTTTCGTGAGCTACAGCTCACTTCATCGGATACAAAGCTTATGCTCAAATAAATATGTTAGTCTCTAAGGTGCCACAAGTACTCCTTTTCTTTTTATAAGTAATTTAGTCTGCTATAATCTAAATGCTGCCAGACTTCACTATATTTTTGTGCGTCCGGTAGACTGACACAAAATAGAAATGCTGAATTTTTGGAGACTAGATTGAGCTGGTGAATGGGCTTTACAGGGAAAGCAAACTGAACTCTGCCATGAAGACTGGCATCTGTGATAAATGAATACACTGCAGCACACATCAGACCTTGTGGTTGGTTTACCTCTAGCCCCTGTAATCAGCGGATACTAAAACCTCAAATGGAGCAAACTAGTCCTCCTGAATCCTTTATTCCAAAAGGGAGCCTGGCTGGGAAATGGAGGAGGTGGTTGCAGAGCGTCTACATTCTCCTGGAAGCAAGTGACATTGCAGAAAAATTGGAGAGGGTGGAGTCCTCCACACTGCAACACACGGAAGGCCCAGAGACATTGGACAGCTACCATACATTCCAGTGGGAGCATGAAGGGGGCTGCAAATTGCTAGATAATAGCATTCAAAAGTTTCAAGCATACTTTGATCCACACAAGTATGTCACTTGGGAAAAACACATTTTTTCTACAAGCTGGCTGCCAGGTGAGACTATTGATCAGCATGTTACAGCCCTATGTAATAAAGTCAAGTCATGTGAATTTGATGAGCTAACAGACGAATAAATTAGAAACTGAATTATTTGTGGTATATAACTGATAAGGAGGTCAAACCAAAGTCAGGATAAGTGGGAGGAGAGGAAAAACTTTTGAAAAGGTAGTCCTTCCTTCTTAGTAGTTGTTTATTAGGTGATTTTACAGTCTTTGAAGTTGACTCAGAAGATGAAGTGAGCTGTAGCTCACGAAAGCTTATGCTCAAATAAATGTGTTAGTCTCTAAGGTCCCACAAGTACTCCTGTTCTTTTTGCGGATACAGACTAACACGGCTGCTACTCTGAAACTCAGAAGAGTAGCTCACAAACCTTACAAGATAAACCAAGCTGAACTTTTCAGTACTAAGATGGGCGAGCTCACCCCCCTACAAAGAAAATCCAGAGCATTGCAGTGCTGCTGGTGATTTAGTAGATGATGTTCCTCCCTCTTAATCGATACTGAGACAGAGGTTTAGCAGCGTGCTAGGGGTGCGGTGCTGCTGGAGGGACAGTCATTTGGATGGGAAATAAAACTGAGGCTCAGACCACTTGCCATTTAAAAATCTATTCCTACTTGTCACAAGAGTAGAAATGTTAGCCCTGGAGTCCTAGCTAAATTCCAACTTAGGGCATTACTATCTGCTACCTAAATAGTCACAGCACTTTCAGCTGGACACAGCATTCTCCACTTGCTGTCCTCATCTGTTGTGTAGTTTTAGGGGATGCCACTATGCAGCTTCTGTGCTGCATCTCTCTGTGAGCTGCATTTCATTGGTAGGGTATTTTCTCTATACTCTGTCTCTGCTTTGTAAAGTTGGGATAAACAATGTTGCATACATAGAATTTATTTTTTTAGGCTGCCTGGTGAAAGCAGTTAGTGCTGCTGCTGCATGGGAAGGAAAGCCAGGTCTCACATTTTTAATGTGAGTCTCACAAGATTTGCTGTTTTTCTTAAAAGACCCAGCCCTGGGAGTCATGTGATTACGTGAGACTCTCGGTTTTCATTTTAAAAAAAATGTTTTTAGCTCTTCTGGTTGCACAGGAAAGCTTGAAAATGTAACCTCTGGAGATGCACAAACCAAAACGCCCATATAGAAAGAATCCAAATTGATTATATTTTAAAATTGCTTGATTTTTAAGCCACTCATGCTATTTCGGATAGAGCAGTTCTATCTCCTGGCCTGTAGATCCAGCCCTTAAATTCACATAGTCACTTAAAGTTCCTTTTACTAAGAGCATGCCTGCTGATTGTCGCCAAACTTAAATTGGAAGATAGTGTTGGAACCTTAGCAGCAGTTAGGTGATCATACAGCAGCAGTGATCAGGATGGAGGAAGTGTGCTGCTCTTTACAAGTTCAGAGATATCATGAACTGTGGGTCAAAGATGAACATCTCCCTCACCTTTAGTGCCCTTGATGGCTTAAGCAAACACAAACTCCAGTTGTGGTGGTGATGAATAGTGGCGTGCTGGGTGAATAATTGATTTTTCGGTTTGCTGGCAGTTCTGGGGCGGGTGTGAGGGAAACTCAATTTGGGTGAACTCTAAATCGAAAAGTTGGGGGAAAAAATCCTTTAGTGTTAAACAAAATGTTTTGTTTCAATTTTGGGCATTTTTAGCCATTTTTTTCAATAAAAGGAAATGATGGGTTAGAGTCACAGAACCAAGGAGAAGGAAAAGGTGGTGGTGCCCTCTTTATGCCAATAACCCACTGGTTAGGGCAGTCACCTGGGATGTGGGAGATCCAGGTTCATCCACCTGGCTACTGGCTTTTCTGGGGTCTCTCAGACTCTCCTGTTGAAGCTGCTCCGTTTTGTGTAAATAATTCAATGTTCATTGGAACAGGCATTCAATCAGGGTTTCGGACATCCCAGGTGAGTGTCCTCACCAATGGCGTAATGGGTAGAAGGAGGGGCATCTCCACCACCTTCTCTTCTTCTGCCTTGATTTTGTGAATGGTACCTAAATCCCCTTGTGAATCTAGCCCAACAAATTGAAACATTTAGTTTTGGAAATGTCAAAACAGTTCATTTTGACATTTCCCCCAAAAATCTTTTTTTAAGACCAAAACAATGTGCTTAAATCAGCACAAATTCACAAAATGTTTCAGTTGACCCGAATCTGCATATTTTGACAAAAAAAGTTTATCAAAAAACTTCACCCAGCAGCAGTGATGAATGTGTCTTGTTGCAACTGTTTCCAAAATAACACTGCCTAGTTATCAGTGCCAATCAAATGACTGAAGAACAGAAATTCATTACGAAGGATGGATGGATAGCAGAGCCTTCCTGTGTGAAAACTGTTAAGATGAGTAAACCTGTTACTAACAGAAAAAGTGCTATCATCACCTAGAGTGTCATACTCAAAATAATAATAATGATAATAATTAATACTAAACCAGCAAGGCATCAGAAGTTGAAAAGCAAAAAAGAAATTAAGCCAGCAGAAAGAGTTGTTCTGGTCAATGAAAATATTTCCAATACACCAAACCAAGCTGCAGCCAAGCTCTCCGACCCCCAGGCCAGTCACAGGGAGAAACTCTGCTGAGGTAATAACATTATGGAACAGTAATGAGGTTATACCCAACTCACATGCTTCAGCTGTATAAAATTGTAGTCCATTTTCATTTGTGGAACTCTTATTTTCTCTCTGGTTGGCTTATACCAAGGTGTTTGTGTTTTGTGGATGGGTGTCTGTGAGTGATAGATTACATAGGGAGTGTGTGTGTGTGTGTGTGTGTGTATGTGTGTGTGTGCGAGAGAGACTATGCAAGAGGTGGGTGTGTGTGGGAAAGAGACCATTATTTAAAAATTGTGGTCCTGAAAGAGTGGGGCAAGACAGATTTTTTCTTGGTGTTTATATAGCATGTGGCTTAGTAAAGAGTTAAATTGGTAAAGAAGATTCTAGAGAGACTCCTATCAGCTATAAACAGAATGATCAGCATACACAGGATGTGGCAAGCAGCTAAAGCCATCAAATTATTAACTTCACTTTTATTTCAAGGGGATTCACTTCTCTGTTCTGTTTCCCATTGAGGATGTGAAACCCAAGCTCTCAGTGCCATGTTTAAATTGTTTGGTCACAGCTCATTTATTCTTCTTCTCTTAAAAAGAAAAAAAAGATTTTGCTTTCCCTTTAATGGAGAGTGCATCAATTTATCAGGTAATATAGTCTCAAGTCTTCTCTGTTTCTCTCCTGAGGAATTTTCTCAAGTACTTTCATTTACAACTATTAACTTTGAAGTAAGTATTTTCAGGAACACATCTAGCTGAGAAATTTGGTGGAGTCAGCACAGTGAAATGACATTAAAGACTATGGGTGAAATCCTGGCCCCATTGAAGTTGATGAGACTACCTTATGGGTTCTTTTTAGTAGAGCAGAATTCTGCACTGAAGTCCTACCTCCCATTCAGCCCACTCAAAGTGCTCTGTAAACATTAATTAAGCTTCACAAACCCCTCTGTAAGGTAGGGTAATATTATTATCCCCATTTTACAGATGGAAAAACTGAGATACAGATAGGTTAAGTGACTGCCCAAGTTACACAGCATGTAAGTGGCAGAGCCAGGAACAGAATCTAGGCTCTTGGCTCCCAATCTCCTGCTCTGACCATTAGTCCACATTCCCTCCCAGAACGTTCTATGAAAGTAATGCCAACCCCATATGATTGCTGCCTGCTTGTCCTGTGGAGGAATAATCATGTAATGATACGTCAGTGTTAACAGCTTGACATCACAATGTTGTGCTAATGCAGGGTGACAGTGTCATCATCTCATGAGACATTGCTATGGTTTCATGATGTCACTATGCCTAAATAAACGCAGGACTCTCTCAGTACCCTGCAGGATGCAGGGCAGAACCCTGGAAATCAGTAATGCTGCATCCACAAGCCATGCTAACTTGCACCAAGACACGATTTGATTCAACTGAGCTGCAGCTTGCCACCTAAAAAACCTGCCCCCCTCATGTTTTTCCCCTCTACCTTGCTATTGCCCCCATTTTAGACCTGAATTGACTTCTGTCCTACATAATCCTGATGCAAATGACTGAGATCAGAAATGTAGATTCATGAGGTTATGGAAAATGTTTCTATGTCCTATGGAATTTGCTCCAAAGAACACTGTCAAACTGAAAAATTGTGGCCTACATGTTCAAAAGGGCCTAGTGATTTTGGGTACTTATCACTTTCTGAAAATCAGGACCTGTTAAGGAGACGCAAGTTAAACACCCAAGAATTGATTGTTAAAATTACTAGTCACTGGCACTGCTGAACATTTAGGTCCATATGTTTTTTAGTCTTTTACTTGTATTATCGTCATCCCACCCCAGTATAGAGCTAAAACATAAAAAACAATTGTATCCACCTAATTTGATTTTCAGGCTGTTTACATTGTTCATGATTTCCGTTATCTTGAACTCATTGTAGGCTAGTCAGATTCACTCTGTGAATCCAGCCAGTCTCAATGTATAGTTCTCATGCACTAACAGGATGCCACTGTAATGAGATTCATAACAGGTCCCAATAAGTAACTTTCTATACAACTTTTTTATAAAGTTCCCATTAAGGTCTGTTATGCTCTTAAATTTTAACCTTTGCAGATCTGGGTCCGTTCATTGCGTTGATTTGTAGGGTGGCTACATCTCTACACATGTAGGGCCTGAACCAAAGCCTACAATTAAGTCAGTGGAAAGAATCCCATAGATTTCAGTCAGCTTTGGATCAGGCCCTTAGGGCCTGATTCTGCAGCCATTGAAAGTAATGGCAAAATTCCCACTGATTTAAAGGAGTGCAGGATCGATAAAGCCCTCAGAAAGCATTTGGTGGCCCGAGGAAGGCGTGATACTTGCAATGCAAGTCCCTCAGTACACAGCCATAGCGTACAGACAATTCAAGAGCTGTATTGATGGTTTCACAGAGTGCCCATCCACACCTTCTCAGCTGCAGAGTGTGTTTTGGGGTGGTGGTGGCGGGGGAAGGGCGAGGGGAAGATCTGCAATTGGAGAAAAATTGGTAGGGAAATCTTATAGCTCCATTAGTAATGCGGAAGAGACTGCTTTGGAGAACAAGTATAATCTAAATTATATTCATCCACAGACGGCCTTAACTGTGGCCAGATTGCATCTGAAACCTTGAGAGGCTCAGCAGAGGCACAGTGGCAGACTGCTGGGGTTTCTCCTGTGGAGTATAAACATCCAATCAATGCTGAACATTAAACTGGATCCTCACAGGGAGGTCACCAACTGGGGAGGGGGAGTAGGCTAGTACTGCCTGACTGCCACAAAGCTGGAGGGACTGCAGCTGGTACTGGGGGGAGTGTGGGACGGCGTATGGCAGGTACTCTAGTCAGCACCTTTCATCCAAAAGAACAGCAGAGTCTCTGTTGTTGAACTGGAGTAGAGTTAATCTCATAGTTAAAATGTTACTGGACTTTACCTGCCCTTATCCTTCCACAGTGCAAGGGGCAAGGGGTTTAACAGGTCATCTGGCTAGTGTCTGACAACAATTAAAGGGACATGGTCAAGGCACATAATGTGACCTACACCTTTTCTCTTAGCCCTGGTCTACACTAGGAGTTGAGGTCGAATTTAGCAGCGTTAAATTGATTTAACCCTACACCCGTCCACACGACGAAGCCCTTTTTTAAGACTTAAAGGGCTCTTAAAATCGATTTCCTTACTCCACCCCCTACAAGGGGATTAGCGCTGAAATCGGCCTTGCTGGGTCGAATTTGGGGTACTGTGGACACAATTAGACGGTATAGGCCTCTGGGAGCTATCCCAGAGTGCTCCATTGTGACCACACTGGACAGCACTCTCAACTCAGATGCACTGGCCAGGTATACAGGAAAAGGCCCACGAACTTTTGAATTTCAATTTCCTGTTTGGCCAGCATGGCAAGCTGCAGGTGACCATGCAGAGCTCATCAGCAGAGGTGACCATGATGGAGTCCCAGAATCACAAAAGAGCTCCAGCATGGACCAAACAGGAGGTACGGGATCTGATCGCTGTATGGGGAGAGGAATCCGTGCTATCAGAACTATGTTCCAGTTTTAGAAATGCCAAAACATTTGTCAAAATCTCCCAGGGCATGAAGGACAGAGGCCATAACAGGGACCCGAAGCAATGCCACGTGAAACTTAAGGAGCTGAGGCAAGCCTACCAGAAAACCAGAGAGGTGGATGGCCGCTCCGGGTCAGAGCCCAAAACATGTCGCTTCTATGATGAGCTGCATGCCTTTTTTGGAGGTTCAGCCACCACTACCCCAGCCATGTTGTTTGACTCCTTCAATGGACATGGAGGCAAGATGGAAGCAGGTTTTGGGGACGAGGAAGATGATGATGATGAAGTTGTAGATAGCTCACAGCAAGCAAGCGGAGAAACTGTTTTTTCTGACAGCCAGGAACTCACCCTGGACCTGGAGCCAGTACCCCCCGAACCCACCCAAGGCTGCCTCCCAGACCCTCCAGGCAGAGAAGGGACCTCTGGTGAGTGTACCTTTTAAAATACTATACATGGTTTAAAAGCAAGCATGTTTAATGGTTAATTTGCCCAGGCATTCGTGGTTCTCCTGGATATACTCCCAAAGCCTTTGCAAAAGGTTTCTGGGGAGGGCAGCCTTATTCCATCCACCATGGTAGGACACTTTACTACTCCAGGCCAGTAGCACGTACTCGGGAATCATTGTAGAACAAAGCATTGCAATGTATGTTTGCTGGCATTCAAAAACATCCGTTCTTTATCTCTCTGTGTTATCCTCAGGAAAGTGATATCATTCATGGTCACCTGGTTGAAATAGGGGAGCTTTTCTTAAGGGGACATTCAGAGGTGCCCGTTCCTGCTGGGCTGTTTGCCTGTGGCTGAACAGAAATCTTCCCTGCTGTTAGCCACGGGGAGGAGGGAGGGGCAAGCCACACGCTGGGGGGAAGCAAAATGCGACCTTGGAACGAAAGCACATGTGCTGTGTATGTAATGTTAACAGCAAGGTTTACCGTGAAAGAGTGAAGCCATTGTTCTATAAAATGTGTCTTTTTAAATACCACTGTCCCTTTTTTTTCCTCCATCAGCTGCATGTGTTTCAAGGATCACAGGATCTTCTCCTTCCCAGAGGCTAGCAAAGATTAGAAGGTGGAAAAAAACGCACTCGCGATGAAATGTTCTCTGAGTTCATGCTGTCCTCCCACACTGACAGAGCACCGACGAATGCGTGGAGGCAGACAATGTCAGAGTGCAGGAAAGCACAAAATGACTGGGAGGAGAGGTGGCAGGCTGAAGAGAAGGCTGAAGCTGAAAGGTGGCGGCAGCGTGATGAGAGGAGGCAGGATTCAATGCTGAGGCTGCTGGAGGATCAAAATAATATGCTCCAGTGTATGGTTGAGCTGCAGGAAAGGCAGCAGGAGCACAGACCACCGTTACAGCCCCTGTGTAACCAACCGCCCTCCTCCCCAAGTTCCGTAGCCTCCTCACCCAGACGCCCAAGAACGTGGTGCGGGGGCCTCCGGCCACCCAGCCACTCCACCCCAGAGGATTGCCCAAGCAACAGAAGGCTGGCATTCAATAAGTTTTAAAGTTTTAAACTTTTAAAGTGCTGTGTGGCCTTGTCCTTCTCTCCTCCACCACCCCTCCTGGGCTACCTTGGTTATCCCCCTATTTGTGTGATGAATGAATAAAGAATGCATGAATGTGAAGCAACAATGACTTTATTGCCTCTGCAGCGGTGATGGAGGGGAGGAGGGGAGGGTAGTTCTACAGGGAAGTAGAGTGAACCAAGGGGTGGGGGGTTTCATCAAGGAGAAACAAACAGAACTTTCACACCGTAGCCTGGCCAGTCATGAAACTTGTTTTCAAAGCTTCTCTGATGCGCACTGCGCCCTCCTGTGCTCTTCTAACCGCCCTGGTGTCTGGCTGTGCGTAACCAGCAGCCAGGCGATTTGCCTCAACCTCCCACCCTGCCATAAACGTCTCCCCCTTACTCTCACAGATATTGTGGAGTGCACAGCAAGCAGTAATAACAGTGGGAATATTGGTTTTGCTGAGGTCTAACCGAGTCGGTAAACTGCGCCAGCGCGCTTTTAAACATCCAAATGCACATTCTACCACCATTCTGCACTTGCTCAGCCTGTAGTTGAACAGCTCCTGACAACTGTCCAGGCTGCCTGTGTATGGCTTCATGAGCCATGGCATTAAGGTGTAGGCTGGGTCCCCAAGGATAACTATAGGCATTTCAACATCCCCAGTGGTTATTTTCTGGTCTGGGAATAAAGTCCCTTCCTGCAGCTTTTGAAACAGACCAGAGTTTCTGAAGATGCGAGCGTCATGTACCTTTCCCAGGCCATCCCACGTTGATGTTGGTGAAACGTCCCTTGTGATCCACCAGTGCTTGCAGCACTATTGAAAAGTGTTCCGGTGCCAAGATAGGGATATGGGTTCTGTCTATGGCCCCACCACAGTTAGGGAATCCCATTGCAGCAAAGCCATCCACTATGACCTGCACATTTCCCAGGGTCACTACCCTTGATATCAGCAGATCTTTGATTGCGCTGGCTACTTGCATCACAGCAGCCCCCACAGTAGATTTGCCCACTCCAAATTGATTCCCGACTGACCGGTAGCTGTCTGGTGTTGCAAGCTTCCACAGGGCTATTGCCACTCGCTTCTCAACTGTGAGGGCTGCTCTCATTTTGGTATTCTTGCACCTCAGGGCAGGGGAAAGCAAGTCACAAAGTTCCATGAAAGTGCCCTTACGCATGCGAAAGTTTCGCAACCACTGGGAATCATCCCAGACCTGCAACACTATGCGGTCCCAACTGTGCTTGTTTCCCGAGCCCAGAATTGGCATTCCACCGCATGAGCCTGCTGCATTAGCACCATGATGCCCACATTGCCAGGGCCCATGCTTTGAGAGAAGTCTGTGTCCATGTCCTCATCACTCTTGTCACCGCGCTGACGTCGCCTACTCGCCCGGTATCGCTTTGCCAGGTTCTGGTGCTGCATATACTGCTGGATAATGCGTGTGGTGTTTAATGTGCTCCTAATTGCCAAAGTGATCTGAGCGGGCTCCATGCTTGCCGTGATATGGCGTCTGCACAGAAAAAAGGCACGGAACGATTGTCTGCCGTTGCCCTGATGGAGGGAGGGGCGACTGACGACATGGCTTACAGGGTTGGCTTCAGGGAATTAAAACCAACAAAGGGGGTGGCTTTGCGAGAAACTGAATGGCCCCCTCAAGGATAGAACTCAAAACCTCAAGGATAGAACTCAAAACTGGGTTTAGCAGGCCGTTGATTTCACAGAGGGAGGGAGGGAGGAGAAAATGAATACAAAACAAATCTGGTCTATTTCTTGTTTTGAGCCACTTCATCTATCTTTATACATCTTGCTGGCAGCAGACTGTGCAGTACGACCGCTAGCCATCGTCATCTCCTGGGTGCTCGGAAGAAGACAGTGCAGTATGACGACTGGTCATCGTCTTCTGCTAGCTGCAGATTAAAAGACAGTGCACTGCCGGTAGGACTCAAGCGCCATGAGACGAAACAAGGGAAATGACCTGGCTGAGTCACTCCCATGTTTGCCCAGGCACCCGGTTAAAAGCGCACCCAGGACTACGTCAACGACGGCTACCAGTCATACTGCACTGTCTGCTGCAAAAAGGCAATAAACTGCTGCTGTGTAGCAATGCAGTACCACGTCTGCCAGCACCCAGGAGACATACGGTGACGGTGAGCTGAGTGGGCTCCATGCTTGCCGGGGTATGGCGTCTGCACAGGTAACTCAAGAAAAAAGGCACAGAATGATTGTCTGCCCTTGCTTTCACAGAGGGAGGGAGGGAATGGGGGCCTGACGATATGTACCCAGAACCACCCGCGACAATGGTTTAGCCCCATCAGGCACTGGGATTTCTATGCAGAATTCAAATGGGCGGCGGAGATAGCGGGAACTGTGGGATAGCCACCCACAGTGCAACGCTCCGGAAGTCGATGGTTGCCTCGGTACTGTGGACACACTCCGCCGGCTACATGCACTTAGAGCATTTGTGTGAGGACACACACAATCGACTGTATAAAAAACGCTTTCTACAAAACCAACTTCTAGAAATTCGACCTAATTTCGTAGTGTAGACATACCCTTAGATACATTTCTAAAGTTCATCTCATTCTTTTAAAGTGTTTTTCATGCCTCGGTGCTATATTCACTCAACAAAACAAACAACTAAAGACGCTCACATCCAAGCTAGTGTGTCTAGCACAACACTTGTGAACTGCCTTACAACAACACAGTAGTGCACACAGTGCTCATGAACAACCCTACCATAACAAATCACTAAACGAAAGTCCAAGCCCATAACCAGTGCTGCAATTACAAAGCACAGTGCTCAAGATGGAGGAAATAAAGTCTGTGAGAACACATATTCCAGGTTCAGGATTCCAGGAGACAAACAACAGGGAGTAAAAAACAAAAAGGGGATTTTTAAAAAATAGGGTAACTCCTTGCCACTATCACATACTCCCACAGGATCCCTATAGACAAAACCACATTGCAATTGCAGTCAGGGCCATGTGTATTCTGGGATTCTGTGACTACAGAATGTCATCACAGAATCCTCCAAGCCAAAGAGTTTTGCTCTAGAATCTAAACTTTCATTTCTGAAAATTACATTTTTGCTATTATGGTTGTGATGGAAACTGTTCAAATGTGAACAGAGTGTAAACAGTGTTGACGTCCTGGGTACATGGTGGAGACATATGTGCTGCACACATTCATCTAAATGAGCAGTGAACTCTGAAACCTAATGATGAGGATGTAAACCATCATTATGCAGCTAATTTACTTACCCACAATCCCAAAGATGCTAAAAAAAACCAATCCAGCTGCCAAAATCTCCATCTTCTCTGCTGACAACTTCTATAATGCACTTCAGCTTCGTCAATACTGAAACTCTGGGCACGTTGCAAACGTAGGGAGACAGGAAAATAAATTGAATTTCATATCAAAACTAATGACACAGGACAGAGTCAAACTAATGACTGCACTTTTCATTGTCATTGAATTCAGTAAGCACCTTTAAAAAAAAAATGTTCCTGAAACTGGTGCAGAATTTCCAGTCTGCAGCAGAGAGCCACAGATTCCATGTGTGAGCGGAACATAGGTACAGCTTGCTGCAGAGTACACAGGGCATTATCTTTCCTCCAAGGCTCTCAAAGCACTTTACAAAGATTAATTAATCCTTTGAAGTAGGCCGGAATCATCTCTATTTTATAGGCAAGGAAAATGAAGCACAAAGAGGTGAAATGACTTGCCCAAAGGAAAATAGCTTACTTGAGGGTAGAGGAATAATTGAAGGGAGTGCAATGGTTTATAGACATCAGCAATGCCAAAGACGAAGAGCTTGATTTCCACCCCCTTCTTTCTCACCAATGGAAATTCTCTGAAAAGATATTGAGCTTGATTCATCTTTTCACCCAGGTAAATTAGTACCTTTCTATCTATGGTGCTTATCTGGTCCTCATTACAGTATTGTCTGAGCACATGACAATCCTTAGTGTATCTAGCCTCGCAACAGCTATGTGAGGTAGAGAAGTACTATTATCCCCATTTTACAGATGGGAAACTGAGGTCCACACAGAGTAAGTGACTTGCCCAAGATCACAAGGAAGCCTGTGACAGAGTAGGGAAATGAACCCAGCTCTCACAAATTCCATGCTAATACTTTAAGCACTGGACTGTACTTCTACTCCTTGATGTCAATGGAATTATGCTGGTGTACAATGGGTGTGACCCATAAATTGCAATGTATTCACACAACTCGTATTATAATATTGTCCATCCAGATATATTCATGTTTTGCAAATTTCTTTAGCAACAGAAAAGCCAGATGAGCTAGACAATCCAAGTCTAGGCCATCAGTCATTTTTCTTTTCTCATTGTCTTTGGAATAACTCTCTGCTTTCCAGAACTAGCAGAACTTTAGGAGAAACTTCCTGATGGTGAGATGTATCGAGGTGGATGGAAACCCTGTAGCTTGAGACATTTAAAAATACAATACCCTAGAAAATTAAAAGAGGGAATAATTGCCTGGACTAGAAGATGGACAGGAGGAGCAAATGGTTTTCTCCATCTCTAACATCTCTGATTCTAGGGACTTCTACGTATTGTAGTCAGCGCATGAGAAGCTTGCCGACTGCAGCTATGGATCTGCTGTTTCAGCTCCACTGACACGTCATTCCCTCTGAACACCCAGTGACCAGGTTAATCTAGTTCCTCACTTCTGATTTGTCCCTGTAAATGATTTATGAACTGGCGAGGATCCCTGTTTGCTTAAGGAGGCACACGACGACCTCTGGCAGGCCTTCTGCACAAAGATACAAGCCACATTTGTCACCTGTCTCTTAGTCTTAGCTCGTGACTGTCAGTGTAGGGAGCAGGAGGCCAGCGCTCTGGTGGAGGCTTGCGGCGAGAGTCAATAAGGGGAATTGTGGGTAATGTTTACAGGGCTCTGTGGATTGAAGCTAGTAATTGTGCTTTGTTAGCTCTACAGCAAAAGCACTTTCCTACGGCCTACCTGGGCCTCTTCTGATCTCAGTCACAACACCTCCCCTGTAAGTGACCATACTGACTGGTACATAGAGAAGTGGATACAGAGCAAGGCTATTATCCAATGTGAAAAGAATTCATGGCCAGACTTAGGTGTTCCAGGTACCCCAAGTAAAAATAACGTTGGTATCCACCACCTCACCCCTCTCCACCAACAGGAAAATAGTGTCAGCAGTAATTATATTTGTATTCATAGAATCATAGAATATCAGGGTTGGAAGGGACCTCAGGAGGTCATCTAGTCCAACCACCTGCTCAAAGCAGGACCAATCCCCAACTAAATCAGATTGCGTAGGTGCTGGTTGTAGCTCTGTAGTTACAGTGAAGTTGAGCTTTGCATTTAAAGAAGGGATTTGCCTCTTTGTTATGTATATACATAATTATAAGCATAGTGTATATACTATTACATACCAAAAACTACATGAAAAGGTTGTTTCAGTTGTAAAGTCAGGCACTCAAAAGTTAGGCAGTGCCAGAATTAAGGTTGCCCATGCAACTTTAAATAGCCCCCTTTGTGCATATGCATACATGAGCACATACTATTTTTTCCAGAGGATCCCTGCCTCATTCAGTGCAGAAGACAGAAGGTGCTCACTTAATGAGCAGCTAATCAATATACAAGAATCAGGGGTCACCCAATGAAATTAATAGGCAGCAGTTTTAAAATAAACATGGGTGAAGTAGTACTTCACACAACACACTGTTAACCTGTGGAACTCATTGCCAAGGGATGTTGTGAAGGCCAAAAGTATAACTGTGTTAAAAAAAGAACTAGATACGTTCATGGAGGCTAGTCCATCAATGGCTATTAGCCAAGATGGTCAAGGATGCAACCCCAACTCTGGGTGTCCCTAAACCCCTGACTTCCAGAAGCTGGCACTGGACAACAGGGGATGGATCGCTCAATAATTGTCCTGCTCTGTTCATTCCACCAGAAGCATCTGGCACTGATTACTGTCAGAAGACAGGATACTGGGTTAGGACGGACCATGGATCTGACCCAGTATGGCCATTGTTATGTTCTTCTGTAATATTTTGTTTTATCCTCCTCATTCAGTGTGTGGCTCCATCTCTTATTTACTGCTCACTACACACTATTCAAACCCTGCTCTGAATACAGAAGTATTCATTTCATCATAGGCTTTTCTATGGCATTCATCATCACTATGATATCTGCATGCTTCACAGCCATTAATGATATTTTTCTTCACAACCTCCTCGTGAGATGAGGGCTGTTATTATCCCGATTTTGCAGATGGGAAAGCTGAGGCACAGACACACTAATGTCAAAGGTGTCCACTAATCTGGAGTACCTAATTTGAGACACCTAGGATCTGATTTTTCAGATAATTTAGCATTATGTAGCCCTTTAATATGTTCACAGCACAGCTCCCATTGACTTCAGTTGCAAATCAGTCCCCTTGTGTCTCAAGTTGAGCACCCAGAGAATGAGGAACACACTAGTAGTGGCCACCTGGGAAAAGTTTGATTTAAGTGACTTGCCCAGCACCACACAGAAACTCTGTGGCAGAGGTAGAGAAAGAATCCAGTTCTCTAGGGCAACATTTCATATCATAGGACTGCCTAAACTATAAGACCATCCCTTCTCTTCCTGCCATCCCCTGCCTCATTCGCCACACCTTCCAACACCTTCCAACTTCTGCAACAAATGAAGTAAGAGTCTTACATACAACAGTCTCTTTAATACTCAACGCTAATTCATTCCCTGAGCACCATCCATACTGTGCACAGAATGAGGCCAGGCTCCTGTGGAAAACATAGCATGTGATCATGTAATTAAAGACAGTATCATAATGCATATGCGCAGAGGGTCTGAATTAAGGTTGTCCAGGCAAACCGTAATTCACACATTTCCTAACTGTCAAGTGTTAAGCTTTGCAACCTGAATAATATTAATTTAATACAAGTTCTTAAGTGCAATTTTCTAGCTTTTAAAAACAGCAAACTGGAAAAGCAGAAATTTCATAAATATTGCATCATATTGACAGACGTGGTTCACCATCATCAGTGCTGGAATCTTTAGACCTACAGCACACACCTGTGCCACTGGAAGTGACAGAGCAGCAGCTGATAGAAGTCGCATGCTGTCCTCCACTATGTGCACCAGCCATTTGTGACGAAGTGGGGTTTTATTCATCTTGTTATGTTGACTGTGAGTCTTACTGCCCTATACTAATACAGTGTGTACCTTGGTTTCCCCAGTGTACTGCAACAATACTTCGGTGGTGGGAATTGGGTGTGTGATTTTGCTGAGGCCCTCAGGGCAGGTGAGACTGCCCAGCTATTTGCACCTATGTAACCTAAGACCCAGGATGGGGGTGTGACCAGGTGACACCTTTGGCCAGGGAAGCGAGACAAAGAGAAGGAGGAGGGGCATCAAGGGGGGCATCCGAGGTTGGGTGGCTGGAGGCTGGCAGTCTGTGTGGGCGGACTGGAGGAGGGGGAATCCAGGGGCCTGGCCCAGGATTCCCTAGATGAACTTGGCTGAAAGTCACTGATGTCTGTAATAACCAGGTCTGTTCTACACTGTGTTCCTGTCGACAAATAAACCTTCTGTTTTACGCTGGCTGAGAGTCACATCTGACTGCAGAGTTGGGATGCAGGGCCCTCTGGCTTCCCAGGAGCCCTGCCTGTGCAGACTCGCTGTGGGAAGCGCACGGTGTGAAAAGGGGATGCTGAATGCTCCGAGGTCAGACCCAGGAAGGTCGAAGCTGTATAAGCTTCTTGCCCTGGAGACAGTATGCTCAGAGATAGGAGGCATGCTCCCCCAGAGTCCTGACTGACTTCCTATGCAGTAGTTCCAGAGCATTGCCCGGTGACTCCGTGACACCATTAGAAGGGGAGGAGGCATACATTTTCACAGCTATCTGCTAACAGCAGAGGAAAGGTGAAGCTCAGGAATCTCTGAGTTCTATTCCAAGTTCCGAGGGGAGTTTACTCTAATGGACATAGAGTCTTCTTCCGCTGTCCCTCCCAAGCCTGACACCATCTACTGCTGGCCTTTCCAGCCTGTTCATGCCCCCTTTTGAGTCTCCTCTCCCACTCCCTTTGGCTACTCATCCCAATCCCAGTTCTTCCCAACCCCTTGGCTCCTTGTCTCAGTCCTCCATCTCCACTTCCCTGTCCCAGTCCCCTTTAACTCCTCCTCCCAGTTCCCCACCCGCCCCTCAGTGTCTTGTCCTGATCTTCCCGCTTGCCATCACCTCAGGCTTGGCTCCTTGCTAATGGAGCCAGATACATCTGCATAGGAAGTTTAGGGAGGCAGAATGTAATTACCCACAATGCAAAATGGCCAGGACAGCCTGTCTGACACCCATACTCTTACAAAAAGTGCTATATGATCTTTAAGGCCTACAGTTGATCAGGCAGGGCTGGTTCAGAAAATGTTGAGAGACCTGTAGCCACAGGAGAACCATAGTCATGGGCCCTCCTCCCCACCTGACATTAGTTGAAATGCTAGCGGAGTGTTTACTTCTCACCTCAGGCCCCCTGGCGTGAATCACAAACGCCTTTGTGCTGACTAAGAACTTAGTGGTGATAATTATTTGACCCCTCTGAGGAAAAAGGCTGCACAGCCCTTTACCCTTTCTAGACACACCACATGGTTTCCTCACTTCTGTTTAACAGGTTTCAGAGGAGCAGCCGTCTTAGTCTGTATCCGCAAAAAGAACAGGAGGACTTGTGGCACCTTAGAGACTAACAAATGTATTTGAGCATAAGCTTTCGTGAGCTACAGCTCACTTCATATGCTCAAATAAATTTGTCAGTCTCTAAGGTGCCACAAGTCCTCCTTTTCTTTCTATTTAACAGGAAACCTCAGTTCACCATTTCCTTATCTCCCTCTACAAACTAACACACTGGTTCTGAATACATTGGGCCTGAGTCGCTTATGATTTGTCCCCCTGTACACCACTCTGGCATTGTACAGGAAGCTGGTAGAGATGTACTGGCAGTATTCCCCATGGCCAAGAGTCTGCCCAGGTCACCATGGAGCTGCCATAGTCACACAATGAACTAAAAAAAGTGTGTCCTTAAAAATTAATATAATCTGGGATCACAAACTGTTATGTACTAATCATAAATATACAACTATGGTAAAGCATCACTACAGGGCAGAGTTAAGGGTGTTTGGGTGTCCTAACTGTGCATTTCCATGCTCCAGTACGTTTGGACTTCTTTTAAGTTTTACCTTAACTTTGAATTTCCTGTATTTGTAATGCTTGGTTTGGAGACGATTACTTCCTCCTTGTGATGTGTTTTACCCTAAATTACTAATCCATATGTTCTGTCTTAAGTACTTCTATGGCTTCCATTACTATCGAATCTGAGCACCTCAGAATCTTCAATGAATGTATTTTCCTCACAACCTCCCCGACAGGTAGGTAGGTGTTGTTATCCCCATTTCGTAGATGGGGATGTGAGGCAAAGACTAGAATCCAGATTTTCAAAAGAACTCGCCACCCATGAAGGCACTTAAATAAAAGACCTCATTGTGCTGGGTGCAGAGCTCTTCTGAAAACCTGTCATATGGGACTGGCCCACGCTCGCACAGGAAGTCTGTGGCAGAATGGGGAAGTGAACCTGATATTCCCAAATCCCAGGTTAACACCCTACCTACTGAATGCTCTTTCCTAACTCTCAGCCTTAATTTAGTTTTCATCATGGTATTAGAATATTCCCAGTGGTATTTTCTGTCCTGTTCTTTATATAACCTAAGGCTGTTGGGTTACTTTTTTGACCACCACTGTAAATTGAGCAGTTGGTTGCACTGAATTGAAACCATCTTGTTGCTCCCCTCTACCTTTAGGAGGCTGAAGTCCCCCAGCTGACATGGCAGAGCCTTTAGGACAGGTCAGACAGAGGTCACATGCTGCCTATTGGTTCTTACAGAGGGGAATCCCAATTGAGTGGCTTTCCAAGGGGACCGAGATTTGATTGAACGAGCCCTGTGGTCAAGACTACGGTCTCATTCAGAGGATGGCAACCCCCTCCAGTAGCAGCCTGTTCCTCACTCTGATTTTGGGACACTGGCTCAGATGGAAGAGTCATCAGCACCACTTGCTACAAGCATCTGTTTTTTAACTTTGTTCTCCCAGCCAAACACTGATCAGGCTCAAACCTGAATCATGTGCAGTGTGGGGTGTGGCTGCAGACAGTAAGTGAAGGAGATAATAACCTGTTCTTCTTGGGCCTGATCCAATACCCATTGAAGTGAACACAAAGGCTCCCATTGACTTAAATAGACTTTCAATCAGGCCCTAAATTACTCATACTCTTTTTTGTGTTTTCCTAAAATGAAAAAGCTGTTTTCTGTATTCCATCCATATTCATCTCCCCTACCCCTCAAACTTCCCCAGCAGTAGGAAGTGTACCCATATACAGTGCTCATCACCTTAGGATCAGAGAATCACACGATAGGCGATCCACAGCCTTGTTCACTATGGAAATCAAACTGATTTTAAAAAGTTATAAGCTGTTTTTGTCCAAATGTACAGGCTTTCCATGAAATGTTCCAGTTTAGTGCTTGTAGTTTTAAAGGTGCAAGATAAAATCACAGGCTAAACAAAAATCTCTTCCATTATCAGCTCCCGAGGTTATCAATTTAAAAATCATGTTTACTTTTCCCTATTGACGCTGTTCGCTTGCTTTGTGCACTTTGCTCACTTTGGACTGTGACAATTGGTGGGTCAGTTCAAGAGAGGAAGGATGGTCCAGTGGTTAGGGCAGGCAACTGGGACTAGATAGACAAGGGTTCAATTTTCTCCTCTGTCACAGACTTCCTGTGTGACCTTGGGCCAGTCACATAGTGCCAGATTTTTAAAGGCATCTAAAGATGCAGCTGTGTGCCCAGTGGGATTTTCAAAAGAGCCTAAGTACCTACTTCCCATTGTTGCATCCAACACAAGGGAATTATATATTAGACTTCATCTTGACAGATAAAGAGGAACTGATCACAGAACTAAAAATTAATGGTAACATAGATACAAGTTTCAGAGTAACAGCCGTGTTAGTCTGTATTCGCAAAAAGAAAAGGAGTACTTGTGGCACCTTAGAGACTAACCAATTTATTTGAGCATGAGCTTTCATGAGCTAAAAGTGGTCATGACTGGATCAGACTTATAATGTACAAAAGGAATAAAGTCCAAACCAGTGATATATATACTTGGTGCTTTTAAAGGGCCAATTTCACAAAGCTGAAAACAATTATGATCCAAATGCACTGAGAGGAAGAATTTAAGCAGAGAAATGTGAATGATAATTGGGAATTGTTTAAGAATGCTTTACTAGATGCATAAAAAGCCACAACCAAAAAAGGTGGCCATATTGATTAAAAACCAACTTCGTTTAGAGGGGAAGTGAAGGCAATCATAAAATTTTTTAAAAAAATCTATAAACAAATGGAAGATAATGGAAATTGATAGTAAATGAATATAAATCAGAAGCTAGGAATTGTAAAAAATTGATAAGGGAAGCAAAGAGGCACAAGGCAAAATCTATGGCCAGCAGAGTTACAGTAGGAACAAAAGGAATCCTAACAATGGTATTGGTCCATTACTAGATGGAAATGGTAAAATTATCAATAATAATGCAGAAAAGGCAGACATGTTCAATAAACGTTCTGTTCTGGTAGGGGTGGAAGACGATGTAGTCACATCATATGATACCTTTCTTTCCATTCCACTAGTATCTCAGGAGGATGTTAAACAGCAGCTACTAAAGTTAGACAGTTTTGAATCAACAGGTCTGGATAACTTGTACCCAAGAGAGTTGCCTCTCACTGAACTGTTAGTGTTGCTTTTCAAGAAGTCTTGGGACAGTGGGGAAGTTCCAGAAGACTGGACAAAAGCTAATGTTGTGCCAATATTTAAAAGGGGTAAACAGGTTAATCTGGATAATTACAGGTCTGTCAGTCTGACATCAATCCCCAGCAAAATAATGGAGCAACTGATATTTACAAGATGGGGGACTCTATCCTGGGAAACAGTGACTCCGAGAGATTTGGTGGTCAAGGTGGATAATCAGCTGAACATGAGCTCCCAGTGTACTGCTACGGCCAAAAGGGCTAATGTAATCCTTGGATGCATAAATAGGGGACTCTTGAGTAGGCATAGAAAGGTTATTTTACCTCTATATTTGGCACTGGTGCGACCAGTGCTGGAATACTGTGTCCAGTTCTGGTGTCCACAATTCAAGAAAGATGTTGATAAATTGGAGAGAGTTCAAAGAAGAGCCATGAGAACGATTACATTGAATCTATCTGTTTAGCTTAAAAAGGAGAAGGTTACGGGGTGACTTGATTACAGTCTGTAAGTATCTACACAGGAACAAATATTTAATAATGGGCTCTTTAATCTATCCAATGGTTATAAGTTGAAACTAGACAAGCTGGAAATAAGGTGTAAAATTTTAACAGTGAGGATAATTAATCATTGTAACAACTTACCAAGAGTCATGGTTGATTCTCCATCACTAGCAATTTTTAAATCAAGATTGTGTATATTTCTGCTCTAGGAATTATGTTGGGGAAGTTTTATGGTCTGTTATACAGGAGATCAGTCTAGGTGATCACAATGGTCTCTTCTGCCTCTGGAATCTGCGAATCAATGAGTCAGAATTATAAATCCCACAAAGCACCTATCTGCATTTTTAGGCATCTAAATACCTTTAAAAATGTGGTCCTTAATCTCTCTGTGTCTCAGTTCCCCATCTCTAAAACAGGGTTGATAGTACTTCCTTACCTCACAGAGGTGTTGTGAGGATGAATATATTAAGGACTGTGAGGCACTCAGATACTACAGTAATGTGGCCCACATAAGTACCTTAGGAGTAAATTAGATCAATAGCCTCATTTCTGCCCATACTCAGCTTCACTGTGGTTCCACGATCACTTCTGTTAGTATTTACAACACGGTAGGGGAACATTTACATCACTGCCCCCAGAGCCTGTTCTCTTTCATTTTAAATATAGAAAGAGATCATAAAAACATTTCTAAACATTCTGAGATTTAGCGGATTTCCCCTTTCCCCCATACACACACTTTAAAAAAGGGTTTGCAAATCTACATTTGGATCCTAAATTAGTGTCCATAAACCACAGACAGGGAACCTTTGATCTATTGATCTAATTTTTTAAAAAATAGTAAGAATTGCAGAGAAATTTACTCTACAAGCACCTTGAGCAAAGTGTGCATTTGCTGCTGTTGAAGTCTTATTCGCTTAAAGCTAAATTATTTTATCTACCTAATTGTGGAACACAGTTAGCAGGAAAGATTAGGGCTTCAGTTCCACAAAGATTTAGGCATGTGCTTAACTTTACTCAACAGAGAGCAAAGGGAGTGAGGGAACTGCCTGCAGGAGACTTGAAGCCTGGAGCAGGCTTGTTAAATGAGCCAACCAGAAACATCTGGAGTGGGGAGGGAACTTTAAGCAACTGGTTCCTTATAAGAGAGGTGTAGTATCTCTTGAAGAGGGGAGCTGATTCTGGGAAGTCTATAGGGGAATCACCCCTGAGCAGGGTAGTTGCAAGCCAAACCCCATAAGGGAGCACCTCCTAAGAACTGATAAAAGGCCCTCGTGAAGGAGCCCCCCTTGCTCACCCAGGCTCTGAGGTAAGAGCCAGGCCCTGAGACAGCCTTTTGGGACTTTTGCTTTTGCTTTTTCAGTTCATTTGTCTGAATGAACCCAGACCCAATAAAGGTGGTGACTGGATGAGCAAGCATGTGGAGTCTGTTTAAAAGGACCTGCAAGAAGGAGGATACAGAGCAGGGTGGCGCAGAGACATCCTGGCCCTGAAGGGGCACCCAACTTGTTTACATATGGCACCTACCCACATACTTAGGGTATCTGGTGGGAAACAGGTAAGTACACAACCCTTGGTTGGCAGAGTGGAAGTCCCAGCTAACTTACTCATTCTGAAAACAAAAAATCAAGTTTGGGCATTGCTTGGGTTGGCAGGGTATTATAGGCAATTTGTATCCAAGTTTGCCTCTCTTGTAGCTCCCCTTAGTGATCTCATTTAAAAAAAACAAACAAAAAATAGTTCCTTGGCAGGTCAGTAGGTCTCCCCAGTATGAGCAGGCATTCTGAGATATTAAATGGATTCTTTTTAACAAACCAGTACTGAGTAGCCCTGATTTTCCCCATGAACTTGTTTTACACACAGACCTCTCACACCCAGCCCTGGGAGCGGCACTCTCACAGAAGTTCTATGGTTAGGAACATCCTATCTTGTACATGAGTAGGAAACTCATGGACCGTGAAACATGGTATTCGGTCCTCAGGAAGGAGTGTCTAGCAATACACTGGCCGGTGAAAGCCCTGCAATATTATTTGTTTGGGACTCTCTTTCTTCTCATTCCTGACCACTCAGCACTCTGAAGGCTTCAGACAACGAAAGATTCACGTGCCCGGTTACCCATTAGTACCTCACCTTCCAGGTCTTTCATTTTCATACAGAGCATCGTTCTGGCTAGAACCATCAGAATGTGGCCTTTCTGTCCAGGATGGATGAAGAGAGCGAGCCACACAGCGAGTGTCTTCACAGGCACAGTTACAGGGGAGGCGGGGTATGTGAGAGAGCAAAGGAGTCTGTTTAAAAGGACCTGGAAGAGGGTATCTAAGGAGCAAGGCTGTGCAGAGGCACCCCCAGGCACAAGGGGCACCTGGGGGCAGCCAACTCATTTACAGACTGCTCCCTAAATCTGTGCCTACAGGAACTATCAGGCTGACCATAGCAAACACTGCTCTTTTTCATTGGAAACTCATATATTCATATAATCATTCATGCTCATTTACAGGTAAATATGGAGCCAAAAGGTAGGGAAATCCTTATTTCTGTGTGCTTATTAGTGGTTGGGGGGAGGGTTAAGAAGAAGGAAAAAAACAAACCCAGTTTGTTTTTCGTGAAATATTGACTGCATGTAGCTCTAGGGCTGAACTAGCAAACTCTAAATCCAGCGTTCCATTCTATTTTTAAAATTAAGTTTTCTGTGCAGTATTTTGATTATGTTCATCGAATAATATGGGTGCCCTCTAGAGGCCAAAATAATATACCTGAAAATGCCTATGGATGTGAAGTATATTCTGTTTATCTGTTTCCTAATTGGTGTTCATAGATAACATCCCCTGCGGTGGTATCAGAGTGCTTTACAAATATATTAAAAAGTGACCACAGGATGATCTCTCTCCTTCCCCTGTTGTGCAGAGATTTTTTTTTTTAAATGTGTGATTTTGGTGGAGTTATAGCAGGAAGACTAAGTGTGAGGCTTTGTGTTGCTCTACCAGTCAAAACTGGCCCTACAGCCAGCCTAATTTCCGATTTAGGACCATCCCAGCCAACGGGGATCCTCCAGTGGAGTAGAGTCCTGTACCACTCCCCCTCACTGCTGTCAATAGTGGAAAAGGGCTGTGATTGGAATGCCCAGCACCATATTGATCTTTGGCTGTGATATTGGTTCTTTGTGCCCAAATGGCATAAATGAGAGCAGCCCTCAGTCTTCTCTACATAGAGCAGGGGACTAGCCCTGCCCAGAGGAGCAGCAGAATCAGACAAGTACAAAGGTACCATGCAAATCAGCCATCTCCACTCCCCCCAGATCTGGTCCCAACTCTCAGTATGGAGTGTAGAGTCTGGGCCTTGCTTTTGTTGGTACAGCCCTGTCCTGGGAGATCACATTTAATCTGTCATTCACCTTCCACTCCCAGATCATCTTCTGCACTGCTACTGTCTAACCACGTTCTCCCAGTATGCATTTTTATTTAGTACTTGTCTTCCCCTAGTATTTCCCTGTGTGTGGTGCAAGAGCTACTTCATACTGACTGAGAACTCTGCGGGGATAACATCTTGAGCAACATGGGGAATCAGATATGGGTTACTCACTGCTACCGAAAAGCCCTCCATAGTCCTACATGCTACTTGTGGATACATTATCTAATCTCCCCTCCCCCACATAGAACTGAGCCCCTACACCCACCCCAGCTAGCAAGGCAGAGCAGTTTGAAGTGAAGCATGGAGGGGAGGGTTGTATACGGAATTCTGGGTCTTGCAGCCTGAGGGGCCCAATCAAATGGCTTTGCAGAGGGCCTGAGGTTGGTTTAAGCACACCCTGACCTCTGCCCTACACGTGCTGTATTATAAAGCTCCCCATCATGTCCCCTATTCCTCTAGGCCTCCAGCCTCAGCACCAATTGCACTTTTGCAGTCCATCAGCCATGAAGGTGAAAGTGGAGGCCTTGACACAATCCGTTCTCCCTAGCTAGGAGTCTCTTGCCCCTGGTATTGCCCTGTCCAAGGGGCTCATGGGAGTGCTCTCCCTTCTACTCAAGACAAAAGGATTAGAAGTTAAATTGAAAGCAGGCCCAAACTAAAGCAGGCATGCTTACATCAGAAACAGGGGAAACAGCTATTTCATGACAACCGACACCAGCAAAGTTCTGCAGATGTGTCTAAAAATAGGGCTGCCCCCCTCCGCCCCCGCAACCCTTCCGTCCTGACCCTGAAACACGACGCACAGCTTTTGCCTCCTGCAGGCCCTGTCCTCTCCTTGTTGCTCACTTGTCTTATGCCCTAGCCTTGCAGTGCAGCAGCTTCCTTTCTATAAATAATGTCAGGAGCTTTGAAATGCAATCTACTCCACTGCACTGCCATTTCCCCCACCCCTCCTGGTCTATTATGAATAGCGCTCATGTCTTAGAGCAACAGTGGTGTGTGGTTTAGGCCCAAAATACAGCTTCCGTTAATAAGAAACTAAAAACAGTAGAGGGTAACAACAGCAGCTTTTACAAAACCTAGCCAACAGAAATCTTTTCAAGAATGTTGTTTAGGTAAATGAAAAGGAGGTTTGCTTTTTAAATAATTGTGATTTAGGATAGCAGTTTCAAAAGCACTTCTGTCCCACTTTCAAAAGAGACTTAAGTACTTAAAAGCCTAAATCTCTCTGAAAGTCAGTGGGATTTAGGCTCATAAGTCGCTTAGGTACCTTTGAAAATGTTACCCCTGGCCTTGAAATGTTGGGTGCTTTAACTCAAATCTAACAGCTTGGCACCTCATACATGAGATCTAGGAAGTGCAAGTGAGTCCCATTTCACTGTCCAAGCTGAGTGAAAGGAGAAAAGCAACAGTGATGGAAAGTGAACACTATTTGGAAAGTTCCTTCAGTTTTAATAGAGGAGGAGATCCACAGGGCAGGACTTAAGTGCAGTGAGCTGGCAGAGCTGCTGGACAGAGAGGGCCAGAAGCAGAGTGGCATGGATCTTACATGTCAGGACTGAGGTATAGTAAAAGCTGCAGGCAATGTAGGACCAGAATAGCAAGAGGAGGGAACAGCCAGCACTGGAATGCACTGGCAGAGCTGCATGATAGTTCAGGACTGGAACACAAGGGATTTGCAGTTCAGGGTTGAGGAGCATCAACAGTCTTGTGTGAGGAACACTTCTGAGGAGATGAGTTTACGTGTATTAGCCAAGGGCATCTCAAAGGACTACTGGAAACATACTGCATGTTGCCACTTGCCCACTGTGCTGACCTCACTGGAGAGCAATGTGTGTGGTAATTTTATGGGTAGCAAATCAGGATTCCTGGCACCAAAGCACCAGGATTTTATGACGGGTTTCAGAGTAGCAGCCGTGTTAGTCTGTATTCGCAAAAAGAAAAGGTGTACTTGTGGTTAGAGACTAACCAATTTATTTGAGCATAAGCTTTCGTGAGCTACGAAAAGCTTACGAAAAAAAAAAGCCCACGAAAGCTTATGCTCAAATAAATTGGTTAGTCTCTAAGGTGCCACAAGTCCTCCTTTTTCTTTTTTCAGGATTTTATGGTTTCTGTCACTTGGGAGGTGACATTTTCAGGAACGGAGAAGGGATCTTCTGAAAAGTGTTAGTGCTAATGGGTTCCCCCAAAGGTAAGTGGTGAAAAGATAGTGAGGGAAGACCGATTAAACTAATCCCTTTTTTCACATTCCAAACCCATGCACACATACAGAACCACAGGGAACCACCCCTCTCTGTTCCAGGGGCCAGCAAGTACTGGGAATGTTGTAGATCGAGGCAGCATGTGCTGAGCTCCTGGTGGGAAGAATAGGGCCAGACTTAAGCACAAGCCGAGCAAGAGGCCAGCTGGGATACTGTGTCATGTGCAACTCACAGGCCCTGGCCTTATTTCCTTCTATGACAACAGGACCAGAAGAGGAGGAAGCAACCCACCACCTCAACCTCAGGAGCAGAGATACTGGCAGCTCTTCGCCTGATCCTCTCCTCCAGCAACTTGGGAGTCCAGCTGCTCGTGCCTAGAGCCCTAGAAACTGAGAAGTCCAGCCCTGGAGAAGGAACACCTCACATTATACTTGGAGCAGCAGCCCCAGGGGCCTGATGCTGCTCCCACTTAACTTCAGGATAAATCGGGAGAAATTATTAAAGTCAGTGAGATAACACTGCTGTAAAACTGGTGTAAGCAAGAGAGAATCAGGCGCTCGATTAAAGATAGGCCAAGTAGTCCCAAGATGCCCAGTCAGCAGGTCCAACATCTAGTCAGCACATAGCATTTCCCCAAACCAAGCCAAAAGATATTTCCTGAAGCCCCTTAGTCATCAGACCCACCTGGCAAATATTACAGAGAGGTCTGCTGCAGGAACAATGCTATAGTGCAGCAATGACTGGCAGGTTCTACTACACGACAGGTACCCACAAAGGACCCAGAGAGAGAAGAACATGCTGGATACTCCCTGAGATGAACTTCCTCTGAAGGCGAGGGATTCCTGTCCCCATGAATGGGGTTTCGAGGCACAGCCAGGTTCTGTCTCTGGAAATCTCAGAGCAGGCATAACGGGAGCTGGCTTTTCTACATTACCTCTTGGACCCTGTTCTCCGGCTTCTCTGAGGGACTCTTGCAGTGTTAGGATCTCCTGACCCAGGCCTATGCCTTAACACCTCTCAAGAACAGGGGAAAGGGAGCAGGGCCAGCTCCAGCTTTTTTGCCGCCCCAAGCGGCGAAGAAAAAAAAAAAAGAAACACCCGATTGAGCTGCCGCCCAAGTGCCGCCGAAGAGGAAGGATGGGAATGAAGGGCTCGCTGCTGAATTGCCACTGAAGACCTGGACATGCCGCCCCAATAACGGACGGAGTGCCACCCCTTTCTATTGGCCGCCCCAAGCACCTGCTTCCTTCGCTGGTGGCTGGAGCCAGCCCTGAAAGGGAGTGACTGCCACTCAGAGAAACATTGAAATCTGCTCGAGTTCAACCAGACACCAGTGGATCTCAATGGCTGCCCCTTCCTAGGGCCTGGTACGCTAGGAAATTCCTTACCCATTTTTCATCAAGGGTGCTGCTACCAATAGCTGGAGGATTCACTTGCTGGAGGATTCTCTGCACCTTGAAGTCTTTAAACCATGATTTGAGGACTTCAATAACTCAGACGTAGGTTGGGGTTTGTTACAGGAGTGGGTGGGTGAGATTCTGTGTTCTGCGTTGTGCAGGAGGTCAGACTAGATGATCATAATGGTCCCTTCTGACCTTAAAGTCTATGAATAGGGGGCAGATGTTGTCAGCACCATGGTAGGGAAACCTGCTCAGAACAGGGTTAGGTGACGTGGTGGTAAACACACCGGCTCACAATCTACACTGCAATGCTACTGAAAAACTGATAAGGAAAGTCATAGTACGGATGAGGCCCTAGGTTTCATTAAACCTACCTAGGTACTCTGCTGAGCCCACATTCAGTCTTCTTCAGACTGGCTATTTAAACAGCTATTCCCTTCTCTCATATGGCTATTTTTCTAGCTCCCTCATATTTCTGTGACTTTTTCCTAACTTGACTTTATTTGGCACATGAAAAGAGGTGGCTCAGATAATTTTGAAAATTGCTTTAGAAGAGTGGCAATAATAAATCTACAATCACACTGTTGGGATGAGCTGGACCAGATACACAGCCCAGGCAGGACAGAGACGCCACACTCGCTCCCTTTTCCTGGCTAGTTGTGTGGGTATTTTGGGGCTGGCTCCCCTTCAGATATGTTGATTTCTTACTCTAATTCAGAGGTGAAGCCCGGGTAGCTTTTTCTACTTACAAGTCCTGCTAATTGCTCTCCCCACAATGAAAGCCAATAAAAGACTCCCTGGGTGGTTGCTTTGTGTTTAAATTTGTAATTTAAGTACCTAGATCCCAGATCATCTCCTCAGTCTCTTTGTGCAAATGAAAGCACTAGAGCTCCCCTGCCAGTGGCCACACAGGAGAGAAGCAGAGGCCTTTATGAAATTGTTACCTGCTTCCTCTGCAGGGTTGAGAGTCTGCACTTGGGTAGAGTCTGGGCTGGGGGACAGATGCACATCAACCCTGCTGGGATTCCCCACAACACTGAGCCACACAGCTGAGCGGAATACATCACAGGGCGGACTCCAGAGACAGATGCCAATGAGAGACTGACTCCAAAGGAGCCATTTTTCCAGGGAGCCAGAGAGTCGGTGTGGGAACCGGGAACCAGCATGCGAGCACAGGACCTCTGCACACACAGTCTGGGCTCCTAGCAGAGCCTTCTAGAACTGCACACATCTTGGGTGATCTGCTGATTTTGGGGGGCAACACTCCTGCTTCCCTCAGAGGAGTATGTGCAGGACCCTGTGCAAGAGTTTCCAGACCCCTGTGCAGGCTTTTCCTACAGAGAAGATGGTTTGAGTCATGATTACTGTTCTAAAAGTCGTCTGTCGTAAAATGCTCACTTGTGTAATGCAGTGTGGCAGCACCATCTGGTGGCTATGATAGGTAGCAGGTATGTTTTCTTTAGGGATGACCCTTTCACAGAAGTCACAGATGACAGGTTAGAGATTGGGGTAGTGCCCAATGGGCTCCTTAAAATGAGGATTAATTGTGCTCTATTAAATGTCCCAGGTAACACAAACTAGCCCTTACCCTGCATGAGCAAGGTTGCCCTGAGCAAAATCAGACTGCGATGCCAGGTAAAAGGGGAACATTTTAGAATGGGTTGGAGAACTAGTAACAACAATACATGGCTCTAACATGCCCATCAGCAGAGCACCTACCAGGCATTAATAATTGCCCCTCATACCACTCCTTTCTGTATTATTACCACCACTGAGCAGAGGGGGAAGCTGAGGTGTAGAGGTTAAGCAACTTGACAAAGTCTCAGGAGTGGCAGAACTACAGACTGATCACAGCAGGTCTGACTTGCAGTCCCATGCTGGGTCATACACGCTGATAGAGCTCTCCACCCACAATTGCCTTTCCTCAATCCTTAGGACACGGGTAGTCCAAAAGTATTAAACACATCAGGGTTATCTGGGAGTTACCAGGGAGAGGATGCTGTGGAAAGAGGAAGAGTTTCTGGCTTCTGGGAGACAGCACCAGGCCATGACACTAGGCTGAAGTGAGTCCATATTAGCCCCGTCCTCCAACCTGCCAGAAATCTCCCTCACTTGTTAGTGTTTTTGACACCATGTCATATTTTTGTTCACTTTATGTGGGTATATGTGATAGTCAGAGAAACTCAGGGGGAGAGAACAAACTTTTACTAGTTTCTGCAAAAAGTTTCCCTACAGAGTTGCACTACAACTAACAACATGCATTTCTCCAAGATCCAACTGCTTGTATACTAGGGTTTCCCCTCCCACCATTGCTATTACCAATGGCATTGCCAAAACATTCTAGTGTAGAGAAGGGTAGCATAGAGGGCAGCACAGCTAGGGTGACCAGATGTCCCACTTTTATAGGGACTGTCATAAAAATAAAGGGAAGGGTAACCACCTTTCTGTATACAGAACTATAAAATCCCTCCTGGCCAGAGGCAAAACCCCTTCACCTGTAAAGGGTTAAGAAGCTAAGATAACCTCACTGGCACCTGACCCAAATGATCAATGAGGAGACAAGATACTTTCAAAGCTGGGGGGGGACGGGGACACAAAGGGTCTGTCTGTCTGTGTGATGCTTTTGCTGGGACCAGGTCAGGAATGCTCTTCAGAACTCCTGTAAAAAGTTAGTAAGCAATCTGGCTAGAAATGCATTAAATTTTCTTCTGTTTAAATGGCTGGTAAATAAGCTGTGCTGAATGGAATGTATATTCCTGTTTTTGTGTCTTTTTGTAACTTAAGGTTTTGCCTAGAGGGATTCTCTATGTTTTGAATCTGATTACCCTGTAAGGTATTTACCATTTTGATTTTACAGACGTGATTCTTTTACTTTTTCTTTAATTAAAATTCTTCTTCTAAGATCCTGATTGCTTTTTCATTGTTCTTAAGATCCAAGGATTTGGGTCTGTGTTCACCTATGCAAATCGGTGAGGATTTTTATCAAGCCTTCCCCAGGAAAGGGGGTGTAGGGCTTGGGACGATATTTTGGGGGGAAGACATCTCCAAGTGGGCTCTTTCCCTGTTCTTTGTTTAACACGCTTGGTGGTGGCAGTATAGGGTTCAAGGACAAGGCAAAGTTTGTACCTTGAGGAAGTTTTTAACCTAAGCTGGTAAGAATAAGCTTAGGGGGGGCCTTTCATGCAGGTCCCCACATCTGTACCCTAGAGTTCAGAGTGGGGAAGGAACCTTGACAGGGACAGTCCTGATTTTTGGGTCTTTTTCTTATATAGGCTCCTATTACTCCCCACTCCTGTCCCGATTTTTCACACTTGCTGTCTGGTCACCCTAAGCACAGCCCAGGGCTTAGACATTTCAGTGGATTTACCCAACTATGTAAGGTCAACTGACCCATCATTTGTGAAGTTTGTTGAGAACTTTGGAGTCTTTATATGAAAGTTGATTTCTAAATATCAGCTACTGTTAGAGGATATGGTATGCAATGTGAGGACCTTGGGGAGTGGAGGGGCGGCAGGAGGTGTCAGCTATTTGAATAACTGAGACATGTTTTTGCACTATGACCAGATATGGCTTGTAGGATGTCCCAGTATAGATCTTACAAGAGGGAAAAGCAAATGAATGCAGAAGGAGGTGGGATGCAGGCAGGGAGTCTGCAGAAAGAAAGGCAGAATCACTCTAGCAAGCCCGGAAGACCAATAAATGTAGTCAGAAGTGATTCCTGGATTTCGTTAGAAATGGCCTTGGCAGTTAGAGGAAAGGAGTTCAGGAAACATTTTAACAGATAAGAGGCTAGAATTTTGATCACACAGCTTTTTAATTACACATTCATTGGAAATAACAGCTATGTGGAAAACAAGGAGAGGGACATGTCTTTGAGATATGGCAGGACTATTATCTTATGCTTTTTGTCAAACATCCAGGATCTGAAGTTTTTCTGGACTAAACCTTAGGAAAGAAAGAAGCCAAATATGACAAAAACAAACACTTTGAACTAGAGAGTACATGGGTGTAGGGTTTAACACTGGTTCCTCTGGAGCACAGCATACATCCATGGCCACAAATCTATAGGGCCAGGTGTGAAAAGAGCTCAAAAGCAGATTTTCAAGCACTCACAATTGGGGCAGATTTTCAAATGAGCTTAACTCCCACTTTGTCCCCTCAAGGAGAGCCAGATTTTTAAAAGTGCTCAGCATTCCACAGCTCCCATGGTGGCCAGATTTTCAAAAGAGCTCAAAACCCAAGGTGCACCCAGCATGTTGAGCCCTTTGGAAAACGATGGCCACAAAGGCTGGGTTGTTCAAAAGTGCCCACATGCCACTGAGTTTCAGTAGGAGTCGGGTATCTTACCCTCTGAGGCTCCTTTGAAAATCCCAGAGAAATCATGGCTTTCAGTAGGGACTGGGCCCAAGGCCTTTGGCACCAAAGCACAGGTCCTTGCCACTATAGTTCAAGGAATAACTCTTAACCGTAGCTGTGACATGCAAAGCCTTCAGGGAAATCAGCCTCTTCCCCTTGGTATTTCTTCTGCCTCTCGCTTCCTTTCCCCATTTCATTCTGTATCAGTGAGGTGCCAGTGTCTACTTCAATCCCCATCATTGCATGGACATCTTAAAACAACTTCTTTTCCCCCAGCTCTTGTTGATTTCAGTAGGTGGAAGTGGAACTCCTGTACTTCCAACATTACCTGCACAGCACCCGCAGCAGTGTCCCCTACTCCCCTCTCTCCCGATCTCCCATGGGCTCAGTCTAGAACCCCGAGTCTGGCCAAAATTGTCAAAACTGATTTGAGGTGCCTGCATTTTGGGATGCCCACATTACGAGCCTCCTTTTCAGAGGTACTGAGCACCTGCAGATCTTACTGGCTTCAGTTAGAGCTGTGGGTGCTCAGCACTTTTAAAAATGGGGTGCAAGATGGCTCAAGTTGGGTACTTAAAAACTGAGGCACCCAAAATTGAGTGGGTCCTGTATCTGGAAAGGGCAAATCATCGCCCTCCCACCAGGGAGCACTGGCTGTATATTGAAGGGCATGCAAAGGAGCCAGCATAAATGTGACTGTTGGGCTTAGTCTGAACTCAAGACTCCCACCTCGGAGTCTCTAATTATGCACTCCCTCCACCTCTGTCTGTGTGTGCACACAGACACAGAGAGCAGGGCTGGTTCTTCGAACCTGGGACCTCTGGAGCTAAAGGCATGAGCCTCTACCGCATGAGCTAAAAGCCATATGGCCCTTAGCTAAGGTTGTAGAGCAGAATCATTAATCTTTCTCTCTAAGTGGTCTCAGTGCCACTAGAGTGGACAGAACAGCACACCCAGAAGGTGTGTGGGTTACACTTCTAGCACTGCCCACCCCAGCAGGCACTGGAGCAGAGGCTCCAAGCTACCATTTCTTTCGCTCTCCCCACCCCCACACCCCCTTTTCCTAAATTGCTCTTTTGTCTTGAGCTGCTCTCAAAACACCCTCCTACATTGGGACAACACTTGGAACCGGATCCAGATCTCAGCTTTGCAGCTCAGGCCCAACCCAGCTAAGATCCAATATGGGGCAACTTATGTTGAGAAACAACGTTGAGAACAAGGGGAAATATTTGATAGTGTTTGTGGTAAGCAGCCATTACATGATACAAAATCATTATTCAACTCCTATGAAACTCTTATCTTTTTATTTAAAACCCTTCATTACTCCTGAAGAGTGGGTTTCACCTTATTCTCTCTCTTTCCTTATCACTAGCTCATTCTTCTAAGCCGTGCAATAGTAGTGATTGTCCTTTAGAAATCTTGAGCATATCCAGACATATGCAGCTGCTATTACCCAGCATTTCAATACAGCATATAATTTGCCTTAGTTTATATTTCGGGCCACAGGCAAACTAACCCTTTCACTTCACTCTTAATGCTGCCTCTTTGTGGTGACTGAATAGTTCTGTTGTCTGGAGTCGATATATCTGCTCTGTCCCATCCGTTACATTGACACGTGTATGGTGCACTGATTGCGCCACCATCTCTAACTGCTCCAATCAGTGTTACACTCCTGGTAAATTGCCCCTGGGTGAAAGACGACCGGCTCTCCTGTAGGTCTGTAATGACGGCAGGAGGAGAAGAAACTGATTGCAGGGTTGATAGGAAGGGAATTGTGCCCTCAGGTACCTTACACAGAGCCTTCAGTCTCAAAACAAAGAATGACAAAAAGGGAGAGGGAGGAGGAAACATGCCTGAAATGAAATGATGCTTGTCATTACAACATACCTGAAGCCACCGAAGGAACTACATTACGCTCTGTGGTCTCTCAGAACATTATGGCAGCTGCGAGAGCAGCCAGAACAGAGAGCTTCTGGCTCCAAAAAGCACAGTCCTTTATCAGTTCAGCTAGCTGAACATTTCTGCCAGTGTATTATCATTGTAATTACTGGGGCTGCCCACTACATCAACCCCCCTAGGGTGCCAGTACCATGCTTGGAGGCAACATTGTAGGTGCTTCAGCAGCTAGGCCTTGTAGGTCCTAATAGCCACTTAGACACATGGCTGAGACATTTGTATTAGGGCTGGCAGGAAAGGGAAAGTTTGCAGTTACCCTAGGTGCAGAGGCTTACACAGCTGCAGTTCAAAGTGAGCAACAGCAATTCTTGTTTGAATCCCTGGAGCACTGCACCTGAGAGTTAGGGCTCTGTGGACTTACTACTTGGAGTGTCCTTTCCAGTCCAGTCTCTCTATTCAAGCAACCCTTGTGGGTTTCCAGGCAAAGCTCAGACAGTGTCTCTCTTTGGGGCCCTGTTGCACCGGTTCCCTGCCCACCTGCTGTTACTGCCCCCAAAATCCTACATAGACCTGCACCCAAGCTGTAATGTCTGGCAGTCACAGCCTGTTCCAAATGCAGCTTTGTCCACAGTTCCTGGGGCTTCTCTCTAGCCCCCTACTGCTGCCATGCAACTCCTCCTTGCCATGCAGTCACCACTCCCAAAACAGAGCCCACCCGCTTCCTGGTTCACGACCCTTCCCCTTACCTGGCCTGGGCAAAGTGCTGTCGGGAGGGGGCAGCTGGGAGTTGTAGTCCCTTGCTTTGCAGGTGCATCACATTATAGGGTCTATAACACACAGTTGTGTGGTAGAAGGCAGTGCTACTGACCAACAGTTCATTACAGAGTTATTGCCATACTGTTGAGCAGAATGATTGTCAGGCAAAATGAAACAGGTGACTTTACCACGCATCAAGGTCAACAGAGATCAGAATTTAATTTCAGTTCAGGCCAAAGTGAGGCTTAGAGTTTATTGGCTCGTGAACTATAAGGTCCCATTGCCTGCTGCAGAAGCCTGTCTAAGGGTATGTCTACGCAGCAATCACAGGGTATTATTGCAGTTCATGTAGACATACCTGAGCTAGCTTTAAGTTAGCTAGCACAGGTCTCAGAGTGGTGAAGCCACATCAGCACAGCTTCAGTGTGAGCCAGCCACCCACGTAATTACCCAGGGTCACGGGTAGGCATCTACAGCAGCACACAAAAGCTCATGCTCAAATAAATTGGTTAGTCTCTAAGGTGCCACAAGTACTCCTTTTCTTTTTACTAAAACCTGTGCTACCACAGCATTGTTGCTTCAGTACCCAAGCTAGCTAGATTAAAGCTAATGTGGGTGTTATGGGTTCCCTGGGGTGCAACCTGGAACTGGGGTATTGCTGAGCCCTCTGTCTCACCAGCCTGGGCTCCCTCTCACACTGTGATGCTGTGACAAGCTGCAAACCCCTCCAGGTCCTGCGCTTGCACAGATATCTACAGGCAGGGACACACCCAGCTGAATTACATGAATGCTTCTCCTAGCCACTCATAAACCAACGACAGAGAGGCTCCAGCCAATTCCCCCGGCTCCCCAGCCTAGGACCCCAGAGCTGTACCATCTTGCCCTGGTCAGAAGCCTGACCAGTTTATTATGCGGTCTGCCACTTCTACAAAGGAAAGTGGACGTGCACCAGCTTTTGTACACTGAGCAGATTCCCCAAGCACTTCAAGCAACACACTGTTTTAGGTAAAATATAAAACAGATTAATTAACTACAGAAAGAAAGATTTTAAGTGATTATAAGTAGTAAGCCTACAGATCAAAGTTGTTACCTAAGAAATAAAAGTAAAATCGCAACTTGAGTTCTATAAACTAGACAGGATTTGAATCAAGCAGTGTCTCACCCGGATGGTATAGTTCCTTCCTATGCAGGCTGGGATTCTCCTTTCCAGCCTGGGACCACCTACCCAGCTCAGTCTTTGTCCTCCAGACATGTTCCCAGGTCTTGAGTTGCTGGGGTGGGGGAAGGAAGAGGTCAAATGATGATGTCATTTCTCCTCCTTTATAGGTTCCTCCAGCTTGCTGGAAAGATCTTTTGCTATGTGTCAAGCGGTGTCCATTGTTTACATGCTATCTCTGAGAAGTCTTCATTGTACATAGATCCTGTGATAGTCCTTGATACTGTGAATTCCCCTTAATGGGCCATCAACACAGTCTGGCTTCTTCACCGTTGTACCTGAATGGCTGGTTGTGGGTGTTTCCAGCTTCACACCATATTTCAGTAACATACACATAGCAAAACTTCATAACTCCACATACAATCCAACAGTATGTTAGTGTTCAACAGATCACAACTTTTAGAATGATGCCTCACAAGGCATATTTTGTGCAAAACATATCATAATCATATCACCATGGTACATATGGGGGTGCCAGGGTGTTGCTTTGGGGTATAGAGTGTCACAGTATGTCTACATGAGCTGCAATCACACTCTCTGATTACAGTGTGGATATACCCTAAGTGTTGGCCTCAGGGGACTGTGGAGGCAGAGGGCTCAGAGCAGGAATACAAGCACATTTGGGAGCCCATAAAGGGCAGTGATGTTCTTTGTAGGAGTGAGAAGAATATGACAAATTCTTGTCCGTTTCTAATTGGACAAATATATTTTATAAACCTTGAAATTGAAGTGACATTTTTCAGAGAAAGGGCTGGAATAGATTTCAATTAATCTTATAAGAATTTGTTAATAGATAATAATGGTTTTAGGGATATAAAATAATGTCTGGTTTAGTGAAGATAAATCCAAAGCTCCTATTTACCCTCCTTCTCATTTGCTGTGGACACATTAATTTTGGAAAGAAGTCCTGAAGGAACAAAAAGGTACTCCATCCCTGTAGTTGTGTTTGAGGTTTGAAAGAGAAATGCATTGTCTTTGTCTAATGGATACAAATATCTTCAGACCTTGTGTGACCCCGAGGCCCACTGGTGGTTCAGTACTCTGCAGGCAGCTGCAGGAGGCAATATTTGAAATGGCTTGGCCACCAGCCATCCTCTCTCACCGTACACTTCTAAATGCACTGCCAGCAACACAACTATGTCCAATTTAGAAAAGGTACTCGGGTTCATAAATGGCTATCACAGATTGTCACCTCATGTGGAGTTGCTGCCACTAGCACCCAGATTAAAAAGTCAGTGTTATGTCTCAGAGATAGTTTTGGGGTCAGGGAAAGTGCAAGATAAAGATGTCTTCCTTTCCGTACATCGCTAGAACGTATGGGTGGGGAAAGGGTTAATATCCATTCCCTGAAAACACTGATTCAAGATGCAGTGATAACTTTTGACCCCTATTTTTGACACTCCAGTATGCTCTGAATTATGCTGTTGTTTCATCTTTATCCTTGAAAGTGAGAAGTTTTCCACATTAGTCTATGAAAATTAAATTCCCTCCATGTCATCCCTCCAAAGGCAGTGATTGCAAGTACAGTCATACACCACTAGATGGTGCGAGACAGACACTAATCCAGGGGTGGGCAAAATCCGGCCTGCCAGCCGTTTTAAGCCACCCCTTGAGCTCCTGCTCAGGCGCTCTTAATTTAGGCAACTGCTGCAGTTCCAACCTGCATCTCTCTCTCTTTTAGCTGCTGTGTCCTCCAAACAGACCTTTGTGATTCTGAACCTTAATTCACTGAGTAGGGAACAAAGGGAAGATGGGACTGGAGATTATATTGACCACCCTGTATATTGATTGCCTGAGACCAAAATGGGGATATCAGACCAAGAATAGGAGGAAGGCATGGGTACGTGAGATATGTTGATCAGTATGGAGTTATACCCCTAGGACATGGTTCTGCTTCCGCCTTCTTCCTGGATTTTCCAGGTACAGGAGACCTGAACTGGACAAGACGCAACAAGGGGAGATGGGAGACCCAGACCCAGTTTATGTGCTGGTCAAGACAGAGCCCTTCAGCTATGCCAGAGGACTAGCTAGCCCCACCTCCAAGTCAATTAATGAGCTCAGAGGGTTTGCATAACACTGTGATGGTCAGGGGCTTCTGAACTTGCTTTAGTCATAGAAGGAACAGTAGGAGTTTCAACACCAGCTGGAAGTTTCTAACCAAACCTCTCCACCTTGCCAGTGGCCCCAGACCCTGCCAGATTACCCAATGACCTCAGATATTAAGGAGATCTGAAAAAACAGACTCTCTGGGAGTTTATGCTGAGGCTGGATTCCAGCATCAGGATGCATGGTGCAGCTTCCTGCATCAGATGTCAGTAATTGCTACTGGGGAGAGCAGTTCTGTCTGGGACTGTAATGAGGGATGCCCTTGCCCCTGGGGAGAGAGGAATCAAGTGGGAAGGAAGTCTAATCTGAGGCTTGTGGAAATTAGTCCCATGACTGAACTGCAGAACATCATGGAGATGGCAACCTATGGCCTTCAAAATGCCGCCCTTATGAAAGTGCTCTAACTTAATAGGGCTGATGGCACTAGGGCCCTGTCAAATAGGGCCCTACACAGATGATTTAGGGCCTATAGAATTTGAGAGAGATCATAGCACTGCTACAGAATTCTAGAGATTGGCTTCAAAATCACACTTTGTTAAATTCCATAGGAAACTTCCATAAAGCATGGAGCAGATAAGAGAAATGGAAAGGGTCAGTGGGGAATGGAATGGGGCCATTCTACCTCAAATTCTGCATTACAATTCAGGTAACATGTCATTGGATAGTTTGAGGCATTTGTATTGTTTCTTGTTTTTATTTTGAAAACCACACCTTCCTAAATCCCTTCCCAGACCCTCTGTCACATTCTGCCTTTCGGCTCTGTCTTTCCACCTACGGTACTTATGTGGCCCACCTTATTGTAATATTTGAGTGACTCACCATTTTTAATGTATTTATCTTCACAGCACCCGTGAGATAGGAAAGTGCCATTGGCCTCATTTTACAGTAGAATTGAGGCAGAGAGAGTAAGCGAATTGCTAATATCACACAAGGATTCTGCAGTGAAGCTAGGAAATGAACCTGATCTCCCAAATCACAGGCTAGCACCCTAACCACCAAACCATCCTTCCTCTCTGGACCACTCTCTCTCTGTCTTTCTGCATCCTTGGGGAAAGATGCAGAAACAAACAATTGAGAGAGAACTGGTGCTGATACAACCCTTGGACCTGGATTCTGCCCTTCGTGTTGGGAGGGCTTTTGACGTTGCAGGCTCAACTGAGACTTAATAGTGGGTTTGCCTATCTTGGATCTTGATGGAGACTAGAGACTGTTGGAATTAGGACTACATAACAGTGAAATATGAGCAATTCAGAGATGGAAGAGCCTTTTAGTCAGATGATTGAATTCTTTTGTTTTTCAAACATTTAACACAAACTTGAGAAGGGAAGTTTGGTAAAGATTTCACACTTCTCCTTAAATTCCAAATCCACAGTTGGGACCCATTAATCTTCCAGAAGAAAAAGAAAACCAGATATGATATTCCTAGTATTTCTAAAGATAGCCCTTCCACTCCCCCAAAACACCTTCCAGTTCTTTATGCATCATAAAGGGGCAAAATATGCATTTTTAACAACTCATTGCAGATCACCTTTAACCCTACTCCCCACAAGTATAAAACAGTTTGAATTTAAAAACCCCACATTCGGTCTCATGTAATTAGTTTACACTTTAATGGTACCCACAGCTGAGGTATTGCAATCCTACTAGTTCTCCAGTCAGCCATCAGTATAAAGTGGTATAAACCCTCCAGTGACGAAGCAATTACATTGGTATGAAGATGCTTACATAGCACAGCTATTCATGTATGGGAAGGAGAGTAAGCTATAACTATACATAGTTATATTGTTATAACTGTGTCCACACTAGGGATTGCATTGGTGTAACTAAATCCCCCCCCCCCCCCCCTTTTTTAAAGTTATGCTACCTCTAACCAAAATAAGTTATATAGGTTCACAATCTGTGGGTAGACCAAGCCTTGGACTCAAAATTATAGAAACGCGGTCTTTATGTATTCAGGGCCGCAAACACTACACAAGGACCCTGAAGCCTATTTATAGGTTTGTCCGTATAGGATTCCACCCCACCCAACATTTCTTACTGTTGCTACCACTGGCAGCAATGGTGGGAAATTTTGGGGGAAGAAACCTAGTGTGGGTCAAGGACCAAAAAAATTATTGATAACAAGGATTAAGGGTGGGTGAACTTTAGTTTTAACTCAATATTTAATTCAGGTGCAAGCCTAATGTGGCATGGGTCAGAGGCTTGGCAAGACATATTTCATTTTATATTTACCTACCTTATAGAAACTAGGCCAGGAAAAGGGTTAAGTTTGTGCAAATAGAGCTTGTCTTGCACAAATTGAAGTAATATTAACACTAACATTTTAATTTTAAAGATGGGGATGAAGTTAGTGTTTACAAAAGCATGAGACTGACAAACAACAGAGTCAAACATGGCCAGGGCAGGCACTTTTCAAGGTTTCCTACATAGCTCTGACATTTGACAATTTTATTTTTCGAAGTTCTGGGCCTCTTCTGAGCAGACTTCCAATGTTGCATGCTGGTGTCACAATATGAATTGCTTAGGGGCTCAAGTCAGACTATGCAACTCTGTTTTGTTTGTTAAGTGATCTACATTTGTTCCCTACACCTGAGTGAAGTGCTAATGTATTAAAGGCACACAGAGCCCTTACAAGCCCAGAGTCCAAAAACAAGATTAGAAGCGATAGTTATACTTATGAAAGGTGCCAACCTTGAAGACTAGAGATCCTGTATCCACAGAGCAGAAATAGCATAGGCAAGGCAAGTTTCTCCCACTTTTTTCAGAAAATGTACTTCAGTCCTTATGGTGGGACCCCCGCTGGGGTAATTCAGTGGCTATGGCCTTTCTGCTGAGATTGATAGTCATCGGACATGGGTAAGAACCATACTTACACTACCATTTGCCTTTAACTCATTTCACATAGGCTACTGAACAGCCATCAGATGGCCATAACAGTAAAACCCTAAGGCCTACTTTCCTCACATCACAAAGGGTCTAATGACAAAAATGTGGCACTTTGTTTCTAGTTTGTGTTTCGTTAGCTTTCATGAGAACGTATGTTTTTATAAAAGCAAATGATTTTGTGACAGAACAAAAGCCTCACAAAGGCTTTACAAAGTGAGCAGTACCAGCACTAAGGTGTCAAACTCCTCCACTCAGTGAGCTAAGCAGGTAAAGACACTTGTTTATTGTACTAAGACTGGTACATTTAACATAAGTATGCCTTGGGGTTTGATTTACAAACTTTTTCCAACAAGATTCCCCTTCTTTTAACTATTCAAAAGCCAGAAAAATACTAATCACAATAAACTAAAAGAACCTACAATACTATCTGCAGTAGAAATACCTATTAATCAAAACTATTGCACATTCAGTAAATTTAAAGAAGATACCCCTCTTTACTCTCAGACATTACCAAATTTTCCTGTCATAACCTTAACTAAACTTTTACTGGGAATTTTTGCTGCTGTCATGTTCTAAAATAAACTTCCCCTTCATCAGCCATTTTGATTATCACTAGTCACACCTGTTCATGGTATTTAGCATCATATTCTTGTTGTGGATATGAAAGCTATGCTGCCTTTATAAACATATTAAAAACCAGGAAATACATAGAGAGACTTGTGTATCTGATGCAATTTCTCTAATGGATTCATCTGTCAAACGAGGGCCTCCTCACTCTTTCCTACACCATCATATTGGAAATCTCACTAACTGGAAGAAAATCCTGATAATCCTTTGTCATCTGGTCATGGTATGTCCCACTGTAACAGGAAATCCTGACTCCTTCACCAAGGGGTTAACATATTGATTCACTAACTACCTAAACAGCCAGTAGTGTGCTGACAAGTAGTAAAGAACACCTATATACTGCAAATGTTATCTGAGACCTCTTAAAGCTGGAATTTAATAGCCAGTTCAGCCCAGCAATGGGGGTGAACCAAATATTAAGCCACTAAAAGAATTCAGTTATCTACTTACAAAAAAAAAATACAGCCAAAGGAGTCTGACTAATGAATAAAATCTACACTTCAGGTTCTATAGATTCAATATCAACAAAAGCTAATACAAATATGCTGTTCTGAAAAAAATGCAATGTATGGCCTCAACCTGAAACCTAACATTATGTGTATGTGGTGCAACTAGGTGAGAAATATTGTTTACTGACAAAACAAAATATTGTATTATTAATTGGCAACCCCGCCCCCACCTCCCCTCCCACAACTTCACTCCTCACAGAGACAGAGAAGGCCTGTTATATGTGCTGCAGCCTATTTGATGACATGCATTTTGGTAATGAAAAAGGTGGTCAGCCCCTCATCATGTTAACTCTTCCCCCTCCCCCCCCTTGTTTGTAATTTGTCTCAAGCTTTTAGGGAAATATGACTCAGAAATTAAACACACTGGCACATCTTTTGGAATACACTAACTACGGCTCTCAGCAGAGCTCGACCGAGAACGAGATTTTTTCTTGGAGGAACGGGGAGATGGAGAAGAAGGCTGCACGCTAGAGTGGTGACTCTTCTGAGAGTATTTTTTGTCAGGCGTACGACTGCGAGAGCGAGACCTACTGGTTGACCTGGAAGATCTTGCAGACTTGGACTTGCTGCGAGATCTTGAGTAACTTCTTGAACGAGACCTGCTTCTGGGAAAAAATATAAAAGGTCTTACTCTGGAATATTTTTAAATTAAGAATTTAAATGGATGTTAACTATTTTTAAAAAAGCTACTTTGCACCCATAACATTTCCATCTACAGAACTCAAAGCACTGCACAAAACATTCAATCACTTCAGGTATTGAGTTTCTTTTTTACTCTCCATCATTTGTAAGATCCTTGTCAACTAAAACTTGGGATATGCAAGCAATTTTTACTCATCTATCACGAAAAAAGGAAGCACAAGATCACACCAGTCATTCTTCCCCCCTAGAAAAGCGTATGTAAATTAGGTACAATTCTTGGGACCCCAGTAAGATATTAAAATGTCTCTGAGTATCACAAGAGCTCTGCAAACTCAAAGATTTGAAAATTGCATCCCTTGTTCTGCTGTCAATCTTTTTCCATTTAACAAGACAGATCTTTGTATACATTATGTTGAAATTAACATACGTTTTTATTACTTTTAAAAATTTAAAAGTCAGAACAGCTTTAAAAACATACATTAATTAGTTGCTTTTTACTGGGTCTCACCAGAAAGGCAGTTTTGCAAAATTCCTGAAGATTGAATAATGGAAAGAATCTGAAAAGATTTGGAGGAAATTTTCTAATAAATTATAACCATTTTAATGTGGGCCAAATTTTGGATGGAACCTCTTTCATTTTGCCCATTTAGAGAAACATCAGATTTTTATTATTTATAAAATCGTCTCTCCACCAAAAATATGGCAAATAAAACTCAAATCTGTACTAAAAATCCATCTTTTCTGAATTAAAATTTTGTTTGAAACACTTTATAGTATATCTACTGCTGGAAACTGGTTTTGTACTGTGGTATTGCAAATGACAGCAAAGGAGTTAAATACTTCAACAGCATGGCACAGTTCTTGGCAGTGCTGATACCAACCTACAGAACTGCCAGGCCAGACGACATACCTGTGTGATTTGCGATCTTCAATTAATTTAATTTTGCGCCCATTGAGCTCAGTGCCATCCAACTTGTCCAATGCACTCTTCATATCATCATATGATGCAAACTCCACAACACTACAGATCATCAGGAAGTCACAAAAATTAAGTTATGGGGGAGAATGGAGGAAAGCAGAGGAAAAAAAGATTTTGTATTCATTAGAGTGGGTGGTTTGTGTTTTTTTAGATCTATATGCTCAGGTTTTAACTCCTTAAAACTGATTTTCTAGCTTAATGACAGGACTGACACTGACAAAACAATCCTAACCACCTCCAATGCCCACACTCATCTTAAATCACATTGAATGATAAAAGGAAAACTCCTGAAGTCATCACTTGGGGGCAGATCTCAGCTGCTGTACATCAGCTGGGAGTTAATGGAGCTATGACAATGTATGGCACATCTGAGGATCTGCCTGCTCTTCATTCCTTATTTGGGCAAAATTCTGAAGGATTTCAAGATATAGCTTAAGCTTTTCCGGGAAGAAGAAATACAAATGGGCCAAGTCTGCCCCCTCCTTAGAACTTCAGCAGTAAATATAATTCCTTTCTTTAGTTGGCCTCATTTACACCTCTCTTCCCCAAACATGTTATCAGGGCTGCTTTAAGTTGCACCTGTCTGCAATGGGCCTCAAGGAGTTATTCTGGCAATAGAGATTCACCAGAGAATAATAATGTTCCCGCCATGCTTCCTTTTCCCTGGGCTACCCGCAACAAGTCCCTTAGCATATGTTTATGGACAGTCAAAATTTGCACAAAAGTTCCCTAAAAGGAAATTCGTGAACAAGAACAGTACCTTAGCTCTAAGTATGGTGATTTTTACACTTTGAAATAGCAGGAAGATTGGATCATCATTATCCTGGTATTGCCCAGATTTATACACAAATATGGATTTACCCTTCATTCCTGTTGTTTCTGTGCGCATCCACATAAGTCACCTCTCCTGCCTTTCTCATGACATCTTTCAAGTCCTGCAGTAAAAATTACAATTCAGCTTAAACACGAAATACACTAACAAGCTATCTGTAAGTCAAAAAAGTAAAGTTCTCTGTTAGACAGGTTATAATTTTTGCATTTAGACTTCTTTTGAAACTCAGCCTACTTAGTAACAATTACAATAATAAAAACAAATTATTGCTTTTAAATTAAGCCCATATCCCAAAAGCAGCTCTTATGAAAACATGGTGCAGCAATTAAAGCATTAATTAACATTGTAACTATACCAGATAAGGAATTATAGGATATTAAATGCAAACTTTTACAACTGACCATAAAGGCTATTTTGGAAAACCTCATTTAAATGAGAATCTTGCATATTTAAAATTGCCTACATGCATATTCTCCTCCACCCCCACTTAAAGCTACACACACAAAAATTAAATGAAAAATGTCTATGTTTAATTAATGCTAAGATTGTAACAAACTGACAAATGGCAGAATATTCAGAGTTACAAGAGGAGAATCTGTCTTAACTCTGATTTTTCTGGCTTTCACCAGTCTGTGTCACAACCTCAGTGTTATTTCAAAAGAGATACTTGTATTTAATGTCAACAGAGACTGAACATACACTATAGCATGTTTACTTGCCCCGCAATGTGATAAAACGAAGTGAACAAATAATGTTACAGGTGATTAAAAAGATAAGTACAATTATATTTAAAAGTTATTTGCAAACTTAAAAACAATATATTCTCCAAATAATATTGCGCATTTTATAGCCCAAGGCTACTTACCGCAACATACCACAAGTGGTCAGATGATATAAGCAGGTACCTTAAGTAAACAGTCGCTTGTCCAATACCTAGCTGGCCAAGAGGAACTGCCTTACATGAGAAGGGCAGAGGAATGGCTCATAGCAATACGCTTCAGGGGGATGTACCAGACACCCTGAAAATACTTGACAACATCCGGAAGTGGATACAGAACCTGCGGCTGACCTGTGCTAGCCAAATCGAGCTCAAACCTGGACAAACCAAGATCTAGATCGCCAAAACAGGAGTGTCATAGGAACCAAAAGGAAAATTCAGAACAGGCCAAGCCCTAGAATTTCAGCCACTAGAAACCCCAAACTCTTGGGCTCTCTCTCCTCCACACAAGAGAAACGAGGGTTAACCCAAAGCAAGGCTGTTAAAAGAGGTTCAAAATGCACTTGGTTAGAAATATGTTTGAGAAAAAAATACAAACAAAAAGCTAAGAAATAAACTTTAGAACATTTGCTACAGCATACGGAAGACTCAGTTTAATGCTTAATAAAGCTCAACAATTTAGTTCTAAAAGTGAGCATCCAAATTACACATTAGGCTGCAAAACAGTGAATACTTTTTCTTGTTTAAAATGCTTAAAAACCCAAACAGTCTCATTCAGTTACCACATTTAATATATGATCCATAGCCACATTTAAAAACCATTACTGCAAACTAAACACATGTACAGTAATTCAGAGATAAAGGGTGAAATCCTGACCTTACTGAAGTCAATGGGAGTTTTGTCATGGACTTCAGTGGGGCGAGGATTTCACCCAACAAGTTTAAAACTATACATTTGTTATTAATAAATCAAAGGTTTTCTTGATCTAGAACAAAATGCTCTAATTTAGAAGTGCTGCTAAGAAAAGGAAATTAAGTAAGGCAATCACACAGACTTGCATTCTAAGTTAAGTTGTTTTAGGTTCTAAAATTTTGAGCCATCCAAACAAATGCTTAATATTTAAACTCTGATTTGCTAAGGATCATGGCCATAAAAAGCTGTGTAACAGAACAAGAAGATACGATTGAGACACTAAGAATATTATTTGAAGAGAGAAGAAATACGTTCGTGTGTGTGTGTGTATATGTGTGTGTGTACACACACACATATTTATGTGTAGGAAATTTAGGACGCTGCTCTCCTTCAACCAACAGAAGGTCTTAAAACTACCTAAACTGATCTCTTATATTAAAAAACAAACAAAAAAAACCAGCAATGAAATCTGACCATTCATGAGGGTTAATGTTTGGTTTCACCTCACTCACAAAAATATATCATTGTGTTCCCCAGCAATTAAAGATTTAATAGACCATGTATTTTTTAAAAAACAGAAAATTGTGAAAAAGAATAAACGTACACATTAAAACTGTCCTAAGAAGACATGGCTTTTACTTTTCTTTTAGCAATCACAGATCTATTATCAGACCAACTATCAACTTCAACTATCATTTATTTTTGGGAAAACTGGTAGTGTTGATGGGAAGCCAGTCGTAACAAATTCGCACTGTCATAACCACAGGTAATTAAAATTACTGGTTGTTTGGCTTTAAACACACTTGGAGCCATAAAATGGGCCGGGGGGGGGGGGGGGGAAGAATGTGATCTGGACACACATTTTAACTATTTCTAGCATCTGAATGTGCTGCTTTAAAAGCAGACAAATATAAACCTGTCTCAAATTTTGGGGAGCTACACATCCAGATGCCCACAAGTTTTGAAGGCAAGGTATTGTATCTATTTCATTCAAGATAGCTAGTTTCTCAAAGGGAGATGAAGACCAGAACTTGTCCTGGGATAATCTAGAATCCAGTATTTTGGTGACTATCATATTTCTAGTCTCATCAATCATATTAATAGTATACTACTACTTAATGTTTAATAGCTAACAAATTCTGATGTATTATGGCTGCAAAATTAAACTACATTTGTACAGGGAATTTTACTTTAAATTGTAACATTTTATAGAGAAGCAATTGTCTTAAAACAGTTTTGCTATAATTTGTTACACTTTTAGCTTACCAAGCACTTTAACTGTATACCTCCACAAATCTAGAAGAAATGGCACATTGTCCTCCTTAAATCATCTCTAATGTACTAGTGTCAAGATTCACAGTAATTTCACACTAAGCCTACAAAGTGCAAAGCTGGTCAGGAGTGCTTAGTGCTAGTGTACTTAGCACTTGCAAAATGTGTCAGAATATTCTCAACTTTCATGTTAAGCATTCAAGAAATTTTGCCGCGAACTTTTAGGTATGGATATGTTCACGTGCTCAGGTAACCACAAAAGATTTATTATGGTGAATCTGAATTAAGATGATGTAAATCTAACATGTAATTACTAGGAATAAAGCCATTACAAATATTCAAAAGTAAAAGTTATTGCAAGATCCAATTTCCAAGCTGTAAATTAATTTTAATGTAAACACCTCCATTAAATTATGGCTTTCCTCAAGACTCCATTATAGCTTTTACTCCTTCCTCAATGTTACCTCTACAAGATCAGTGATTTTTAGAGCTTCATATACAGAGTAGTTGTGTAGTATATACTAGAGGGATTTAGATGAAGTCCACTTGTCTGCTGAATCAAAAGTTTAAAACTGATCAGAGGTTTATTTAATAATAGAATCATATAATCAAATACTGTGCTTTCCATATGAAAGGATGGCACAAAGCTTTGCAGACTTAAGCCCTAATTCTGCCACCAGATCCACATGGGTGGACCCCTGCACCCTCATGAAGCATCATTAACATCAGTGAAACTCCAGACAGGCACAGAATGTTTGCCCTTGCAGATCTTGTTGCAGGGACCAGAGCCTTAAACTAACACAGTCTATCCATGTCCGTCTCTTCAATATACGAACAAAATCCATCTATGATCATTAACGTAGTGTCTTTTAAAAAAAAATAAACCTCACTTGTTGATTCTACCTTTTGTAAGTAGTATGGGCTTAGCAATAGATATTTCTGTTGCAAGGCCCACAAAGAAAAGTGAATTCCTTATAATGGGTATATTAGAAACAACACACACACTAATATAAAAACAGTGATCATGTGGTCATTCTTTTTAAGCCAGCTAAAGATTAGAAAAAGTTGTAGACATCACAAATGCAGTGATATAGCTTTAAAAAGAATTTTTAAGAGAGTTTATCTGAACCCCTGCAGTAAGTACACTATGTCTAAGTGGCTTTCTTGGAATTTGCTTTATTCATGCAGTATTAATGGATTCTTAATCATGGTCCACCTCAAAAAAATGTTTAGTGCAATTAAAAAAAGACTACAAGTTTCATTCAGAACAAAAATGTAAACTCAAAGGCGTGGAAATCTCAAATATTCCATCCTAGTAAACTGATTAATGATTTAGAGGTTACAAGTGTAACGCCAAATTAAAAGATAATCCAAAGTATCACCAGCTGAAAATAAGGTAAGAACCACTAGCCTCCCAACTACAAAATGTCAACTATGATACCTATTTGTACAGTTTTGAAAATTAGTTACTCTTAAATGTTGGAGTATATAATTCAAGCACTTTTTTTAACTTTTAATAAAAATTAAATATTTATTATGGCTTTAATACAAGATTAGATTGCAAACTGCCTCCTTAAGGGCAGGAAAATAAAATGCTCTGAATAAAATCATGTATTAAAGATAAAAAAGACTGAAATCTAACTCACCTGCCAGCTGATCCGTGAAGAAAGGTTTTCAACTATAATTCTGTGTTCAGTACGAACAGGAGGTCCATACCAGCTATAAGAATTCAGAGACAATAAAATACATTTCCCCAAAGCAGAGTATTTAAAACTCTTACACACAAACTCATGTGTTCTGACAGTTTGCTGATGGAGTTAAATACTAATTACTTTCCTTACAGATGGATTGCAGATTAGATTCTCCCTGGTTAACTCTTATACTATATTTAAAAGCATATACCCACTATAAGAGTGGAAGTGCTGACATTAGCAATAAATTAGTATTTTGCTGGAAGAACTTTACACCCAGGCAGTCAATATAGATGTCATTTTCAGGTCTATTGAAGACTAATTTATTTTCATTAAATTAGTTCAGACCAAAAAAGTATAATCTAAGTACTCTAATGGCTTTGGTCAAACATACTGCCTCTGGAGGCCACTCCTACTGAAGGTGTAATTACTTCTTTGCTGACAAGGGGCTAAATTCTGTCTTTTGAAGTCAAAGAGACTCATGCAAACATCTTAAGACAATTTAGCCCAATGGTTCTCAATTCCCAAGTACTTGCTAATATTTGGATATGCCAATGTGCCCCTATGGCAGTTTCTTATGGGTCAGAATATTCTGACTTCAAGAAACACAACATGAAGCCAACTGGTTGCATACAAGTGGCAGTGGCACTTTGATTGTGAATAAAAGAAGTGTTCATACCATGAAACGTTACTGAAAGGAATTACTATAATTACTATATAGTAGTTTTTAATGAATATTGATTAAATGTTTGTTTTTTTAAAGAAGCTAAACTTGGTTTAAAATATATATCTATTTGTATAAAAAGGAACATGAAGAAAAGGTCTGATTGCGAGTTATGGGGGACTGAGAGGGGGGAGAGTGGGAGAGGAAGTCCCTAACAGGCAATTAGTGCTCCCAATCCCAACAACTCTATTAGAGGGTTTGAGAACCATTGGGGAGTTTGGAAAAAGCACACTGGCTTTTGAAAAGATAATGTACAATTCTATTAATGGTGTTATGTTGGACTTCTATCAGAATGGTGGGAGAACAGTACACTGAGAAGATAAATGTTTTCCACCTATTGTTCTTCCAGCCAGCTGTTTCTGGTAAGGGTTATCAAGATAGTTACAAAGCACTGATAGCAATTTAAGCCAATCAGATGACTTAGAACATTTTTTTCATCCCTTCAAATTTATGTCTCACACAACCACAATTCAAATAGGTTGTACTGCTACTGTGGGCATCCTTGTATTTAGTTATAGTTTTCAAATGAAACAGACTTGGGTGCTTACTGTAGTACTAAGTACACCCAATGACACCATTTCATGCACTCTCAGTTTTGGATAGATAACCAATTGTCACTGCTTCCTAGTCTGTCCTTTCACTCTCACACGAGGTGCATATGAAATGACATTAATACAGAGAAGAACTGTCTAGTGTGCGCACGCGTATGTGTGTAAAATTTTACTTGCCCCGGCACAAAAACCTGCTTACTGTTATGAAAAAATTATGATTGATAGAAAATTAATACACATCATTGGGGTCACACCTTAAGTTAATTTGTTCAGTCTAGATGCCGGAATCACTCAGTGTTATGGTTCTTTCAACGCCACACCTCATCCCATAAAATGTAACCCTAATGGTGTGTACTGATTTGTACACTGAAGCATAGGTAATTTGATTTCAGCGCATACCTCAAAGTGTCCCAATTTTTTTCAGAACATCCAGATCTTCAGAGCATTTAAGCAGAAGTCCCAGAGTCCCAAAACTGGCAGGCTGAGTCCCATTTTTTCATTATTTCAAACGGTAGTCTCTTCCTGTCTGGCACCGGGTGTCTGACGTCATGAACATGGCCACAACGTCAGATGCCCACGACCTTCAATCACACTTCCTACTTTAAAAGTTCACTTTTAGCCTGGACCTCGGATCAATCCTACCGCATCAAGGTCACTGCCGCTAAAGAAAAAAGAATCTAATTAGCATACTTGCATATGCAAATTAGATGCCCCAGATTTTACTGGTCTGTGGTTGGAAGGAACTCTGCCTCTGAAACAACTGCAGAGAGGTTAAGAATTATAGTTCAGTGAAATGTTTATCCTTCTTTCAAAAACTACTCTGCATAGTCCACAGTTACTAATTCTATTACAGAATACATCAGTTCAAATGGTTTACTTTAGAAATAACAATTTAAAGTAAAAAACAAAGTGTTGCTGTGTCATTTAACTAACTCTGCAAAATTTAACATTTAAGAAAATCCAAAATCAAAATATATAAAGATCATTATCTCATTAAATAATTCAAAGTAATACTTTTTCACACATACTGTATATCCAGCATAGGTAGTAGATACATGTAGTCTGTACAGTAACTGTTTTTAGATTCCATCCATGGACAGAGATTGTCCTTTAGGGGGTCACTTTCTTTTCAATCAGCAACCTTTGCCTTTTTGTACTTTTATACTGATGGGTGTTATGCTAGCACTTTGTTCCTACGATACCGGTTCTTACCATGATCTGAGACACCCCATCCCAGTGCTTACTGAATTAAACTTTTTAGAACCCGACAATGGGAAATTTGGAACCTTGGTAGGTTAGATGGTCCACCAGAGAAATTTTCAAGTAAAATGGTTCACAGAATTTATGCTGAAGAACTATTGCTGTACAGTAATATTAAACCCATGACACATTGCTTAGGTAGAGAGATGCCCCAGTTGAGAAACACATGATCTTAATATTAAAAAATGAATAACCTTCCCAGGGTTTTTTAATCACAATATTTTTTAAAATATAGAGTTGGTTTTCCAATATGAATCACAAAAGGTTTTGCGACAGATACATACTGGGAAGTATTTATGACTTCTTTCCTTGCTGACTCATGCAACTTTGTATTGGCAGTTTCAGACAATGTCAATTAACACTTAAGATTTTCTATTGGTTTCAAAAGAAGTCATTATACTGACTTGACATCTGTAATTAGCTACCTAGTTATGTTAGGAAAAAGCCCAAAAAAGAACAGGCCAACCCAGTGGCACAGTGTTAGTACTCAGCATCACACAGGCCAGTATGGAGTGCAAGCACAGTACCGTGTGTTCACTAGCAGTGGGGTACAGAGGGACCACTCAAGTTGCTAACAGCAAATCCCTCAAAGTCAATTAAGGAGCAGCACTGACTGGCTCAAAGGTGTCCCATCTTGTCCTCCTCAGCCAGAAAAATAATGGCTACAAGGTACAGGGGTGTCAGTACTGGGTTCCTCAATGGCAGTGGTTCTCAAACTTTTGTACTGGTGACCCCTTTCACATAGCAAGCTTCTGAGTGCGACAATCCTTATACATTAAAAAGGCTTTTTTATATATTTAACACCATTATAAATGCTGGTGGCAAAGCGGGGGTTTGGGGTAGAGGCTGACAGCTTGTGACCCCCCATGTAATAACCTCACGACCCCCCTGATGGGTCCTGACCCCCAGTTTGAGAAGCCCTGCTCAATGGTATGTAAGGACGTGGAGCTCCCCTTCTTCACCAACAGGAAGAAGAAAAAACAATGCTTTAAGCACAGTGCATCCCCAGTTATTTTATATGCAGTAAACTGAGATCAAATCACTCACCTAGGTCCACTGCTACGTGACTGGTAATAATTGAACCGCTGTGGAAATCTGCCTCTGCCTCCCCCTCTTCGTGCCCTGGCATGTTCAATTGTAACCCTTAAACATGAGAGAAAAAAATCCATAACTACTTAAGTCACTTCAGTCCTTTGCAATAGAAAGTACACATGCAGAATCAAGAGAGGTCCTGCCCTTAGGTTTTTATTTGACACAGCATAGCAGAATCAATGGCAGATATTTCATAAGCATCCAAAACATTAACTCATAATGTTTCCATGAAATTTACTTCAGGTCTGCTGTTTAGATTTAATGGTCAGAAAGGAAGAACAAGAGTATAGGGCCGTGAAAAGAAAAGGCCCACACTGATGGTTTAAGATAAATATGCAAGTTGTTTTTTGGCTCATTAAGATAACTTATTGGTTTCTTATGTACAATGACTGTTTGGCACTCTTATAAGTCATACATATGGTAAGACGTTCTGATTAATTTCTAGAAGTGACAGATGGACTAATGAGGAGAAGAAGAGTGAAATGAATGGATTTGACATTTCTGGTAAGATTGCATCTATTCATCTGGGGAAGAGCCATATAACATATATTGGAGGGAAAACACAAATTCCTAACATCTCTATCCAAAAAAAAAAAAAAAAAAAAAAAAGCAGTTGAATTCTATGCTACAATACAAACTAAGGCCTCCAGTCTTGCATCAGTCTTTGTCTGTGGGGGGGCGGAGGGTGAGAAAACCTGGATTTGTGCTGGAAATGGCCCATCTTGATGATCACTTTAGATAAGCTATTACCAGCAGGAGAGTGGGGTGGGAGGAGGTATTGTTTCATGGTGTCGTCTGTGTATATAATAATGTATTCTGCAATTTCCACAGTATGCATCCGATGAAGTGAGCTGTAGCTCACGAAAGCTCATGCTCAAATAAATTGGCTAGTCTCTAAGGTGCCACAAGTACTCCTTTTCTTTTTGCGAATACAGACTAACACGGCTGTTACTCTGAAACCAGTCTTGCATCAGGACATGATAACAGACACCTCCACTTACATGGAGATCGGTCAGAGATCCACCCGAACAAGATGTTGGAGCAGAGCCTAGTGCACCATATTTGGGGTATAAAACGTATTTAGTGCTTTAGAAAAAGCATATTTGAAGTTTACCTTTCATTGCACAGTTCTTTACCATTCAGTTCATAAACTGCATCATCAGCATCTCTATGGTCTTCAAACTCCTAGGAAAGAAACAGGAATAAGCATCACAGATTTATAATGATGCAATCACATTTCCCACTAGAGCAGGGGTCAGCAACCTTTCAGAAGTGGTGTGCCGAGTCTTCATTTATTCACTCTAATTTAAGGTTTCACTTGCCAGTAATACATTTTAATGTTTTTAGAAGGTCTCTTTCTATAAGTCTTTAATATATAACTAAACTATTGTTGTATGCAAAGTAAATACGGTTTTTAAAATGTTTAAGAAGCTTCATTTAAAATTAAATTAAAATGCAGAGCCCCCTGGACTGTTGGTCAGGACCCAGGCAGTGTAAGTGCCACTGAAAATCAGCTCACATGCCGCCTTTGGCACGTGTGCCATAGGTTTCTTACCCCTGCACTAGAGTATTCTTTTCCACACCCTCTTAAAAATGTGTGTATATTTAAGAACTATGCAGTGCAGCAAGCATCAACTAGCAGATCTATATCCTTAAAGCAGAACGCAGTGAAAACTGATGAACATTTATGGACTTTTACACTGAGAATTATTCTCCTTCTCATTTACACTAATGTATCTCCATTAATTACAGTGAGTTAGTCCCAAGATCACTACAGTGAGTTAGTCCCAAGCATCAGGTCCTTTATATGGATATGTGATGAGCTAACGAGTCCCTTATTCCGTGTATTCTTATCAGAGGACGAAGGATAGTCTTGGGATTAGAGTATAGGATTGGCAGTCTGATTCCTATTCATACCCCTGTCACAGATTACCTTGGGGAATTCACTTAGGCCAACATTTTAAAGTTTCCCTAGAACTGGGTACCTAAATAAGAATGTTCCTGAGTTTCTGCAGTGCTTAGCACTCACATCTCCCATTGACTTCAGTTAGAATGTAGGTGCAAGGAGTTTCAGAAACAAATACCAGGCCACTTATTTAGGTACCCAAGTTTAGGTCACTATGGATTGAAAAATTGTGTCTTTATCCTCTTTCTTTACTGTATTCTATAAAATTTAATCTAAAAAAAAAAAATCTATGAAATGATCTCAAAAATGATTAATCAGTTCTTTTGTCTTGTACTTAAGCAATAACTACACAATGAAATGTGTTTTAACAGTATTAAGAGTGCTTTAGCTCTTTAGTACCTCCTGTTGCATTGCTCATTGACACCACAGCAGAAAGCAAGACCAGCAGCACTTGCATTTTGAATGCTTAACACAAAATCTGCTTTCATAACAGATAAAATAACTGAACATCTCGTGGAAGAAAATAATTTAGAGACAATATGAACGCCTTACTCACACTACTTAGCACCTTACATTATGAATAGTCCACTGAAATCCTTCACACATTTAAGATGCTACACACTGAGTAAGAATACAGAATCTGGCCCTTAATGGTTAAAGCAGAAGGCCAAGAGTCAGGTGTTATGGATTCTATTCATAGCTCTACTACAGACTTGCTGTGTGACTTCAGCCAAGTTACTTAATCTCTGTTACTCAGTTCACCAGTATGTAAAATGAGAATATTACTTATATAACAGAGAATACCAAGGTGTTTGTTAGTACATTAAAGTGCTTTAAAGTCCCTGATGAAAAGTGCTCTTATAGAGCTAAATTTTATAATTTGCTAGTAGCTTGATGGCTATTGAAGAGGGGGGAGTGCAACAACTACGGAATTCCATTCATTTGTGGGGTTTCAATAGAAAAATACTTTAAAAACTATTTTTGGCAACAACTGGTATCAAGCCATTCTTTAGAGTAGTGATACTCAGACTGAGGCTCGAGAGCTGCAAGTGGCTCTTTAATGTGTCTCCTGCAGCTCTCTGCAGCACATGATATTAAAAAAACTGAGAGATTTATTTATTAACCAATCTAAGTTATTAACCCATCAGGATTCTTTTACTATATTATTTTATCAACTACAATTGATTCATAACACTTGGTTAGTCATTTCACTGTGAGAATAATATATATAAAACCTAAATATTTACCATCATACTGTTTAAATATATAGTACTACAGTAACTGAAACAATGAATTCACACTACTGTGGCTCTTTTGGGTAATGTTGATCACTAATTTGGCTCCTGAAACACTGAGGTCTAAGTATCACTGCTTTAGAGATATGGCCAAAGATACTGGAAACACTAAAATAATGTAAAAACTGCAGTATAAACTTTTTTTTTTCAATTCCTTTTAAAACCCAATCTTTTTTCCCCAGGACAAAAGTCCGCTGAGTTTTACATTTAAGTTAATGGTTACAGGGTAGTTAGTGTCCGCAAAAATAAGGAGTGATATCCTGATCCCCACTGAAGGCAATGGCAAAACTCCCACTGAATTCAGAGCCAGGATTTTATCCAGTTTTAAATGGAAACATGGAAAAAATTGCTGCTGAACAAAAACTAACCTAGAGTGGGAAAAATCTGAATTAAGCTCATATGAAAAGCAATTTAAAGCACAAACATTTTCCATTTCACCATTGGAACTATTACAGTCTCAAACATTTCTTCCCTAAGTGATGTCCCCTGCCTGCTATTAAGCTAACTGAGCCTGTAATTGCATAAAAGAGGAAGCATAAGGATATACTTACCACAAACCCAAAACCATTTTTCAGATTGATTTCACGTATATGTCCATATCCTTTGAAGAATTTCTCCACATCCCGCTCCCGGGCATGTGGGCTCAAACGTCCGACGAAGACACGACAGCCACTCATTATAGTTTAAAGGTGAAACTGTAAAAACAACAGTTAATTAGCATTATTCATCAGAGTAATTAACTAAAAATAGCTTAATCAGAGTCCTTTCTAAATGAAGCCCCAGAAATCCTGGTTATTGGTCAAATCAGATACTCAAGACAACAAAATCCAAACCATGTTAGAAATATGATTCCTCTTTATAGTGAGAGAAGTTCTCTATTACAGTTTTAAGTTGAATGTACATGGAATAACTCTTAGGTAGTTTTTTACAGTATAAAAAATATTTCTTGATATCTGCCCTTTGATAAAGGAATTATTTTAGCATCAGGCAATGCACTTGGGCATCACAGAAATGTGAAAACTAACTACAGAGTAAGATTATTCACTCTTGGAGAAGTGCTCTTCTGCTACAGAGAAACAAGGGACTAGTTTTCTGTTTGGGGGCATCAGCTCCAACTAGCACAGCCTGTGAAATTTAAGCACACTAATAAATTACAAAGCTTTCACATATTTTGTATATAAAATATTGCAAGAGCATTGGACATACAGCATTAATTATGTATTTCAATGGCTGCATAGTTCACTGATCAGACAATGTTATCTCCTCTTTGAACAGTGGATATGATCTGAAGTTACCAAAAAGGAACCCTGTTACTCAGTAGATCTGCACCTTCTGTGTATGCAGAATCATTTTTGGTTACTTTTCTGAAAAGAAGGGCTTTTCTGTTTGTTTACTGGTTTTGTTCCTGCAGAGCCAACCCAGCTATTTGGTAGTGATCTAAAGCCTAATCTGGCTCATACATCATTAACAGAATTGTTAACCAAGTTCCAACTGCAGAGTCTTTGGATCCCAGAAAAAAGCCCAAGTGAATTTAAAACTCAGGACTAGTAATGAGAAGAAACAGCTTTCTATTTGTAAACTAAACAAAATGGCTATAGAAGTCATTGATGCAAACATGGAACCCAAAGGTGCATTTTACCGCACAGCCACATTACAGTAATATGACGTATCATCTGATAGACATATTTTATAACTCTTAGCCCAGTTAGTATTACTTCATTCTGAAGATCACAGTACTTAAGGTTACACTTTAATCAAATGAGTCCAAATATCAATAAAGCATTTTCACCTTAAAAGGATGCAAGCATTTCGCTGTGAGCAGCATTCTACCAGACCACAGAGTTAGATGTGATTTCTCATCATGAGATAACTATTTGAATAGTGGCAGAAAGGAGGTCTAACATCAGGGACCAAGATTTTCAAAACTGTCTAGTGATTTTGGGTATCTAATTTGAGACACCTTGCAGAAAAAGCTTTGGGGAGTGCATTTTCCCATCACTAGACCTTTCACTTGTGGATTTCCACAAGAATGAATTATCTCTCCAGGCCATTCTCCTCCTGCTTTAACATTGGTTTAACAATCCAAACAACTTTATTATTAAAAACTAAAATGCTGTTGTTCTGAACAAAGTATGGGTGCATCTGTTTAAATTTAGGTGACTGTGTAAAGTTTAACCCAAGATTATTTTGCACCAATATTCTCAACATCATAAAAACAGACAGTCTCTGCCCTGAGGACCTTGAAATAATAGGGTTCTATCCTCTAGACCTTTTGTATATGAAAGTGTTACAGGACTAGGCCCTAAAGTAGACAGATAATACCACTTGGACAATATACCAGATGAACCACGTGGGGTGAAATCTAAGGGCAATTCAGATGTAATTTTTTTATGTTAATGTAATTTACCACTTACATCTCACAGAGTAGCACTGACAGGCTTCAACAAGCAGCACATTTATAAGGAAAGATTTAAAGGAAGAGAAGGATTCCATTTTTTGAATTTTAATTAAATGGCATGTACTTTTTTCAAATGTCCAAAATACATTTCTTGATTCAGAACTAGGAATATTAAGAAATCTGATCAACCCAAATTAAAAAAATAAAATAAAACAGATTAACAGTGAAATGTGCCTAGGTAGATCAAACACTGTCTAAAGGAGTGACAGAGGTCTGCCCCTGCAGAGGTTTGCCTGCGCTAGGCTTATTGTAGTATCAAGGCCTATTCTGGCTTGGAACTGTCTTTGCCATCCTTCTCTGGAAAGGGTAGAAAACCTCCAGAAAAAGTCACAATTGTTTATTAACTATTTGTTTCTGTACCTGAAATCTTTTAACTAAAAACATTTACACAAGGCAACAAACCTCAAACAGGTAAACAAAACATCCCTCCCATACACACCTATGCTAAAGAAACGGCTTGAGTCTTGCCTCCAAAGATTCCATGTATGTTCAGCCATATATACAAAGGGAGATAGCAGTCAGGAATTATAAACCAGGAGTGGAAGGGCCCCTTTCTCACCCTCTTGAGAATGTAAAACGGGACAATGAGCACTTCCAAACCTTTCAACAAGTGAAAGGGAAGACAGACCCACAGATTGCTATTGCCAGGCATCTTTGCACTGCTTTCAGTCCCTTGTTGGTACACTTTCTTGCATACTCCTCCTCTCCCTTAGATAGCTCTCGCTTACAGTAGCAAGTTTTCAACTTTGCCAGTCACCTTAAACAACAACTTCCACAGAAAACTACTAACTCTCAGACATCATGCTGGCTGAGCGTCTACTATCATTAGGTGTTAACTTTCTGATAACAAGGTATGTGTCTTCTTTTAAAACTCAGCAACAGGATATCATAAGATCTTATATAAACACGTGAATATGGTGAGTTTTAATTGTTGAGATATTCCTTATTTGTGTATTTGCATTCCTCTTGGTATATACTTGCAGAGGCCTTTCTAGCTCTAGGCAAGCTAGGCGGTTGCTTGGGGTGGCAGATTTCTGGGCAGCAGCCTAGACTAGCATATTAGCCCATGCCTTGCCCTGGTCACAATAAAATGGTAGCTGGGCCAAACCCAAGCTGCGTGTGCACGCCCAAGGCCATTTACTCAAATTTGGCCCTGCCAACCACCCCTCTGTCACGATGCGAGGGGAGGCCAGGCCAAGTCCAAGTTGGAGTGACATGGGGGGAGGGTTTCAGAGTAGCAGCCATGTTAGTCTGTATCCGCAAAAACAAAAGGAGAACTTGTGGCACCTTAGAGACTAACAAATTTATTTGAGCATAAGCTTCGCAAAAAGAAAAGGAGTACTTGTGGCACCCACTGCATGCATCTGATGAAGTGAGCTGTAGCTCACGTAAGCTTATGCTCAAATAAATTTGTTAGTCTCTAAGGTGCCACAAGTCCTCCTTTTCTTTTTATGGTGGGAGGGGGAGACACTAAAGTGTTGTCTAGGGAGATTGACAGATTGCCTTGTGCCGCCGCTACATACTTGCTCTCTAACATGGTGAAAGAGAGGTTAATAAACTGAAATAGAGCGGATGCTGCTATTTCTTGAAGAGTGAACAGGTCAAGAACTGAAATATCAAAGATTAATGTTTCCCAGCCACAGATAAAAGCCATACAGACCAAACTTGCTTGCTAACACACAAAAAGAGGTTAAAAAAAACAACCCCAAACAGATCGCCACACTGCTGACTTACAGAGCCCGGAGAGCAGGCCCCGCACAGCAGGCTCAGGGAAATGGGGCGTTGCGATGTGCTTAGCAAGTAATAACTAGAGAGAGAAGGAACAACCGTCTAGCCCCGCGGAGAGCAGAGCCGGCGGGAAGAGCGGCAATGGCCGGGGGGGGGGGCGGAGACCGGAACGGCGGGTCCCAGCGAGGCAGGTAGGGCCGGTGGCGCTGGGCGGGAACCACGAGGCGGAGGGGGAGGGGCAGGGTCTCTCCTGCCCGAGGTGGCAGAGGCCGCGCAGGCTTCTCGGTGCGTCACGCCGGGGCTCGTGAGTGGCTCCATTTGCGCAACTTCGCAACACACAAATCAGGTACTGCCCCTCCCCCCCAACCGTGACCTCCGGCTCCCTCCCAAATCCCTTCTCCCCCATCCCCATCCATCCCATCCCCACCGCCCCTTCCCCGGCTCCCTCAGGCTCGCGGGGAGGGGATATTCACCCGTGGGGGCCGCTGGGTCCAGCCAGACCCTGGGAACGCAGCGCACGGTGCCTCTCTCCTCCGCCGCAATATGGCGGCGCCAGTCCCGAGAGGAAGGAGGCAACCACAGAACCCTGCTATTGGCGCGCCGCCGCCAGACTACACCTCCCAGTACGCAATGCGCCGGATTGCTCCGCCCCCACAGCCGCCTGGACGTGCCGCTGCGGAACGGCCGGCGCACTGCACGCTGGGAGTTGTAGGACCGAGGCGAAGAGGAGCTGAGCGCTGGAGCCTGGGAGCTCCCTCTGCTGGTCGAGTTCCTTCTGTGGCGGCTGACGTGGAAGTGACGCAGAAACAAGGCGGAGCTTTTCCTCGCCCAGTTGAAGCACGCTGGGCTCTGGTAGGCCGGACGTAGCTCCAGAGACAAGGCTTCTAGCTGCTCCCTCTGCTTTGGGTGTCCTGGGACTGGGCAGTACCTGGAGCAGGGCGTTCCTGACATAAGAGAGGTGGAGAGATAGGGTGAGTGAGGTAATTTATTGGCCCAACTTGTGTGGGTGAGAGAGACAAGCTTTTGAGCTACAAGCTCTTCTTCAGGTCTGGGAAAGGCAGGTCTATACTTACAGTTTTACAGCTGTGGTGCTTCAGTGAAGATGTTACTATGCCGACAGGAGACTTCCTCACATGGGTGTAGTTAACTCACCTCCATGAGTGCTGGTAGCTATGTCGATGGGAGAAGGTCTCCCATGGACATAGCGCTGTCTACACCAGGTTAGTATAACTGCATTGCTCAAGGGTGTGGATTTTTCACACCCGTAAGAGACGTATTTGTACTGATTTAAGTTTATAGGGTAGACCTGGCTTTATAGTGTCACAGCTGAATGCAAGGTGGACAGATTGTTTACCATAAATGATACATATTTCAAGGGACCACTCAAAGTGACATGGCCTGTTGGCACCCATCCAGTCATGGGGGGGAGGAAAGGGGGAGGGGAATGGAGAACTTGTTAGTGGGTCATAGTTTGTTGTAATAAAGCATAAATTATTCAGTCAATGATTTTTAGTGTCTTTAGTGATTTTTAGCAAAGTTATGAATTTAAGCTCCCAGGCTTGTCTTTTGAAAGTGGTGAGCAGGTTTCCTTTGAGCAGTGGTCCTCAAACTTTCTGTGGGAATAGCATATTCCTATTCCCAGAAGACTGTGGTGGGCGACAGACACCCCGCCGCTGAAATGCCACCGAGAAGAGGCAGCGGCAAGAAGCGTCGCCACCGAAATGCTGCTGAGAAACGGCAACACTTCTCAGCGGCATTTCGGCAGGCGGGTCTCCAGTGGCCGTGCTTGGCGGCGGCATTTCAGCGGTGCGGTGTCCTGCAGGCGCACGCAACTGCCCCGGCGGGCACCATTGCACCCGCAGGCATCACACTGGGGACCCCTGCCTTTGAGAATGAGGTTTGATAGGTCAGCTATATGATTGCTCTGTGAAAAGTGTTAACCCAAGGTAATCTGGTGTTTTTGTCTTTTATCATTTTCCTGTGTGAGTTCATTTGAGAGCATAGTGATTGTCTAGTTTCACCCATGTAGTTGTTATTGGGGCATTTAGTGCACTGGGTGAGGTACATCACCTGTTGTGATAGGCATATGTAGGACTTTGAAAGGTGTGTTATGTGGGGTGTTGCTCACTGAAGCAGTGGAGGTATGTGTATTTGCATCTGTTGTTCTGGCAGGGTCTGGTGCTACTTTGAGTTGATGTGTCCTGGTCTGTGGGCAGCTTGCTTCTGATGAGCTTGGCAAAGTTGCGGGGTTGTTTGAAGGATAGAATAAGGGGTTCAGGAAAGATTTCTTTCGGGATGGGGTCCCTATTGAGTATGGGTTGTAGTTGTTTGATGATACTCCATATGGGTTCCAGAGTGGGATGGTAGATGACAATTAGGGGTGTGCGGTTGGAGGGCGTTTTATTTCTGTATTGTACTCTTGGGGTATTTGGGTGGCCTGCGCCATGATGCCATCTACTTCTCTGATGGAGTGTCCTTTTTTGGGGAAGGCAGTTCCAAGTGTGTTAAGGTGTATATCGTGGACTTTCTCCTTGGAGCATATTGTCTTGTATCTGGTTACTGGCTGTAGGGAATAGATTTCTCTGTGTGTTTTGAGGTAGTGACTGGATCTCTGAATGCAGGTGTGGTGATCTGTGGGTTTATTTTACATAGTTGTCCGTAGGGTTCTATTGGTGAAGCGGATCATGATGTCCAGCAAGTTGATTGTTGGTCTGGGAGTGTTTCAGTGAGAGTTTAATGGACAGGTGGTGGTTGCTGAAGTAGTGGTGGAAATCTAAAAGGACGTTTAAGTCATCTGTCCAGAGGATAAAGATATCAATGATGTATCTCAGGTATATCTCGGGTTTTGTGATGCATGTGATTTTGTCCACTAGTGTAGTCAAGTGCTTAAAATACCGGACAGGGAGTCAGGACTCATGGTACTAGAGCTGGAGATAGAACCCAGAATTGCCGAAAGACCTATGGCAGAAGGAGGTCCTGTTCCCAGTGTTGGTGTCTGCAGAGTACAGACATGGCCTAGCAGTATGCTTAGAACTGTGATAATGTGAGTTTTTTTCAATGGTAGAGCTCACATGGGAGGTGTAATTCCAAACTGGACCTTTGGGGAGCTATTCACTGTATCTTCTCCATGGCAGACCAGCACTACTCTGTGACAAAGGTAAAGAGGATGGAGCAGGAAAGACGACGCAGGGAGAAAAACACAGGGAGAGCCAGAGAGGCAGAGTCCGGTGAGGGTATGGGGAGATGACTGGGTATCTCACTGTGACTAGAGGACTTCTCTCCTTGATTGCCTAAACTATTAGACAGCTAGGGAAACCCATTTCAAAGAGGATTCAGGACAAATCAAGGCTGAGAAGAGAGCCCTGCCCAGGGAGATTAAGAAGGCATCAGAAGTCACTATAAGGGGACAGTTATGATCTACTGAAATTATGTTCTTTTCAGAATAGAGTGCTGCTGTGCCTGTATATTCCTATCAATCTTCCCTCTGTTCATAGTACACCACTAATATAATTAATAATAATAATACTTGGAAATCTGCAGGAGTTAAGTATTTTACAAAGGACAGCAAGTATTTTTCTCTTTATCCACATTTTACAGATGGGAAAACTAAGGCATAGAGATTTGCTCAAGGTCATTCAGCAGGTCATCACTGGCTTGAGTCCTAGTGTAGACAAAGTGCTCACGATATGTGCTTAGCAGGATTAAACAATACAGCAACTAGGCCTGGTCTACATACTATAGAGTTAGGTTGATGCAAAGGTTGATTGCAATCGATGCAATGTCAGTGCAGACCTGCATTGTTTACGTCTACTTTAGTGGCTTCTTGGAGATGTCCCACAGTGCCCTACCGTGACTGCTCTGGTCTCTGCTGCCCGGCAACCATGTACACAAGAACATGACCCTCCCTTTTAAAGCTCCACAAATTTTAAATTCCATTTTCTGTTTGCTCGGCCCAGAGCATTCACATAGCAGCTGACCATGCGGACTCCATGCTGCAAACGCTCTCCTGCCTGGAGTACACAGGAGGTGATGGATCTCCTGGGTCTGTGGGGAGAAGAGGCTGTGCAGGCACAGCTCTGATCCAGCCATAGAAATGTGGACACTGATGAGCAGATCACTCGGGGGATGGGGGAGAAGGGCTACAGGAGGGGATATGCAGCAGAGCCACGTGAAAATCAAGGAGCTGCAGCAGGCGTACCGGAAGGCAAACAGTCACGTTGGTGCAGAGCCGCAGACATGCCGCTTCTCTAAGGAGCTATATGTCATCCTCAGCAACAACACCCGCACCACCCCAAAGGCCCTGTGGATACTTCAGGGGAGTTGAAGGCACAGGCCACCATAGTGAACCCTGAGGATGAGGTGTTGGAAGAGGAGGCAGCGAGCTTGGTGCAGGGGAAGGAACCTCTGGTAAGTATGCAGTTTGCTTTGATATTGCTGGGACACATCTGTTCATTTACTCATTTTTAATCATGCTTTAAGAGGTAGTGAAATAACCAATAGAGGTAGATTTGCTATCTGCTTGCCAACAGTTAGGCAGAGGGGCCCTTGAAAAACAGATTGTTTATGTGCATTGGGATGGCCCTTGAATCTTCCACAGAGATCTCAAGGAAGCTTTCCTGGAGGTAGTCTGCAATCCTCTGACAAAAGGCTGCCTTATTTCTTCTGGCACGGTAGGACACTTTCCCACACCAGGCATCATTGGAGCACACAGGCTAGCAATATACGGATCCAGTCTGCAGCCAGATGCATGCAGGAGCTGTTCCCTTTCAGCCTCTGTTATCTTCAGGAATGAGATATCAGCTAAAGTCACCATTGTCTGTGGAAAATGCTACCAATATTCAGTTCAATGGCTCTATCTGCATATACTTATGCCCATGAGGTCCACCCCAGTGTCCAGCTGTCCCCTCCACCTGCCGGCCGTCCTCACCATGACTGGGAATTCTGCTGTGTTCTATGAATCCCAAGCAGAAGTGAGAAAGTAGTGCTTGTTACTTGTGTGGATAAAGGGGGGAGTGAATGCACTCACGAAAGTATCTCTATCTATTGTTTCTTTTGCAGCTGCAGGTGCGGTCTTGAGGGTCTCTCCATCCACACCAGTGGAGTGGCTTAGTTAGGTAAGGAGGAGACAGAAGAGGACAAAGGAAGACATGTCCCAGGAGATCCTGCAAGGCTCTGGTGCTTTGGATACCAAGCAGTGGGCTTGGAGGATGACACTTGAGGACAGAATGGACAGGGATAGTGAGGACAGGAGAAACGGACAGCAAGAGATGATAGTGCTTCTCAGGGAGCAAACAGACATGCTGTGGTCTCTGACTGACCTACAAGCTCAACAGATCTATGCTCACCTCCCCCTGCAGCCAATAGAGAACTGCATTCTGGTACCTCTCTAAATGCCCTCCCCCCCAATCCACATGGTGTCCGGGGCTTGTGCAATACCCCTACCACTCCACCTGGGGGAGAGTGTTGTGAAATGGAAGTGACTGTTGTTTCCCCTTCAAAGGTTCTTGTCCCTATATTTATAAAGTTTTGTTCAGCTTTAAATATGTCTATTTGCATGGGTTCAGAATAAAAGTCTATTTATGGAAACTTAATTCATCTTTACTAGTTCACAAGATATGGTGGCTGGGGTTGGCATCATTCACAGATAATAGCAATAGGTGCATTCACAGTATTATATTACTACACAGAGAGCTCTCATTACAAGGTTCAAACTGGGGTGCAAACTAAAAAAATGCCAGGTGCAGCACACTAGAGCAACATGCATTTCTGTGGCTCATTGATATAATGGTCCTTAAGTCTCCCTGAGCTGTATAGGCCCCCATTGTGATCTTCTTATAGCTCTGGTGTCTGGCTGCTCAAAATCAGCAGACAGCCATTCCGCCCCTGTGGAAACCTCTCCCCCTTTGCTTCACAGATATTATGAAACACAAAGCAGGCAGCTATGACCGTGGGAATATTTTTTTCACTGAGGTCTAATCTCATGAGTAGACAGCAACAGTGGCCTTTCAAATGGCCAAAGACACATTCAACTGTCATTCTGCACCTGCTGAGCCTATTGTTGAAGCATTCCTTGTTGCTGTCAGGGTAGCTGGTGTACGGCTTCATTAACCTTGGGAGCCAAGGGTAGGCTGGATCTCCCCAAGATCACTGTTGGCATTTCAACATCCCTTTTGGTAATCCTCTGGTCTGGAAAGAAAGTCCCTGCTTGCAGCTATTTGTACAGGCCTGTGTTCTTAAAGATGCATGTGTCATGCACCTTCCCTGACCTGCTCACATTGATGTAGGTGAAATGACCCTGGTGATCCACCAGCACTTGCAATGCCATAGAAAAGTAGCTCTTTCTGTTGATGTACTCCATGGCAAGGTGGTTTGGTGCCAAAATAGGGATATACGTGCCATCTGTCACGCCACCGCAGTTAGGGAACCCCATTGCTGCAAAACCGTCCACTATTTCTCAGACATTGCCCAGAGTCACAGTCCTTTTTAGCAGGACACAATTAATGGCCCTCCATTCTTGCATCACCACAACCCCCACGATGGATTTTCCAACTCCAAATTGGTTCCTGACTGATCGATAGCAATCGGGCATTGTAAGCTTCCCCACAGCAATCACCACGCGCTTCTCCATGGTGAGTGCAGATCTTAATTCAGTGTCACTGTGCTGAGGGTGTGGGGGGAGCTCTGCACACGGTTCCAGGAATATGGTCTTCTGCATGTGAAAGCTCTGCAGCTGCTGCTCGTCATCCCATACCTGCATAACGATGTGATTCCAGCAGTCAGTGCTTGTTTCCACCATGTGAATGCTAACAACCATGAATTGTTTCTTTCCATGGCACACAACAGGGCAACCTGCAAGGAATCATATTATTCCCTCTCACGACTCTGGAAATACTGCAGGATCAGGTGTCTTGTGTTCGTATCACTCATCACAGGATCCCTGTGCAGGATCCCTGGTTCTCACAGAGATGGTGGACATGTGGGTTTGCAAGGCTTTTGGAAAGTGACATGAAACTTAATAGGATGGCCCTGGAATGATGGGATGGAGAAAACTGCATCATGGGATGTTGAACCCATGTTCCCAGTCTCCCCTGCATGACTCATTTGCCCCCATGAAGCATTGCAAACCCTTTCCAAAACACCCTGCACCACATGGTGGCGAGTTGTACAGTAGGATAGCTATCATGATGCACTGCATTGATGCAAGTGCTGCACACTGCCAACACAAGGAGCGTAGTGTGGGCATGCAAAAGCGATTTAATTACTGCGGTGGCTGTATGTTGGCATAACTTCGGTTTACTTAATTTTGTAGTGTAGACATGGCCTAAATGTTGACAGCCTTGTTGAGCCATAGGCAGTTGACCTGGCCATGCTCTGGTAAATTACATGGTAACTACAGTGAGACAAGGTGGGAGATAATGTCTTTTATCTTGGACCAACTTCTGTTGGTGGAAGGGCCAAGCTTTTGAGCATCACAGAACTCTTCCTCAGATTTAGAGAAGGAAACAAATGTCCAAGCAAAATACAAGGTAGCATAGATTGTAGAGCATAACGGGTTTCCAGCCTGTTGTACTTAATATGAATGGGCAAGTAACACCTTTACTGTCATAGAACAATGGAGGCTTATTCAGCTCATTGACATACTGAGTCAAATGCTAATGGTGGCATGTGAAATCAACATGAAAGAAGCACATAGGAAAAAACAGAACTGGAAAAAACTAAAACTATGGTTTGGGGGACTGTTTCTACAGGGTGCAGATGAACTCCGAGTTATTCCTCAGTCTATGAGGACAAGCTGCCAACAGGCTTGGTCTTAATGAGAAGTGATATCAACCAAACTGGTTGAAAATGGGGGGGAGGGGGAAGAACTTGGGGTAAATTTTCTTTTAGGAAACAGAAGAATGCTTTGTTAGTTAAGTTGATGCTCTAGAATCATCATGTTCCTATTACGCCTCTGGCGTTTAGGGCAGTGATGAAGCTCCTCTACTGTCTGTTTCTGGCAAGGCTTTCAATGGTTCCCCAGCTGTGCCCCAGGTTTTTCAGCTCAGCTTCCACAGCTCTTTGCTATCTTGTTTTCAGACGGCCTTGTTTTTGCTTGCCTTCAGGTGTCCATCTTATTGCTACTCTGGTGATGGAATCAGTTTCCATCTGAAGCACATGACCGATCCATCTCCAACACCTCCTGGCAATGCTGGTTCTCAGATCCACTTGGCTGCGCTGTATCAATAGATCTTGGGTTTGAGATTGTTCTGGGCCAAAAGATACGAAGGATTTTTCTGAGGCAGGGTGTATGGAATGAAGACAGTTTGGACATGTCATATTTTCTCATTCCCCAGCATTCTGCACTATAGTGTTGAAAGTACGCAGCTCTGATAAATCTTGTTTGGTTTTGTTTTTTGATGGTTTCCAGACAGTATTTAAGCCCCTGAAGGTGTTCCTGGCTTTATTGATTTTGTTCCAGATGTCCTGGCTTGTTCCACCGTCCTGGCTGATGGTGCTGCCCAAATATGTGAATGTTTCTACATTGGTGAGAACATAATCCTCTAACCATACTGGTGATGGTGAGGCAATATTAAAGGTCATGATATGTCTTCTTGCGGTTGATTTGCAGTCCAATTTGCTGGCTGAATGCGTTGAGTCAAGTTGTTTTTTCTTGTATATGGTGTTGGGTATGTGATAGGAGAGTGACATCATCTGCAACGTTCAGGTCTTCAAGGAATGAGACGAGTGTCCATTTAATGTCTCTTGGCATGTCTTCTGTTGTACACCGCATTATCCAGTGGATGGCAATGTTGAAGAGGATTGCAGACATGACACACCCCTGACGTACTCCTGTTGTGACTTCAAAACTGAGCTCACTGTGATCAACACTGCATGTAAAGTTGAAATAGAAGCTTTTGATGATGTTGATTATACGGAAAGGAATTCCATATGCCTGCAGAATGCGCTGTGGCTGGTCCTGTGAATGCTGTCAAAAGCCTTCTCAAAGTTTATGAAATTTATGTAGAGTTGCCGTTGCCATTCTAAGCCCTGTTCTGTTATGTTTCGTAGAGCGAAGATCTGATCTGTGCATCCACGCCCTTTCTGAAAACCAGCTTGCTCTTTTGTGAGAATGCTATCAATTGCCTCTGATATACGTTGGACTATGATCTGACACAGTACTTTGCTTGGCACATATAAAAGTGTGATACCACACCAGTTATTACAATCACTGAGAGTTTCTTTCTTTGGCATCTTCACTGTAATCCCATTGGTCCGCTCATGAACGGGCACTTTTTTCCGTTCCCAGACTGATGTAAATAGAGGGGTCAGAATAGATGCTGCTAATTTAGGATTTACCTTGAAAGATTCTGAATTCAAGTTATCCTTGCCAAGAGCTTTCCCATTTTTTAAGGATTTGATGGCTTGAATGATCTCTTCCTTAGCTGGGGTGTGTGTTGATATCAAGATCTTCTTCTGCCTCCTGGACGTTTGCTTCCTCGTTAAGTGGCTCCCTGATAAGCAATTCTTTGAAATGCTCTGTCCAGCGCATTTCTTGTTCTTTTTTTGGTTTTTAGTAGGTGGCCTTGTTTGTTCCTGATGAGTGTTTGTTGGTGTCTGCCGTTTACCACTGATAAGCCACTTTGTAGACTGTTCCTTTTTCACCATGAGCAGCTGAATTCTCTGTTTGTGTTGCCAGATCATCAATATAATGCCGTTTGTCTGCTCTCACAATGCATTTGACCTCCCGGTGTGCCTTGCTAAACTGCTCGTGGTATTTTTCCTTTAGCTTCTGGGATTTTGTGCCTAAAACTTTTTTTTTTCAGGGCTCGTCTGTTCCTATGGCATTCCATGTGCTGAGTGTAATCCACCTCTTCCTTCTCTTCTGCCTGTAGCCTAGACAGGCTTCACTGCTCTGTTTATAAATTGCTGTTACTTTGTCCCACTTCCTGTTGATCTCATCTACATTCCCCTCCTCTTCATCAAGGTCTGCAAGTCCTTGAAACCTGTTCTTTAACTGCAGAATGAAGGCTTTCTGTGCTCTAGAAAGCATGTTATAATTGTATTTTGTATGTAACTATTTGTTCCCAATATTCTTACTCATCACTTGAATCTCTGTTCTTTGATAATAAACGTTCTTGTTTTCACTATATCTACGTGCTTCATGTTCAGTGAAGCTATGTTCTAAGGTAAGTAAGCTGCAGTGTTTGTTTGGGAACACAGGACTGGTGTCGCTATGAGTGTTCAGTAGTTAAGGGGCTAGACACTACACTGAACACTGAGGACTCTGCTGTTGGTGCATATCTATTGTTAACTTGTATGGAGAGAGAGAGAGAGAGAGAGAGGCTGCGGAGGCCTGGAAGGTAGTTCTTGAATTGATAGAGGCTAGTGTTTTCAGGGAGCTGATCCACAGCAGCCAGAGACAAAATTTCCTCACACTAAGAGCAGGTGGTGGGGAGGTACCTCACAACCCTTGGTACCTTTGGGGAATGTCACAGAGCCCCAAACACAAGATTATCCCCTGCTTGAAGTCATAAGCACCAGGAGACGAAGACAAACAATATTAGTGTCATTTGAATGTGCTTAATAATAAAGGGATAAAATGATTTGTCAAAGTTTCTCCCTGTGCCGCAGCACCTTTTTCAGGTAGTTCTTGGGTTTAGACAAAACTGTACAACAAAGCCAAGGTAATTCATAAAAAAGCAACAACAGAAATTAAGTGACTGGAGGAAATGGTTTATGGAGAATGAGAAAACAATGGTCATGTGATTAAAGCACTGGATTGGAATTTGGGAGAACTGGTACTTCCCTACCTCACAGACTATAGTACAGTGGTTCTCAAACTTTTGTACTGCTGACCCCTTTCACTCAGCAAGTATATGAGTGTGACCCCCCCCTTATAAATTAATACTTTTTTTTATATTTAACACTATTATAAATGCTGGAGGCAAAGTGGGGTTTGGAGTGGAGGCTGACAGCTCGCAACCCCCCTGGTAATAACCTTATGACCCCCCTGAGGGGTCAGGACCCCCAGTTTGAGAACCCCTGCTGTAGTACTTCCTACTTCTTGGCCTCACAGGGGTATTGTAAGGCTAAATTAAATATTTTAGAGAAACCCAGATACTACAGGGGTGGGGAGTCTAATAGATAGATCTAATTATAGATTGGCCAAACTGACCAGTGTGGTGGTCAATAATATGCGAACTGTTGACAAGTATTGGGAGGGTCTGAATGGCAAGGATGGAATCATTTAGGGTGGTGCAAGGGGTTCAAACTACGAATAGAATAAAAATAAGTAAGGAAATATTTCTTGATCATGGTTTTAGTTTTCAGAGTTGGCGAAGCCATTATAACATTTGACTGGAGAATATTCTGTGGGAAACCATTTTGCACTGGCCCACAGAGCATGGTCTAGATCAGTGGCTCGCAACCTTTCCAGACTACTGTCCCCCTTTCAGGAGTCTGATTTGTCTTGGGTATGCCCAAGTTTCACCTCACTTATAAACTACTTGCTTACAAAATCAGCACATTTGCATAAAAATACAAAAGTGTCAAAGCACATTACTGAAAAATTGCTAATTTTCTCTTTTACCATATAAATATAAATCAATTGGAATAGAAATATTGCAATTACATTTCAGTATATAGAGCAGCATAAACAAGTCATTGTATGAAATTTTAGTTTGTACTGACTTCACTGGTGCTTTTTATGTAGCCTGTTGTAAAATGAGGAAAATATCTAGATAAGTTGATGTACCCCCAGGAAGACCTCTGCATACCCCTGGTTGAGAACCACGGGACTAGATCATTTAACAGGTCTTCCTTTAGTTTTGGTTTTAGCTGGAGGAGATTCAAGCCAATCTGGACATGATTAAAGCACTCATCTCTACAGTATCACCTCACCAATCTCTACCCTTACTTATGGATAACTTTTCTGCTCAGGAATCAATGCACAAAAGCTCAAAGCATCAGGCCCTTGACTGTTATTTTGTCAGAAAAGTAAACATGGATCTCTTTGAAAGATGTAGATCAGAGCTAGCTCCCTTTGTGCATGATGAGGAAAATCTAGGGTAGCTAACAGGCCAGGCAACATAGGTCTGTTAATTTAGGTTTATGTCAAATTCTTCTAATAGTTGAGCTAATGAAATGGATTTTAAGGCTTATATAACAATAGCTCTTTTGAAAGCAAAGATTCCCTTAGTTCAATAGGATTGAGTTTTAATATTTAGCTACCACAACAGAAAGCTGTCCCATTCCACTGTCTACAAGAGTGATTTTTTTGCTAGTCTGAAACAATCACACCTGCATTCCGACTTCTAAAAAAGTCATTTTAGTTCAAATTGGTTCTTTCCCAGCAATTATAAATAGTTAGCCTCCTTTATTCATGACTTCCAGTGTGGTAATTTGGCTGAAATACGCAAGCAGTCGGTAAGATTAAATTGGATGGGTACAATACAGAGGAATAAACGCTTTTTTAAACTAAGCTCATTAGAGGTAGCACTCTAAGGTGTCTTTTCTCCATGTTCTCTCCAATGTGCAAGCATTCATTGCATCTACTGTCTCCTGCTCTATTCATTTAGTATTAAATGCAGCCTTCTCCCCATTTCCCAACTTGCCATAACCCACATGATCTAAAGCCTTTGACTGAAATAAAGAAAAAAAACCCAGTTGAGGAGGAATCACAATGGCAGTTTAAATAACCTCAGTGCTATGACTCAGCCATTTCTGTTGTAAATCTGCTACAGCAGTGATGGCCAACATAGGCACATGTGCCACCTTTGGGTTAATGACTTGATTGTTGCCCACTTCACTGAACATTTTGGCAAACTAAAATTGAGGATAAGAGGTGACCACGTTTGAAAGCAAAGCTTATGAAAGAAGTTGGAACTATTTAAGGAAGATGCAAAAACCTGCAACTAACAGAGTTCCTATCATTGCAGAATACCTGGAATATTCATTCACTTACAAGGACACTGCTGGCGCCATTGAAATAGTGTGCCAATTATTTTAAAAAAAAAAAATCTATCTGGGAAGCTGTTGGAAATCTTCAGTTTAAGTTCTGACAGCTAAAACAGTTACAATCTACCTATGTTTGCAGCATTGTTGTAGCTGGCCCCAGGATATGAGACAAGGTAGGGGAGGTAATATCTTTTATTGGACCAACTTCTGTTGGTGAGAGACATACAAGCTTGTCTCTCTCACCAACAGAAGTTGGTCCAATAAAAGATACGTCCTGTTAGGGGGCTCATTCCTTCACCCACTTACTTCCCTGGTTCTTCTCGCATGAACAGAGAGCAACAATACCCGAAGTCCAAAGGTGCAAACAATTCGATGTTTATTGGGGTGAACTTCCAGCAAGCATGATTCCAGTTTCCTTCCTTAGTATCCTCCTTCCCAGCTCTGACACCACAGAGCCTTACACCTGTGTCCCTGTTCCCATTTCTCCCTTTAGCCAAACAGGATTCCAGTTTCCTTACTCCCATTCCCTGTTCCCATTTCCCCCTTTAGCAAAACATGGTTCCAATTTCCTTACCCTCATTCCCTGTTCCCATTTCCCCCTTTAGCAAAACATGGTTCCAATTTCTCCACCCCCATACCCTGTTCCCATCTCTCCCTCACACACACCCACCCCCTCCCACCAAGGCCCACTCACTTCCTCATTGACTACAGATTATATAGTAAAACTTCAGTTCTTCTTAGCTATACCTTAACCAATCATTTTCCTGAAATTTAACTAACCAATCCTAACATATTGTAACATGATTATGTAACCAATTATATCCCACCACCTTAATTAGTTTACACCCAGCAAAATTAATTATACAGCAGACAGGAACAATCACAGAACCAGACAGAGATTATACAGACAAACAATAACAAAGTGGGAACTATAATGACAAAACAATACAGAAGTGAGGATTTCACATCCCAGTATTGATAAGTGAGTTCTTGCCAGACAGGATGCTGTTTCCTTTTACATTTTCTAGGCACTTTCCTTTCTCTGGAGGTGATAGGCATTATCAGGACAGGATTGTATTCCTAACAGCCCAATAGCACCTTCTTTCAATGTGACTAGTTTGGAATGTGAGGATGTGACCTGTCGCTTCCTAGCTTATGGCTGCCTCTGCTGCTTAGCCAAAGGCCTTAGCCTAAGCACAGGGCCTCAGACTGTCACAGTAAGAAAAGGCCCTTACACTGGCAGACAGTGATTTTGATTCTCTTTTGTACCTCTATAACTAGCCAAGTGATAAGAATACACCTAAATTCTTAGAGTATAGGCCTTTACAGACAGGCCTGAATATCTATATCCTAACACTTCCTCACTCCATCTTCTCTAAGTATTAATATGGCTCTTGTCACTCTATCATTAGAAAGTCACACCGTGTCAGGTATGAAGACCTCAAATGGCTAGATGTCAACATTAAGATTGTTGAATTCTAGGAGACCTATCTGGAAAATCATTTTTAAAAAAAATCACAGTTCACATCTGGAAAATACTGAGCATGGCAGGACTGAAGAAAATCCCCTTGAAAAGGAGATTTTGTGAGTAGAGACCACATTGTCCAATTGGTTCCCCCCCCCCCCAGTGAAAAAAAACTAGCCCTAGCTTTGAAAACCTGTGGATCAACATTCTCATACAAATAACCATTTCCATCAGTTAATTTAATCAGTTCTGACATTAGGGTTAGGCTACTGACCTGCAGCTAATTTGTTGTTGGAAACTAAAAATATTAGCTTAAAATAAAAAGCTGCTGCTTCACTCCACAGAAAATGGCTGCTGGTGGTTGTGCTCCCCACCTTATAACTTTCCTGGAATGTGGGAGACTTAGAGTCATTGGGTCAGAGAGAAAGAAAATGACTATATAGCTCAGTGATTAGAGCACACACCTGGGAAATGGGAGACCCAGGATCCAGTGCCCCTACTCCAGTGACTAAATATTTATACACAGTGGAACATCTTCAGTAGGACAGATTGATAAGCCCCACATAAGGATGTCATATGTCTGTGGTTAGAGTACTGGCCTAAGAGGCAGGAGACCCCTGTTCAAATCCTGTCTTCTCTTCAGGCAGAGAGGGCAGGGGAATGGAGCCTGGGTCTCCCACATTCCTGGCAAGTACTCTTAACAAGTGGGATAAAAGGTGTAAGGTAGACAGCACTCCCTCAAACCCTCAGATTGTGACGGGGACCTGATCTGGTACACAGCCTGTGCGTACCTAGCAGATTGGACTGCCCCATTCAAGTTAGGCAGACAAATGCCTCTTTCCCAGATAATGGATCACTCTAAGGCTTAGGCGTGAGATAGGCATCCAGACCTGACTAGAGGCAGAAACTTAGCCACAGAGGGAACTTTGACCCTGAAGACTTAGGCACTGAGTGAGTTTAGGCACCTACAGGAGTTTCACCGGAGTTCTGTGGATCACATTGGTGCCTAAAACTGGGACTTAGGCACCGAAGTATATTTGTGGATCAGGGCCAAACTGCTTTGCCCCTAATGCACAATATCTGAAACGGGGGTGTATCACCAGATGCAGTTTCGAAGAACAGGGAACCAGACATGCAAGCTCTGGCCAGACTACCCAAGGCCAGCCACCTAAGCTGAAAGGGGAGCCCAAGATACAGTAGATGCAGCTAAGATTTTAAATTCAAACCACCTACCACTGTTGCCGATATGAGGCTGTTTTTAACTACACAGAACCAGGGCACCCATGAGAATGTTGTTAACATCTTAACCCAGAGGATGCAGTGTTGTAGGGTGATTAGTGTACACAACTGAGTCAGGACTCATGTATAACAGCTACCAGTCTAAAACTGCCACTGATGTGCTGAGTGAGCTTGGGAAAAATCACCGAACCTCTCTCTGCGTAAGACAGGGATATTACTACTTTTCTGCTTCACAGGGTGTTGTGAAACAGTGTAGAGTGTCTAGCACAATGGAGTCATGGTCTGTAGGCACTACTGTAAAACAGAATAAATAATTAACATTTGTGAAGTACATTGAGATCAGAGTAAGAGTGGACATTGCTAAGTACTATTAGCAATTTCCCCCCAAAAGGGTCATTCTAAATCCAAAGAGCCCCCGGCTCCATTTTAGGTACAGTAAACTAGTCTGGTTTGGGACATATAGCCAACTCAATCATACCATGTACATAAAAAGACTGAATAGCCATGAAAAGTTAAAATCTCTTCCCAAAATTCGCAGTGGAAAAAGGAGGAAGGGCTCCTTTTTCCCCCTACATCCAGGAGTCAAGAGTCCCCAGAGCATGTATGCTTTCTTTTTCTAGCATTTTTTTAATTTGAAGCAAAAATCAAGTTAGTAGGAACTGCACTGCATGTCCTTTACAAGAACATTTCCTTTTCCTGCAAAGCATAGCAGTTACATGCTGTGAATTGCAAGTCATATAGATGAGCTTGCCAGGGAAGAAGAAGATGATCCAGCTACAAGTTTTAAAAAATTACTGGTGTATTATATAGGGTCCTGCAAAGTTTTAAGTAGGGAGAAGTATGGTCTAATTGTTTAAAGCGCAGGCCTGGCAGTTAGGAGACCTTGATTCTAATCCAGTTCTGACAGTGACTTGCTGTGCAACATGGGGTAAGTCACATAACCTCTCTGTGCCCCTCAGCTGCTCAAGATGAACTGTGCTGAGTACAGTTTGGTCTTGTAACTAAACTGTGTTCAGCTGTACCCTTTGGTGACACGTTACCACCTCTGGTAGGCCGGAGGAAGGGACAACAGGCAGTTTAAGAATTTTTTAAGCACGTCAGCAGAATTTGTTCTCCCCTTTCCCAGATACTGCAGGCAGGTTTTGTCAGGTTGGGATTACATGACAGCCCAGTGATTTCTACTACAGGTCACACACTATATTAAGAATAAGAAAATAAATTTGTATTCAGTTGAAGGATTTAAAAAAAAAAAAAGTCTATTCTTGCTCAGAAACCAGCCTAACCCCAGGAAATCAGAACTGACTCTGCCTGGGCAACAGCACTGAAAGTAGCAGGTGTTCCTTGTCACTTTGTGAATTAATTTTGCACTCCTGCAATCTATTAGTCTAAGAACAAACTGGCTGAAAGTGCTAGAGTCCCTGACATCTGATCATGGTGAAAAAGACATGTGAAGAAATCTTTACTGGAGAAAACTCCTTCATTTCCATTAAGGTTGCAGAAGGGATGAAGACTAGGGAAGGTTAAAGGTTACCTGCAAAGTGAGGAGGGATAGGAAGGGTTTAAATGCCCTTTTTTGCTTTCTTATGATAATTAAAGAAGGCCTGTAGAGAGTTTTGTCAGTGGGCAGTTGGTTTGTTTAAACATGTTAGAAACATGAAAAACACTACGGTGATTGAAGTGATAACATCACAAATACTAAGATATACTTACTGTTAAGCTTTGACAGGAGGAGGAATGTTAATCAGACCATTTAAAACTTTGGGTTTATTTAACTCCAGACACACATTCTGAGCTGGTCTTGTAGCAATAAAAAAAAAAGATGCTATTTTGCAGTGATAAGACTTCTCATTTGAAGCTGTTTGTAAGTATCTACCAGCTACGTAAATTTCATCATCATTCAACACAAAGGAAAAGCTTCTAAGGAAATGGAGTTAAACATTTAACCTCAGGTATTATGAAGATTTTTTTTTAAAAGCTATCAAATTGATTTTGAAAGAATCTACTTGTGTTCAGGGTTTTGATTAAATGGAATTAAACAAATCCACTAGACAAATGAAGGAAGTCTAGATTTGTTATCACAAGAAATTTTTAATATGGTTTGTGACAAGCAATATATCAAAGTTACCAACTCTCAAGCTTCATATTCTGAAACCAGACAACTCTCAGCAACAACAAAAAGTTGTGCACTGAAACATAGGAGGCATATTGAAAATTTTTAATTAAATATGAAAACATGAGCTGTGTACATTATTTTTTCCCTAGAAAACACAGCAATTTCAAAAGTTTATCATAAAATATTTTCATGAAATGAGTGAACCAGCAAACACATGCACTTGCGTGTCTGACCCCCCCTTCCCCATCCCAAGATAAACATGATAAAAAGACATATGCAAATGGAAAAGTTAACAGTACAGGTGGCTTCCTTTTTTTCCCCCCCCCCTTTCTATTTAATTTTTGTAAAGGAGAATGGAATGTAACACTGTGCTCAATTTCCTATGTCACAACACAAAACATTTGGTGCAATATTTTTAAATTTTCTCTTTGTTTTAATTTGATGGAGAAAAATACCTGTTTTTCTATAATAAAATATGTCTATTTTTAAATGTAACTTTTTTTTTTTGCAGAAAATAATTTTGTAAACTGTCATTTCAAGGGCAAGGTAGACGGTCATTTCAGTGTCCCCCCTTATAAACATGATCTGTTATCTGAAGCAAAAACGGAGACACAAAATAAAAGAAGGCGCAGCAGAAGCTGCTTTGCATACAGAAAGAAGAGTGCGCTTGGACGGGAGAGAGGGTGGGAAATATGTTGTGTGGAGAAAGGAAGAGGTTAAAGGTCACTTTCGCCATAGAGCGCTGTGGAGAAGGACATATAGTCCAGGGCACCAGGTACAGCATCAGGCCCACTGTATGGTGCCATCCTAGCAATGCAATATTCAGCTTGATCAGGAGGCAGTTCCCGTCGTAATTCATCCACAGTGATGTAGTTCTGCGAAAACAACAAGAGACAAGTAATTATTTCCAGCAAGTGGTGCTACTTAGAAAGTACTCTACAAATCAGTCCTGATGCTCAGGGGTGCAGTGGGGCAACTGTGCTACAGTTTAAGACAGTAAATTAAGAATACTGTATCCCATTGAAGGCACACTGGGCATGCAGGAAGGCAGAATGCAATACTCTAGTTGGAATTTGGCCAGGGACCAGCAATGGAGCAAGAGATTATATTGGGAGAAAAGCCCTGGAAGGCCCGGAGTGGTTGTGTGGGAGAGAAGGGAGGTTGTCAGTGTCAGACTGCCTGCTGTCTTGCTGATGGTGTGGTTCTTGTTTAAGGTGAATGGGAAGAAGCAGAAATTGTTCGTTACCTCCAGTCCCTCGTTAACAAGCACTGAAAAGATGAGTGCTGTATTGCGCCCTAGAAGTTGATTTTAAGGCTTCAAAATGTGGCCTCAATGACTCATTCTCCAGAGAAACATGGCATCCACAAGGCAACGAATTAGTTCCTACTGGTGCTGGTAAATTATATCAGCACAGGCAGCAGACAACATTGTCTACCAAAGAATTTTTATTTTTTTCATAGTTTTCTCCCTCCACTCTCCTTGCTTTTCCTACGCCCCACTATTCCTATGGATATTTCTCAAAAGGAAGTAAACCTCCAGCTAGGTTTGGCTATTGGAAATGTAAACACACTGAAGCTAGTCTGGCCCATCACCAATTCACATTCTGGATAGAAGATATCAGTTCGTTGAACGTGAGCTAAGCAGGGAGCTTCCGTTTCCTGCTGCTTCCCTGAACCCACTTGAGGAGAACAGGCAGTCGACTGAAGTAGTAGGAGCCAGTTAGGCCCTTAAGTTCTCTGTAGCTAACTGACTCATGGACAATTTTATTTAGAAGCATCTAAAAGATATTTAGATGTCAGAGGTTTTCTGTCCTTTGACTTCCCAATTCGTTCATTAAGTGTTCTGCTTTTATGTTCATGAATGGAGTTTGAGGGAGGATTACCTTCTTAGTGCAATGTGAATCAAAAAGTATTTTAGTATAACTTTTAAAACAAATTAATATTGATAATTATCCTTTTTTGGAACTACACAGTAATCAAGTTTAAATTTAATACTCTATCGCAAAACTACAGATAATGTTATTTACATCGTAATTTTCATCCTGTGGAAATAATTAGGAATTTACTACACAACTGTTGAGACAGGAGATATACCCTGATCACAGAGAATGTGTAATAAAAGATGGATGAAATAGGAGGTTTATACATAGAGATTATAGTTAAATCATTAACGAAACATGAAAAATGTACTCAAACTAGGATAATTCATTAAAATCTGAGATTTCAGTTCACATGGTATTCCAATATTTTTACTACATATTGTCATATTTCAAAACAGATCACCAAAATTATTAGAAATTATTGGCATATATTAAGATTAAATTTATTTCATTAGCTAATTTAAGGAATTGCCAGTGATTTTATGCAAGAAAAAGAAAAATTTATGATTTGTTGGTACATTCATTCCACTGATTAACCAAATCTAGAGAAGTTATAATCTATCCTGGTTCTGGGAGTCAGGGCTGGCCTTACCAGGAGGCAAACTGAGGGGGCTGCCTCAGGTGCCAGACTGTGGAGGGGTGCTGCTAGGACCCAGAGTGTAGAAAATTGTGTCTGCTGCTGGTGCATATGGATTCTCCCTGCTCTAGATGCACGGAGATCGTGGAGTGCTGTGCTGGAGGAAGGAGGGCACAAGAGACATAACAGGCAGGCAGGAGAAAAGGTGAGAGGGAACAACAGAAAGCAGCTGGAGTTGTAGGGAGAGAGAGGAGGAGGAGCCTCTTATGTACCTCTCTAGCACCTCCAGGAGCCTGGACTGATTAACACCAGCTTCTCAGGGAGTTTCCTGTTTCCTGCTGCTTCTCTGAACCCACTTGAGGAGAAAAGGCAATCGACTGAAGTAGTAGGAGCCAGTTAGGCCCTTAAGACGCCGATATCTTCCCTCAGTCAGGCCCTGCTACCAGCCTGCTTATTTGTCCCCTTCAACTGAGTGTTGAGAGCCACTATAGCTGGCACAGAACAGCAATCATGAGTGAAAGAAGAAAACGCCCCTCTGGGGCAGCATTCAGAAAAAGAGAAAGCAAAGGAAGCTTTTCTATCTAAGCAGGAAGGAGCTTTCCTGAGATACATGGACACAAATGTTCATGGTGAACCTTCTGGCCCCGGTGAGGATGTGAGTAGTGAGGAGATGCCGGATCTTCCAGTTAGTCAGAGTGCAGGTGACCTGGCAACTACTGCAGCATCCATATCTTCATCTCAAATGGATCTAACCATGCACATTCCTGAAGAAAAGTGTAGATCAGAGAAGAGTGTGGTGGAGGCGCAAGAAACAGCTGCTGCTGAGTTTAGTTCCTTAAGTCTAGATGATCCAGGACTGTGGACCCACTTGAGCAGTAGCCTGAGGGACTTCCTTGTACTGCATAGGCCACAGCAAGTGAAAAACTTCTATTTTCATTGTCTTTGGGGAACATGAAGTCTCCATCCAACACATTACTGACGTGAAATCTCCAATGGTGACACAGTGGAGAGGCCATGGCTTATGTGCTCAAAAACCCAGAATGCTGCATACAGTTTTTGTTGCAAACTCTTCCAGTCTCATGTTCCAGCAACACTGGGGTCTACAGGAACAAAGGACTGGAAAAATCTGGCTAGAAATCTGGCATGCCATGAGAAGGCAGCAAATCACCAGAGAGCATTCCATAGGTGGAAAGAGCTTGAGATGAGACTAAGGTTAAAGGCCACCATAGATGATCAGCACCAAGAGAAGATTGCATCAGAGTCTTTATTGGCAAAATGTTCTGAAAAGGCTCATTGCCATTGTGAGAATGCTTGCTACCCAAAACCTAGCACTGCGTGGCACTTCGGATCAGCTGTATGTGCCAAACAATGGAAACTTCCTTAAAATTATGGAGCTGATGGCTGAGTTTGATGCTGTACTCCAGGAGCATCTAAGAAGAGTCACCACCCAAGAAATGTACACACACCACTACCTTAGAAAAACAATTCAAAATGAGATTACAGAGTTACTGGCAACAAAAGTCAAACAGAAGATTGTGGCAGATCTGAAATCAGCAAGATATTGCTCTGTTATTCTGGACTGCACACCTGACATCAGTTATACGGAACAAATGACTTTAATGGTGCGTTTTGTGACAACAAAAGAACCTAGTGAAAATGTCCCTACAATGGGTGACTGTCAGAGCATTTTCTAGAATTTATTGGCATTGATGATACTACAGGAGCTAGTTTGACAAATGTGCTTCTTAAAAAGCTGGAAGATATGGGAATTGCGATAGCTGACATGAGAGGTCAGGGCTACAATAATGGTGCCAACATGAGAGGAAAGAACAGAGGAGTGCAGACACGGATGCGAGAGTTAAACCCTCAAGCTTTTTGTGTCCCATGCAGTTCTCATTCATTGAACTTGGTGGTCAGTGATGCAGCATCAGCTTCTAGTGAGGCTGCTGAATTTTTTAAACGCAATTCAAAGAATCTATGTATTTCCCTCTGAATCAACTCATCGATGGCAAATTTTGAAGCAACATCTGGGAACATCCTTCTGACACTGAAACCACTGAGTGCCACATGATGGGAAAGTCGAGTGGAGGCGATAAAGCCTATCAAACACCAAATTGGGAAGATAGAGGATGTCCTAGTTGCCAATACGGAGGACAATGCTATGACAGGAACTGTTCATGGGAGAACAGTGGCAGAAGGAAATGGAATCACCAGAAACATACATAACTTCACATTTCTGTGTGGCTTAGTGTTGTGGCATGACATACTGTTTGAAATAAATGTTGTGAGCAAGAGACACCAAGGTGTTGACCTTGATCTATCTGGAGCAATGGAAGAACTGGACAAAGCAAAGTCATACCTACAGTCTTTCCGGTCAGATGAGGGATTTCAAAACGTTCTGAAGAGTGCACAGAAGTTGGCAGAGGAACTTCACACTGAAGCTATTTTCCCACCCATTCAAGAATACAAGAGTCACTGAAGAAGACGTCATTTTGATTATGAGGCACGGGATAATCCCATAAGAGACCCCAAACAACAATTCCAAGTTGAATTCTTTAACCAAGTGCTAGATTGTGCAATACAGTCAGTTGAAGAACGTATCATGCAGCTCAAGGAACACAGCAGTATATTTGGGATGTTGTATGATATTCCAAAACGCCTCACTGTACCTGAAGAAGACCTACACCAGCAATGCAGGGCTCTAGAGACACTGTTGACACATGATGACATGCGTGATATTGATGCGAGTGATTTAGGTGATGAACTGAAAGCCCTTTCAAGATACATTTTAGCAGGATCAACTCCAAAGGCTGTTCTGGAATATATGTGTACAAATAAGATGACCGCCCTCTTTCCAAATGCTTTTGTTGCTCTGTGCATACTTCTAACACTTCCTGTAACAGCTGCCAGTGGAGAATGCAGCTTCTCCAAGCTGAAGTTAATAAACACACATCTACTCTCCACAAGGACACAGGAGAGGCTGGTCGGCCTTGCAACCATCTCAACAGAGCATGAGCTGGCCCAGACTGTGGACCTTCAGCAGGAAGCAGTTCCAATCTTTGCAACCAAGAAGGCACGGAAAGCACCACTTTGATTATTCAAACAGATAAAAATGCCAGTGTTTACTATGCAGACAAGAAAACTTTCAACACCAAATGTAACTTAAGTGTTACTTAAAATTTTTGAACAAGGCATTTTAAGTTGTTAGTTCTCCTTTATTGGGTTAGGTAGCAGAGCAGTACCATGAGAGGAGTAGAATAGGAATATCAGGAAGAAGGCAGAATTGGGACCTTTCGAAGTTTTGGCCCAAGTCAGGGGGCATGGGGGCGTCATTTGAGCTCCCCGCCTCAGGTGCCAAAATGTGAGAGTTTTCCTGTCTATCATATAGTATTTGTAATAATATGGTTAAAAGGTAGATATTTGAAAATCATTTGTTAACTGATCGAGGTTATCCTCAAATCAATGAAAATCTGATACTGATTACGTAAGACATACACTTACACGTCATTGTAAATTGTCACGTGAAAAAACTACTTGAACTTGTAGATGTCCAGTAATTCAGCTTTTTCAAGATTAATCAAAACACAATTGATCAGTACTGTGTTTATTGAATTTAATCATGCACTTTAGTATCATGGCTCCAAACTGTTTAAGTTAAGATAAGGAAATTGCGCTGCTAATTTGTAGTGATTGTGTGTGTATAAGAAACATCAGCTGACATTAGTGATTGATACTGGTTCCTTTTCTGTCCATGACTTCCAACTTTTGTAGAAATGTGTTTTACTTCAAGGTAGTAAACATTTTTGGCTCCAAGAGACACTTTTGTGTTGAAATATTAGCTACATTGGTTTCTTGTTTAATATTTACTTTGTGCATTAGAGTTGGTCGGGAAGCAGAGATTTACACATGACTGCGGAGTGTTTCATTGTTCACCTCTGAGGAATTATACTGCCTGTCTCTTCACATCAGTTCGGCCACTCCTGAGCCAGAGTTTTCTTTTTTATGTAAAAGTAGCATTAGTTTCCCTTCGAAAGTCTAAACTCACCTTGTCTCCAGCCAGAATCTTGAAGGAAGCCATGACCTGGTCAGCAGTATCAGTATCTGCTGTTTCCCGGGACATGAAGTCGATAAAGGCCTGGAATGTCACTACACCCAAGCGGTTGGGATCTACAATGCTCATGATGCGGGCAAACTCTGCTTCTCCCTAGATAACAAGAGAGTCAGCAACAGGTCAACAGACTATTGATCAGAATGAAAATCCAGTTCGCACAAATGATGGCATCTAGGAGGTGAAATAATGAGACTGGAATGTTTCTAAATGATCCCAATCTCATAGCAAAGAAAATAAAGCTTCAAATCAATCTCACAAACACATTCACCAACAAGTTCTCCTAGCTGATCTTTTTTAAAAAATGTTCATTTTCCCCTTGGAGTTAGGTATTTTCAACAATGCTCTGGAACAATGCCATCCTAGTCCCACAAAACTGCTACCCTACATTAGCTGTCAAACCAGAACAGAGCAGTAGTCTTTCTAGTTTAGTATGATGTCTCCAACAGCGGCTAATAGTATGGATGCTTCAAGATATAAAGGTCCTTATAATGCACAGAATGATGCAATTCTGTATAACAGGGCCCTCTGAAAATCAGATAATTTATTTAGGAACCGAAACATGGATTCAGAACCTAATTCTGGGCAGCCAGATTTGAAATTGGCCTTAGTCTTTAATTTCTTCTCTGGAATCTCTTACTTCCCTTTTACTTCTCATCATACCTGTTGCCCTTCTCTAGGATCTTAATAGTTTTAAGCTCATCCTTACCAAAAAGGCATCAGAAATCAGAGACTTATATGCTTTGGAGAGGCCTGACAGAGCAGCACCCCCGGGTAGTGCCTTTAGACCCATGGGTTCTTTCACTGTATATTGTTTTGACATGGAAGCTAAGACCTTATGCTTCTTAATTTTCTCTGTTGTTCTTAAGAGCATCTATTCTGATCTCTTGTACCATTTTTCCCCCCTGTATGAGGATGAAGGGGTAGATCCCAATCTCTGTCTGGGAGCAAGAGTGAAACCTTCAGGCAACTCAGTGCAAATCAACATGAAATAGTAACATACCCGATCTTTAAAGCATTTGGTCAAAGGTTAACTGATGTGGCCTTGTACACCAGACTAAAGGAGTTTGTATTTATACTGGGCTGAGAAGTAGGTTACACTGGAAGATTGCTTTGCCTAACATTTGCGGCAGCAAGGTTATTAAGGGCATTATTTAAACTTCTTGTGTGATTCTCTTCTCCTCTTAGAGAAGATTAGTACCAATAGGTTTTGCCTGCAGAAGTTCTCCCCATTATGATTCTTCTGTCAACAAAGTCAGCCTAATGCTGTGTTGTCCTGAACACTGTAATCTATTTACTATGGAAAAAGCTATGAGAACGCTACAAACAGGACTCTAGCCTGCATGAACAGGCAGCAGGGGACTGGAATAAAGGAGTATTTCACTGATCATAGTGGGAAGGGATAAGACAGGAGAGGAAAGGGAGACAGCTACCAGGAACGCATTCTAATTGCACTGTTTCTAGTCTAAATATCTTTCGTTGGTTGGAAAAAGCTGATCTCAGTAATGTTATCAATGGAGATTAAGATTTATATCTGCTGAAAGACTTGCTTCCACATTACCACTGAAAGCTTTACAAAGGGATATCAGGATCCTAGAGTCATAACTGGCCTTAGGAAGAAGCTTGAAGCAAATACCCTTGTAGCACACCCAGGTGTGTGGGGGGGTGGACACAGTTTACGGACTGTCCATTCTAGTCTCACTTTTGGGCACCAGAAGCTTAAAGCCTGAATTTTAGTTGGATTTATTTATTTATAAGTGCTACAGTATTTTACAGAGTGTGTACACACACGTACATACGTACGTACACGGACATGCACGTTGAGAATTTAGCAAAAACACTTCCCGTATAAACAGTTTTGTTTCAATATTTATTGGTAACAACAGCATTCACTCATTCATCAGGCTGTCATGAAGACTTCCATTGGAATCCCACTGTTACTTATTGCTGGAGAGGTTACATGTTGCTGTATGTAAACAGTGAACACACCAACATGAGCTGGTTCTTGCTTCTTCCAGTTTATAAGCCATGCAGTTTTCCAAATCAGTTCTCACTCTACACAGATCAGAACTGGACATAACCCTCCCATTCTTCCCTCCAGCTAGAGCTGTAAGATGAAGATTTAAATGCACACATACACACAATCATTTCAACATTTAGTTTCCATTTCTGAGAGTCCTAGGAATTAAGGTAGCTTTTACCTTGACTCATTACAAATGTGTGCCCTTCCCCTCTGCAGAAGTTCATATGAATCATTGTGAACATGAGTGACAGAAGGGCTCTACGTTACCATATTGTAACCCATGGAGATAAGGCAGGCTCTGAAATCTTCAGAATCCATCATGCCAGTCTTCTTCTACAGGGAGTGATGCAAGGATAGAAGAAACCAAGAGAGAGAAAATGGAAACCAGTCGAGGAAGAGATGAACCCACAGGAGATATTACAAAGAATGGATTTGGGAAAAAGGGACAGGAATTATTGGACAATGAAAAACAATACAATAAAGGTGGTTTGAAAAACCATGAAGCAGTGATGATTCAGTTGGAATGATTCAGTTGGAAATCAAATAGTTTTTATATAGGACACGAATATTAAAAAAAACAATGAAGCATGAAGATATCAAATGAGACAAATACACAAAGAGAAGACGACAGGGAAATTTAAGTGAAACAAGTAAATGGAATAGGTAGATATAAAAAGAATTCTCCCAAGACAATAAATGAAGGTAATTAAAAGGGGCAGATATGAAAATTCATTAAGTAAAAGAGCAAACGTGGGATGGAACAGAGATACATGAACAGTAAAACATGAGAACAACAATGACAGAAGGATTAAAACAAAAAAAGAAAAGAAAGGAGAAAACTGTTATTTCCTTATAGTTCAACTTCTCGCTGCATTCACCACTAGCATTCAGTACCTGTGCATCGTTTCCAATATCGTAACCCAAGCTGATGAGGCAGGCTTTGAATTCCTCAGGGCCAAGTGTGCCGGAGTGATCCTGGTTATGCGGTGTGCCAGGCAACAGGACATGCAGTGCCAGCAGGGTGGTAGTGTGGGGCAGGTAAAAGAGAGGTAAAGAGGAGATCAAGGGCAGGTGAAAAGACAACAAACAGATGCACCATGCAGTGGGTGAGGAGAGGAGAGAGGTAGAGAAAGAATGACATGCAGATAAAAAGACAGGGAAGAAAAATAAAAAGTGCACAAAGTTAGATACCACAATGACATTTCAGGATGTGCTAAAAATGCTCTCAAAACAGTAGCTTCTTAGAGAACTTGATCACATCTTGACAGCGTTTGAACAAGAATTGTTAACACTAGCAAGCTTTAAAATCTACTTTTTCCAGATCAGTCTCTGACATAGCTATTCTTTTACCCAGTAATGCCAGAAGTCCTGCATTTCAACAGTAACCCAGAGTGCAGGGAAGCAGACAGACACAGTGGGTAGCAAACACTATCACCTTACTGTTCTTGCTGTCAAAAGTCAGATACCCCAATAAAGTGGTAGGCTAGGGTAGGTATGCCTGGCAATGATTCCGTGAAGCTTAGCTGGTGGAGTATCTTGTGTGCTCCTGAACAGTCCTGGCATTCCAAGAACACATCAGGAAAAAACAGCTGAAGCTCAGGGAAGCGCTGCCACCCCTATATTTCTGAGCTCTGTATATGAAAGCAGAGTTGTGACTGGCTGAGTTCTCTGAAGTGCGCCCCTGACTTTATATAGCAGCTATCTTTGCTATTACGCAGAGGGATCTACCAACGATGGATACAGTATTCATTTATCACACTCCCCTTCCTCTGTGTTTTGAGAGGACCTCATGGTAAACGTGAACTTCCTCACAAGAGAGCCTATTGGAGGCCAGCCACAAAGCCCAGCAGAACATTTCACCACAGCTGCACTCCTTTTAGCTCAGCATCACTAAACACTGTGGGGTGGGAAGTGTTCATCACCAAGGTTTACACACAAAATTGAGAATCCCAATTTGAAAAGCAGAACTTAGCTGCAGGGCAGCACTGAGGGCTTCCTGCCTGCAGTCCTCATCATTTTGACATGCCACACTGGCAGGAGAAGGAAACTCAGGGTAGGTATGCAGGGCCAGCTTCAGCTGACTCCCTCTTTAAAAAAAAAAGTCAATTTTTTTCAGTTTGGTGTTTACAATCAGTATTAAAGCTTCCCAACAGAAGAAATAATTGAGGATGAGGCAACCATATTTTCCCTGTTACCACTGTAACCTCCCTCTCTTGCATCTCAGATGTAAATGGAAGGCCTGTTTACGTGGATGGAAAGCTAGGATGTACACGGTACACTTGGGAACACTAGAAAGGAGGGTCATTATCTGAATGCACCTTCAACAACGTGAGAGGAGTCAGCATGGCCATTATTTGGTCATCTGGAGATGGCTTCTCCTTGAAATTAGACTGCAGTAATGGGGTTTTATCTTGCGACCACTCAGAAACTGAAGCTAGCACAGAATGCTGTCACAGGCTTAGCAAGTGTCAGGCGCATACGTATACACCATTGCTCTGGGATCTGTATTGGTTGCCAGTAGGTCTATGGGTGGCATTCAAGGTGTTAACGTGGAACCTACAGAACCCTAAATGGTTTTGGGAGTGCCTCTCTCTGGGTGACAGTGTGGCTGTTCAGATTCATGGAAGCACGCCAGCTGATCTCCCCTAGATGTAAATGAGAGAGCTGTTGGCAGGATGATGGTTGAATTTATCGTGGGCTTATTTTATAATTGTATTTGCTGTTGGCTCTGCATTTATTTATGTTTTGTTATACTGTATGTAGCACTTAAGTGAGGGACCTCCAGAGGAGAGGGGATGGGTGCCTATAGTCTATTTTCTAAATATGTTGGCTGACTTTCCCGTGTCTTAGCTCAGTCAGGAAACTTGCATTCCAGACAAACTTCCTGTTTCGGCATGACAAACAGACTAGCCTAATGTGGACAGGATTACCTGACAATCTCCACAGGGCTGGCAGCTCATGAGGCCTGGTCCTCTAAGCACAAGAATGAAAGGTCTACTCTGTGGCTAACTCTACTGCAGGGGCTGTTTGGTTTCTAATGCTATGCCACGCCTATGAAGAAGCAGGTGGCCCACTGAGCTGCAGGGGGCACAGACTTACCCTGTCAAAATGGTTAAAGGAGGCCCGGAATTCATTCATCTGCTCCTGGCTGATTCCTTTGGCATCACGGGTCAGAATCTGATTTTCCACTTCATTGATGGTTCTAGCAATTGTTGTAAGCAACTGCTCCCATCCCACTCGGATATGCTGAAGAAGAAAGGACAAGACTTTTCTTTTAAAAAGTGGCACCTTCTGCATCTGGAGCCCTTGGTTCGACTGTGTTAATCATTACAAATGAAGTGATCCTGATGGTCATGGCCTGGGAAATCCACTTGCTCAGAAAAATCTCTCTCACTCTGGGCAAGTGCCATCAATTTCTTCAAAATCTGAACCTTCATTTAAAAAAAAAATAAAAGGTCAGATTCTCATCTAAACTAAGGCATTACATTAGCTTTAAGGTCACTTTACTCTGCCAGAGTTGTGTACAGCGGCCTTAGAGTAAATGAGAATCAAGTCCAAAGTTTTTAGCTCTCAGTCATGCAGAAAACTTTCAAATGTGAACTGAGTGTAAAGTGATGCACAGATGTCTTCCTAGGCCTGACACCCACTTCTCCAGTACCTCTATTATAGCACAGATTTTCACCAGATACAGTAATGAGAAGTGACCAGAATCTGTTGCCAAAGTGAAACTGACAGGAATCTGGTTAGTTTTAGCGTGCTGTTGCTTGGGAGAGTTTCCAGCAGCAGCACTGAAACTATTAACTAGGAAGAAGGAGCAAAAAGAATGGAGTCTGTGAAAGGCATGGAGTAGCAGACACACCTCACCATCCCCATATTCTTGCAGCACCCAGCAGGATGTAGAGGGGGAAGCAGAGAGAGAAAACTTCTCTTTTGAGATGATAGGGGCACTTAGCCAATTGCAGGGATCTGAGTCACTGTTCCTGGTTGGGGCCTCTAGGCACTGGTGCACCTTGGTCCCCCCTACTCTTTGCCTGTGGCAGATAATAGTCTAGCCTTCCAGGAGGCTTAATGCTTTGGTCTAATTTTGGTTGTTGGGTTCAGTGTGTGGATGCTGGGTGGTGCGGATGGCCTGTGATACACAGGCCACCAGACTAGATGATGTGGTGGATTCTGGCCTTAAACCCCATGACTCTAAATTTATGAACATCTACTAGCCAGAGATTGATACAGAAGATTAAGGCCCTCACTGCCCCCAAATAGAGTCCAGGGATCGTACCCTGGTATGGATCCCAGCAGTCTGGCAAATGGTGTGGCACTCATCTGTGCATTGGCCCTGAACAGTGGACCCCACATGTTTCATATCAGGCTTCGGCTACTAAATACATGTAGTCCTCTGGCTGTTAAGTATCTGGCACAATTTCCCAGGTCTATATATGGGTGGGTAGATTTGGAAGGAGAAGACTGATAGAATAAGTACAGAATAGCTATAAAGAGAGGAATAGGAGAGAGACACAATACAGGGGAGGAGGCAGAGAACTTAACAGAGAGAGAAAGGGAAATTAGGAAACACTCTGAAGACAGCTCAAGCAAAGATGCACCATAAATAATTATAGCAAAGTGAAAAGAAGCCAGGAAAGGAAAGTCAATGCTAAAGAGAGAAATTTAGTGAGTAGAGCTGGTTGAATAGTATTTGGGGAATTTCTCCCGTATGTGTCAAACAATTTATTCAAAAATACTTTGTGGAACTCAGCTAGCTCTATAGCTGGTCAAATACTCGTCAGCTAATACCAGTGAAGTTAATTGCATAATATATTCAGGTGTATTCTTTTTTCTGTTATTTGTCCAGCCCTAGTAGTAAGTAACTTTTTAAAAAAAAATCATCAGCTGGGGAGTTGATTTGCAATGTTACAATGAAATATGGAGCACAAGAACAATACACAGCTGTCTTATTCCTTGAAACTCTAGGGAGCATTACTTGGGGTGGAGGTCAGAGAGGGGACTGCCTGTATGTTGCATTCTCTCCCCTCACATATTGTATGTCTTGTCAATTTAGATGTTAAATTGTTTGAGGCAAGAGTCTCTTACTATATTTGTATAGACCCTAACACAGCAAGGTCCTGTTCCTGGTTGTGGTCTCTAGGCATTACCATAGTACAAATAATGCATAACATATCCACACCACCACTATCACCAGTATCTTCACCCTGGCTATTAGCATTAGGCATCCAGCTATCAAGTAGTCAGCTAATAAGTCTCAGGTAAACATTCGAGATGCATTGGCGTTCTTAACTGGTCCCCATCTACCACCTGCTGAAGCCGCAACTACTCAGGGAGGACTCAGAACTGGATTAGCATATAGAGCTGCAGGTCTGAACTGAGGTGCCCTGGCAGGGCTCTGTGGGTGAAGCAGGGCTGTTAGTTCCTCACTTTCATGAGTGAAAAGTTTAGCCAAGCATTTTGGAAAAGAATCTGGGTGATATGGGGATGCTCATCTTAACTACATCTGGCCAACACAGCTTAGGTTGTTTTGTATGCTGGGGCTAAAACACAACAGGCTGAAGGCTTCTCCAGGCATTTACCTCCATGGTGTAATTGGTGTGCTTGTTATCAAAGATGAGTGCCTCCTGAATCTGCTGGTGGTCTCCCTCCAGCTGGTCAATCTTTGGTTTGTAATTAATAATGCTCTTCTCATACTGCCGGAGATGGCTGAGCTGGTCCTCCAGGGTCCCATGCATCTCTATGGAAATGCGGCCGATCTCCTGCATAAACAAACCCAAGGGAGTTGGGCCCATTAGAGGGACAAGCCTAAACACACACAGTATCTACCTGTTCCCTGTATGGGACAAAATACTTCAAGAAGAAGTCATATAGACTATACAGACCACGGCTTTAAAGAGAGGAGATAAACATATGAGGTCAGACCCCCATATGTTACAAAACCACTGTAGCTCTACTGAAGTCAGTGGAACTACACCAGTTGACATCAGCTGAAGTTCTGGCTTTTACTAAAAATACCCGTGATTACATCTGGGGGCGCCCCCTGGGGCTGGCCAGGGACTGCTGCTCGGGGCTGCTGGAGCAGCAGCTGGTGTGGCTGTCCTGGGGGCCACCTGAGCAGCTGGCTCCAGAGCCAACTGCTTGGGCTGTTGTGGGGTCAGCCACCCGGGCCCCTGCAGAAGTCAACAGAAGTCTTGGAAATCACAGAATCAGGGACTTCCGCGACCTTTATAACAGATGCGTAGCCCTAGTTATGAGCCTACAGGTTGCAGTTTCCCTTTCTCCCTAACCCGTTTGTGTGCTCACCATATCAGACACATGCTAATGCTCTCACACATGCCAAGTCCCAATCATCAGGCTATTTGGCACTCTGTGGAAAACCTCGTCAACACCTTCCTTTAAGTAAACTGATCAAGGGTAACTACTGAGTGAGGAGGTTTACCCTCCTTACCTTCCACCCTCTGCCAGAGGATGACAGAAGATGGAAAAGCAATGATGCTGGGAACAGTTGGGGCTAAGAGGAGAAACTTCATTATGTGTTACCACCTCCAACTGTGCCACTTGGGTCACTGACCCAAAAAACAGTAACAGAATTGGCGTTTCCTCAGGGCAGACAAGCAGCCTACACTGAGGGGATACAATGAAGTGGAATCACTAGTTGGGCAACATCTGATGATAAATGATGAAGGCACGGCTGATTACTCTGGGAGCTCTCTCAGTATGTCTATGGTAAAAGTAATTTAAAAGGACAGGGAATAAGCTGGCCAGCACTTTTCTTTTCCTCAGCTAGGAGAGAGATCAAAATGCTTTCTTCACACTATATCTGCTGTCCTGCTTACTTAGTGCTCTTTATCTCTGTGCTCCTTCTCTCATGGCTTTTTTCTCCTCACATCTCTGCGTATCTAGCACTGACTCCCTTCTTAAATGTTTTCCTTGAAGAGCCTCCCCCACCTCTTGCACATCCTGCCATCAGCACTAGCCTTCTTGTATTCTTTTATCTTTAACTCAACTTACCTTAATTCAAATCTTAGCTAAAAAGTTCACCCTTAAAAATTCTCTCTCCTGCTGCTGCTTTACCACACAATTGTGTTTATTTTTTAGTACATTTTGAAACAGATGGTATGAAAGTGGTTACACAAAATAAACTTCTGCTGTATTTGTGTAAAGCAAGTGAGAAACCCTTTGAATGTATTCAAGTGCCAGCATCCCTTTCTCGAGGCCACATTTTTGTATTTGCTGAAAAGAGCGGGGATAAAAAAGTACCATGCATCGGATTTGCCAGAGACAATCTCAGCACACACACTGTCCATTGACTTTCTGTGAAAGCCTCTCTTATTGAAGAATGAAGGGAGGATTGCCCAAAGGCTGAAGGAAGAGGCAATACAGAATGCCCGCTGTGATTGCGGAGGAGAGGAAAAAAAGATTGTTTCAAAATTATTAAGATGCTACCTCCATCTTGGTTTGGATCCAGGGCCCAATGACATTAGCCTGTGCGCCAAACTGTTTCCGGAGTCGTTCATTTTGTTGCTGGCGTGTGTGCTCTTCCAGCAGGGCTTGATCCCTTCGAGGAACTAACTGCCGCACCTGCAGCAAAACATACCAAGGCACAGCCTGTGTTTCATGCGCAGTAAGCTAGACACAATGCGTTCAGAAACGGATGGAGCAAAGGGGTGTGCACAAATAAGAAAGCATAAGCGTCTGGCCTTGGCTGGTTGGCTTAGGGGATGGGACATAAAACCTGTCTTCTCTACAGGTGATGGTTAAATACAGCCCAAGTTATACATAACCAAAAGAAGTTAACATCCCAGGACTCTATGATGGCCTGTGTTAAATGAGTTGAAGGGCTCTGTTCAATTGCCATTCGCCCACAAAGACCGTCACCACAACTGGTATTAGGGATAGCATCTTTCATCAGCACAAGAAGGGAATAAAAGAAAATCCAAGTTCTCCTCTTTAGCCTGCACATTCTGCACTTTGAAGCACATTAAGCCCCCACACGAGTGCTGGAAAAAAATCATGCGAGACGGCAGGGCCTGTGCTCTGAGATGATCCTGAGAGCTCTGTCTCTCAGGTGTTTGGCTGGTGGGTCTCGTCTCCTTCTCAGTCTAATTGATCACCGCATGTGGGGTCAGGAAGGAATTTTCCCACAAGGTCAGACTGGCAGTGACCTTGGAGCATTTCACCTTCCCCTGCAGCATGGAGTGTGGGTCACTTGCTGGAATTAACTGGGTATATCTCACTTAATCATTTCGCTGCCATTGCAGGGATCTCGGGCACTGGGGCCCTCCTATTCTCTGCCTGTGACCTGTAATAGTTTAGTCTGTGAGCTGTAATACTTCAGTTGTTGGGGTTAGTGTGTGGGTGCTAGGTGATGTTGGTGGCCTGTGATATATGGTAAGGCAAACTAGATGATCCGGTGATCCCTTCTGGCCTTAAACTCTATGTTTCTAGCTGAGTACTGTGCATTGGACAGGAGAATTTAGAAAGGGAATAATTCACTTCCTGGGGTGATACCCTTTATAGAAAAGTGCAAGGCTCCAAGCACTCACGTGGTCCCATTTGCCATTGATTTCCTGTGGGGTGATGGTCGTGTAGGGATTGGTTCCTGCCATGTTGACATGGTAGGTCTGGACAATCTTTGAGACTTCATTGTGGATTCCCAGGATGGCCTGTCGCTCCTTGTCGGCATCTGGCAAAGTGGCCTTGAACTGTTCATGGGCTGTGGTCAATCCCTGGAAAACAGAGGCGCCAGCAGAGGAGAGAGAAGAAGAGCATTAGTCAAAGGACATCCTCCATGTTAAGGTGTTACTAAAAACAGTGCAGTTTGGAAACTCCTCTGCTGCTACAGTAGAGCAATCGATCTCTGAGGGTGCAGAAAAGGCCATTCCATAGCAGGTAAAAGCCACTTCTATGGCACTCAAACATTTTTCAGACCTTCATAGTTGGATTAAAGCAGGCAGTTATGAGGCAAGTTATTTTTGCTGTCTTTGGTTGTATCCCATATTGACTAGCTACAGAGATAACATCACAAGACCTGTCAAATACATCTTGCTTTAGACTCTGGTGGGCTGATTTTTGCAGAGTGCTTGATCCCTGCAATGAGGGTTGTGAGCACTCAATGACTTTGGAAAAAAGAGATCAGACCACTAGTGTTACTTTATAGCGGCTGGGTGACTAAGAGTGCTAGCACAAATAGGCATTAGTTTTCTCCAGGTAGGGCTGTATCAGATCCAGTATGGTTACAGTGGAATCAATAGAAGCAGGCCTAGGCTGTTCAGGGATTGCAACTAGGTGAACAGCTTCCAGCCCAGAGAAATTGGCAAATTCCCATTGGCAGAGTGCTCTGTAGCTTGAAATGGCACCCTCTCCATGACCACAACTGGTCCTTTCTATTACTCTTAATGCTGCGATTCCCGAACTATAATCTAAGGTGGTCTGGTGAACACTGGCTGATGGTTTGTGAACAGCTGGCAAGTCATTTGGGACTGGCTCATTTCCAGCCATTTCTAGGTTTGTAATTGTAGAGTGCATGGAAGCCTGTAAAAGATGAGAAAGACCAGGGAAACAAGTGCAGGGGGAGAGGTGGCAAAAGGGACCAGGAAGCAGAGGTGCATGTGTAGGAATAGAGAGGTGAACAGTACAGATAGACGGGGAAGAGGAAAAGAAGAATGAAAGCAGAATGTGTGCCTGATAACCTACTTATGTTATATACAGTTAAACTTAGTAAATAATTTCCTATGTAAGCAACTATTGTGGTGTTCACAGGGGTGTAGTTGAAGTATGAATGGAAGGGGAGTTTAGTCCATGAAGTTATGAATGGGAGAAGGCAGTGTTCATAAAATGCACTCGCTATTCAGATTTGATCTACAGTATGGAAGAGTTAAAACAACTCACTGGTCTAGGACAGGGGTTCTCAAATTTCATTGCACCACGACCCCCTTCTACCAACAAAAATTACTACACAGCCCCAGGAGGGGACTGGAGCCTGAGCCTAAGGGCTTCAGCCCCAGGCAGTGTGGGCTTTGGCCCAGGCAGTGGGGCTTCGCCTTCAGCCCTGGGCCCCAGAAAGTCTAAGCCAGCCCTGGCGAACCCATTAAAATGAGGTCGTGACCCACTTTGGGGTCCCGACCCACAGTTTGAGAACCGCTGGTCATGGGGAAGCACTTTAGCAAACGGCAGGTCTCTAGCTCAGTAATAGGCCTCATGCTGCATCAGTACCATTTATGACATCTCCACTCAGTAGCTCATGGTCACTGCTAGTGCTACAGAGCCCACACCCAAAAGCCCACCAGCATTCTATGCATTCTCTCTCATGTACAGTGTTGCTGTCAGACAGCCCCACAATGACCTAACCTGGAAATGACAGTCTCCTAGCCTGATGGCCAACAAATCAGTTGCTACCATGAAGCAACAGCTGAAGACAAGACAAGCCTGTTTCTTCAGCTCAGCCAGCCTAATCCAAGCAAATACATGTACTGTCTGCTATCTTCACAAGTGCTAGTCAAGCAGGAGAAATAGCAAGGCCTTTCAGAACCCAGAAGGGCACCTGGAACACTGAGGTCTGAGGACTATGGGGAGCTACTATAAGCTCTTTCCACAGCAGCCTTGTGGGAGGAGAGGGGAAGATGAATTGTTGCCTCCAATGACGTCATGGAGATTTGAAAGCTTTGACCCTTAATAGTAACTCAGCAGCAAAGGGGAGAGCACAATATTCAGCAGTGTAGTTGTCCAGCACAGGACTACAGAAGCCATCAAAGAAACAAGAGGAGTAGAGGAACTGGGGGTGGGAAATTATGGGACTGTTGGCATAGCACACAGGGCCTGAGAGTAGCTTTAAGCCCTCTCATTAGGATAAGAATGCACGATCCTCTCGACTCTCAGTCATTTTTAAGCAAGACCCTCAAATCTCCTTGAAAAATCCACATTCAAGTCTTGGTATCCAGTTAGACTGGAGTAAACTTGGCTCATATCCATTTGGATCCAGATCTTCTGAAGAATTTGAGAAAAACTCATATTTTTTCCCCCAAAGATCACTAGATGAAGCAGAAGCACCAGAACACCAAAAGCACACCACCTGCCATAATCAAGTGAAAAGTATTGTCTGATTGCACACAAACACATCTCGGGGAAGGACTTGCATATACCTGGATCTCCTCTATGGTATGAACAATGAAGGTGTCCTGCAGATCCTCCATGGCCCCCTCCATCCAGTTATTGAAAGGAGCGGCTCGTTTTGCATATTCCAGGTATAGCTGGTCAATTGTCTCCAGCAGCTTCTCCGTCCTCTGGAATTCCCCAAAAGAAGAAAAAGGATTAGAGAACAGTCACCGGACAGCACGCTTTGTAATTGGCTAAGCAGAGCCTTCCTCCTGTGTTTATCTGCTCCCCCACTCCTTGCCATGGCCCTGCTCCCTCAGTGTTCTCAGAAGGAAGTTACTTTAAAAGTGTTCCTGAAATTAGGGTCTGGAACTGGAAAGACCGACTTCTTAAATATTTTTGATTTGCATATACTTAAATCAGCTACATGAACCATAACATCCTGTTATGTAATCATGTCATTACACAAGATTGATTTTCCCTTCTTTTTACTTACTTGATTTTTTTAAGAATGATTTTTCAAAAGAGCAAAGTTATAAAATACAGGAATGCCAATAACAGCTCATGCAATGCAGAGGTGCCAAATCTGGTGGTACAGCTAGGCTAGAAGGGTATATGTAGGGCTGGAAGTAAAAATATGACACTCGTTTACTAGTCTGGATACCGAAGCTTTGGGAAATAGTTTGAAGAACTGAAGCTTAATGCTAGTTTGCATTGCAGCTGGTGTGGGAATCCATGCTAGGAAAGGAGGCTGCTGGCTGTCCTGCATTTATGGCATCCTATTGCTGAATTGATGAAACCACGGAGTGGTCCTAGAAGTTCTCTAGGTCAGCAGCAAATGATACGAGAGAGAAAGAGAAGACCATGTGTCTGTGTGAATCATGCTCCTCAACTTCAAGTTTCTTATAAGCAAGGAACAACAGAGGGCCTGAAAGGTTCTCTCTGCTGGATGGCCTTGTAATCCCAAGGGCAAGGATCTGCAAGGTTTCAACCTTTTTCTGAAACAATGGGCAGGCATGGGGCTGGTGATCTTCTGTTACAAGGGGTGCACAAGTTACACATGATCAGTTTTCTGCAGTGGGGGAAGGAAGCATTGGTAGACTTCCACAAAACCATTTATCTGGGAGAGATCATAGGTATCACCCCTGTTTTGAACTTGCATCATCCTTGGTGCATTGTGTTATCTGAATTGCATTGCCTTTGTTTAAATTGGATCATAAGCTCCTTGGGCCATGGGAATGTCTTCTAGAATAGGAAGTGAGATAACAGACTAGATTCCTGAGTGAGTCTAACACTTGATAGTGCTGGCAGTCAGCCCTGGAGAGTGAAACTCTCCAATATCTCCTGAGCAAGCCCAGCACAATCAGCGTAAGATTCAGTGTAAGATTCCTCCAGACTGCCAGGCCAATGTGACTCAAGATTAATCTTCATGAGCACATCTTACCTCCAAGGCCTCTCTACGTTTCTGGGTTAAAGCACCCAGATTGTCCCATTGGTCACATATCTTCTGGCACCTGGCGTTGACACTTGGTGAGTCATAATAATCCAGCTCACTAACAAGCAACAACAAAAATGGAAAAATTAAACAAAAACACCCAGGGGAGGAACAATCAACAATTCCCCATCAATCTCAGAGAACAGAAATAATCAAAATACCCCCACCCCCTCTAATGAGGGGACTGTAGAGATCAACAGTACCCAGCTTTGGAGTCATTGCACATGATGTTACAGAGTGGTATCATGTATCACACTCAGAACGTGGCTACATGGAGATTATAAAATAGAAAAAAAAAACCCACCATTGATTTCCCATGACTATTTTCCAATTCATGGTGCAGGTTGGGAAGATTTGGGCAAATGGGCTTGGAGAGAAAAGCTGAGAGACTTCAGTCCAAGTTGGGAGATGTTGGTTTTCGAGAACAACCATGCCAAATGCATTCTATTTCAGAACACCATGCTGCCTAAATACCTGCTTCTTGTATACAGGGAAAGGGGAATGAGAAGGTCCTCACTGTGGATTCAAAGAGCGAGAAACCATGCTAAGGGATGTAGAATGCTGCAGGCACCCTTTGGGCAAAGAGGAACATACAGGAGCAGCTGAGCTGCACAGAACATTAACTTATTTAAAATAACCTCAGGATTAAAACGTGAATTGATTTGCCGTATCCCCTGCTCTAGAGCACACTGCCTGCAATGCTCATACTCATGGGGCAATGTTCTGTAAGAGTGAGGAGACAGAGAAGTGCACACACACCTCTCTCTTGGTTCTGCATTTAGCAGGAAAGGAAAAGAGTAGCTTGATGACACCCAGCCTGAGAAGTGTCTGGGGCAGGAGGCAGGCCACGCAGCAGAGAATCCTGAATGCCAGGTAGCATAACTGACTTGACTACTGAGTGAATATAACACTTGAAAGTGCTGGATAGTGAAACTCTCCTATAGCCTCTGAACAAGCCCAGCACAGACAGCAGCAGGGCAGGCTTCCTCCAGACCACACAACCAACATGTCTCAACCTTGACTTATTAGAATATCTCCAAGAGAGGGTAGATCAGCATCCATGCTCTGTTACTTGGCCCCTTTTTGCTGAGGCTGCTAACAAAGAGCAATTGATGCCAATCCCGAGGTTAGTTTTTGGGATGTGAACTGAGTCCTCTGTTCCCTCCTGCATTTCATACAGCTTGAAAGGGGATGATCTCTTCCATTCCAGGACCAGTGATCTCCAATCTCTCTCTCTCTGCTGCAATCAGAGATTTGGGTGCTTGGCTAACATGCAACATGCACTCTGAAAGTGGAGGGTCACTTTAATTCCTATTGACTAGCTGGCCTTTGTTCTAATCTTCGCTCATAGGGATTGAGAAGTAACTTGGTTCTCCTCCCCTTCTGAGGTACCTCCTGAAGTGGACAAGGGCGCAATTCCTGAAATCTCTGCTGGTGAAGGACTGATCCAATAAGCCTGATATTGTAAAGAAAACAGCTCCACAGCCTCAAAAATGCTGATGTTACCCCAGTCATGCTGTTCAGGTCAAGATAGGGTGGATAATTATTCTTCAATAATAAAGAACTGAAGCCAACACCAAGTTGTGCTGGTCCTTATGCAGCCCCAGCTAATTCTCTTCCTCACATGCTATTGACCAGCTCTTGCCTGCCTACAAACTGCCCTCAAACTGTGGCCACCACACACCCCAGCTTCCCCAACTGATGAGGCTCCACTTCCCTTGTGACTCCTGCATCAAGTAGAGCTGAAGTGCAGCATTCCAAGCAGGGACAAGGGAAGGCAGTCAGGGAATTCAGTCTGTTTTGGGACCCACTGGCCCTGGAGTCAGTCAGGAGTGTGGACCGTGCTCTAGCTGCCAGGCCAGGCATATAGTGCAAGACTCCTGGAAGTGTGGGGCCTTATTCACCTGCATAGACCCCAGGGGCCTAACATCACTGCTTGAAATCATACAAGTCAGCTCAAACAAATCTGTGATTGATGGGTCCATCTCTCCTCCCTGGCAGACGAAACAGGGCTTGATATACGAGAGGGAGGGAAAAGAATTATAGGGTAGCTTCCTGGTTGCCCTTTCTTAGCTAGCAAGAAGAGACTAGAAATCACCACCACCACAGCTATTCCTCATCCTGAAAAACTGCAATAGCCTACAGCAACTGTTCTGAAATCCGCAGGAGCAGGAAGAGGACCAGGCTATTTAGGGAAGAGTTAATGGCAGCACACTGAGGTGGAAGAGGATGGGAATCCCCTCTCAGAATCAAGCATGTGCTCCTATCTTACCACTGCTAATCTTCCCCACATAGAGAGTTTCCTAACCCGTACCTCTCATGTGTTTCAACCCCTCCTGCCACCTGATCAGAGGACAGTGTCCTCTCCCATCAGAAATACTGGGATTTTCCTACATTCCTGCACTCTAAATCTTAACAGGGATTGTTTTATGATTGTGCTGGGCAGGATGGCAAAGCTGATTAGCCTTCAAGGTCCCCATTCTAGCTCCTAGAAAGGCAAATGCACCAGGCAGCAGCCGTACTTGAGTTCTTGTGCAATAGCAGCAATCTGCTCCACACGGTCCTGGTGAGCAGCTAGGTCACTCTCAAAGGCCTCATGTTTCTTCAGCAGGGCCTTTATCTCTGACAGCGTAGCAGTTTCATAATCCTTCTGCTGCAGCATTGCCTCCTTACCTACAGAGGGACCCAAAGGACAGGAGAATGAAACCAGTAAGTCGGCATGGATTCTTGATGCCCATGTTCAGGCCAACTAGCTTACATTACAATGGTGGACCCACAACTACTCCAAATGTAACCCTTTGAACACTCCGTAATCAAGACAGGCCAGTTTGGAGATTCACACTTTTCAGTCTCAGACGAGTCTCTTGGATTGTAAGTACTAAGTGTTAACTGCCAACAGCGCTGCTCAACCGAGTGCTGTCCGTCACACTGGGACCCAGATTGAGGTCTCTAGCTTGGAAGGGCAAGCAGGACATGTCGCCACAAGGGAGAGATGTCTACACAATCAGAATGTGGCCACGCTAATATATTTTAGTTAGAGAATATATTTTAATGGAATATAGTTGTAATCACTCTGTCAGAGAGGTTCTGGAAGGGTAATAAAGCAGGTGAGTTAGCAACGATATATATTTCGGGCATAACATTAAAAGCATATATTTGCACAGGCCAACCAGTAGTTTTCCAGCTCAGATGATAGAGATGTACTGACACTCATGTTCCATATGGTGGCCATTCTGACTATATTGTTTGTTTGTATAAGACTTATTTCGATGGGGCCCTGAATATAGTCCTTAAGTGCTACTTCATTACATTATTATTTTCCTATACCTGAATCTCTTCTCAATACTAACATTCCAAATTTTTTTTTCCTCCTTAAAAATGTGAATGGAGTTGGTGCTCATGAAAGTTACTCTCTCTCTCACACACACACCCACCCACCCCTACACCTGGCATGACCCAATAACAGTTTGGCCAGCTGTAATAAGCACCTCCCTCCAGCTCTGCCAATCGATCTACATTTCCACATGCAGCACTCTCTACCCTTACAGTCTTGGACCTGTCCAGTTTAATAAATGAAATTGTGCCAAACTAGGCTCAAGGATGGAGACCAAACTAATAAAAAATAAACCAACCAACCCAGGTATCTAGATTAGAGCCGGGTGATTGATTGTTTTATTATTATTATTATTTTATTATTATTATTGGCAAATAGTAAATTAGCTGAAAATGCATTTTTCAGGACACCAAAACTATTCACAAATTCAGGCTGAATTCAGCAAATTCCTTCAGCTGGGCAGGGAGGGGGAATCATAAACATTTCAACTTTTCTTTTCAAAGTGACACTTTCAAAATGAAATGTCAATCCGAATCAATATTTTGTTTAGAAACTGCCCCTTCGGATCGCCATTTAAAGTATTTTGTTTGATTTAAAATTAAAATTTTTCTGTCCCCCTCCCCCCAGCAAGAAAAAAAAAATTCAGTTTCAATTCAAAACTAACCAAAAAATTATTGGTTTGGCTACCGAACCAATTATTTGCTCAGCTCTAATCTAGATGTGAAAGACCAGTACAATTACTCCCGTGACACCCAGCCCTCTGTATCTTCAGGTAGGCAATGGCATGTTTTCAGAGGCAAAATGCTTTCGAAAGGAAGCATTAGCATTGGCATTACCATCTGTCCAGGACTCGTGAATGGAAGCTTTCTGCCGGAACTTCTCAGCCAGGTGATCCAGCCTCTCTAGCCGTCGAATCTCATTCAACAGCCATTCCTCATAGCCCTTCTCAGCCTGTTCTAGGCCTCCCCATGCATTGTTTATGTCCTGCAGTGATGTAAAAGGTACAGCAGCATGAGAGGAAGAGATTGGTTCAGAAGATGGGGAACATTCTTCAGCATCATGCTTTGAGCATTCATCCAAGTGGGCCATAGGCTTCCAATCACTCTGTAGCAACAGGAGGCTGTAGTTTGGCTCCACAGTCATGAGACGTAGATTTGCAGCAGGCTGATGAGCTGACAGGATGGAGTGCATTTAGCAGGTCAGAACCCCGGAACTCAAAAGAGATACCCTGTGAAGCACTTCCACTCACAGCATGTTGTTATCTATGTATGCAGTGAAATGTCATGAGAGGCAGTCACATGCCTCCTAGTACGAAAAAACCTCTTTGATCACTCCTTCATCCAAGAGGTCAATAAAAATTAGTTTGTGGCCTCAAAACACATGGACCCAGTGTTTACGCAATCACAGGTTTCACTGGAAGCTAGCCAGAAGCCTGAGGGCTGGACCTAATTTGTACACAGAGAAGCAGAGGCTGGACTACCACTCTGACCTTAATGTGGAGGAAAAGTCTGTGTGAGGACAACAGGTCCCAGTGAGCAAATATCCCATCCTGATCCAACTGTTCTGATCAGAATGGAGTCTTGCATACAGTGACCAGTAGTTCATATTGAAAATGAGGGTGGCATGGCCACACTTCTCTCATGCCTGTCTCTGTCTCATCTTCTACTCAAGAACTGTAAACTCTCTGGGGCAGGGACCATTTTTTTCTTCTGTATTTGCACAATGGGGTCCTCATCCACGACTAGGGCTCCTAGGTGCTATGGTAATACAAATAATATGGTCTAAAGTAGTAAGCTTGATTCAGAAGGGTAGACAGATGCCTTGTGCTCTCAGCACGTCAACTCACCGAGACCATTTTCCCCTCTGAAGGCATGAATGCTGGCCTGTTGCTGAGCCGCAGCTTGGTCTGCAAGGTATTGAAATTGATTTCAAGCTGGCACTTCTCCTGGACCTTGGGGGGCTTGTGCAGGCGGCGGTAGTCCCGGAAGTCCTCCAGTTTCTGCTGCATGGCTTGCATAGTGTTCTCAGGCGCCCGATTCTCCAGCCAAGGAATGGTGCGGCGGATCCATTCCAGCAGCTGAAAACAGCAAGGACGAGAGGGAGGAGTCAGAATAGCTGCAAAATCATTAAAAATTAAGCCCCAACTTTAGGTTTTGTTAAAACTACTTGTGTCCTCAGAACTTAGTAGGGACTGTCCACTTTATGTTTGAAACTGGGTGTTGCCAGCAGGGTTGTGCCAAAGACGGGGAATTGGTTTAAGAAAAGGCTGTCCACCACTTCATAGAAGTATGGTCTTATGGTATCTACCCTGTATAGACCACCATGCTGAGGCATACTATTACAGCATAGAATGCCTTGATGTGGTTAAATCATAGTTCAGTTCTGCAGAATCAAGACCAAACTCTGTTCTCAGATCATGCTAGACCTTAACAGGGCTGTTGCTTGGTTCAAAAATACTGCAAGCCTGTCAGTGTTTTAGCTCTGTTGGAGCTACCCTGTTGTGACTGATTTGCCCTCTCTGACACAGAAGGGTCTATGATGTAGAAATGAAGTTACTGCCTCCATTTTCATTTTTCCACTCTAACTTCTTTGAAGTCAGCACAGCTCTGAGAATAGTCTTCCACAGCAAACAGCTGCTAGGCAGCCAGCAGGAAGATAAAACAATGGGCAGCTCCCAGTGGAGCAGAAAGCTGCCACATGCTTTCCTACAATGCAGTGGGATCTCATCACATCAATCCCAAAACAACTGTGGTGGCTCCCAGTTCATTTCAGGATCAATTTTACAACTGTCCTCTTTGTACTCAAAGTTCTTTATGGTCTTCCTCCAATCCTGCTTATAGACCTCGTCCCTTTGCTCCCCCCCTTGCTTCCTCTACTTGTCTACCACAGGCTTCCTATGATCATTTCTCCAGTTTCATAACTGTCTATGTGTGAGCCTTCTCCTTGCAGCTTCTGCTATCTGGAACAGTCTTTAGTTTCTATCATATATAGACTCTTTCCAAATGTTAGTGAATGCTTATTTTTTTCCTTGCCTAGACCTTTAACTTCTCTTCCCCAGTATGATTTACATAACTCTAACGCATGAAAGACGCTACATAATAAAGTTGCACAATATTGCACATCTTTTCTTAAAATGACTCTCTCTCTCTCTCTCTCTTTAGTTTTAGTGATACAATGATTTCTTTCAATAAAATTGAGAATCTGAAGGTTGTTCCACTCCGGATGGCCACCATTTTAAAGTAGATTACATTTGCCACCTGAGATAGTTCAGAGTCTTTCATTTTTACCTATTGGAAGAAAACATTTTCTAAGGAAACATGGGATGGTGTATATTCTACAGTACTAGAGATCTGGCTGTAGGTTTAAAAACACAGTACTGTGTTTGTACAGAGCCTAGCACAATAGTGTCCTGGTCCAGGATCTAGGCTCCACAGTAATACATGTAATACACACAACGCTGCCCAGGAATTGACAGCACCATGAATACTTACATCACTGGCCAGCTTTTCATAGTCTTCCATGAGCTGTTCATTCTCCTGATTGACTGCCAACACCTTACAGATACGATTGGCTGCTGTCTCCGCCTGTCAAACAGGAGACAAAACAGGAAGGGGAAAAAGTGTCAAAACACCATACCCCAAAACTTGTGGTTTAGTCTCCTGCTACATACCTGTGGTGAAGGGTAAAAGTCTCCCATCCCTGGCTCTAGCAGCCCATCTCTGGTCTGAAAGCATGTCCAGGAAACTTAGTTTTTCATTTGACTTTCTACCATAACTTGATTTTTCTCCTCCCCAGTAAAGCATCTCTCTGCGATGCATTCAAGTGGATTCAGCCTCCATGCTCAATTGATGTAGCAGTCTAGGCTTGTCTGCTATGGGACAATCAGAATTCTGGGTCTTTTCTGAAATTATTCATACAAGTGGCCTGAGACACCCTCTCCATGCCACAAGCAGACGCTCAAAGCCACAACTCCAATAATTGATCTATGATGCCTGGGTACTACTATGGCAGGTGTCAAACTGGGGGAATCTTCCTTAAACGCTTTTAACCTAAAGAAAGTGCTGTTTATTTGTATTTGATACAGACACTGGACTCTGGGTGAGTCTTTACCTAGTTTCTAAGAAAATACTTGAGTTTGTTCTTTCCTTTCCCCCAAAATCTGTCTAACAATTGAGCTATCTTCTAGCTCTCCCTACAATATACAGTCCTTGATACCCTTTACGTGCAATTCCATCTTAAGGCATAGAAATATCTGATGGATGGAGAAACCTTTCCTTCCTTCCCCACTGGCTATTGAGACCTACATTTATTTGGATTTTCATGATCCAGGTGAGAGTGAGACTTTCCTTCCATCTAACTGGGATTTGTTTGGTAATCTCTCTGCCTCCTTCCCTAAATCAAGTCTCTTGAGCCATGGTGTATCATTATTACAGTGGCATTCTGCAGGAAGACTAGACATGTTGAAACTTGGATCAAGGAATGGAAATCCCAGCTGCAAACTAAGGTCTGAACAGTCCACCCTGAGTGCCACATTATTAGCAAGAGCACGTGCTTAACACTTGAAATATATAAAAAGGCTTGTTCTTGGGGCATTACTTGCCCATGTATCTGCACAGCTCCTGTGAACATGAAGGAGAATTAGATCCTTCTCCAGAGGCGGACAGAGTCCTTGGAACAACATCTGCTGTGCAGACAACTTGAAAGGCCATTTTCTTTCTGGCACAGATAGTGTGCTAGAGGCCATCATCATCATCATCATCTCCTCTTCCCACCGAAGCCCTAAAGATACTATCACCATCCTACCTCCACAACGTGGGTATCTCCAGGTGGCTGAGGAAGCTGGGATAGGGAGTCAATCCCAACTCCTTACATCACTCACCGGTGGCCAACAGGAGACTGTTGTTGAGCAATGCAAGGAGTGAATGCACATGGTGTCTCTACAGCTTTCATGTTCTGTAAGTTACACAGTGCTCTAGATCTGCAAGTGGAACTGACACCAAAAGTGGTTGTATGTGTGTGTGATTCTGGAGCAGTAAATAGCCCACCATTTAAAGAGCTCATGACTGGCAAGTTTAAACGTACATCTATTTTTAAAAGGCATTTTATATTTGTTTATTCAGCCTCTGATGTCATTGGAGAAAAATCCTCCAGTTATTGCGGCTGATGTGAGGTAGCAAGAGTAGCAATAAAAATCATAAGCTTCAAAATGACATACGAGTCGTACAGTCCCAAAGGAACTGGTGATCTTAGTCGTTGGGAAGAGGCTCAAAAAGTGTGTGTTCAGTCATCTCTCCCATAGCTAAACTAGGCCAGCTAGCGGGTATACAAATATTAACTACATTAATAAGAACATGTAGAAATGGTCTTTAAAGGGGAAAGAGCCATTTTGGTAAAAAGTATAAACGAGAAGTGCTCAGGACAGTTTAAAATGTCAGAAAGCATGCTCTTGTTTTGATTTTAACTTCCTCTTGGCTGGTCCCAAAGGCTCATTTTTGCCATCCAGGTGGACTTTACAGACAGAATATCAAATGATATCTCAAAAAGACATACCCAGTGTCCCTACATCCAATGTGACTTTAAAGTTTGAGGTGGATCTCTCTCTCTCTAGTACCCAGGGCGGTGGGGATTTTTTTTGGGGGGGGGGGGGGTGTTAATTCTCCAACCCTGTTATTCACATGTGGCTGTGGCAGCAGCCAACTAAGCAGTAGGGATTCCATTTTAAACAGGTATATTTACATGTGTTTGATGGCAGATTTCCTCCAGTCCCCCCCACATTTTGGGTGTCCGTGTGTCCAAACAAAAATATCCCCCAATTGCCGATGTTTAGCTTGTTTGGAAGTCAGTCTCTCTCTCTCCCCTACACCAACTCCTGCTTCAGTGTCCCTGCCTACACTGGACTTCTTGCTAACTCGTCCTGTTACTACAAGAACAGTAGGAGCATTACAGTAGACATGGTGCTACAACTGCTAGAGTTGCAGGCAATGTGTTATGCTGACCTACTGTGATTAGGATTAAACAATGTTCCATGTGATCTCCATTTGTGCTCCCACCAGTGCTCCCAGGAGAGAAGGAGCAGCAGTGATGGCAGCAGCAGAATGTTTAAGGAAAGGAGTGGAATGTAAACACAATCTACGTAATGTCTAGATGGCTCACCACATGTTCCTTTATTAAAGGAATGTTTATGGACGATTTGCTGCTCCTGAAAGGTTCTGGACTGACAGTCCCAGAGACTCTAGCCACAGAAGAGATACGACACAGGCAGTGACACCATAAGCTTTGCCCACATTATCTTGCCCATGTGTCTTAATCCTGGCCTTGAGGAGCTACCCCTCTAGGGATGAAAGGGGAGTGGTCTCCATGGCCTATTCAACCCTGGGTCTCCCTGCTGAGAATGTCAATAAAGCGATCTAGGACCATAATGGTTTCTGTGATGTGGCCACCTGCCTATGACAAATACATATTCCCAAGAGCACCCCAGAACACTGCATACCAAACAAACACGTTATAAAATGGCAAGAAGTTATTCAGAAAATTTCACTGCAAAAGTGAAGTTTTACAATATATTAAAACATATTGAACCCAACCAGTAGTTAAACACCCATGCAGTTTAGTGTTGTGAAAGTTAGAAGCAGTTAGAAAACAAGCAAACCAACCAAAGCAAGTATAGACATATTTTTATATATAAATCATTTAAAGGAAAAGTAGCCATCCACACAAATGTCACGTCAGGCTGGGGCCCCTGTACCTTTAAAGACTCAGTATAAGAGAATGAAAGAAGCAGAAAGCTGATCATGTGACCTCCCCTTCAGGGCCGGTAGCAGTAATGAGAAATCTGAATGAAAAATGGAGCAACATCATAGTAACTCACCTAATCAAATAAGAGACGGCAGTGCTTTAAAAGACACACTGTGCTCCTAGACCTAGTGAGAGCCATGCTCAGTAATCACTCTGTATTAGCCCAAGATTTTAAACTTGTCACTCAACAGCTGGATAATGTAGGACTGGCCCTGGGAGAGCTTCAAAAAGGAGCTACACCCTACCCTCCAGTCATAGTTAAATTGCTGGCAAATTGACAATTTAATCAATTTTTTTTAATCCTCCCTATAAGCCAGTTAGACTACATGGATTCAAACCTTAATAGCTAAGAAGCAAATTCTCTGATTCTTACTCCAATTACTTGGTTCAGACATTGTGGCAGTAGACAATGTTTCTGTTTACAGTATCAATAGAAGCCCTGGCACCAGCACTAATTGGTGAAATGGGCACAGGAGCTGCTGCAAATATTTTCAAAGGATGGAGTGGGATGGGAGAAGAGGAGAACATAGGATTGAGGGGCAGCACCTTTAACGCCATCAGAAACCTAGCCAGCTCTTTCACCTTCTACCCACATTTTAGGTTTGCCATCAACCTAAACTGAAGAACTGTGTGTGTGGCAACTGGAAAATACTGCGGCTGGTGGTTAGTCTGGCATGGGCTCTGGGAGAATGGTCTTTATGGGAAAGCATCAGATGGCTTGTATTCCACTTAGCCTGCTGTGAAGAGTTTCAAATAATTTACTAGCCAGGATTCTCATGGCAAAGCCACCACCAAACCCATATATGTCAAGTAGGTGAACCTACTTCAGCACTGTCCAAATGGAGTACCACACTTGCAATTTGCTAGGAACCAGAGCTGCACCTATTTTGCATAAAACAGAGCAGGTCCCAGCATGCAATGTTCCAGCTTGATCTAAATAAAAAATAAAAATAAAAAAAATAAACTCTTATGGTTCAAGCTAGCTCTTTACATGTGGAACCTGTAACCTGTGGGTAGCATCTTGGTATTAAAACTGATGCTGGCTACCATCAGCACTGATTTGTATAAACTACGTGTAGCCCTGAGGTGCTTAGTATGCTGCCAACATGACTCTCCCTTGGGAAGAATGTGGACTGTGCATCCTTTATAGAAAGTAGTTGTGAGAAAGAAGGGAAATTTTTGTCCTGTTTGTAATATGTTAATTAGAGATGGGTCTAAGTCTCAGGCTTTGGACCATATATCCAAAGCCCCTGGTCTGAATCCCCTTGAGCTTGGAGGAGGAGGGGAGGAGGAGAATGCACACCTTCACTTAACAGTGCACAGAGCTTTCCTCCTATACAAAGCACTACTAGAAAATTGGCGTTTTAGAAAACTGTTGCCCAGTGGGAGGCAGGGATCTCTGAGCTGGCTAATCCGCTCCTTTGGGGGTAAGCCACCCAGTGCCAGGCAAAGGGGCTTGGAATAAAAGCAGAGAAAGAACCAAAGAAAATATTGCAGAAGATAAAGCTGACAGAAGGAGGGAAAAACAGGTGGTTGGTGAAGGGAGGCGAATGAGTGGGAAGAAAAGAACAAAAGGGAGAGGAGCCAGGAGAGGAGATATGGGTAAGAGAAGGGAAGTTCAGATGGTTCAACTAAGACTGATTAGGGATGAAACTCGCAGCTGGAGCACTGTCTAGGGGTAGAAAATTATGGGCTACTTCCTCCTAGGCAGCTCACATATCGTTGGAAATTGGCCCAGGAAGAGGCCCCTGACCCAGTGGGAGCTCAGTAGGGAGGGAAGCTGGCAGCTGCAAAATGAGACCCTCAACAGTCCCATCTTAATCAGCTTTCAGAACAAGACTATGCTTGACAAGGCAGAAATTAAGCTTGTTGCTTTGATATACACATCATCCAGTCAAGAGTGATGGAGTCCAAAGGTCAATTTCTTCCTGTTGGCTTCGTCAGTGGGGTTGTGCCCACCCTGGACAGGAATCTTGTATCCACCACATGGGAGTGGATGCAGAGAGAGGCACAAAGGGAAGAGCTGAAGTATGTTTAAAGAACACTTTCTGAATCCATAGTTTCCTCATATAACTTCTTCAGCCAGGTTAAAGATCATACATCCCAGAACAGCTATGTATGTGGTTAGATCGCTCAGTGCAGCGACAGCATGGGATTCCCTGCCTCTATGTTCATGGACCAAAGGTTTGAGATGTTTCCCAGAGAGTTAACTGTTGGGAGGGCAGGGAAGAGAAGAGGGAGGGTTTTGTTAGGAGTAATGTCTCACCTTCTGCGCACCTGAGAAGGCGTGGTAGTAACATGAAACATAGGTCATAATGGCCTTCTCATCCGGCCTTAGCGGGCCTATAATATCTGTGCAAAGAAGGAAAAGAGGTTGAAAGGATAAAGTAAGAAGCAGCACATAGAATAAAATAAACAGTCATGGGTGGCGTGAGAGAGGGGGAGAAAACTTCCCATCATGCATTGCAGGACAGGCCAAATAGATTTCCATGCGGAGAGCTGGGAATTCGGATCAGAAAGTGACCAGCAGGGTTGGCTCTGTGGATCAAAGTGGTACCACCCCTTTCTCCTCCCAGCATCCAGTTCTTCTTCCAAGCCAACCTCCAAATTACATATTTTCACAGCCCCACAGTCAGTGGGCCTGACCCAGCCATGAGAATGAGTAAAATTTATTTATTGCTTTAGCATCTTGAGAGTCTTCTCTTGAAAGGCTCATGAGTCTTAAGTGGCCAGGCCATTGCAGAGATCAGACTGCCTTCTTACAGAGTATTTCCGACTCTGCTTCAGTGTGCACTGAATAATCCTATGGCACTGAAGCAGTTACAGTGTGTTTGATTTTTGAGGGAGATTTATCAGGTCTCACTTAGCAATACTTTCTTTAAGTAACTACATAACGGCAGGCAATTGCTTGGCAAAATACAGCAAGGACACATCTGTCCAACCTCCACCATGGGGGACACAAGGGAGGAAAGAAAAAGGGAAAAGCGGGTGTCTCAGATGCAATATGTGATCCCCTCTATTTTGAGAGCCACAGCACTAGAGGGTATGTCAGATAAACTCTTCAAAGGCAAGCTGAATCTGGGCTGAGTTCACTGTGTAAAAGGAATAGGTGTTATGCTGAACTCTGCAACGAGAGTGGCAGCTTAGTATTTGGGATGATCCCTCCAGTGGCTCAGTCTAAGAAATACTTCCACAGATGCCCAAGGAGTAAGGGAAGAGAATCAGGATCGATGCATCAGCAGTTGATTTAACGGGTCTAGTGAAGACCTGCTAAATTGCCTGCAGATCGCTCTCTTGTCAACTCCTGTACTCCATCGGATCAAGAAGAGTACGGGGAGTTGACAGGAGTGCGTCTCCCATCAACATCATGTAGTGTGGACCTGGCGGTAAGTAGATCTAAGCTACATCGATTTGAGTTACGTTACTCATGTACCTAAAATTGCATGGCTTAGATCGAATTTCCCCTGTAGTGTAGACCAGGCCTTAGAGACCCTATAGCTCAGGTGTAGTGAATGTGTATAAGGGCGAGTGAATGTGTTAGCTTTGCCACTCTGTGCTCTTTCTGAAACCTCCTGCCCAGCCACATTCCCCACCCTCGCCAAAAAGTGGATTCATCAGAAATAAACTCCAGTGGTGGTATGCTGTAGTGTCTGAACATAAGGGAACCACAGCAACTGCACAGCAAGTTCGGTGGCCTACCAGGAAAGCACTGCAACACTGTATTAAAGATTTAGGTTTGATTTCCAATTCTAGTCTTACTGGTGTGACAAGACCTGGTGCTCAGCTAGTCGAGAGGGAAGCTTGAGGGCAGAGCTCCCAGTACCACAGGATTAATGTGCACTCGGCAGTCCTGTGGCTTTATTGTACACTGACTGTAGGGATATGCTCTCCCAATCCCTGCCCCCCAAATTATTATGTTTGGGACACCACTTTGAACCAACAGCCAACTCTACCAAAAAATAATATAAAGATGCCCGTAGCTAGAGAGGAGAGAGAGAAAGAAAAAAGGTTTGGACATTAGCAACAGGACCAGGTGCGCTGTGTGGAGGGAGCTTGGAATCCTGCGATACCTTCTGGGCTCCTGAGAAGGCGTGGTAGAAGCTAGAAACATAGGTCATGATGGCTTTCTCGTCAGGGCGGGCAGTTCCAACAATGTCTGTCAAAAAAAACCTGAAGTTAAGAGCATATCGACTGATGGGAGAAGAGCAAGGGAGGAGAGCCAGAACGGTCCAGGACACCTGGTGTGGGGCATGTACATGTCACAGGAAAGTCCTACTCTGCACACTCTTTGCACAGGACTCCCTGACCCTCTCCAGCAACCCTTCCCTCATCAACAAAACTCCCAAGAGGAGGTGTAATCTAGCCCATGGAAAACCTAATGGGATCACAGTATGTTTCATGTTGGAACATTTCGTCCCTCTCTAGATGGATCCAGCCAAGGCAGAGCTGTCAGTTGAATCGGTGGGATGAACCCAGCAAAGCACCAAGAGGCTGTTGTGTTTATAGTTTTAGCATAATTCAACTTCTCCGTCCCCTAAAAGTTCTTGAGGTGAGTTTTTTCCTCCCCCTCAAATCACCCCAACATATGGATGGTCTGATTTTCAAAAGGTGCCAAGTGTTCCAAGTCCCATTACTGTCGGTGGGAACTCAACACCTCTGAAGATCAGGCCATCGGTATTTACACTGCAGAGGTACGCACATTTGTTCTATTCCTTTAGGAAGGAGAGCTGCTCTGACAAAGCAGGAGAAATCCTGCATGGCCTTAACCATCTGTTTCTATCATTCCCAAAACTAGACCCAGTTATTTCTGGGGTAGATTTCTTTGGGAGCACCTGGAGGAGACAGTCTAATAAAATCTATCCCAGAAACAGGGCAATTCCTTGGGATCACAATAGTGAGGAGCAGGCAAGGGCAGGAGGAAGCATGACTGGTTACTGAGGCTGGGAACCCTGCATCAAAAAAGTGTGCACAGTAAATTGCTAGTTGTCCAAACGCTGGTTAACCAGTTTTAATTGTGTGTATCCCCACCACAGAGATATGTTATTTTACACAGGTCTTCACTTCCCAAACCAAGCCTGGAACATAGCCTCCCTCTTCAGAGTCAGCTGGCCTTGGGCAAACACCCACTGTACAAACGAAGACCTGGCCAGCAGACTGAAGTGCAAATGAGAGAGTTGGAGCCTTCCAAACGGGACCCTTCATGTTTCTAAAAGGTAATCCCTGCTGCCCCAAATGCCTTCAGATAACCAGTTACTTTCTATAAGAGGCACTTCTGAAAAAGTGGATCCCTCCCTTTGCTTCCAGAACTGGTCAGTGCTGTATTCTCATGCCTAATATGACTGAGCAGTTCAGAGGGAAGCAGTTTACAGTACCAGACATGGTAAAAGAGTGGGTTGGAGAAATCTAGAGAAAACTGGCAGAGTTGTTCTTGCCAAATTCGTTCTCCACACCCTCCTCTAATCCTCAACAAATGGCTTCATTTAAATGGCAGCAACCAACTACACCAAAAAAGGGTCCAGGATACGAATCCTCGATCGAGGGAAGAGTATGTCCTGCACTGGACTGTCTGTTGAACCACTAAATCTAGATCTTGAAAGGATATGGGGAAACCAAGATCTTAGGTAAATTTTAGATTCATGGCAAGAGAATGGAAACCTTTACAAACAGCAGTAATGACAGTGCAGGCTTCTGACTACAGAGATGACAAATTAGTATTAGGTACAGGCAAACTCTTGTAGTCAGGAGTCTGGCTTGTGGGAACTGAAGACTAGATCCAACCCAAATTGGAGACTTTACTGTAACTAATAGGGAGCTATGGGCCAGAGATGGGATGCCAACATGTATCAAGCACAGTACGATGGGGACAATGATACCATGACAATATTTAGGAAATAACTGAAGTTGGTCTGTTTTGATGTTTTCTCCCATTCATTATATGTAGGGCCACCACATAATGTGGTGTTGGTTCACAAATCAGTTTGGTATCCAGTATGGAGCACCACCCCAGTCAGATAGATATATCCAAGTATTACGTGTCTCTGCCCACTGTATCAGCCCCAGATTGAAAACTACTGAGCAGACATGGGAGAATGAGGGGCACAGGAGGAAGAGAGAAACAGAACAAGAGATTCATTTTTCTGTTGTAACCTTTACTCTATTTGTTTGGGGTGTGGTGATGGAGAGGGCATTCAAGATTAGGCAGATCTGGAATAATACATGTCCAACTAGAAGAGGCGGGGAATATCTTGGGAAAAACCAAAATTAAAAACAAAAATTGGATTCTACTTTACCTTCTGCGTCCAACATCTTGGGGATGTCCAGATACTTCTCAGCCACGTCGAAGGCTGTGTTTAGGTTAGTAAGAGGATCATCCTAGGAAAGGAAGAGCCAGAGTGTTAGCATCAAAATGCAGCAAGAGAAACAATATTTCTCTGAAACCACAGAGCATCATTGTTTGGTTTGCTTCAGATAACTAAGTTGGACTGACAGAAATACATATATGAAACCACTGATGCAGCAGGCACCATAGCAGATTAAATAAATGGGTTCATTTTAAAAGCAGTGCCTGGGGACTCAGCCATGTGACTGATGGCATTAACAGGAACCACAAGTATATGCATTTGATTGGTTAGGAGTCAACTTTGCAAACAGATTTAACAAAAGAATCTAAAGGGTGTGGGGATTCCTAGCTTTTAAGGCCAGAAGAGACCATTATGATCATCTAGTCTGACCTCCTGCCGGTCATAGAATTCCACTCAATAGCTCAGAGGTGGGCAAACTATGGCCCGCAGGCCACATCTAGCCCAAGGGACTGTCCTGCCGAGCCCCATATCTCCCGGCCGGGGAGGCTAGCCCCCAGCCCCTCCCCTGCAACCTCAGCTCGCTGTGCTGCCAGCGCTCTGGACAGTGGGCTGCAAGCTCCTGCCAGGCAGTGCTGCAGTGTGGCTGGCTCTGGCTGGGTGGCGCAGCTGCCAGTCGTGGTGCTCTGAGCGGCATGGTAAGGGGGCAGGGAGTCCTGGGGGGCAGTCAGGGGACAGGGAGCAGGGGAGGTTGGATGGGGCTGAGGATAGGGGTCGTGGCAGTTAGGGGACAGAGAGGGGATTGGGGTGGGAGGTCCCGGGAGGGGGCAGTCAGGAGACAAGGAGCAGGGGGGTTGGATGGGTCAGGGGTTCTGAGGGGGACAGTCAGGGTGCAGGAAGTGGGAGGGGGTGGGGGCCAGGCTGTTTGGGGAGGCACAGCCTTCCCTACCCGGGCCTCCATACAGTTTCGGAACCCCAATGTGGCCCTCAGGCCAAAAAGTTTGCCCACCCCTGCAATTGCTCCTGCATCAAGCCCATAGCTTCTGCTTGATTTACAGCAGGGGTTCTCATACTGGGGGCCGTGACCACTTAGGGGGTCATGAGGTTATTACGTGGGGATCATGAGCTGTCAGCTGCCACCCTAAACCCCGCTTTGCCTCCAGCATTTATAATAGTGTTAACTATTAAAAAAAAAAGTTTTTTTAATTTATAAGGAGGGAGGGAGTGTCACACTCGGAGGCATATTCTGTGAAAGGGGTCACCAGTACAAATGTTTGAGAACCACTGAGGTAGAGCATATATTTTAGAAAGACACTCAATCTTGATATAAAGATGCAACAATAGGAAAAGTTATGCATATCTCACAGCCTAATTAAAAGGTTCTAATTTGCCCTACTATAGATGCAATGTCATATGGATAGTAACAATGGTATTTTACATTTAAACAGCATTTATCCCCCCAAAATTTCAAAATGCTTCACCAACTATTTACATCTAGCAACACTATGATGGCAGCTACCTCTGGGCTTGAGTACGGTTACCAGCCGGTGTACAGTTCATTGCACACAGTTGAGTGGGAGGAAAAGGCAGTTTCCCAGGACACCCAGAACAAATCCTTACTCTGCAAGATCTTTTTTTTTGTTTTCGTTTTTTTTAAGTAAAGGTCCTGTCTTTTGTATGTGTATTAAACCTCCATCCAAGGTATTCCCACTTACCAGACACTATCTGGCCCTTGAAAACATATAGCATATTTTAATTAATTTCTATTATACCTATTGCCAGGGCAGAAATGCACTTCAGTTACAGAGCTTAAAAGGTAGTCAGTCAAATCCTAAAGAAAGTAAGTGTGCCTTGACCATACCATGAAGATAACTAGACTCTAAAGGACCAAACAAGGGGCTAGCATTCCAAAGGCAGGAGTCATCAGAAAAGAAAGCCCTGTGAGAAATCATTAAGTGTTCAAACATAGATACCAACTATCTAATGCCTCCCAACCAGTCTGAGAACTTTCGGACTACAGATTATTCAGCTTTGCATCAAACAGCTATGGAAATGAGATTTAGTCTTATTCTGTGAAAATATTGCAATAGCCACACAATCATGGTGGTTATGCTCCCAAAAATCATTCCATTTGTGTGAAATAAGCTGCCAAAGAGACTAAATAACATGTATACCATCAACTTTTATGTTGTTGGCACTGGAACCAGTAGCTTCTATTGGTGGACAGTCTACATGGCAGTTGGTAGTGTTTAACTAGTGTTTAACACTAACAGGTTTTCAGGATAGTGTGAAGACTGTCTCTCTCAGCACATTCTCATCAATATAAGAGTGGTGTAGCCCTGACCTTCCCCAGTGCTAGGAGATGAAGAAATTCCATGCAGTTTATCCTTCATATTTGGCTTTTCTGTGCCCCTTAACTCCCAAACTTAAGGCTTGGTGCAGTTGCTTATTGCAGTGACCGACGAGATGCAGCTTCAAGTGAAATTGGATTAACAAGCCACCTCTCTTGGACCAAGCAAAGCAGGAGGGTGTAAGCTAAATGTGCTTGGATAGAAGCAATTATGAAAGAAAAAGAGCCTGGTCTCGCACCTGTGGGCCCTTTGCAGCACTGGTCATTGTGCAGTCCCCACACTAAAGTCTTATCTAGGTTAGAACATTGAAACATCTACAGTTTTCAGAAACAATTCCCCCTAAACCAATATGTGTAATATTTTGGCACCGTGTAGCAATTTTTTGTTTCTTTGCGTAGGTATAACCTGTAGGCACTAACTCTGTGCCTTAGAAAATAAGTAGATTTATAGATTCCAAGGCCAGAAGGGGCCATAGCGTTCATCTAGTCTGACTCCTGTATAGCACAGGCCAGAGAACTTCCCCAAAATAGTTCCTAGAGCAGAGCTTTTAGAGAAACGCATCCAATCGTGATTTTAAAATTGCCAGTATCAAGAATCAATCATGATCCTTGGTAAATTCATCCAATGGTTAATTACTCTCACTGTTAAAAATTTAGGCCTTATTTCCAGTCTGAATTTGTCTAGCTTCAACTTGCAGCCATTGGACTGTTATACCTTTCTCTGCTAGATTGTAATCAAAATCACCCCTGAACCGTCTCTTGTTAAACTTAACAGATTGAGCTCCTTGAGTCTATCACTATAAGGCAAGTTTTCTAATCCTTTAATCATTCTCATGGCTCTTCTCTAAGCCCTGTCCAACTTTTCAAAGTCTTTCTTGAATTGTGGACCTCAGAACTGGACACAGTATTCTAGCAGTGGTGGTACCAGTGCCAAATATAGGGTAAAATAACCTCTCTACTTCTACTCGAGATTCCCCTATTTATCCATCCAAAGGTTACATCACCCCTTTGGGCCACAGTGACGCACTGTGAATTCATGTTCAGCTCACTGTGCATCTCCTCCCCCAAAAATCTTCTTCGGTCACTGCTTTTAGGATCGAATCCTCCATCATGTAACTATGGTCTACATTGTTTGTTTCTAGATGTATACGTTTTCATTTAGTTGTATTAAAACATGTATTGTTTGCTTGTTCCCCCATCTTACTAAGCAATCTAGATCACTCTGTATTACTGACTGACCCCCAGTTTGTGTGTCATCTGCAAACTTTATCAGTGAAACGGACACATACAGAGACACCGGCAAAAATACTCTGTTGGCAATACAGTCAACATCTAAAAAGGAGTGCATCACAATTAACAATAAGCACTTCAAGCTCTAACTCCTACACATTCAGATAGACAGAGCCAAGACGGCCATCTGTAATAGCACCATCTGGAGAGTCCCCGTACTGTTACAGTACTGAACACAGTCTAAGTATCAGTGTAGACCAAACCAAAATGCGTTCAGTGGCATTTCAAAAAGCGTGACAACCTGGTGGAACATGGTACTACTGGTCACTTTTTCTATGCTGGTTTTAAAGTGCCTTGTCTACATTTGCAGATAATGATTTTCAACACCAGATGAGGAGGAGCAAGGGAGGCTAGTTGCAGTTCTGTTTTTTGTTGCACTGGTTTTTGTTGCAGACAACCATTGCCAGCAATAGGTCATTTTCTAGTGTTGCTAGACTACAGAGGTGCAATCTGTGCATTTCCCTGGTATTTCCTGCCTGCTACAAGTTAGAGAGATATTTCTTCCTCTTGCTTCCATAACACTTGGGTCCCTGCCTAAAATAAAAAAGTGACATTTGGCTGACAAAATGTGACAACCCTAAGCTCCCCTCCTGCTCACTGACAAACAAAAACAAAACATCCTACCTCCCCTCAATCAAGGCTGAAAAGAGTTTGTCCATTAATCTAAATGGCATGGGTCTATATTAAGTTAGGAAACCATTGTATGAACACAGCTGGCATAAAACTGATGGCTGTCACACTTGTCATTATGAGAGCCATAGCCACAAATAACCAATGCTGCCTGATGGCACCCTTTTGCTTTGTCCAGACACGATACACTCATCACTGTGATTGTATCCGTGCTTTTAGATGCACCTGTCTAGCACTGATTCAGGGGGTAGGGGATTGTAGGCAGCCACAAAGCACTGCATTGTGGGATGGGGTTAAGAGGACTGGACACACCAATTCACATGCAACATTCTTGTTGCCTATCTGCGCTGGGGAGAAACCATAATAAGCCGTGCCCGTTCAGCCGGGGCTTCACTAACGACCTCAGCTCAGGCATTGGGATCAGCTAGTAAGTCAGTGCTTGTAAAACACTTACATCAGCTACTGTGTGAGGATACACAGTATTTCATGAATTTGGCAAACTCCAAACAACACTTATAGCCATATTCCTTCACCTTATGTAGGCAGGGCCTTAGACCCATTGCTTGAGAGAGAAAAAAGAAAAAAGACCTTTTATTCATTAAACTACATTAAATTTTCAGCCAGTCTGTTGCATTAAAATTCAGAAATCCTAAGTGCTGGCTCTCTCACTAATTTGTCCCCTAGCCCACATGGCATTTTCATTACTGTACAGAAACGCCACATACAGTCTAATTTCTCAGTCATAAGTGACCATTAAACAGTTTGGCATTTAAACGGCCTTTTAAAACAAAAACCAGCACTGATACACTTCACTGGCACAGACCCGTTTGAACATGTGTTTTGAAGAGTGGTCAGATTCAGCAACACCTCCTTCAGGAAAGGGAGCAGCAAATACATGAAGTCAAACTCATTTGCATATCAGACAGTATCTACACCCTTCCAACACCAAAGAGGGAGAGGAATCTAGGCCTGGCACAGGAGGGGTACAGCTTAGCGTAATGGAACCTAGTTAACAAGAAATGTTGTGGCTGAAAGTTAGGAAGCGTTTCCTGAAAGGAAGATCTACTACGTAGAAGTTCTCCCAGAGGAAGCGCTAGAAGCCCTGTTGTATGCAAAAGTGAACACAAAGCGAGACAAGTCCGTACATATATAAATTTTGTAGATAACAAAAATGCAAGATTCAGTGGCCTATAGGGGAACGAAGCTGATGACCAAAGCTGCAAGCAAATAACTTAGTGTTTGACAAAGACTAGCTCATGGATGAACAGGGGAGCTAAACTTGGGCAAAACTCAGACTGTGCGAGCTGGCAAAGAGAAATGCTTTGAGAAATTTATAGCAATGGTGCAGTCTTCTGCTGGAAGATGCATAATTAGTCAAGACAGTCCAGTTTAGGAGTGTCCCTGTATTCCATGCTTACATTAGTTCTCATACAGCACTGGACATGAGCAGTGCACTACACCATCTCGGGCTGGCTAGGAGACTGTGTCCCATCCTGAGCAAGTGGTGATGACCTGGCCTCAGTAATACAAACCTGTGTTACCTCTTGACTGGACAACAGCAATGCAGTCTACCTGCATGTTCCTCAGGAGCTACAAGACACAGCAGCACTTCTCCACATCAACAGGGGCCGTCGTGAGCACATCATACCTATCCTCCACTCACTACATTGGCTCCCTGTAGACTATCACACCAAAATGTAAGGTGCTTAACAATCCAGTCCTCTTGTACCTGAAAGATTGCCTAAAGATCCAGGAAGAGGACTATGGCCAACAAGTCCACCCCTCAGGAACTACAGAGCATCTACTGCAAAGTTGAAGCTCATTCGTGCAGGAGACAGAGCTGTCTTACATGCCAGTCCAAGACTGTGGAATGAACTCCCACAGATTCTAAGAACCACCTCTAAACCTCACAATTTCCATTCCAAACACAACATGCACCTCTTCACCCTCACCTTCACTAATATAAACACACAGCACCGCAGACATCTTGTTATTTTAAATCCACATGCAGCAGATTTCCCCAAGATAGAGAAAAAGAAGGAAAGAAGTAATGTGACAGATATGAGTCATGTGGTTTAACGCAGTACTCATATGGCACAGTGACAGGTGTGATATGAGAACCTGAATAGACTGGCACAGAACGAAAGCTGAGACTTCTCTAACATCTCCAATTCCTTCTAGGGCTGTGCACCCCAAAGAACACACAAGACTGATGTTTAAAAGGGTATGGCCCAGCAGAAGCGCTTTGATATCGATTTGCCTCAGATAAGCTTTAAAGTAGATGAGGGAAGAAGAGAGGAACAGCTTGCTAGAGTCTGTCTGAGCCAACATTAAGGAAAGCTGTATTTTACTTGTTTAAAGATTCCACTATTTAAGCTGTGATCGTTGGTAAACCTGGCCAGAATAAACAGCTATCTTGTGCACTCTGCTTTTGCTGACTGGAGACATTCATGTTAGATTCTCCCACAGCTCCCACCTTCCCTCACCACCCCACAACTCTGACTCACACACTCAGAGATGTCTCTCCTCCTCCAGTAAGCTTGAAGTCCCCATATCACAAGATGTTACCATGGTAATTATTGCAATGTCACCAATACAAAAATTCCTCTATCAACCAGCAATCTGGAAGGAGTTGGAGGGGGGTGGGAGTGGAGACACAGAGCACTTACTGTATCTGTCAGAGCAGCAGAAGCCGAAAAAAATCCAATTAGTATGACTTATGTTTTCAGGAGTTGTCTTAAACAAATTAGGAAGCATCCAATATGGCAATATGAATCTTATACTGGCCAGGTTTATGGACTGATTATAGCACTGGAGGAGTGATTATGCCATCATTCAATCTTCATGCTGAATGAAGAGATCAGAAACGTGGTTTGCAATTGGGCTAAAGATAGGGGAGAGATGGGGGAAGGGAAAACCCAACTCCTGACAAACTGCCCCGTCAGCATGCCAAGAGAATTCACCCCAACATCTTCCTTACCATTAACCAGAGCCCTGAAGAGCAATCACTTGTCCAAAACAAGTAGCTGCAATATCAAGTAGTTGCTGCCATCCAAGCCTATTAAGGCTCAGATGTGTTCCAGAACTGCTGAGCCCTTTTGCAGCTTTTAGTGATGCAGCTCAATAGGACATCAGATGTGAACATTTCATTGAAGAGATGTCAGTTTTTCCTGCTGCCTCTTAAACCCATTATAATACTAGTCTGAGCTTCACTGAAAGAGCACAATCCCCATCTTATCTCAAAGATTCCTTTATGTGGACAATTGTGTCTCCCTTCAGCTGTATCTGTCCAGAACATGCCCAATTCCCTTCATTTTATCTACGAAGATAAACTGTGTCTTTACTCTGCTACCCAGCTGCTCTCCTCCTCCTCACTGATCCAAAAGCTCTAGCACAGGGATGGCCAACCTGCGGCTCCGGAGCCACATGCGGCTCTTCAGAAGTTAATATGCGGCTCCTTATATAGGCACCGACTCCGGGGCTGGAGCTACAGGCGCCAACTTTCCAGTGTGCTGTGAGGGCTCAATGCTCAAGCCCTGGCTCTGCCACAGGCCCTGTCCCCACGCCACCCCTTCCCGCCCCCTCCCCTGAGTCTGCCGTGCCCTCACTCCTCCCTCTCCCCCCAGAGCCTCCTGCACACCACGAACCAGCTGATTGGGAGGTGAGGGGAAGGAGGGGGAGGTGCTGATCAGTGAGGCTGCTGGTGGGTAGGAGGTGCTAGGAATGGGGGGGGGTGAAGTTGATGGGGGGCTACTGATGTATTACTGTGGCTCTTTGGCAATGTATGTTGGTAAATTCTGGCTCCTTCTCAGGCTCAGGTTGGCCACCCCGCTCTAGCAGGAATGAAGCAGAACCAGGGGAAAGGCTCCAAACTCTGGTAGGAAACAGCAGTCTCCAGGGGGCAGGTGGAGAAAATTAAGTGAGCTGAACTGAAGAGACAAAAGGCAAGGATCTGAGGAGGGAGAAATGGCTTTGCCGAGACTAGGATTTAAAAAGAGCCATGTTAGCAACATCCTAGATCAGTGGTCTCCAAACTTTTTGGCTCGCGCATCCCCAGGGTGAAGACCGGAAGACCTGCCGCAGATGCGCCACCGGCAGAAGATGACCAGAAGACCTGGGGGAAGCAAAAAAAAAAAAAAAAAAAAAACCACAACCCCGCCAGAGCGGCCAAAGCCGCAACATCGGGACAAACTGTGCATCGGTCGGGACGCGGGACAAAGAACTACAAATTTTTATCAGGACGTCTGGTCACCCTACGAACACCAGCCGTGGACGGGCAGAGCTGCCGCCAAAGAATAAAAACAGCAGAGTGCTGTCCGGCGGCGCTTCTGCTGCCACGCACCCCCTGGGATCATCTTGCGCACCCCAGTTTGGAGACCACTGTCCTAGATGACATGTTGTAAAAGTGTAACATGGAGAAGGCCCCCTGCAGTCTTCAACATGAGCTAAACTGGTAGAGTTAGAGCTAGGCTACCTGCTACACTCTTCCTAGGCTTTAGCTCAACCAGTTTAGCGTGTGTTAAAGACAGTGTCCCTCGCCAACGCCTTTGCTGTAGACAACATGCTAACAAGACACCTTTAAATTCTAGTCTAGGCAAAGCCAAAACAAGCAAGGGGAAGAGGCAGAGGAACACCAGTGGTGAGAAAAGTGCACAGGGAAGGGAAAACAACCATGAGAAAGAGGACAAGAAGCAGTAGAAAAGGTCTGATGAGTTTCTCTCATTAGAAGGTTCCTCTTTAACCTTCTTCAAGAAGGGCAGGAGACAAGGGAAGAGCAGGGGTTGTCAATCCCTCCTCAGACCAAATTCTTGCCCTCCATCTGGACAGGACAGCCACTCGTTTTCATTCTGAAAAGCTGTCAGGCTACGTGAGCAGCTAAACTTCCTTTCCCTTTCCTCACAGCAGGGTGATTTGGCTTTGGCTTTTGTTTCTAGTAGGGGAACTCTGTGGTTTCCCTGCTAGATTTTTCATTTTCAAAGACCCCTTGTTTAGCTGCCTTATTTTTCCAACAGGAAAAAAAAATGAAAATGTGGTTGACTTTAACCTGTTTTCTTTTGTTGCTGCTGTTTGTATAAACAGATGGGGTCCACCTCCACTGTTTATTCATCAAGTGCTGATCCCAAGACGCTAAAACCGATAGAAAATAAAATTGACTGCTCTGCAAGACAGTGAACACCTTGGAAGTTATTGATTGTATGGAGTATTAGGCATTGTGCAGTTAGCATCTCACACAGACAGCTGATTTAATTAACTCTTTTGCACTCTACTTATTTGCATACTGGTCCCATCCACTTGCCCCCACCATTGCAAGAACTGAGATCCATTAACGATGGGGTTCTATGCTTATGATCCCAATGATTTCTATATTTAACATGCTCAGTTTCCAAGTATCACAAATTCTTGCCCTCAGTGACATTTGTGCGGTTTCATTTCCTTCAACGAGTAGGCACAGGCGTAAATACCTGGAACTTAGTACACTGTTCTGTTGACAACGCAGAAGTACGAATAGAATCCAGCTCATGCTTTCATACTGTGCTGGCTCAGGAGAGCTAACAGGTATACAAAGCAATAAACACTCTTTCATCACCAAGTCATCCGATCTGCCTCAAATACACCAGGGAGCTGATCTTTTGAGCAGGAAGATCCTATTTTAATAGAATTGTTTTTCAAAGTAAAATCAAACTTTCCTATAAACACTTTTCAATTGCTTAATGCGCCAATCCAAGTGCTAGGAAGAGCCCAACACTACAGCAGAGATGACTAACCACACTAGGGAGGCAGCGCATTACAAGATTTCAAGTGATGGCAAAGAATGCACATATGCCTGTCTCACTCTAGTTCTGTGAAAAGGAACCTCATAGCCAGGTAACCTGCCCCAACCTTTTTGCTCCAGACCTAACATTGACTTGACTGGCTAGTTCATGTAATTTGCACATAGCATAAAAGAATTGGCATCACTGAGTTAACAGATTTTGCCACATTGGACCTCGGCACACGTGATCCATACTTCCTACAGACCACACCCTCCTCTTATCTGCCAATAAATCATTGTGAAAACAGGGAATGGCAGTAGGCAATTCATAAAGCTTTCTTCAGTGAGGCTGAATTCATTGATCTCTCCCCTCTTTCCTCCCCTAGGCAAGATATTTTCAGCTTCAGTGGCAAGTTTAAGTTTTCCTCCTGGTTTGTCAAGCTAGCTCAAGTCCCTCTTAATTTCAACAAACCCAGGGTCTCTGCTCCTTAACTTAAATCAAATTAAGCTAGTACCTTTCGCAGCTTCCCATAGTCGATGAGCTCTGGGCGATGTCTGTGAATCAAAGCACAGAAGCCAAGGCCATCCTTCCAGCTGCAAAAGAGATAGAAGAGAGCACAATTAACAGTGTTCAGTCAGGAAGACACATGGAGGGGGGGCATGACAGATGGGGACAAGACTCTGGGAACCTAGATCTTTACCCTTGGGCTCATTAGCTTATAGCAACTTCTGTAAGTACTCAACTGTGGACAAGGCTCTCCTCTGCTTTAGACCCCCCACCCTGCTCTCACTGACTTGGTGTAGGACCAGGTTCTTAGTGCAGCCGCCTCCCTAATGCCAATTTTCACTCACCACAGAACTTTCATTGTTAAATAGAGTGCCCAGGCACTCAAGGGCAGAAACAGAGCTTAGGGATGAAAAAAGTCTTCATATGCAAACCAAAGATCTTCTAGGAGAGGATAGATCAAGAATGAGGAGGAGCAATTGCTATTGGCTATGATCAGCACTATATTTGCCCTCCCTCATCTCTCCCCTCCCACCCCGGTCCTCAGCATAGAATCCAAAGCTGGTGGGAGAAGGGAGGACAAAAAATAGACCAATATCAGGGTGGATAAAAATGGATTTTTTATTCTATTATTTAAATTATAAAAAAGTCTTAAAAAATAAACCCATTTAAAATGAAATCTCAATTTAATACAAAGTTTGCCCGCCCCGATCTACCTCATTGGGATCACCCACTGAGCCCATCTGGGTGGTCTCATACTATTTTATAGCTTTTCCCTTCCTGAGCTCTGATTGGCTCAGTTCTCAAAATTTTGTATGACTCCACCCATCATTCACCATTTTCTAACATGCTAAAAACATACAATTAATATGAATCTGAAAATATTTACACTGTATAATTGCTTAAATAAACGTATACCAATAGTGTACCCTACTACATAGCAAAAAGATGTACCCAATCTAGTGTGACGGCTCTGTTTTAGTTGTAAATCAAACACATTTTAATGGTTTTATCAACCAATGAGAATTCATCTTTCTTTAAAAAATAAAACTGAAGTACAAATGGAAAAGTTAATTAATATTGATTATTTAAATGAAGGCTTCACACTTGATGATTTAAAATCAATCTACCCTGATCGGTGTAATGTCAGATTAATACAAAAGATTACCTATATTTTGCCCGTGGAGAGGGATGGGCTTTTATTTAGTAGAACTCAAAAGGTGGAGGAAAAGGAAAAAACCAAAAACAAACAAAACTGGCAATCCTCGTCAATTTGTCCTCCTCTCCCGTCCAACTATGACAGGATCATTCCGCACCGTTATGCTTTTTGTAAGGATTTGTTTAACGTAACTTTATACCATCACCCCCACTAGCAGGGTCCCCCCATGGTGATACTTGCATAGCTTAACAGATCCCAAACTTAGACCCCGTCTACACTAGAAAAGGTTTGCTGAGGTAGTTCTACTGGGACAGGCAAAAAAGTGCTTTTGCAGGTGTAGCTTAAACAGGCTCTCCAAGCAAAGTGTGCTGTAACGGCAAAATCACTCTTATACCAGTATAACTTCGTCTACGTGAGTGCTTTTGCCTGTACAGAAATATTGTTTAAAAAATAAACAAAAAAACAAACCAAAAAAATCACCTCCCTAACCAACATTACTATACAGATACAAGTTTCTAATATAGACCTGACCTTAGGAAATTTCTCCGAAAAATGTTTGTAGCTTCACTCGGGAAGTACTATTTCATAAGCAGCCTACAAACACCGATAGCGTCGTCAGTGAGCTTAATGCTCCAAAGTATTTGACAAAGGCAGCATTTGTAGTCAGAGAAAGGGACTGGGAGGCAGGGAAACTGGGTCCTGTTGTGGGGTTTGCCACTGATTTGCTGTGGAACATTGGGCAAATCAGTAGGTGCTACTTTTCTCCTACAGAATATCAGAACAACAACTAGTCTCAGAACTTCTTTGAGAGGTTACTTACGCCAGATGCTGAATAGTGTCAAAAGCCCTATGAACATACGAGGATCAGAAAGCCAAATACTAATAAAAAAAACAAAAAAAACCAACCAACCTTACCTGATATGGAAATTCTGGATGTTCACATTTTTGTAGGGAGCTGTCTTCCTCTGACACCATAACAAAAGCCCTTCCTTAGCAGATGTCTCTAGAGAGAAAGCAAAAGAGACACAGATTAACCTGTTTTTTCCTGGAATTTTCTGATCCCTTGCATAGGCTGCAGAACAGTGTTTCCAATTCATTCTGACCCAGTGTCTTTGTTCGAACCAGCAGTGCGGCAAACCTCTGTTTCTCATTTAACTTCCTTCTTCTAGGGATGAATCTCTTATGCAGGTTTCTGATTTCTTACCATTATTTCTCTCAGGGTAGGTCTACCTGGCATTTTGGAGCTAGCTGCTTAGCACGGGTCGATATTTCCATGCAATACCATAGATCAGCCAGCAGGAAATGTCCTAGAGTCCAAGATCCACTGCACATTGCCAGGTTTAACCTTTCCCCTTTCCTTCCCGACTCCTCTGAAATACACTCCAAGGAGCAGGATACGAAGACTCCTCCCAGGATATCCATATCAAGCCATGAACTGGCCAGCAAGGATGGTCAGAGTTCAGGGCAGGTTGGATCTCAGGGCCCCATTGTGTCATCCAGGGTATGTCCTCTGCTGATTCAGTTACCCCTGAAACTGGATCTCCTTTGCGGCAAGGCACACAGCTATTTGTTCCCCAACCAAAGCCACCTTCACTCATTCTTGAACAGCAGATGGAGGCTCTGAGATTTACCTTCCACAGAGATATCCTGAATGGCAAAGCGAAGGATGATGGTCCAGATCATTCCAAGTGTCATTTTAACATTTCCATCCACAATTTCTGCAGGAAAAAAACAAAATCATTATGTCATGCGCGCAAACCCCAGTGGAAGCCTGACCAAGGAAACACAGGGAGCTTTATCTTTTACAGATCTAAGAGCTGGACTTCCATCTGATGAATGTTTCCAGCAGGGTAAGGTTCCCAAGTTAAATTTATACAGCCCGGCAGGCTCTCCACAAACTCCACTGATATATCTCAATCCTACTACGGAGCTTTTAAGTAGAGGCTGACAATACAACAGCTTATCTACATGGGAAAGTTATATTGGTATCTGGGAAGGAGTGCATTCAAACCACTATAGCTATACTGGTGTAACTTCCCAAGTGGACACTCTTATTTCAGTATAAGAATGCCTTTTTCTGGTTTCGCTTATGTCATTTAGAGCTTGGTCTATGCTACAAAGTTTTGCCAGCACAACAATGGTGACTAGGAGTCTGGTCCAAAAATCCCCCTTGCTGACATAGCTATGCCAGCAAAAGCCACAGCGTAAATTCAACTATGTCGACAGGGAAGTGCCTCTGTCAGCACAGCTAATGTCATTTGAGGAGCTGGTTTAGCTAAGCTAGCAGAACTACTCTTTTGGCCAAGATATACATTGCATCTCCACTAAGGGGGTTTGCTAGCATAGCTATACTGGCCAGGGCTCTGTAGAGTAAACAAGCCTGTAGAATCTGTTTAAGCTAAACTGAAAAGGTTTAGCTTAAAAGTTACTCATATCCCAGAACAAGAGTGTCCATGCAGAGGAGTTATACACCTGATACAACTACAGCGGTTTAAAATACCAGTATAATTATACCAGTGTATGGGGTGAATCTTTACTGTGTAACTAAACCCTAAGAGCTAGTGTTGTGGTGTGGACAAATACCCACCAAGATTATAAATGAAACATGGCTAGTTCCTGGGTGAGTGCAGGTCTTCAGACTGCATCCATGTAGGGCTACTTTCAGATATATAATTGCCAAAAAGCATCAACAGCAAGTCACCATCAAAGTGCATACACCTTGGCTGCAGATGCAGCAAAAGGCACATGTTATACTCCACTCAAGCAGAATATTAACTTAAGATGTGAAGCAGATTGTACTTTATTGCTCACTGGACCCTTCTGCAATGCAAATCGGCAAGTGATCAACAACTCATGGGCTTTAGAAACAGACCCCATGCATGCATGAGACATAATCCGTTTAGAATTTGGGATAAAGTTCTGGAGAGTAGCAGCTGGTTCAGAAAGGGTTTGCAATTGCTTGTGGAATAGTGCCAAGTAATACAAATGACGTACCACATAGCTGTTTCTAAGGCTCTGACCCTTGACAGGTAAAAGATTCCACACCATTTAAGAGGAAAACATTGTCAACGTTTTTAAAAAGCCACTTTAGGATACCTAGCCTCTGGCACTAGCACTAGAGATTACAAAACTGAAAGAATCACATATAATGTATGCCACCAACTATTTTTGGACACTGAAACTAAACTAGTCAGTTTCTCCTTTTTGTTCTACTGCTATTTCCTGCATTGCATGGGAAATGTTTGAGACACAATCAACTTTAAAATGACTAGAAATGTCTTTCTAATTTAAGGTTTCAGAGTGGTAGCCATGTTAGTCTGTATCAGCAAAAACAATGAGGAGTCTTTATGGTACCTTAGAGACTAATAAATGTATTTGGGCTAGAACCCACTTCATCTGCCCACGAAAGCTTATGCCCAAATAAATTTGTTAGTCTCTAAGGTACGACAAGGACTCCTCGTTGTTTTTTCTAATTTAAGACGTCTAAAGAAAAGGGTTGGATAAACCTATTGTTTTGGGCCTAAGCCTAACAAAAGAGCTGGCAGAGTTAGTTTTTGCCCCGTGCAAACCCCTTGTGTAGCTGTCTCACACTGGTGCAAGCAAGGCTTGCATTGGTTGCAGCTGCTAACTCCCCTGATTTTATTGTGAGACCCACAATACTTGGCTTTTCTCTTGTAGCCAGCTACTGGAGTCATGGGATTGCATGGGAATCTTGGCTTTCATTTTAAAGAAAAAAAGAAAAAAGTAAGCCCGTGCAGTTGCAGATAAAAGTTGGAAAGCATGATCTCTAAAGGTTCCAAAACCAGAAGGCAAATAAAAAGAACCCCAAATCTATTATTTTGGAAGGCTCATGATTTCAAACCAATCTTGTGATTTTTGAATGCATGAGATTGGCAATTCTGCTGTTATGACAATCCCTTGTACTTTACAAGGGTAAACCTCATTGATGCAATCCCTATTTTGCAATGGAGAAGCAGGTCTACAATAAGGGTTTGTACTGATAGAGATTTCCCAATTTTCGACAAATCCTAAAACAGATATGCTGTCACATTCCCCTCCACCCCTCTTCCCCACACATCTCCCCACTCACAATACATTAATGGACTATGGTGCCGATCTAGGATGGAATCTTTCTAGTAGTAGACTCTCACTGCCCAGGAAAAATATGCATAGAACTTTGTTATAGCACAAAAGAGCATGACCATGTGTTGTATTCACACTCCTGACCAGTTTCCACAAGCAAGTTTGCTCATTGCGAGATTTCCTTGCAAATTAAATTCCTGCAGGATTGTTTTAGTTGGTTGGTTGGGGTTGGTTTGGGGTTTTTTTGGTGGGGGGGGGTGCAGGGGGAAGAGAGAGGAGGAACATAAGAATGGCCATACTGGGACAGATAAATGGTCCAACTAGCCCAGTATCCTGTCTTCTGACAGTGGCCAATGGCAAACGCTTCAAAAGGCATGAACAGAAAAAGGCAGTCATCAAGTAATCCATCCCGTCATTCAGTCCCAGCATCTGGCAGTCAGAGGCCTAGGAACACCCAGAACATGGGGATAGCATCCCTGACCATCCTGGCTAATAGCCATTGATGGATCTATCCTCCATGAACTTATCTAATTCTGTTTTGAACCCAGTTATACTTTTGGCCTTCACAACATCCCCTGGCAATGAATTCTGCAGACTGACTGTCCGTTGCCTGAAGAATTATTTCCTTTTGTTTGTATTAATTTTACTGGGTGACCCCTGGTTCTTGTGTTATATAAAGGAGTAAATAACACTGCCTTATTCACTTCTCCACACCATTCAGGATGTTATAGACCTCTATCATTACCCCCCCTCCCACCCCCGTCATCTCTTTTCCAAGACGAATAGTCCCAGTCTTTTTACTCTCTCTTCGCATGGAAGTTGTTCTATACCCTTTTTCATTTTCATTGTCCTTCAGTTTCTCCATTTCTAATACATCTTTTTTGAGATGGGGTGACCAGAACTGCATGCAGTATTCCAGGTGTGGGCTTATCATGGATTTATAAAGAGGCATTATGATATTTTCTGTCTTATTATCTATCCCTTTCCTAATGGCTCCTAATATTCTGTTAGCTTTTTTGACTGCCATTGCACATTGAGATGTTTTCAGAGAACTATCCACAATGACTCCCAGATCTTTTTCTTGAGTGGTAACAGCTAAATTAGACCCCACCATTTTGTAGGTATAGTTGGGATTATGTTTTCAAACGTGCATTACTTTGCAATTATCAGCACTGAATTTCATCTGGTATTTGGGTGCCCAGTCACCCAGTTTTGTTAGATCCCTTTGTAACTCTTTGGATTTGAGGTGACTATTTACCTCTCTCCAGTCTGAAAATTGACCATTGATTCCTACCCTTTGTTTCCTGTCCTTTATCCAGTTACAGATCCATGAGAGAACCTTCCCTCTTATGCCATAACTGCTTACTTTGCTTAAGAGCCTCTGGTGAGGGACCTTGTCAAAGGCTTTCTGAAAGTCTAAGTACACAATACCCCCTTGTCCCCATGTTTGTTGACCCGCTAAAAAGAATTTTAATAGATTGGTGAGGCATGATTTCCCTTTACAAAAGCTGTGTTGACTCTTCCCCCAGCAAATTATGTTCATTTATGTATCTGATAATTCTGTTCTTTACTACAGTTAAGTTTATTGGCCTGTAATTGTCAGGATCACCTCTGGCATCACATTAACTATCCTCCAGTCATCTAGTAAAGAAGCTTATTTAAGTGATAGGTTACATACCACAGTTATTAGTTCTGCAATTTCACATTTGAGTTCCTTCAGAACTCTTGGGTGAATACCATCTGGTCCTGGTGACTTATTACTGTTTAATTTATCAATTTGTTCCAAAGCCTCCTCTATTGACACCTCACTTGGGACAGTTCCTCAGATTTGTCATCTAAAAAGAATGGCTCAGGTTTGGGAATTGCCCTCACATCCTCTCAGTGAAGACCAATACAAAGAATTCACTTAGCTTCTCCGCAATGGCCTTATCGTCCTTGACTGCTTCTTTAGCACCTCAATTGTCCAGCAGCCCCACTGATTGGTTGGCCGGCTTCCTGCTTCTGATTTACTTAAATAATTTTTTGCTGTTTGAAATTTTTCAGTCTTTTGTTAGTTGCTCTTCAAATTCTTTTTTGACCTGCCTAATTATACCATTACACTTGACTTGCCAGAGTTTAGGCCCCTTTCTATTTTCCTCAGTAGGATTTGACTTCCAGTTTTTAAAGGATGCCTTTTTGCCTGTAACTGCTTCTTTTACTTTGTTGTTTAACCATGGCAGCTTATTTTTGGTCTTCTTGCTATTCTTTTTAATGTGGGATATACGTTTAAATTTGAGCCTCTATTGTGGCGTTTTAAAAAAATTTCCAAGCAGCTTAGAGGCATTTCACTCTTGTAACTGTTCCTTTTAATTTCCATTTAACTAGCTTCCTCATTTTTGTGTAGTTCCCCTTTTTGAAGTTAAGTGCTACTGTGGTGGGCTTCTTTGTTATCCACCCCCTCCAAGGATGTTTAATTTAATTATAATATAGTCACTATGACCAAGCGGCAAGAAAGCCCTTGGTTCCAGGACTAGCTGCTCCAAAAAGCAGTCATTAGTGGTGTCAAGAAACTTTATCTCAGCATCCCGTCCTGAGGTGACACGTACCCAATCAACATGGGGATAGTTGAAATTCTCCATTATTGCTGATTTTCCATTTTTATAGCCTTTCTAATCTCCCTGAGCATTTCACAATCACCATCAACATCCCCGTCAGCTAGTTGGTAGCATATCACTACTGCTATACTCCCCATGCTTATTTTTCCCCTACAGTTACTCACACCTTCTTGTCAACTGTTTGAAACGGGCCATCCTGATTATCACTACAAAAGTTTTTTTTTTTCTCCTGCTGATAATAGCCCACCTTAAGTGATTAGTCTCATTAGAGTTGGTATGGCAACCCCCATTTTTTCCATGTTCTCTGTATAAGAGATAGATAGATAGATATTCCTACTGTATTTTCCACTGCATGCATCTGATGAAGTGGGTGTTGGCCCACGAAAGCTTATGCCCAAATAAATTTGTTAAGTCTCTAAGGTGCCACAAGTACTCCTTGTTCTCTCTCCTACAGCTGTGTTCCTAGTGCCCAAGGTATGCTGCAAGTTCATTCCACTATAGGATTCGTGTGGTGCCCTTGGACTATCGCTGTTTCTAACATAAGGGAGCAAAGCTCACAGTGCAGCATGGAGTTGCTACTTCCACACTACAAAGAGAATCTTTGACACCACAGAAGTGACAAAGGAGTTAAATGTAACCATTCAGAGCAACCTCACACTTGTTTAATTAAAAGCTCTGGATGTTTGCTCCCCATCAGCCCAGCTAACACTGAACAGTTGGAGAGCAGTTTCTGTGGGACATTATAGGGCTCATGATCGGATCAGAGAGTGCCTCCTGCTGTGTAACCAACTGCCTGATTAGGCTTTGTAACGCTTTTCTGAGGTGTGAGCGCTATAAGAATTATTTGCGCACTTCCGCTAGTGACACCAAGCGGCTGTTCTAAACCGTAACCGCAAGTGCATGTTATTAATGTGATTTAAACTGATCTATACCCATATTGAATGCGAGACTAAAACAGATGAGGCATTGCTGCTAATGGCAGGAAATGTTTTGCACCAGTAAATGCACTTCCATTTGACCCCCATTATTACACCATGCACTCTTAACAAGAGACGCAAAAATTACAGCACCTCCATCCATTTGTTTGGCAGCCAATTAAGGGCTGACAAATAGTCACTCTTCAGGAATAAGACTGGCTGGCTCTGGAGATCTGGAGTTTGAAATGCCATCACCCTTTTCATATGCATAATCCAGGAACCCTGACCGTCTGGATAACATAGGTACCATGCTCTCTTCTTCTCTCCTAACCTCAGTGGTAAGAAGCAGGGTCAAAATAATTAATTTCCCCTCCTGGCCATTTATATGAGTCACCCGCTAGAACACAGCCACTGCAAAAGCAGTTTGCTGCTGTCTGGATAATTGGCAGGATAGGATATGATACAATTAGGAAGTTAAATAGACACCACTCTGTTGACGAGTGTCCATCAACATGCCAGCATTGATCAAAATGAGGCACAGTAAAAGGCAATGAGCCCTGAGGTCACTCCCACGTTTTATTAATCTTAACAGGACAAATAAAAAAATATAGAACAGCCTTCAAGCAGAGGTCTATAGGAGGCACACTACTACTGATGGACTGGGACAGATCAATTCCGAGGACAGATCATTGGGCATCAGCCATCTGGGTATGCATGCCACACAGTCCTTTCACATGCTCACCCAGTTCCCCAACTGCGGCGGGCAGGAGGTGGAGATAAAGATAACCTGTTTTGTAAATGCTGAAGTGCAGAGGTCTCCTTGCTTTCTCTTTCCGCTGCTCATGAACTGACACAAACCCTTACTCTGCTTTCTGTCTGCAGGTCTGTGCTGTCCAGGATTTAAAGCAGACATCTTGCTCAGATGGCACCTTTTATATTGTTGCATTCCTTGAGCCGGATATTCATCTCTCTTACACTGATTTAAATCAGGAGTAATTCCACTGAAGCCAGAGTTACACTGGGTTACACAAAAGAAGAATCAAGCCTCGCATGTTTAAGAAATGGATTGTTTTCTGTCTACACTGGAGATGCAAGTAAAGTAATGCAAGTAGTGAGGAGTTAAAGTTGGCCCTCTTGAACTTGACTGAATCCTGATATCATACCCAATGTGGAATCTATTACATCAAAGAAAGACCTCTGCAGAATGAGATTTTTAGTGTCAGATAAAGAAACATTTGGAAGTCACCCCTGGCTACAACACCCTTGACCCAGATTTTTACAGCTGTCTTGTACTGCGAGTGCCCCAGACAGCCTCCAATTAAGTCATTTTTAAAAGGTTAATAGTGATGCTTGAGGTTACCAGTTGAAGATAGTTGTAAAAGCTGTGGTTAGGTTTCACTGGTTATTCCTTTCGCTTACAGTGCATTTCATTCAGCTTCGACAAGGAAAAGCAGCCAGCTCTGTTACTGTTTATAAAGAAGTCAATTCCACTTTCTGGTTCATGTGCACCAACACAATGCTTTGTTTGGCTTGTAAATACCAGAGAATATTTGTTGGAATGTAAGAAAAATATCATGGAAAATATTACCATTGGCTTTGTGTCTGATAAAACCAAGACTGCCCCCCTGCCCCCTCCCCCCTGCCGATTCCCACCCCCCAGGACTGCACATCTGAACAGTCCTGAGAATCAGCGTGGGGTGGGCTCAATATCCAAGCCTGCACTCCCTCTTGCCCCCCTGGACCTCCGCACCATGTGGGGCCAGGAATCAGTGTGGGGTGGATTCAATATCCAAGCCTGCTCCCCCTCTTTCACCCCCAGACCTCCCCACCATGTGGGGCCAGGAATCAGTGTGGGGAGGGCTCCTTCTCCAATGCTTGCTCCCTCCCACACCTAGAGCGCCAGGCCAGGAATCAGTGTGGGGCTCAGCCGTCTCCAAAGAATATTTTCATCAGTTGCCCGTGCTTAACAGTTTCCCATGGATTTCTTCCTGGGCTTGCTTTTTTGGAAGGGGGTGGGAAACAATTCTGTCTCATTTAATAAATAGGTTTAGACACAGATAAGGGCAATAACAAACTGCTGTTTAATACAGATATACAGAGAGAGAGTGCGCATGCCTGGGTATCAGGTCCTTTGGATGCCACATGGCAGCCTTACTCTGAGACTGGCAAGACTGTTTTAGGGTGAGAAATGCACTTGCCTGGCCAAAGTTTCCCCCCCTTTTGTAGTAAGCTACTTGGATAACTTCCTAGCTCAGTCCCACCTGCTTGAGGAGTTTATGGTTTGTTTTCTTGAGCTGTGTTAGTTGCATTTTGACTGCCTCATTGGTTTTTATTTTCTAGTTTGCTGATGTGTTGACTTTTTGAAGTCTTAATTTAGGCTATTAAAATACCTGCACCAGGAAAGCTCATAATCCCTTCAGTGGGCAGAGTTACTGTCACACCAGGGACATTAAAGCAGAGGCCCATTTTTAATGCTGATATATATGCATTTCACTTAGCACCTAGACCTTCTTACTCCATGAACTGCAGCTGTTTGGGCTAAGCCTCACCACATATTCAGTGGCAAAAAACTACTTTACTGTAGTTTTTAGGTTGCTTGGTGGTTGCAGCAAAACTCAAATATCTGAAAACCAGGAAAGTTAAGGCAGCCCATAAACCTTAACTCTGCCCTCTTTCAGCAATGCCTTAACATGCTCTGTTAACCAACACACACAGCCAACTCCACAGCTGCTGAAATGTACAAGCTCCTCACCTCCTTTTACAGCCAATTCACTCTCACTCACAGGATTCCAGCTAACATTATTAAAGTACAAAAAAGACCTACGCCAAAGGGAGCTAGGTCAACTGGAAAATTCACCCAGTGACCTTGTGCTGTCTTCAGAACACCTCCCAAACCATGCGGCTGACCCATTCAAAGCATCCCCTTCTCCAGCCTAGCCCCCTCCCATACTATACCCTCGGCCTCCCACTGCAAGCCCTAAAGTCTTCGCTGCCTGCTCTGCAAACATTTCTATGTCAGTTACCTCCCATTTCTGTAACCACATTCACCTCCAAGGCCTGGAGTGAAGGATAATTATGTTACAATGGAACAGTGTTGTGATACAGGAAGGTTGGGGTGCAGGGTGGTTGGAATCCACTGGCAAAGCTAGAGGTGCAGGGGATGGAGTACCTTGGCAGAGCTAAATGTGCCATACCCCTCCTCACCTTAGCCCCCAACCTCTCTCACCTCCCTACCATCCATCCCCCTCCCTTCACTGCAGCCCCAAACCCCTCTCCTCCTATTCCCCCACTTCTCAGCCCCCAATATCCCGCTCCTCCCAGGAATCTTTCATATGTCTATTTTTTCCCCCAAACACTTTGATTACATTCCCCCAGTACAAAACTGCCACCATGACTCACAAAACTGTAACTGATGTCAGGCTGCGTCTACAACTCATTTTATCTTAGGTGGGGGTCTGATTAACTTATCCTTAGATATATTAAATGAAGGTTGGAGTTCACAGCCATCAAGAGGTCTGTGATTCATCCAGTAATTAGTGCCTTTCAGTTTAAGAGTACAAGGTAGCAGAAGGAAACCTTTCCTGGGGTGGGGGCACCTGGCCTGTAATTTAGGAACCCATTGGTCAAATTACCCCAAATCTGGATTACTAACCCTGTGCAAAAACACATACTGAGAAACTTTTTTTAAAATAGCTACTGGGGGAGGGGCTTATAATCTCCAGAATCCCTGGCTCAAAGGATTCCAAGTTTGGGTCACTAATCCTATTCTGAACCCTCCTGAGGCACACCAACATTCAAAGAAATCTAACTCAGCATGTCAATTTTAGAGGCCTTAGGTCAACTTTTAAACAGATATCAGGATGCAACCCTAAGTACGGTGGTGCTCCCTCACCACTATAAATAGTTAAATTATTGTGGCATAGCTAAAATACAACTCCATGCTCATGCAGTGATCACTTAGGCTTGGTTATAGCTTGTGCTGTCGTTAAAGAACACGTATCAGCTTTCTGGATAGAGATCAGCCAATCTTCAGTCCTAACTTTCAGCACCCCCTGCTACCTTAGTCCCAGCCTCCCCACAGATTCAGACACTGGCACATACAGACCAAGGAAGAATTTAAAATTAGTACACCAGCTAGTCCCACACTGGTTTTGAATTGATCTCTGTTGTTTTCTGCACCTGCTTCACCTGAGGAGAGGCTCTGACAATCACAGGCTTTCCACAGTCCTGTACCAGATAGTTTTATCTGCACCACATTTCTTCAGAGTATAAGCAGGAACAGCTCTTTTGATTATCATAAGCAAGGCCATTCCCTTGATGACATTAATGGCCAGATATTGGTTGGGGCAGTAATTCGGCCAGCTGTAATCCTCACCCTATCGGTTAAGCAAACAAAATGGAACAAATGCAACTACCTAGCTGCCAACCAGAAAGGGAGGAGGATGCAGATATCTTTCAAAGAAATAAAGAGATGAAGGAAATGCCCCACCTAAAGAGGAAGGATGGATTGTGGCCAAACCAATGGAGAAGGCAATTGAGGAGATCTGGGTGTGACAGTTTTGGGAAACTGCCTATATGAACTTACGAATTCCTGTATGATTTTATGAACTCTATTTTCTTATATGTCTTCCACTAATGATGGTCACATTAGATTACATCATCCCCATTGTGTTGGGGGTGGAGGGGGAAAGTGTGACACATCTAAGCATCTAGAAAAGGAGTACTTGTGGCACCTTAGAGACTAACCAATTTATTTGAGCATAAGCTTTCGTGAGCTACAGCTCGCTTCATCGGATGCATACTGTGGAAAATCATCTGTCCCTGAATTCAAGTGTCATTAAAGGCCATCAGTAATTGATTAATCTTGCCTTAACAGAACAATGGGGACTACTGGCCAAAGACTCTTCACTTGCTAATGACAACTACTGTAGCAAACAGAGGGTGCTGGCAGCTGCAGCTCAGAAGTCAGATCGGAGAATGGAAAAACCCCAGGGAGGAGACAAGGTGTTAGAATCTGCTATTAAAAGGAGACACTCCCACTAACAAGGAGAGACCAGAAGAGAAGACCTGGCAGGAGGAGAAGTGGTGGTACAGAAGGATCCTGGATTCCCTGTAGGACACTAATACCCAAAGGACTCTCGGGAGAAAACTGAGGGCGGGACTTGAGTGCATGCATTTCTTATTCTTCCATAGATCTGTATATCTCTGTGTCATGTCTATGAGCCAAGTGCATGGGCTTAGAGGTGCCTCTGCAAAGTCTCTGTGTTACTTGCTTTAACTGTCACAAAGTCCCCAAAGGGTGAAACTGTAAAGTAGAGTACACCACCTCTGCTGATGGAGTTCTGGAGAGGGTATGAGAGATCTACCAATGAGACTTGGGTGGGGGGTCCACCCTGATCTTGGGGCCTAGGGCTGCTGGGTCCACACCAAGAAGGGGTACTAGTATTGGAGTCTGTACTCCAGGGACGTGCCTGAAAGGCCAGACTCTCAGACAGCATCTGGATGTTGCTCAGAGTCACTAATCTTAAAACACATGGGATACAAGGTTTGGGTCCAAAACAGCAGCCTGGTGACAGTCCACAAGGGGGAGTCCATCCTGGGCTCCAGTACTGGGTTTAATTCCTGGCTCTATCACATGCTTTCTCTGGGCACTATGGCTAAATAATTTAGTCTCCTCTGGTAAATTGGGATAATCAACCTTGATAACCTCACATAGGCATGTGAGGATAAATCCATAAATGCTTTGGATATGCTCAAATACTACAGTAACAGTGGCAATATAGATGGAATCTAAATACAGGACTGGTAAGGAGGGACAACCATGCAGAGGTGAAAGTAAGCCGGTACGTCCCGGCTTCTCCAGGTGGCAACTGAAAGGGCCTGGGGCTCCCAGCTGCGGCTGGAGCCCCAGGCCCTTTAACTGGCCGCCAGAGCACCACTGCTAGAGCCCTGGGGTAGCAGCAGCGGGGCTCCGGGGGCTATTTAAAGGGCCGAAGCTCCTGCTGCTTCCACTGCCCCAAGCCCTTTAAATAGCCGCCAGAGCCCCGCCGCCGCTACCCCAGGGCTCCAGGGGCTATTTAAAGGGCCAGGGCGGTGGAAGCAGGGGAGTCCTGGGCCCTTTAAATAGCCCCCAGAGCCATGGAGTAATGACAGGGCTCTGGCAGCTATTTAAAGGGCCCAAGGCAGTAGAGCCCCAGGCCCTTTAAATAGCCCCCAGAGCCCTGCTGCCGGAGCCCTGGGGTAGCAGCGGCAGCCCAGGGCTCCAGCAGCGGTTTAAAGGGCCCAGGGCGGTAGCGACGGCCGAGCCCTGGGCTCTTTAAACTGCTGCTGGAGCCCTCGGCTGCTGCTGCTACCCTGGGAGGGGAAGGGCACTTATTGGTACAGGGTGGGCCTGGGCTGGCTCTGACCCCCCCATCCCGGCCCCTTCTGCCCAAGGCCCCGCCCCTTCTGGGGGCCAGAGCTGGTCCCAACCCAGCCCCATTCCGGTAAGTCCCTATTTCTACTTTCACCCCTGCAACCATGTCATGGAGTTGGAATCCATATCAGCAGACAAGTTGTTTAGTTTTGCAGTAATCAGAGCACACATCCCCAACTGAGACCTGAAGGGGTCACTGGTTAACAACATGTACTGCAGAATCCTTGGAAGAAGGGTGCCCTAAGAACAAAAACTCCCTTGAAGTGCAGGAGGTTGACATTATACCCATTTTTACAGATTGCTAAAAACTGAGACAGACTTAAGGCCACAGTTTTCAAAATGTATTCTTGTTTTGGGTGCCTCCATTTTTGGCCACTCAGTTTTTGACCTCAAAGACCCAATTTTTGGAGCTAAGAACATCGGAATGGCCAGACTGAGTCAGACTCATGGTCCATCTAGCCCAGTATCTGTCTTGACAGTGGCCAGTGCCCAGTGCCCCAGAGGGAATGAACAGAACAGGGCAATCATCAAGTGACCCATCCCTTGCAATCCAGTCCCAACATCTGTCAGTCAGAGGCCTAGGGATATGTAGCCTAGAGCAGGGGGTTGCATCCCTGACCATCTTGGCTAATAGCCACTGATGGATCTATCCTCTATGAACTTCTCTTTTTTGAATCCAGTTACAGTTTTGGCCGTCACAACATCCCCTGGCAATGAGTTCCATAGGTTGACTGTGTGTTGTGTAGAGAAATATTTTTTCTTGTTTGTTTTAAACCTGCTTCCTATTCATTTCATTGGGTGACCCCTGGTTTTTGTATTATGTGAAGGAGTAAATAACACTTCCTTATTCTCTTTCTCCACACCAGTCATGATTTTATAGACCTCTATCATATTTCCCCTTAGTCGTCTCTTTTCCAAGATGAACAGTCCCAGTCTTTTTAATCTCTCCTCGTACGGAAGCTGTTCCATACCCTTCATCATTTTTGTTGCCCTTCTCTGTACCTTTCCCATTTCTAATATATCATCTTTTTGAAGGAGCTGCTGGTGCTCAGCACTTCTGAGGGGGGTGGGGGAAAAAAGAACAACTTTTGACAACTCAAACTGAGCATCCACAAGAGTGGACATTTGGGCTAAATAACTTTCCCAGCTCTGCAACAGGTTTGTTGCAGGGTCTCTGGCAATGTACCCAGGAGTCTGGCTTCTCGCCTTATCAATTAAGCCAGAGAGCATTACTTCATATAGTAGAATAGACAATAGAGCAAAAAAAATGAAAAAAAAAAATGGGGGAAAACTATAGAGAAAAATTGTCCCCCCCAGTAGAAAATGAACGATCCATTTCTTATTTAACATAATCAAAATGTAAACATTAAGAATCTGACTAAATAAGTAAAACTATATACTTGCTTAAATAAATGTGTATCTTCCTGATTAGCAAAAAGAAGCACCAAATTTAGTGTAAAGGCTGTATTAAGTGGCAAACCAATGCCTTTTAATTGTTACCAACCAATGAGAATCAGCCTCTCTTTAGGAAAATAACAAAAGTACAAATGCAAAAGACAATTACAACTGATTATTTAAATCAAGGTTTCCTGCTTGCTGATTTAAATTTGATTAAAATTGGTAATTAAAAAAAAATTCACTCCACTCTGGCCTCTGCATAACCTCACCACCATTAGACCAAGCCCCTTCTCCACAGACCGTACTGTCTAAAACAGCTTCCTTGTCTCTCCACTTTTACAAATCTCAGCTGAAGGAATCTTTTCTCCCTCACGCACTTCTTACTCTTGCTCCCCTTGTATTTAACTCCATATTCCAAATATACATGGAACAGTTTTATTTTATACAACATCTTTCATACATGAAATATTTATAGCCTCTCTAAACATTGCCACTGAGTCAGAGCTGGAAAGTTAGAAAAAGTGTATGGCAAGAAAAGCACAGACCTCTCAACGCTGCAACCGTACTGGCAAGTGGGATTTCAGTCTTCATCAAGGGGCAGCTCCCCCACCCCTTGCCTTACACAGAGAGGCATGAGCTAGGTTATAAACAAGGCTATACAGTGGGGGGAAGAGGGGAGCGGAGGGGCAGGGGGGAGGGTTGCGCAGGGGAGAGAATGTGGTGTCGACTGGGGGAAATAGCATATTTAGACTGGGTCTAAAATGGAGGGAGCTGCCAGTCCACCCATCATCACCCGCCCCCCTCCAGATTTTGAGCGTTAGAGGTATGCACTGGCTCCCTTACCTTCTGCTCCAATAGACACCAGCTTCACTCCTTTGCTAGCAATGAAATCCAGGGCCTTGTTCACATTGGAGATTTTGTGCACTCGCATTTTGCCTCTTTCAGGCTTAGCCAAACGTTCACCTAGCCAGAAAGAGGAGGGAAAAAAAACAACACAAAACAAATTCGGAACTGCTCCATTCCACTCTCCCCACCAACAGTCCAAGCAGGCAGATCTAATAAGATAACCCCGATGCTTGATCCAAATTACACACTTTCTTGCCCTCAGCAGTGAAGATACAGCACACAATCTTTTTGGTCACTTCCTGGGAATTCTAATAATTGATGCACTTTGCTGAACCCTCCCCCCAACAAAACCCCAGCAAATACAAAGAGCACCCTTGAAGAGACTGTTGGAGGGGAGGGGAGTATTACCATTACCACACCTCAGACAGTTATTGGACTAGGCCACTCCCCATAATCTTTGATGCATGCTCTGGAGAGCCTATCAGCCATAAGTTACAAGTAACTGGTCTGTGCCCCAAAACTTGCTTCCCTATGTTCCAGGGCAGGACAATCTCTCATGAAACTTCTCTGCCATGGAACTCACTGTTGCCAACGATCAGACGAGCACAAGCCTCACCTTTTTTAGGACACGGTGAGAAACAAGGCCACAGCTGTGGGGAAGGCCACCAGCCTGCTGAATGGCTCCTGCCAGGGTACATTCACCAGCTGGCCAGGGACAGCGACTGACTCCTCACAGTTCTGTCTGGGGAACGGGGGAAGCCTTCCCAGCACCTTGTGGCTGCAGAGATCTGGTGTCAATGGCCCCACACAGTCACTCCCCAGCTGGGAGCCTTGGAGCTCTCCCTGGGCAAAAAACTTCAGCAATGGGCTAGCCTTCCCCTTTGGCTGGAGGCTCATCCTCCTCCTTCCAATCCTGCCCAGTAGTCTCTGCTCTGCCCCATCAGGGCCACAGCCTACTCTTCCCTTCTTACCGCCCCCCCCACCCCCCTTCCTGCTGGGGTCCTCGCAGTCCTACTACCTGTACTCCAAGAAGCAGCAAGCTGAGAGAAAACGAGCAGTAAAGGTGTGTCCTCCAAGCTTGCCTGGAAAAGGAGGCTCTGCAGTTGCAGTTTCGCAACCCACACAGACCTGATCCTCCAAGGGCTAGAGGGGCTAGCAACAGTCAATCAGGGCCCTGCTTAGCAGTTCAGTTTCTCACTGGAACCAGAGGAGTGCGCCTCTCTGGCCACATGAACTTGAGGGACAACGGAGTTTGTTTTCTGGATGCATTTTGCATAGCTGGGTTTGCAGGAAAAGAAAGGACCTAAGAATCGTAACCCTGAGATAAGGGTGAAGCTAAGGGGGCCAGGGAGGAAGAGACCCAGGAAGAAGCAGCAATGAATTGAATCGAGCTGTACATGGCTACTGTTTAGAGAGTCCCTAGGTGGGACCCTGGAGTAGTGTGTGGGCCTGGGTTCCCCTCCTAGCCACAGATAAAGTGTCAAACCCCTAAAGGGGGTAGGGCTTATTTGGGAGCCTGAACAAAGGGCTGAATTTAAAGGACGCAGACCAGGGGCTGAAGACCCTAGCAAGAGCAAATAGACTGTTTATTGGACTCTAATACCCTGGAAAGGGTTCATTTGGACTTTGACTTGGCTGGAGGGGCAAACCGCTAAGACCCGCCAAGGTTGGCTGGAAGCCTACAGGAGGCACCAGGGGCGAGAGGACTACAATACTGCACCCAGCTGCAAGGAGGTGCTCAAGAGGTGACTGCCCTTTCACGGGGAGCAACACAGCTCTTTGACAAGAGCAAGTAATCACTACTTGGATGGGGCTGGATCTCACAGCAAACACCAAATTCTGACTTGAGTAGAGCTTGGAGAATAGTTTGCTTCCGGTACATTTGTGGCCCTTTTGATTGGTTTCCTGTGAATATTCGCCTGATCCAGTTTAACTGGCATTCATAGAAAACAAAAAGCTCGCACAAACTCAAATTGAATTTTAATATATATCCTATAAGCATTTACACCAGAAACCTAATTAGATAGGCACATGTCACCAATCACCTAAGCAGAATCATCCAAATGTCAAAGAGAGAGTTACAGAGTTCAAAAAACTGCAAGAGGTTTTACATTCAGAACTAATTTTAACAAGTTGTGGAACATCCACAGAGATATAAAAGTGCAAATTTGGTTAAGTTATTTGTTAGTGGTTATTCACTCAGTTCATTTCTCGTTCCAAAGTCTACTCCTAAGGCCCAATCCTGCATCATTTAACTCAATGGGAGCAGGATCAGACTCAATTTCACTAGGTTTAATTGGGAAGAGACGTTATTTTTTCCATGAACTCTTCTGCCCCACTGAAGAAAGATGTGTTGTTTCTTTAACAAAAGTTTGGAAAGGTGAAGGGGGAAAAAGTAGCAGATTACTTCAATGGGCATTCTCTCCCTCCCACAGAGAGAAAAAATTATTTTATCTCCAATTATAATAATTGTTTCCATTATTTATTGCAGGCCTGTTTCTTTTTACCTGACAATCAAGAAGAGAGACACTCATCTTAACCCTACGGTGTAAACAAGTTTATTTACCGAAATTACTACTGCCAGCTTAGATTTTAAAAAATTCTCTTACTTTAATAGTCTACAACAGTGGTTCTCAACCTGGGGTACATGTATCCCTGGGGATACACAGAGGTCTTCCAGGGGGTACATCAACTCCTCTAGATATTTGCCTAGTTTTACAACAGGCTACATAAAAAGCACTAGCAAAGTCAGTACAAACTAAAATTTCATACAATGACTTATTTATACTGCTCTATATACTATACACTGAAATGTAAGTACACTATTTATATTTCAATTGATTTATTTTAGAATTATATGGCAAAAATGATAAAGTAAGCAATTTTTCAGCAACACTGCGCTGTGACACTTTGTATGTCTGATTTTGTAAGTAAGCAGTTTTTAAGTGAGGTGACACTTGGGGTACACAAATCAAGAAAAGGGTACTGTAGTCTAGAAATGTTGAGAGCCACTGGTCTAAAGTACATGACACACTGCTGCTTTCATTTTGCATTTCTCCAAGCTTGCATAATGAAAGTCATTGCAAACAAAAGTGAAGCTGGCTTCAATCAGTTTCAGCATGAGGTTCTCAGTGTTTCAGACATTACAGCAAGATATTTATTTATTTAAAAATAACTTTGCAGTGGAAAAAATTGAAGAACTGAGGACCTTTCCATTAGACTAGAATCATTTTTAACAAATAAGATTTCAGAGCAAAGTGTCAAATGACTGTGTGCCTGTAAAATTTTTTCCCTCATAGGTTATTAGAGCTAAACCATGTGAGAAGTGTTTTGGGTTCCCCCTGCCTTCACTTTGTACTGTTTGCATTGCTGCTTTACTTTTCTGTACTACGCTCAGCCAATTAAAATAATCTTGTCACTTCCACTTCCTGGTTCTCATGTACAAGCCCAAGCCTGTAGTTTGGGGGCCAAAAAATGCAAAGAACTGTTGGCTTAAAAGCTGCTTAGAGTGGAATTTGTTTGATTAAAAAATGCTATTGGTCAGCTGCTTTGTAAAGGGGGCGGGGAAGGAAGCTGTTTTTCAGGCCAAACCTTGTAATAGGGCCAGATCATCACCACCTAATGTAAAAGCAAAAGGAAGGGGCTTTCCTTGTGGAAATCTTCCCATAATACCCTGTTTGGAGGGGGAACCGTACCTGCCTGCCCCATTTGCACCCCAGTCTGGTGGATCCATGGGACGCTAGGGCAATCTGCACAGAAACCCTATCTCACCACAGCACTTCTAGCAGCACCCTCCCTCTTGCTCTCTGGCAGTTGTGCTACCAGGGATTCTATCCCACCCCGTGGCCAATTCCGACAAGGGTGACCAAACATCCCAATTTTATAAGGAGAGTCCTAATTTGTGTGTGTGTTACCACCTCCCACTTGCTATCTGGTCACGCTAGTTCTCACTAGCGCATGGAGAGGCTCAGATCTGCTCATGGATCTCAGCAGAGCTGACATGGCCCATTATTATTGTACTGAGCCTGGTGCCTCATTACTGGGGCACCTTTTCCCAGTCCCTGTGGGCTCAAAGGAACGGATCTAGCCACTGGAGGGCACTGTTACTCAGTTCAAAATCTAGCCAGTAGAGAGCTCCACCATCCCCAGAGGACAGGAAGAGGAAGGACACTCTGGAGGTCAGAGGCGGCTCTGGAGAGAGCCAGGGTTGTAAAAGAAGAAGGACAGCAGACAGAGGCAGTAGCCTGGAGGCTGAGACTGGAAGGCTGTGAGCCAGGCAGACACACCCAGTTGGCAGGGGACTTGGAGTAACTGCAGCAGGAGTATGCAAGGCATCAGCCTACATGCAAGGTAGTGGCTGGGATCCACATCCACACTGAGACCCTACCCTTTATATCCCTGTACTGGATTGCCCCTAGGAGCTGGGTTACTGTAACTGTGCCTAAGTAACCATGCCTTTTAGTGTCTAGCAGTCCTAGTAAAGGAATCCTCCCGTACTCAAAAAGTATGAGTGTTTAAGGGAACTATCAAGGGCCTGAACTTTTAGAGCAGAGTGCTTGGAGCACATGCCACACCCAGCTGCATTCCAGGTACATCTACACTGCAGCTGGGAACATGCTTCCTGGGCAGCTAGCCTGAGCTTCCACCCATGCTACTCTGAGCTACACTGCTATTCTTAGCACTCTAGCACGCTGCTGCAGTGTAGACATGCCGTTAGAGGCAGACTGGTGCATCACATCACTCAAACACACTGCTATAGACCGGACCACTTACAATATTTAGAATGCCACAGTGCTCAGAATGGGTTCCAGCATATATGGGAACCCACTGTCCTTGCCCTAAACCAGGGGTAGTCAATTATATTTTGTCAAGGTCCAAATTTCCTGGTTAAGGTACAGTCAAGGTCCAGACTCCGGAGAAAAACAACAACAACCACCAACAACAAGTAAATAAAAAGATTTTGGGATCTGTTCAAAAATGTCTGGCCATCTAGATTTGGTCCACGGTCCACCTATTGACTACCCCTGCCCTAAACAGACAAAACCAGATGATTGACGGGAGACAAGGATGTAACAAACAGGGGTGGTGATAGCTACAAGTCATATTGGTTACTTTTAAGTTAAATGCACTGAGTTCCCCAACACATTCTCCCTCCATCTTCCAATCCCCTCATCTTCCCTTTAGCCTCAGCAAGCTGCAACTTGAATACCAGCATTGGTTCACATTTACCTCCCCACCTTCAACTCCTCCCCTGCATGTGAACAAGGGTTCACTAAAAATGTAAATAAATGAAATAAGCAGATGACTCAGTCAGCTAGTTTCTTACAAAAAAGGAGTATGTGCTGTGGAACTCCTATCCCTAACTTCAAAGTCAGAAGCATTTTGAACTCCGAACCCTCTAAAACTAGCAGCCTGAGGAAAAGAAAGGAACTTGAGGTTTCGTTGTGTCCTCAATTTCTTCAGAGCACAAAAAATGACACTCTAGATAGGGAGTTAGGGTTTGAGTGTCCCTGCTGAGGCATCTCTATTGGTAAGTACATGAGGTGGGGAAGGGAGCAAACCAAACAGAGGGCCATTATTGCTGGCATGGAAAGCCTGCTGAAGGAGCCATCAAAAGAAAGCCTAAGCATAAAAACCTCAGTTTTATATAAAATTGTACATCTCTCTCTCTCACATACATACATACATACACACACACACACACACACACAAACAGATTTTTTTGGTTCAGTGGCTGAAATGGGTGATGGAAGGGAGAAAAGTTAGTTTCGGGCCAAATAAAATGTTTTTAAAAAAAAGTCAAAAAATGTTTTGTTTTGAAAAGTATCAAAACATTTTGATTTTTTTTTTAAACTTATTTCTGGGAGGGCTGAGGGGTTGTTTTTGTTTTTACAAAAAAAATTCAGCGAATTCAACCCAATTCCTTGCTGACAGGAAGGGGTGGAGAGAGAAGAGCAAAAGCACTGGATAGTGGGCAGAGGCCATAAAACCTGAGCTTCGCTCTCAGTACACTGCAGAACAGGAACAGGCACAGACAAAGCTTCCACCACCACTGCCCATGCTGTCCTGAACGTATTTAGTAGTGGGTGAGCAACATTAATGACACTTAAACCCACACAAAACCCCTCTCACCTGAAATGACTTCCAGAAGTAACATGAGTTTAAGACCATCCCTGAAATCTTCCTCTATGTTCTCAATCTGTGTGCCGGCCTTGCGGAGGTGAGAGTTACACCATGCTGTGAATGTCTAGAAACAGGAGGGAAGAGAAGAAAAGAAAAGAGCAGTTGGTAATCTTCCCAGGGCCATATTACAGTTCCGAAAGGAAATACAGACAACCAAAGAACTGATGCTAGGATACAGGGGGTTACCTTCAAGCCACAATTAGACTGAACAACACTTGATGCATTGACCCTGCACAGCACTAGAGCCAGTACCTGAAGACACAAAGGGCCTGCAAAGCCCTTCCACGTGTAAGTACAATACTAATAAGAGTTTGGTAGAAACAACTCAATCCAGGGCTCCAGGATGATAAATTCTCCTGATCGCCCCCTAATTTTGGGTGCTCAGCTTGAGACACCTGAATCTGATTTTCAGAAATGTTAGGCATTCACAGCTCCCATTTACTTCCCTTGGCTGCAGGTGACTCAGTCACACAGTACGTCAGAGGGGAAAATAATCCGGGTCTACCTATTTCAAGGTGGGTGTTTGAACCAGAGGACCATTCTTTTACCCACCTTTTTCCTTCGTCAATAAAGCATTAGGAAGTACTACAGCCTGCACACTTACGCAGACTACATATTACAGAGCCTCTCAAAGTGTGAGAGCAACATCTTAAAAGGGATGGTCTTGTGGCCTACCTCCTCTCTGCTTCATAGTAACACAAGCCACCTCACCTCACCTTCGTGGTCATTTAACATCTTTACGGCAGCTGCTTAAGTAGAAGAATAAATGCTTGCCAAGTAACTGTGGTATTTGCTGCCTTTAATGCAATATAGTAGCTGGAAAAGAGAAAAATTAAGAATCTGATGACAAGCCACCACAAAGTGTTCTGTGGTCTGCTGATTGTCCATGGACCATTGTTTGGGAGCCAGTGCAGCCACCTCTAAAACAGAATACAGCCTCCATTCGATAAACTAGCAATTCTGTGCAGCAAAAGGAATTTAGGCCCCCAGAGCACATATATCCAAATTCCAGTTGTGCCTGGACACTAACACCCACATACTTTTGGGAAATGCCCTGGGTCTTAAATAATCCCAGGTGGTCAGAACGTAGGATTTCTCAAGGCGATGAGCATAACCACAGAAAAGATTTTTCAGGAGTTGTGGTGAAATTTGTCTCTCTCGTAACTGACCAAACAGTCATGACCACAGATTGCAGGATGACAGAGACCTAAATTAAGATTAACATTTTGAACACGTGGTAATATAGATTGCCTGGATATCTCTTCCTTATCAGCTGGTAGGTTGCTATGGGGAAGCACCATATATGTAAGGCCAGAAATGTGGCATGCCTATTGTTCACTTAGAAATGAAAATAATAAATACCTCAAGTTCAAAGTGTGACAGTGTGCTAATTAGTTGAATAAAAGGATCTTGGGTGGAGTAGCGGGGGAGAACTGAGGACCTGGATTACCTTACTCTCCATCCTTAAATAGGATTTGCATATGCCAGATCCTTTGTTTCCTAGTTTGAACCTCCCACCCCCAGCTTCTCGTGGAAAAGTACAGAATTCAGGATGGGTTCTAGTATCCGGTGGCATGGTCACATGCCTCTGTAGGGCCCCTGTAGCCATTCTTCATAGGCTGACCCACACATTCACAGGAAGACTAAGCTCTTTTACAGTCCATTGTCTCTTGCTGATGGGCCATCAGCACTGTCTGGGCTTTTTCATTGTTGTACCTGAAGTGTTAGCAGGGGGCATCACCCAAAGTAACATAGTTGAAATATAGTCAATATTCCTAATTTCAAATACAGAAATGATATGTGCATACAAATAGGACAGTCATATTCAGTAAATTATAACCTTTCCAATGATATTTCATGAGCCATCTTGCATAAAGTATATCTCAGTTATATCATATCCATATCATAAGCATATTTTCATAAAGAATATGGAATGACATCACATGGACAATAACTGCATATCCGAGGTTGGAAGGCACCTCAGCCCACTTCAATGCTATTGCAAGCCTTTCTTGAGAACAAACCATACGCAAGAACCCCAGTTCTGACATGCCTAGGTCTCTCCTATAATCATACTCACCAATATCACAGACCCTCTGATGCTAATTAACTCTGCAAAACCTGGAAATTCAGTCAGAAATCAGCTTGCAAAGCAAACAGCTGACATCTCAGCTCCTCCTGGGTGAGCTCCATGCTGGTTTAATACAGAAAGTAGTGACAATTCCCAAGGGTACTGGGATGCCCATAGCCGTTTCCCAGCACAACCTTCAGGTCCTACAAAAGTTCACAAGTTGCCATGCAGCCCCACAGTGCACTGATGTAGCAACAGTTGGGAGCCCTGTAGGTGGATGCACTGTTTGCCATATGGTTGTAGCCATGCTGGTCCCAGGATATGAGAGACACAAAAGATATTACCTTATTCACCTTATTAGACCAACTTCTGTTGATATGAGAGAGAGAGAGAGAGAGAGAGAGAGAGAGATGCTTACAACCTACACAGACTTCAGGTCTAAAGAACAATTTGGTGTAGCTCAAAAGCTTGCCTCTCTCACCAAAAGTTTGTTCAATAAACAATATTACCCCACCCACCTTGTCCAAGGATGCGCTGGACCATTTTACAAAGGGCAGGCTGATGAATAATAAATGCAGTCTCACTGATCTCTCTCACAAACAGCAGCCATCTTGATGTGACTCACAGGAAGCATCCTCGCAAACTGTGGGGTGCACTTTATTGAAAGCATTTAGTACATAGAAAGCATAGAAAGCTAATTACATTAGCTACATATGCTGTGCAGGGTAAAGTACCCTGTACTCTTGAAGTAGAGGGTTAGAAAGATGTGTGATGGGCAGATGAGAGGCCAGAGGTGAGAGAATGTGGTAAGATGGTGGGGTCCTGGAAATTTTACTGTTGTGTAGGGCTAGATATCTTAGCTGCCTTGACTCAAGCCATTTTTACTGACTTCGCTTCACAGAGAATCGGTCTCACGCACCCCTCTCCAATTTTTTCGGTTAAGAAAACAGAGCCCCCTGCCCCGGTCACAGCTAACTGTACCCATCAGCAGCTGGCAGCCGTTACAGCAGCTGTACTTCCTGTCAGGAGGGGAAAAAAGCTTTTGAAAGAGGAAAAGGTTGTTGAAAGCAGCCAACCTCATTTCCCGTGCAGGCCCAGCCCACGGACCAGCCAGACCAAAAAAAAAAACCACCTGTGTTTTCTGAGGTGGCATGAGGCAGCTGGCAATTCTGCAGGACATTAATAGTTCTTGGGGTATGGAGGTCTTGGAATCCCCATTTAGTTATTCACTAGCTAAAATTACTCCTCTAAAGCGACAGATGTGTATTTCCTAGACATCTACAAAGGCAAGAGCCAGGACATTGTTTCACTCCGCTTTAGGACAAGGAGATGGAGGTAAAGGGAAACAAGAAGTACATTTTTAATCTCAAAGGTTTAAAATTTTTTTTTTGCTAAACTGGACATAGTAGTGGCACAAAAAAGGTACTACCAGTTGGGCTTCCTCCACAAAAATCCATGACAGTGCCCCTGTATTATTTACACAGAACTATACATGTATATGGATGGCACTTGAACAAAAATATCCCAAACACAGCCATGCTCCCTGACCCAAAGACCTTAACGTATGTTATAATTTTAATTTCACCCTTGAATACCACAACTCTTCAATTCCCCTCTCAAGGCCCACTTCTGTGATACCTAAGAGTTATGAGCCAACTAAGGGTGGCTAGGTTGAAGGGTAGTTGGCAATAGCCAATGTGTGTTCATTAGAAGCCCTAAATGATTCAGAACCATTATGTTATGCACTTAGCTAGCTCATATAAATGTGTGATTTTATCATCATTATGCTCAGCCTCCCTCTCTTTTTGCACCTTAATTGTAAGGCCTTTGGGACGGGGATTGTGTCCTCCCACATGTGCTAGCTGCTGTTTAAACACTAGGGTCCCCACCTCGACTGAGGCCTTTGAATGCTATTGCAACATAACTACTCAGATAATAAGATCAATTACAAAAAAAATAAAAAAAGTAAAGACTATTAACACTTCTACTGTTCTGGATCAGCTGTTCTTCTTTGGAGAGCAAATATTGTCCTCACTACAAAACTGGAGCAGAGTAAGTGTCCACCAGCTCAGCCATTTCACTTGTGAAGTAAATAGAATATGAATTCAGGTCTCTCTCTTGGTAGCAGACACTCATTTACCATAGTCATTTTCTTAGTACGTTTCTTTGGAACCCAACTAACCATATCTCAACCCAACTAACTAGATATATATTACTTTGGCATACACTTAATTGCTACTCACATGCTACAGAAGTAGATGCATGTTCTCCGGAGAGGCAAGGGGTAAACCAGCCTACAGCAGCTATATGCTGGAAGTAGAATAGATGTGGGCAGACGCCTGTCTGAGGATTTCCATAAAGGCTAAAATGAAGCTCTCAGTCATGTCATGAGGATAATGCAACATCCCGGTTTGACTACCAAGGTACAGTCTATGGCTCCAGGGGACTAGATTGAGAAGCTTATGGAGAGGTGTGTTGCCTCCACACAGTCTTCCTAACAAAAAGATAAAGGCAACAGAATACTTGGAAGGAGTAGACTCATTACGAACCAGTTGATAAGGGAACAGCATCTGTCTCTCACTAACCCAGGAAGACTCAATTTTGTGACCTACAAATGGAGCCCCCACCTGCTTTTACAGAGCGAGTCAATGATAATAGGTTTCAGAGTAGCAGCCGTGTTAGTCTGTATTCGCAAAAAGAAAAGGAGGACTTGTGGCACCTTAGAGACTAACCAATTTATCTGAGCATAAGCTTTCGTGATGCAGTGAGCTGTAGCTCACGAAAGCTTATGCTCAAATAAATTGGTTAGTCTCTAAGGTGCCACAAGTCCTCCTTTTCTTCTTTCAATGATAATAGTGACTGCTGCGGCAGGCAGTAGAGACCAGAGCACTAGCCCCCACTCCAACAACTCCAAGGCCTTCAGACATTTCACATCCAGTTACCTAGGGTACTTCTTCCCCAACTCTCCTCCCAGGTGTTGTCGTCGCAAAACTAGTTTTGTAGAGAAGATTACAGGGGAACGACTGCTTAAATAGGTAAGCACAGTCCACATGAACTAGTCTCTTTGCTGAGAGAGGAGGAGGAAGAGGAGTTTCAAGAAACAGTGAGATTACTTCAGAAAAATATTAAATATAAAAATATGAAACAAAATGCAATGCAAGCCTCTGCTCAGTTACTTTATGTTGTGTCCCTTCCTTCTACCCTTTGACTCTGGGTTGTCTGGTTAGACTGTAAATTCCTTGGGGCAAGGAAGGGCCTGACTTCATACATATATAAAGCAAATACACCCTTTTTGGCCCACACACCCCCCACCAGATTTCCACCCCAATCCACCACCAAAGTCAGTCGGTCTGGGCTTTGGGAAAGGATGATGAGATGAGCAATCTCACACTTCTCTTTGTATCAACAGCTCTTATGAGACATCCTGCAATTCAGGGGGAAGCCATGATAAGTCAATATATGTCCACTATCAGATTCTAAAGAATGTGGCAAAGTCTCAGAGCCAGTACTGACAGAGAGGGTGCACCATTGGGACAGAGACTTCCATTATTACTTGGACAGGTGCTGTGACAGCTCCAATATGTTGCACAAGGCAAAACACAGAAGTGACATTGCTGCAAGAAGCGTAAGAGCTCTCCGCAACAGGAAAACACACAAGGCAGGATGCACTTCACCCCCTCAAGCAATTTTTGCAATCTAAGATGTCAGTGCCACCACAAATCATAGAAGTGACAGATATTAATAAAATCAAATGGGCAGTTTTATCTTCTTGCTGTGACATACCAGCTTTATCTGACCTTTTCAGCTGCTCTTTATTCTTTCAAGCCCTACTAAAATCCTTCTTCCACCCCAGCCCCTCCTTCTACTGTTGAGTATAAAACTTCCTACCATGGCAGAGAGGCTGCACCATAGTTGTACAGTAGCTGCAGAGACATTGTAACTAAGCCAAGAAAGTCCTGTTTGCTACTCTCCCATTTAGGGGACTTAAGTCTAGCAGCAAGCAGCTCAAAGGAGCATAAGCCGTGCTAGAACAAGACAGTGTTAACCCCCATCAAAAGCTACCCAATTCCCTATTTTCATTAAATATAACTTATGATGCAATGTTATTAACACATACACACAATTTTGAGGCCGAGTAAGTTTCCATAAAGGTTTGGTCTGTGTTTAGAAGAGGGGAGACCTTCGGACAGCCAATCCCCTGTGCACTAACACAGTTACACTATCTACTTTGCAAACCAGGTCAGATGTACTTTGCAGTGTGAAATCTTGGGCAAACTATAGCTACAGGGTACTATCCCACAATTCTCAACTGCCACATCTTGAATTAGGGGAAGTCCCTCCCTCACCACAAAGTAAAGGCTGTAGGGGCAACACTGCTTCAGAAGTACATGTCATACATGTTTAGAAAACAAAATCAATTCACCCAGCCACGGGCGCTTATGTTTGGAGAGCCACGTGTTTGAATAGCTGCACCTGTATGTTTCTGAGTGCACAACACAGCCTGCTCTTCCTATCTGGTTTGGAAGTAGGCACTTCGCATTGGTTCTTGACGTGATGCTGTGCATTATGGGATTGCCTAGAAGGACCCACTAACTTCTGAAGCAAACTGTAATGTCCTGTCCATGCTACAATTAGGTTTAAAATCATCTAGACCCTCATTTGAGCCCCTCAGCCATGGTTCCGTAATACAGTAACTCCTCACTTAAAGTTGTCCTGGTTAACCTTGTTTTGTTGCTGATCAATTAGGGAACATGCTCGTTTAAAGTTGTGCAATGCTCCCTTATAGAGTTGTTCGGCAACGCCTGCTTCGTCCACTGCTTGCAGGAAGAGCAGCCCTTTGCAGCTAGCTGGTGGGGGCTTGGAACCAGGGGGTACTGGCAGCCCCCCTATCCGCTACCCTAAGTTCCCTGTGCAGTGGCAGCCACTCAGCAGGCTACCAATTGCCCGCAGTTCAGCTGTCCCTCCCCCCACCGCCATGTGCTGCTCCTGTCCTCTGCCTTGGAGCTGCTCCAGGGAGCCTCCTGCTTGCTGGGGGGCGGGGGGAAGAGGAGGAGAGAGAGAGAATAGGGAGGCTAATGTCAGGGTGTCCTCCTCCCCCCTGCTCCTGCCCCCCACTTACCCCATCTCCATAGAGCGGGGCGACGATGGGACATGACAGGGCTCAGGACAGAGGGAGCTTGCTAGCTAGCTAGCTAGCAGCAACTTCTGTCTCAACTTGCTGAGATCTACTTAAAAAGGCAGTGTACTTAGAGTGGGGTCAGTGTACTTAAAGGGAAAATGCACCCCTCTCTCTCTCACACACACACACACAATGCACCCCTCTCTCTCTCTCTCTCTCTCTCACACACACACACACACACGGTGTGTTTCTCTGTCTGCCATTCTGTCTCGGCTCCCTCCATTCGTGCTGCCTTGTAGAGCGTGAGGCTACATTAACAACCATGTGTTAACCCTTGAGAGCTCAGCCGAGAGCTAGTTCATCATTTAGCAGTAAGGCATTCCCTGGGAAATATCCCACCCTCTAACATCACCACCTCAACCAAGCTTCACAATCATCATTGCCGTGTACAGTATTGTTTGTTTAAAACTTATAGTGTGTGTGTGTGTGTGTGTGTGTGTGTGTGTGTGTGTGTGTGTGTGTGTGTGTGTGTGTGTAAAACTAATATCCTGCTTCAAGCAGGGAACCCTAGTCAACCGTTTCCACAAGCCTACATAACCTTCTCCTTGAACATGCTAACTGGGTCATAACTAGCTTATTAAACAGAACATTTCGACTGAATGGCTGAGCAGGCCATGGAAGTTCTTTCTAATATCAAATCTGAATTTCCTCTCACTCAGCACTAGCTCATTATCCGTTTCAACCCCAATGACTCTAGTATGATTTTTTCTTTCCTTGCGCTGTTACCCTTCAACTGTTACTTTGGAGTTCTCTTATACAAAAGTTAAGGAGAGAAAGTGGGGTGGGGAGAAGAGTTGATTCTTTATCTGCTTAGTCTCTCAAGAACTTGCGGTATCTTGGCTGCTTTTTCCCCAGCCCATTACAATTCATGATCAATGGAATAAAAATACACAAATGGGAAACATGAACACAGCCCAGTTTCTGCACTGTGGCAGGTTAACAGCTGGACAGATATTTAGATAGGTTACAAACAAATCACAAATCTTGCCAGCAACTTAGTAGCAAAGCCAGTGCAGTGACTGAACACAATGGGTCACACATGCAACTACAACAAAAACTATGCACCTCCACAGTGGTCATTGTTAGACTACAACTTTACCAGGTAAGCCAAAATGGAATATCCAGTCGAAAAGGAGCATAAGTCATATGGCTTTAAGAGCTGTATCTTACACCCCTTCCTACACGTACACTCATGCACGTGTTTAGAACTATGAGCCAAAGTCCAAAACAGTCAACTCTTGGCTGACTTCACCACACAACTGCTGTTTCCACAGGACCTTCGGAGACGTGGGCTGAGCTTCTCGCAAACAAGCCTGTCCTCATGCATCAAAACTCCAGAGAGAGATTTTTCAGATATATTATTGGACTAAAACTGAATTAAGTAGTCAGAGTCATTTACCCAACTACTGAGTTTCCTCTTCTAGTCAGAAATGTAATTGATTCCTTTTTTTTTTTTTTTTTTAATTTAAAGCCACACAACAATTTCCAAGGGAACAGGGCACCAGCAAGCACTTTGTGTTTACTTTTAGAGCCTACACTGTAGAAAGTTTGGATGGTGCACATGGCTTGTGTTGCAGATTTTACATCTATGTCTTCAATGATTGATCTATATCTATGCCTGCTTCTAGATACACAGCAATAAGGGCAAGTTGATCTGGGCAACAAAACTACTTTAAATTTTTATAGCATCTTTTGAAAGCAAAATTGCAGTGACTAGGTAAGTCACCAAGTTAAAAAAAAAAAATCAAGAAATATATTAAGTGGATTTTGAGACAGAACCATTTTAGAAACTTATCAGTGTTTTGCTAGCTCTGTAATAGAGCTTAGCATCAGTTCTGACTACAGATGCCCAGGACTAAGGCTAAGATTTTGTCACGGAATCCGTGACTTCCAGAGACCTCTGAGACATTTTCAGCTTCAGCCCTGGTGCTCCCAGCCACTGTGTGCAGCGGGGGAAACCTCAGAGCCTAAGCAGTGGAACGTGTTGGACTGTCCACCCTCCCCATTTTGTCAGAGTTATTTTTAGTAAAAGTCAAGAACGGGTCACAGGCTTCCGTGAACTTTTGTTTATTGCCCGTGACCTGTCCCAGACTTTTACTAAAAATATCCATGACAAAATCTTAGCCTTACCTATGACAGATACAGCTGAATCAGTGCTGAACCCTGTTTGGCTGCAAGCGTAGACAAAGGCAAACCACATTCAGCACTGTTTCTGTAGCCATAGTTATTGAAACCTGCCTCTTCGGATACTACAGACATCCTCCCACTCAGACATTTGGTAGCAGTCTAAGGAATGACAGAGGGTGAAAGTGTAAAACACATGTACACCTACATCTCTCAGGTCCAGGCAATACCTCCAGAAACTCACCAGAGACCAACTCCCTCTATTACACCTCTGTTGCTGCTGAATATACTTTTGTCTCAGGCCTGGTCTACACTACAATGATTTGCTGGCATAGGAGTGTGAAGCTATGACAGCAAACCCCGTAGTGTAGGTGCAACTATCCTGACACAAGAGTGCTTCTGTTGGCTTAGACAACGTTTGGGGAGGTGGTGTAGCTAAACCAGCAGAACTCCTGCCAGTTTAGGCTGCATCTACACTATGTAGCTCTGCCAGCATAGCTATACTGACCAGAGCTCTGTGGCGTACACAGGCCCTTAGCGACCCGCCAGAACTTAGCTGTGCAGCTCACAAGGAAGTCAAGGAGTAAGCAGAAGCCCATTTAGTCTAGGGCTATCTCTACACTAGGAGAACTTTTATTGATATAGGCATCGGTACACTATACCACCAAAGCTTTCCTGGTGTGGATACAGCAATGTCAGCAAAGCTGCACTTTGTACCAGTCCCCACAAGTGAACAAACTATACCAGTGATAGATGCAGTTACACTGGCAAAACTGCACTACGAGACTAGGGCTTCCGCCACCACAGCTCTGTCAGTCAGGGATCACCAGTCTTCATCCCCCTGACAGACATACTATACTGACAGAAGTCTGTAGTATAGTGGCCAAGGTACGCAAGAATCAGACTATTTTTTTCCTGGGATTTCACAGGTATGAGATGTTTCTGAGAGTAAATCAACACTGCTGGCAAAGAGGTGGGGGCAGGGGAGAAGACCTCATCCCCTGCAATCCAGTCGTTCTCCGGGATGGTAAAAACTGAATTAGCAAACCACCTTCTCACATACATCAGTCTCAGGTGAGTCTGGCATCGGAGTTTCTCATGTATGCTCAGTGGAATCTAATTTTATATGGGATGGGGAAAGAAAAGCTGGGATCCTTGCCGAACTGGTTTTCCCCCACAGGATATTGCAAAATGCTGTGAAGTGAGTGTACCTTTTATTAGCCAACGACAGGCTAAAGTAGTAAGAGAAAAACAACCCAGCATGCGCCTCCATAAATACATGGTAAATATTTGCTCTTCTTCCAAGCATATGAGCCTCATGAATCCTGTGTCTCCATTACCGTTACAGCGCTGTGCAGCCAGAGAAAGAATCTGCTGCTGCCATTTTAATGCCTATTAACCATTAAATCAGTGAGTCAGATGGCATTTCAGATTGGTGAAGTACTAGCAATGCTTACTTCTGCAGGACCAGAACAGTAACAACATTAGTAAGTCACCAGAAAGGCTTACCATCTCAGTCCTTTCCTCTGAGAAGCAGAAGGAAGTCCTGGCAAAATTAAATAATAAAACTGGCTATGTTGGGAACATTAAAAGTATGCCCTTAATATTATTTTAAAGTGAAATTCTGATTAGCGAAACTCTTCATTTGGGCTTGAATAGCAATTGTTTCGGTCCTTAGACATCAGCTCACAAGAAAATATAGAACTGTGTTGCAGGCTGTCTGAAGGCAGTATCACACGGTGTTACGGCTTGCATTACATGTTTTGTGAGTCCCCAAAAAACACTTTACAGTACTTTAAGCTATATTGAAAGGACTAAGGTGCAGCCCCTTCTTGGGTGGAAAATAGCAACAAGCCACCAAAGACAGGAATTAAAAATCAAATCAATTTATGGAGGCAGAAACTCAACTACCTAGATATGGGTTTGGCCAGGATACCAGGACTAAAACCACTACAAAGAGCCATGCAGTTTGGATGACCACAATTTTCCCAAACTTCCATTTTAAATCTCTCCAGTGCTGCTGGAGATGCCCATATCATGCTGGATCTCTGTAATGAGTCTAAGGGAAGAGTGTCATCTATTGAGGCATCAACAGCTCTTCCTGTACCCTTCTGGATTTTCCTTGGAGATCTCCTGTCCACATACTGACTGGACCTAATTCTGGTTTGCTTGAGATCACAGCAAAAGTTTTCAGTTAGGTGAAAACTAAGCAGGGCAGAGAAGTGTCCTTGCAGCAGCCTAAACGTGGTTCCAACGAAGGTCCACTAAGAGGATACCCCTGTCAAGATGTCTGATGTGTTCCCCATACGTAGCTGTACTGCGGCAGCTTTGTACAGTAGAACCTCAGAGTTACAAACACCTCGGGAATGGAGGTTGTTCATAACTCTGAAATGTTCGTAACTTTGAACAAAACGTTATGGTTGTTCTTTCAAAAGTTTACAGCTGAACATTGAGTCAATACAGCTTTGAAACTTTACTATGCAGAAGAAAAATGCTGCTTTCCCTTTATTTTTTAGTAGTTTACATTTAACGTGTACTGTATTTGCTGGGGAGGGAGAAGAGGTGTCATCTCCACTGCTGCCTGATTGTGTACTTCTAGTTCCAAATGAGGTGTGTGGTTGACTCGTCAGTTCGTATCTCTGGTGTTCTACTGTAGTTTTGTTTTGCTTTTAGCACGCTCGTGGACTTTGCATATAGTTCAGAGTATTTCTGCTCTCTGTCAAAGCCCTTATTGTTATCAAGAATGTTGCCAACTACAGCAGCTCTGTCTGCTCACATTTCATGAGAGGACTCACAGGTGTTGCCTTTTCTATGGTGTTTCCTGTGCTACTTATTTTGCTGGGGGAGGAGAGGTACTGTTGTCTCTCTGGGCTTTCTAAACACAACGCTACTGTAGAGAGAGTGAATAATTAAAAGAGCGTAACCCAGCTCCCTGCTGCTCTGCACAAAAGACTGTGCCAATTGAGTCATTCACCTGTTCTAGACAGTTGGCCCACTTTCAATCACCAGGGCTGGAGCAATTTATCAGTTCCTTGTTCTGTTAGGCAGATGGACCTTGAAATGAAATGATTTCTAAAGGAGAGAACTGCTTATCAGGAAAAGCTTTTTCCACTGGTGAAGCTTATTTTTCCCTCCCTCTGTCTCCCCCCAAAATACAGCCTCTCAATAGGGTCCCCGAGCAGCCAAGTTTAATTTCCTTGCCTGAAGCATACTAGCCTGAATGCAGGGACTGCACTCTGTTACTGAGAGCCAGAGCTCCTCACGTGAGCAGGGATGGGGAGGGAAACCTTCTCTAAACCAAAGCTGGAGGACCTCACTTCAGTCATCTGGTAGCAGGAAGGTAGGAGTCCAAAGTGCAGCTCCGTACCTCTTCCTGGCAGCTTTCACACCCACACCACAAGATCCCATAGTTACTTTTCTGATCAGAAAGGACCACAAGAAACCACAGTTAGTTTCTGGTGAGAAAGGGAATCTGAGCCAGTCATTGGCACTGAGCCTGACAGCTTGGTAACAAAGAGCAAGGAGTTGGAAGGAATACCTGCAGCCAAGAGATTTCCTGATGGCTTAGCATAATGGATTTACTATGTATTCAGCCTTCATCCTCATCCCCTGTGACTCAAACCAACAGCTAAATTTGCAGGAGAAAAATAAACTAAACTGTAACCTTCGAGTCTTTCCCTCCAGATCTCCCACATTTGTAGATTTGTTCATCAGCACCTCTGCACGAACCCTGTTATCCCACTACCTTTGCTCTCCTATGCTGAATTCTTTTCCATTGCCTTCACTTCTTCTTGTCTTTACTGACTGCTGTTCCCTTTGCTATGGCCTTCGTAAATCCCAGATCGTCAGGCTTCAGCATGTGCAGACTGCTGCAGCCTTTCCTCAGGTGTACTAAGAGCATCAACATCATCATCTGTAAGGTGGCAGAATATGGCTACAGATTCCCAGACTGTAACTCCAACCATAACGAAATGCAGAATGTGAACACTGATTCACGGTTGTAGGAACACTTTCTTCAGACATCCCAATAGCCTCCTCCTTTGTGCAACGACAGTCATCTTAATGACTAACTTGGTTTTGAATGGTTATAATTGACAAAGCGATTCCTGGGTTAAGCATGACCCACAGATCTATTATTGTTATTATAATTATTTGTATTGCTATAGTGCCTAGAAGCACTGTGCTCAGTGCTGTACAAACACAAAACAAAAATGATGGTCCCTGCCCCAAGGAGCTCAGAGTCTAAAAGTAAGAGAGACAACAGGGGACTAGTCAGAATGATGGGAAGGAAAACCAATGAGACAATGGTCAGCACCACAGACTGCGGTTTCAACACTCCAGCTGCATATAAAAACCTTAACAGTTTTTTAGCAATGTAGTGACTGGAAGAAAAGCTCAGTGTGGCTTGAAAGCCTGTCTCTATCACCAAGAGAAGTTGTTCCAATAAAAGATATTATCTCACCCACCTTATCTCTCTAAGGTTTTTGTAGGCATCCTGGCAAAGGAGAGTAGTCAGGAAGATAAGGTAGCTTTGTGGATGTTTATAGGGAGCGCCTCCCAAGGATGAGGGGCAGCATGGGAGAAAGTGCTTAGTTGAAAATTTGGCAAGTGGGCGATGGAAGCGGGCATCTCTGGCATATTGGACGTGGGAGTCTCTCTCAATAGTGAATGACTGATGATAGGAAGGGTGGGGATAGCCCCTGAAGGGCCTTGAAAGTGAAGACAAGTAGTTTACATTTGAGGTGACCGAGAAAGGAGAGCCAATGAAGAAATGCAAAGAAAGATGAAGAGGGGTGACACTCTCAAAATAACGAGCTAAGAAAATTATCTTGGCAGCATTATTCTGTATGAATACGAGTGGGACAAGACTGCAGTTGTCAAAGCCTGAAGAGAGGATAGTGCAGTAATCAAGACATGAGATAATGAGAATCTGAACAAGAGTTTTATGATCCTTTGGCAGTTGTGGAAGGAGATGAAAATTCACTCCCTGATCCGACATATAATCACATCTATTGCCAAATGACCAGATTTCATTGATCTGGATGGAATTAAGGTTTTGCATACATATAAAATGAGTACGGGGGGAGGAGGGGAATCTACCACAGGAACAGAACAATGTAGCCTCAAAAGTAAAATATATATCTGAACCCCAAGGAATTCAGAGGTAGCTTTACTCAACCCCCCACTCGCAAGTAAGAAATTATTGAAAGGCAGAATGAAAAATGTGGTTTTAATCTGAGAAGTGACAGAAAGAGGAACCTTCTCACTCAGCAGAACTGATCCATATGCGTACACCTGATAATAATAATAATAAAAAAAATAAATAAATTTAAAAAAACACCCACCAAAACAGGTAGCTACTTTTTACTTCTGTTATCTCTGCTATGGCAGCCCAGCTAAGATAGAGTGAGCTGGATTCAGCTACTTTTTGTGTATGAACAGAACCGATCACTAAATTCCAGTCAGACATTCACCTGTAGTCTAAGTCAGTGGGGTTTCACAGTGGTCACTGGAGGGTCTAGTTTGAGCTGCAAATCTTTATTCTTGAAGATGTAGGTTAGGACTCCAATACTGCAAGTTACAACATGCAGAGCCCCACTGACTTCAGTGGGGCCCTACATAGGTGCAGAAGTCTTCCTAGATGTTGTAACTTGAAGGGCTGAGGCCCAAGTTTGTACAGCTATAATTTAGGTTACAAGTAAAAATGTTCTAAGTACCTTGGATATGGAGCCATTGTGACAAACACACAATGCCACCAGTGAGTAGAGGGAAGGAGGTTTTAATTAAAAAAAAAAAAAAAAAAAAGGAAAGGAAAGGAAAGGAATATTCAGATTCTAGACTTTGACTACTTTAACTGTACCCCAGAACCTCAATGCTGCCTTGGGTGGCAGATTTACAAGACACCCTCTGTATAAGGCAGATGCAAATCTGTGGCAATTCTCAATTATTCAGGATACCTTGGAGGTTTATCCAAGAATGCTGGTATCTGGAAGCATCTGAACCCACATCCACCATGGTTTATTTAGTAGAGTACATATAGCCTACTTGCAAGAATATACAGGATTTAACCTGTCCACAGCTGCAAGGAGCCTTGCCATTGGATAGTATATTTCCCATTGTCCACCGCAGGGAGAGGTGATATCTGCCAATGCTTAGTCTTATTACCTTGCACCTTGGGAGCCCAAAGGCTGCAACTCTTCCTACTGTCCAAGTGTTGGTTATAACAAAGCCTTATCACCACATATCTTGTAAGTCAGGGGTGGGCAAACTTTTTGGCCTGAGGATCACATCTGGGTATGGAAATTGTATGTATGGTGGGCCATGAATGCTCGCAAAATTGGGGGTGGAAATGAGAAGTTAGGGGTGCAGGAGGATGCTCTGGACTGGGACCGAGGGATTCAGAGGGGAAGGGGGGATCAGGGCTGGGGCAAGGAGGAGGGCAGGTGTGCAGGCTCTGGAGGGCGCTTACCTCAAGCAGTTCCCAGAAGCAACAGCATATCCCCCCTCTGACTCCTACACAGAGACGCAGTCAGGAGACTCTGCACACTGCCCCGTCCACAGGTGCCACCCCTGCAGCTCCCGCTGGCTGTGGTTCCTGGCCAATGGGAGCTCCAGGTGTGGCTCTTGGGGCGGGGGCAGCGTGCGGAGCTCCCTGGCTGCCCCCATGCGTAGGAGCTGGAGTGGGGAGGGGCGGGTCATGCTGCTGCTTCTGGGAGCCGCGCAAAGCGGGGCAAGCCCCCAACCCCGCTCCCTAGCGGGAGCTTGAGGACCAGATTACAATGTCTGGAGGGCCTGATGTGGCCCCCGAGCCGTACTTTGCCCACCCCTGCTGCAAGCGATGCCATACTACATTCTGAGCCAGCCTGTCCCCGACAGACACTCAGCTGTGCTTTAGGTGACTTGTGTCAAATCCTTCAGACTAAGTTGCACTGATCGAATGGATTTCCTCCCTCTACAGAGATTACAGAGCGAACGACACAAGAAAAAGCTATTTAGTTAGCATCTGAGGGGAGGAAAAAAGCTGGTCAGGTCAGTCCAGCCCATTCCAGTTCCTAGGAAGCCCTGCCCAGAACGTTTGCTCCCATGCAGTGCTGATAGTCCTAAGTGAGATTTTAAAAAAGGAAGGCAGAGGCAAGTTAAAAGTTGTGTGTGATCAGTTACAGCAGTTCTTTCCAGCCTGTTGTGGTTCAATGTTTCAGACATTCTGTTTTGTGAGAAACAGCAGTGCCCAGTTTAAGAGAGATGAAAGCAATTTTGGCTCATCCCGTGTAATACAGTTGAGGACAGTATGGCTGATTCTCCTTTTCCTCCCTCAACTCACACTCTGTTCTGGTACATTGTCCCCTCAGCAGCCAAGCCCCAGACCGGGGACCTAACCAGAAAAGGATTCACTTTAAATGGATCGTTAAAAGGAGCTGTTTAAAAATTCTTTACACTTTTGAGACTAAACACCTCCAAATTTTATGTATTTTGACAGTCATTATCTAGTTTATTTTTCACTCTGTACGCAGTTTGTAAGGGCAGGAAACAGTCTCACTGACAGACATGTCAGACATTGAACTAATACTAGGGGATTTTCTTCCATGCCTTTGCTCGACTTGGACTACTAAACTGACCAGTTTCACTTCTTGGTAACACAGTCACATTGCATCAGCACAAGGGACCCAAACTCAACAAAGGAACATTTACAGGTTAAAAAGCTTCATATTGACAATTTTTAAAATCTTATTCAGTTCTGAAACCTTTTATAAAAAAACCCCCACCCATCTCCACTTAGAATTGAATATATTTTAATGGCCCTAAAACTATGGGAGAGAGGGGCCAGCTGAGGGGTTTGCGGATTTATACTAAATTGATATAAAAGTGAGGTTTAAATGCAGCTACATTAGGAGTTTGCACTGGTGTAACTAGTTGGATTTAAAAACCAAGTTAGTTAGAAAAGTTGCCTGAATGTAATAGTCTCCATCCCTTAGCGTAGCTGTGCTTTACAAAACCTGGGAAGTGGTGGCAGCATGCCCTGTGGGCCTGCTCCAAAGGCCACTGAAGTCAATGGGAGTGTTCCCCTGGCCTTCAGTGGGGTATGGATCAGGCCCTATCTGCGCCGCGGAAGGAAATGACTGAAAATCTGGTGACTCATAGCCCTGGTCTACACTAGGACTTTAGGTCGAATTTAGCAGCATTAAATCGATGTAAACCTGCACCCGTCCACACGATGAAGCCCTTTATTTCGACTTAAAGGGCTCTTAAAATCGATTTCCTTACTCCACCCCTGACAAGTGGATTAGCGCTTAAATCGGCCTTGCCGGGTCGAATTTGGGGTACTGTGGACACAATTCGACGGTATTGGCCTCCGGGAGCTATCCCAGAGTGCTCCATTTTGACCGCTCTGGACAGCACTCTCAACTCAGATGCACTGGCCAGGTAGACAGGAAAAGAACCGCGAACTTTTGAATCTCATTTCCTGTTTGGCCAGCGTGGCAAGCTGCAGGTGACCATGCAGAGCTCATCAGCAGAGGTGACCATGATGGAGTCTCAGAATCGCAAAAGAGCTCCAGCATGGACCGAACGGGAGGTACGGGATCTGATCGCTGTATGGGGAGAGGAATCCGTGCTATCAGAACTCCGTTCCAGTTTTCGAAATGCCAAAACCTTTGTCAAGATCTCCCAGGGCATGAAGGACAGAGGCCATAACAGGGACCCGAAGCAGTGCCGCGTGAAACTGAAGGAGCTGAGGCAAGCCTACCAGAAAACCAGAGGCGCGAACGGCCGCTCCGGGTCAGAGCCCCAAACATGCCGCTTCTATGATGAGCTGCATGCCATTTTAGGGGGTTCAGCCACCACTACCCCAGCCGTGTTGTTTGACTCCTTCAATGGAGATGGAGGCAATACGGAAGCAGGTTTTGGGGACGAAGAAGATGATGATGAGGAGGAGGTTGTAGATAGCTCACAGCAAGCAAGCGGAGAAACCGGTTTTCCCGACAGCCAGGAACTGTTTCTCACCCTGGACCTGGAGCCAGTACCCCCTGAACCCACCCAAGGCTGCCTCCTGGACCCAGCAGGCGGAGAAGGGACCTCCGGTGAGTGTACCTTTTAAAATACCATACATGGTTTAAAAGCAAGCATGTGAAAGGATTACTTTGCCCTGGCATTCGCGGCTCTCCTGGATATACTCCCAAAGCCTTTGCAAAAGGTTTCTGGGGAGGGCAGACTTATTGCGTCCTTCATGGTAGGACACTATACCACTCCAGGCCAGTAACACGTACTCGGGAATCATTGTACAACAAAGCATTGCAGTGTATGTTTGCTGGCGTTCAAGCAACATCCGTTCGTGTGTTATCCTCAGGAGAGTGAGATATAATCCATGGTCACCTGGTTGAAATAGGGTGCTTTTCTTCAGGGGACACTCAGAGGAGCCCATTCCTGCTGGGCTGTTTGCCTGCGGCTGAACAGAAATGTTCCCCGCTGTTAGCCACAGGGAGGGGGGAGGGTTGAGGGGGTAGCCACGCGGTGGGGGGAGGCAAAATGCGACCTTGTAACGAAAGCACATGTGCTTTGTATGTAATGTTAACAGCAAGGTTTACCCTGAAAGAGTGTAGCCAGTGTTTTATAAAATGTGTCTTTTTAAATACCACTGTCCCTTTTCTTTTCTCCACCAGCTGCATGTGTTTCAATGATCACAGGATCTTCTCCTTCCCAGAGGCTAGTGAAGATTAGAAAGAAAAAAAAACGCACTCGAGATGAAATGTTCTCCGAGCTCATGCTGTCCTCCCACACTGACAGAGCACAGACGAATGCGTGGAGGCAAATAATGTCAGACTGCAGGAAAGCACAAAATGACCAGGAGGAGAGGTGGCGGGCTGAAGAGAGTAAGTGGCGGGCTGAAGAGAGGGCTGAAGCTCGAATGTGGCAACAGCGTGATGAGAGGAGGCAGGATTCAATGCTGAGGCTGCTGGAGGACCAAACCAGTATGCTCCAGTGTATGGTTGAGCTGCAGCAAAGGCAGCTGGAGCACAGACTGCCACTACAGCCCCTGTGTAACCAACCGCCCTCCTCCCCAAGTTCCATAGCCTCCACACCCAGACGCCCAAGAACGCGGTGGGGGGGCCACCGGCCAACCAGCCACTCCGCCACAGAGGATTGCCCCAAAAAAAGAAGGCTGTCATTCAATAAATTTTAAAGTTGTAAACTTTTAAAGTGCTGTGTGGCATTTTCCTTCCCTCCTCCACCACCCCTCCTGGGCTACCTTGGTAGTCATCCCCCTATTTGTGTGATGAATGAATAAAGAATGCATGAATGTGAAGCAACAATGACTTTATTGCCTCTGCAAGAGGTGATCAAAGGGAGGAGGGGAGGGTGGTTAGCTTACAAGGAAGTAGAGTGAACCAAGGGGCGGGGGGTTTCATCAAGGAGAAACAAACAGAACTTTCACACCGTAGCCTGGCCAGTCATGAAACTGGTTTTCAAAGCCTCTCTGATGCGTACCGCACCCTCCTGTGCTCTAACCGCCCTGGTGTCTGGCTGCGCATAACCAGCAGCCAGGCGATTTGCCTCAACCTCCCACCCCGCCATAAACGTCTCCCCCTTACTCTCACAGATATTGTGGAGCACACAGCAAGCAGTAATAACAGTGGGAATATTGGTTTCGCTGAGGTCTAACCGAGTCAGTAAACTGCGCCAGCGCGCCTTTAAACGTCCAAATGCACATTCTACCACCATTCTGCACTTGCTCAGCCTGTAGTTGAACAGCTCCTGACTGCTGTCCAGGCTGCCTGTGTACGGCTTCATGAGCCATGGCATTAAGGGGTAGGCTGGGTCCCCAAGGATACATATAGGCATTTCAACATCACCAACAGTTATTTTCTGGTCTGGGAATAAAGTCCCTTCCTGCAGCTTTTGAAATAGACCAGAGTTCCTGAAGATGCGAGCGTCATGTACCTTTCCCGGCCATCCCACGTTGATGTTGGTGAAACGTCCCTTGTGATCCACCAGAGCTTGCAGCACTATTGAAAAGTACCCCTTGCGGTTTATGTACTCGCCGGCTTGGTGCTCCGGTGCCAAGATAGGGATATGGGTTCCGTCTATGGCCCCACCACAGTTAGGGAATCCCATTGCAGCAAAGCCATCCACCATGACCTGCACATTTCCCAAGGTCACTACCCTTGATATCAGCAGATCTTTGATTGCGTGGGCTACTTGCATCACAGCAGCCCCCACAGTAGATTTGCCCACTCCAAATTGATTCCCAACTGACCGGTAGCTGTCTGGCGTTGCAAGCTTCCACAGGGCTATCGCCACTCGCTTCTCAACTGTGAGGGCTGCTCTCATCTTGGTATTCATGCGCTTCAGGGCAGGGGAAAGCAAGTCACAAAGTTCCATGAAAGTGCCCTTACGCATGCGAAAGTTTCGCAGCCACTGGGAATCGTCCCAGACCTGCAACACTATGCGGTCCCACCAGTCTGTGCTTGTTTCCCGAGCCCAGAATCGGCGTTCCACAGCATGAACCTGCCCCATTAGCACCATGATGCATGCATTGGCAGGGCCCATGCTTTCAGAGAAATCTGTGTCCATGTCCTGATCACTCACGTGACCGCGCTGACGTCGCCTCCTCGCCCGGTAGCGCTTTGCCAGGTTCTGGTGCTGCATATACTGCTGGATAATGCGTGTGGTGTTTAATGTGCTCCTAATTGCCAAAGTGAGCTGAGCGGACTCCATGCTTGCCTTGGTATGGCGTCCGCACAGAAAAAAGGCACGGAACGATTGTCTGCCGTTGCTCTGACGGAGGGAGGGGCGACTGACGACACGGCTTACAGGGTTGGCTTCAGGAGGCTAAAATCCACAAAGGGGGTGGCTTTACATCAAGGAGTAGTTCAGGCAGGACTTCACGGAGGGTTCCAATAAGAAATGGTGCACCTAAGTTATTGTTCTTATTGGAACAAGGAGGTTAGCCTGGCCTCTGATTGATACATGGCTAGATCTACCTCGCAGCACCTTCTCTGTGAGTGACTGCAGTGTGACCTAGAGGAATGAGTCCCCTAGACAGGGGAGGAGGCAAATGAGTACAAAACAAATCTGGTCTATTTCTTGTTTTGATCCACTCCATCTATCTTTTACATCTTTGGCTGGCAGCAGACGGTGCAGAAGGACTGCTAGCCATCGTCATCTCTTGCCTGCCCGGCAGAAGATGGCACAGTACGATTGCTAGCCATCGTCATCTCTTGCCTGCCCGGCAGAAGATGGCACAGTACGATTGCTAGCCATCGTCATCTCTTGCCTGCCCGGCAGAAGATGGCACAGTACGATTGCTAGCCATCGTCATCTCTTGCCTGCCCGGCAGAAGATGGCACAGTACGATTGCTAGCAATCCGTATTGCCTGCCTGCTCACCATTAGACGGTTCAATACGACTGACTGCAGGACTAAAGAGAATGACCTGGTCAAGTCACCAAAAATTTAGTCCCTGCGCCCATGTCTGCCCAGGCGCTCCCAGCCGACGTGGCCAGGAGCACCTCGGACATGACGAGGACGGCTACCAGTCATACTGCACCGTCTGCTGCCAGAAGGCAATGGGTTGCTGCTACTGTGTAGCAATGCCGTACCGCGTCTGCCAGCACCCAGGAGACATACGGTGACGGTTACCTGAGCGGGCTCCATGCTTGCGGTGGTATGGCGTCCGCACAGGTAACTCAGGAAAAAAGGCGCGAAACAATTGTCTGCCCTTGCCTTCACGGAGGGAGGGAGGGAACGGGGGCCGGACAATATGTACCCAGAACCACCCGCGACAATGTTTTAGCCCAATCAGAGTGCTCCATTGTGACTGCTCTGGACAGCACTCTCAACTCAGATGCACGATTGTTTGCCGTTGCTCAGACGCAGGGAGGGGCGACTGAGGACACGGCTTACAGGGTTGACTTCACGGAGGGTTCCAATAAGAAATGGTGCACCTAAGTTATTGTTCTTATTGGAACAAGGAGGTTAGCCTGGCCTCTGATTGATACATGGCTAGATCTACCTCGCTGCACCTTCTCTGTGAGTGACTGCAGTGTGACCTAGAGGAATGATTCCCCTAGACAGGGGAGGAGGCAAATCTGGTCTATTTCTTGTTTTGATCCACTCCATCTATCTTTTACATCTTTGGCTGGCAGCAGACGGTGCAGAAGGACATATTGCCTGCCTGCTCACCATAAGACGGTTCAATAGGACTGACTGCCGGACTAAAGAGAATGACCTGGTCAAGTCACTAAAAATTTAGTCCCTGCGCCCATGTCTGCCCAGGCGCACCTGATCGACCTCACACAGGCGACCAGGAGTACCTCGGACATGACGAGGACGGCTACCAGTCGTATTGTACCGTCTGCTGCCACAAGGCAATGGGTTGCTGCTACTGTGTAGCAATGCCGTGCCGCGTCTGCCAGCACCCAGGAGACATACGGTGACGGTTACCTGAGCGGGCTCCATGCTTGCGGTGGTATGGCGTCCGCACAGGTAACTCAGGAAAAAAGGCGCGAAACGATTGTCTGCCCTTGCTTTCACGAAGGGAGGGAGGGAAGGGGGGGACTGACGATATGTACCCAGAACCACCCGCGACAATGTTTCAGCCCCATCAGGCATTGGGATCTCAACTCAGAATTCCAATGGGCAGCGGAGACTGCGGGAACTGTGGGATAGCTACCCACAGTGCAACGCTCCGGAAGTCGACTCTAGCCTCGGTACTGTGGAAGCACTCCGCCGAGTTAATGCACTTCTGTGGGGACACACACACTCGAATATATAAAACCGATTTCTAAAAAACCGACTTCTATAAATTCGACCTTATTCCGTAGTGTAGACATACCCATAGTTCCAAACAAGCCATGAGATGCTGCTGCATTATTTGAAAGTAAAATACAGATAACGCTTTGCCAGAGATCATTGGGAAGAATTTGCACCACTCCGTTTAATCCAGCAACTAAGTCTTGATCTCAGGAAAGCCTCTGTGAACAGAGGGGAAAAAACACTGCAGAAAGAGCTGCAAGGAAAACTCCTTTCTTGATCAGTTCAGCCCTTCAGGAAATGTTTGAAGTTTCTACTTTTCTAATTCAAAGAGCTGGAGGCTTCAAAACAACATTCTCTGTTCATCTGAGCATTTAGAGGACAGGGAGACAGGCAAACAAAGTGGTTTTCCAGGAGGTGAAGTTTTCTCACTAATATAAAATAATAGTCTGTGCAGCATCATTGCCCCATGAAAGCTGGAGTTCTCATTAGCTCACATAGGCTCAGAAGTTTCCCAGCCCAAGCTTTGCTTCTATAAAACCACACTGCTTTCAATCACTCCTTCCTCTTGCAAAGACATGACAAGCCTAACCCTAGCTAGATTATCAACACTATGCTACTGTATCAGGATGAGGAAATTAATTTCAACATATGGGGACAGCAGAGGAAGTTGATGAATGTTTGGAGGGCAAGAGTTTGAGCTACAATGGCTAAAGTATTGGAGACAGCATAAAATTTAAGCCCTGGGCACACTTGGGATAAATCTGTATATTCCTTAATTTGCCCGTTTTAGGAAGCAGTGTTCAGGAATTTGCAAAAATAAAGGAGACTGCAAAGAGAGTAGGCAATGTAAACTGAGAAAGGTTAGATGTTGAATCCGTGATCTCAAAAGTTTTTTTCCAGCTTTTGACCAAAAGGGGTCAAAATCTTCTTTCATGAGTCATTTTCAATAAATCAAAAATCTTGAAGAATGTATTTGGTCAAAAGCTGGAAAAACTGAGATCCTAGATCTTTATTAAAAGCAACTAATCCACTATACAATCTTTGGTTTCATTCATTTTTCTTGATTAATCTTTCTTTTGTGTTCGGTTCCCTTAGACCAGTAGCTCTCAACCAGGGATACGCAAAGGTCTTCCAGGGGGTACATCAACTCATCTAGTTTTAGAACAGGCTACATCAGTGGCTCCCAAACTTGTTTCGCCGCTTGTGCAGGAAAAGCTCCTGGCGGGCCGGGCTGGTTTGTTTACCTGTCGCGTCCACAGGTTCGGCCGATTGCAGCTCCCAGTGGCTGCGATTTGCTGCTCCAGGCCAATGGGAGCTGCTGGAAGTGGCGCGGGCTGAGGGACATACTGGCCACCGCTTCCAGCAGCCCCGCATTGGCCTGGAGCAGCGAACCGCAGCCACTGGGAGCCGCGATTGGCCGAACCTGTGGACGCAGCGGGTAAACAAACCGGCCCGGCCCGCCAGGGGTTCTCCCTGCACAAGCAGCAGACCAGTCTGGGAACCTGTCATAAATAGAAAGGGAAGGGTAAACCCCTTTAAAATCCCTCCTGGCCAGAGGAAATCTCCTCTCACCTGTAAAGGGTTAAGAAGCTAAAGGTAACCTCGCTGGCACCTGACCAAAATGACCAATGAGGAGACAAGATACTTTCAAAAGCTGGGAGGAGGGAGAGAAACAAAGGGTTTGTGTGTCTGTCTACATTTTGTCTTTGCCGGGGATAGACCAGGAATGAAGCCTTAGAACTTTTAGTAAGTAATCTAGCTAGGTATGTGTTAGATTATGATTTCTTTAAATGGCTGAGAAAAGAATTGTGCTGAATAGAATAACTATTTCTGTCTGTGTATCTTTTTTGTAACTTAAGGTTTTTGCCTAGAGGGGTTCTCTATGTTTTGAATCTAATTACCCTGTAAGGTATTTACCATCCTGATTTTATAGGGGGGATTTCTTATTTCTAATTCTATTTTTATTAAAAGTCTTCTTGTAAGAAAACTGAATGCTTTTTCATTGTTCTCAGATCCAGGGGTTTGGGTCTGTGGTCACCTATGCAAATTGGTGAGGCTTTTTATCCAACATTTCCCAGGAAAGGGAGGGTGCAAGTGTTGGGAGGATTGTTCATTGTTCTTAAGATCCAAGGGTCTGGGTCTGTAGTCACCTAGGCAAATTGGTGAGGCTTTTTACCAAACCTTGTCCAGGAAGTAGGGTGCAAGGTTTTTGGGAAGTATTTTGGGGGGAAAGACGTGTCCAAACAGCTCTTCCCCAGTAACCAGTATTTGTTTGGTGGTGGTAGCGGCCAATCCAAGGACAAAAGGGTGGAATATTTTGTACCTTGGGGAAGTTTTGACCTAAGCTGGTAAAGATAAGCTTAGGAGGTTTTTCATGCAGGTCCCCACATCTGTACCCTAGAGTTCAGAGTGGGGGAGGAACCTTGACAGAACCACTGGGCTACATAAAAAGCTCTAGCAAAGTCAGTACAAACTAAAATTTCATATAATGCTTTTTTAATATTGCTCTATTTGCTTACACTGAAATGTAAATACAATATTTATATTCTAATTGATTTATGTTTATGATTTTATATATGACTATATGGTAAAAATGAGAAAGTAAGCAATGTTTCAGTAATACTGTATGTGACACTTTTGTATTTTTATGTCTGATTTTGAAAGAAAGTAGTTTTTAAGTGAGGTAAAACTTGGGTGTAGGGAATCGATTTTGAGTTCTCTTGGGGTGAGGGACATTGCAAAGATTGTGGGCAGGAATTTATTTGGGTTATGAATCTTGGTCCCAGGCTGGAGGTGGTGACAGCAGGTTTTGGTCCAGCAGCAGCAGTTGGGGAGGCTGCCCATATTATAGAGAATTTCAGGAAATCCCTGCTATACTCCAATATAAATTTGGAATTGTCCACTTTTCCCCAGAGGATGTATAGCATTTGTTCCTAGTGGTCAGATATATCTGACACTAAAATGATTCATAGATATTAAGGTCAGAAGGGACCGAAATGATCATCTAGACCGACCTCCTGCACAACGCAGGCCACAGAATCTCACCCACCCACTCCTGCAAAAAACCTCTCACCTATGTCCGAGCTATTGAAGTCCTCAAATCATGGTTTAAAGACTTCAAGGAGCAAAGATCACTAACCCCTCAGACCAGATATTATTTTGTCACTGATACAGGACTTAAAATGCATCTTTATTTTATCCCTGCATATGATGAAGCTTTGAAGAATGTTTGTCTTGGATCTAAACAAGACATTTAAGCTCAGGGGAATTTTTAAGTCCTTACTCATAGGGAAAGTGCTGGAGCTCAGCAATAGGCCTACCACAGCTTGGGTTTAATAGCACACACGGCTTACAGTACAATCAGTTCCTGATGAGACATGTTGGAGGATCACACAAGATCTTAGTGGAGGGCAATATTTATGCCAGTCACAACTGTCTTGTGCAAGACATTACCTGGAATTTGTTTAAGAGTTCTGGTGCAACTAACATCAATGTCCAGGTTTCTTTTCAAAACCTCGCTCTATTGAAATTGCTTGGAAATCACAAATCACACACCACAACAATACATTTGTTCATTCACCCCTCCTCCCCACTCCTGCCTTGAAGCACAGACTTAGAGCAACTCAGAAGTGACCATCTGTAATCAAAGGGTTAGAAGAAGCTAGGATTAGATTGCACCATTAAGCAGTTTTATAGCACCATTGGGAAGCTCAGGTCACTGGCGACGTGTTCAGATGAAGCCATATGCAAGTGACTCTTTGCCTCCCATTTCTAGGCTGAACAAAATGAGAAGCAGCCAGCACAATTTTCCTAAACAGACCTAGGAGATTCTTAACAAACTAGACATAGTTGTCAAACAACTGTGACCAAGAGGCCACACCACATGGCAAAGCCTTGTTGGATAGCAGATAACAGGAACTATTTAAGGAGTACAATGGAAGGACACTGGAGCAGTTGCAAGGCTGACCATAAGCCACAGAAGCTCTCAGAAGCTAACAGCACCAGAACTCCCCTTGCTAGGCACCAGAGCTCTTCAGTGTAAACACACCCTTTTCTGAAGCAGAGAGCTGTAATACAAACCAGATGCTAGAGGGAATTTTCTTCCCAGTCTGCACTAAATTTAAATACTAAGCTCCTCTGTTGCCAAAATTGCCTAGATCTTAAAGGGTCTCTGCAGCACTCATCTCTCCTCCTCCCGCCCCCCACTTACCCAAGCTTAACTGAGTACTGAGACCCTATTAAGGCCCAACAACAACCTTCATTTATCTTTGTGGTGCAAGTGTGCTTCATGAGGTCTTGAAGAGTAGCACCTAGGACTCTAAATTAATTAGTGCTGAGAGCAGAGCTTGCTTCACACCTTCAAAACTCAGTTTCATTGGCATGTCACTTAAATGCCAAGAAACCCACCGCAGGTAGAGATTGAGAAATGCACGGTAGGATCATCTAGCAGGGGAGGGAAGGTGAAAGGTGATTCTTCTTCTTCCCCACTCCCCTGAATGGTGAAAGGTGGTGCTTCTCCTGAGACACTGACTGCTCCAACCAAATAGATATAGATGTAGATAATAGGTTATTAACTTATGGGGCAATTTACATGTGGTCTTATGCCCTAATGCAGAAGAAATATACAGGTCTCTGGTATAGCTGCACACCTGGTCATATCACCTGCCAAGAATACCACCTACCGTTAACTAGAAAGGTTACCTTTAAGTTTCTAATTTTTTCTACTTCGAGGTACATCCCCCTCCACACCCCTATTACACATCAGGTTTTGGAGGGAAAAAGACTGGAACCAAGTTCAGTTTGAGGCCTACACATTCTCACCCAGGGATAACAAAGAATTGGGCCTCATTGGAAGAGTTTTACTATTAAAATAGACCAGGACTGATCCTCAAAGGGAAACCCTAAGTGTTTTTGACCAACAAGTCAACCTGGGCACGCTGTCAGAAACAGTTCAAGAGCCTTCCCAGATGAACTGACCCAGAAGTTACTCAATTGGTATCACACCATAGGATATGCTTTACAAGCAAATTACTGAGTATCCAAAAGTTGGCAGAATTCTAAAAGGAAACATGAACCTCTTAAATGTCAGGAAAGAAAGACACCCTGTGATGGGGTAGACTCCCCACACTAGCCCTGCAAGAGCTGAATTAGGCCAAGTGAGCCCAATCAGCTAATTAGGCTGCAGGGGAGATTTAGGCTGGAGTAAGCTAATTAAGGACAGGCTCACCTGTGCAGAAACAGGCAGGGCCTGTATAAAGCCAAGTAGTTGGCTGTAGAGAGGGGGGCTGCTGCTGGGAAAGACTGCAAGGAAGTAGGCTGCAGTTACTTCATGAGTGGAGGGAGTTGGAGGCTGGCAAACCCAGAGATGGAGGAAGCCAGATATGTAGGAAGATGCCCAGGGCAACAATAGCAAGAGGTAGGTCTGTGGCTGCTTGCTGTAGGGTCCCTGGGTTGGAATCCAGTATAGAGGTTGAACCTGGATTCCCCTAACAGCCACTGGAGCTTGGCAAAGGTGTTTGAGGCACCAGACAGACAGGAAGTCTGAAAAAACTGAATTCCCCAGAAGAGGAGGACCTTAGTGATCTGGCCTGAGGGCCAAGCCATGAAAAGGAGACTGCAGTTCTTGGAGTGACCAGGGCAGCAGAGGGAGACATGACAGAAGATGACAACACTTAAGGGAGAGTGCAAGCTGGCAGAGCTAATCCCCAGGATGGCCAGCAGGAGGCACCACTAGCAGCGAATGGAGCTAGTGACACACCCACAAACTACTAGCTTTTAAGTGTAAGAGCTTGTTTACACCATACGGTAATGCACCCTATGGGGTTATGATTTCAAAGTGCACAAATATGTATTAAATTGGTCTGTGTTAGGGTGACCAGATAGCAAGTGTGAAAAATTGAGGGGGGGGGAGGGGAAATGGCACCTATATAAGACAAAGACCCAAATATCAGGACAGTCCCTATAAAATCAGGACACCTGGTCACTCTAGTCTGTGTAGACCCTGCTAGCATGCACTAAAGGTTCCCTAGCATGCTCTAACATATCATTGTTTGAAACAGCACTACAGCAGTATTTATGTGGACCTGTTAATGAGCACATTAGTGCACTTTAGCAATCACACCCCTGTAGTGCGCACTGCTGCTCTGTATAGACAAGCCCTAAGATTATCATTGCACGCCTGTGGTTGCAGAAGCGTAGTGATATAACGGAACCGAACAAATCCAAAGGTTATGCTAAGTCAGCAGCTCTCCCCACAGCAGAGGTAGAACCGTGCTCTTAGAAATTCATAGGCCTTGCACACACACTGCTCCATGGACCAAACAAGATTGAAAATTATAGTGCATCAGACTTTTGATTCACTAAATTTATCCCTCTCCCATTCACCATGTGTCAAACCCCATTTTCAATTTAGTCACCAATAGATTTTTCAATACTTTGCATATGCTTCCTGATTCCATTAAAAATTGGCCATCCTTCTCTACAATTGATAAAATTAAGTCACTAAGAACATTATGGGTAATATGAAATTTCAGAAAACTGCATCAATGTTTGCACATTTTCTTACATACACTTCTATTAAACTCCTACTTTATCCCAGTCCTTATTGAAATTCATACCTCACCACCAAAGCCAATTCAACCAATTTACTGCTTTGAGAAAAACAGAGGAAGACTTTCGAAGGCACAAATGGGAATTCGTTACCCAACTTCCAGTGAAAGTTGGATGCCTAACTGCCCTGTGTGCACCTTTGAAAGCCTCCCTCCTAAACACCATGATTCTTCCTAGTTTGATATTTCTGTGCCATTGCTCAGAGTATAATTAGTATTAAGTAGGGCTGTCAAGCGATCAAAACAATTAATCGTGATTAATCGCACTGCTAAACAATAGAATACCATTTATTTTTGGATGTTTTCTACATTTTCAAATATATTGATTTCAATACAAACACAGAATACAAAGTGTACAGTGTTCACTGTATATTTTTATTTTTGATTACAAATATTTGCACTGTAAAAAACCAAAAGAAATAGTATTTTTCAATTCACCTAATACAAGTAATGTAGTGCAATCTCTTTGTCATGAAAGTTGAACTTACAAATGTAGAATTAGGTATAAAAAACTGTATTCAAAGATAAAACAATGTAAAAGTTTAGAGCCTGCAAGTCCACTCAATCCTACTTCTTGTTCAGCCAATCGCTCAGACAAACAAGTTTGTTTACATTTGCAGGAGATAATGCTGCCCGGCTTCTTGTTTACAGTGTCACCTGAAAGCAAGAACAGGCATTCTCATGGCACTGTTGTAGCCGGCGTCACAAGATATTTACATGCCAGATGCGCTAAAGATTCATATGTCCCTTCATGCTTCAAATCACCATTCCAGAGGACAAGCATCCATGCTGATGACAGGTTCTGCTTGATAACAATCCAAAGCAGTGCGGACCAACACGTCCATTTTCATTATCTGAGTCAGATGCCACCAGCAGAAGGTTGATTTTCTTTTTTGGTGGCTTGGGTTCTGTAGTTTCCGTATCAGAGTGTTGCTCTTAAGAATTCTGAAAGCATGTGCCACATCCCATACCTCTCAGATTTCGGAAGGCACTTCAGATTCTTAAACCTTGAGTCAAATGCTGTAGTTATCTTTAGCAATCTCACATTGGTACCTCTTTGCGTTTTGTCAAATCTGCAGTGAAAGCGTTCTTCAAATGAACAACATGTGCCGGGTCATCATCCGAGACTGCTATAACATGAAATATATGGCAGAATGCAGGTAAAACAGAGCAGCAGGAGACAGACAATTCTCCCCCAAGGAGTTCAGTCACAAATTTAATTAACGCATTTTTTTTTTAATGAGCATCATCAGCATGGAAGCATGTCCCCTGGAATGGTGGCCAAAGCATGAAGGGGCATACAAATGTTTAGTGTATCTGGCACGTAAATACCTTGCAATGCCGGCTTTAAAAGTGCCATGCAAATGCATATTCTCACTTTCTGGTGACACTGTAAATAAAAAGAGGGCCGCATCATCTGCTGTAAAGGTAAACAAATTTGTTTGTCTTAGTGATTGGCTGAACAAGAAGTAGGACTCAGTGGACTTGTAGCCTCTGAACTTTTACATTGTTACATAACTGCACTCAAAAACAAAAAAAAAAACAAAAACAATTTACATTTGTAAGTTGCACTTTCACGATAAAGAGACTGCATTATGGTACTTGTATGAGGTGAATTGGAAAATACTATTTCTTTCGTTTATCATTTTTACAGTGCAAATATTTGTAATAAAAAATAATATACACTTTGATTTCAATTACAACACAGAATACAATATATATGAAAATATAGAAAAACATCCAAAACATTTAATAAATTTAAATTGCTAGTCTACTGTTTAACTGTGTGATTAAAACCATGTGATTAAAAAATTTTTTAATTGGGATTAATTTTTGAGTTAATCGCATGAGTTAACTTCAAGTGACAGCCCTAGAGTTAAGACACAGCCTGTTACCACTAGGGTTGCCGGGTGTCTGGTTTTCTATCAGAACGCCCAGTCGAAAAGGGGACCTGGCGCTGCCAACTGAGCCATTATAAGTCCAATCAGCGGTACAGCAGGGCTAAGGCAGGCTCCCCCTACCTGTCCTAGCTCTGCATGGCTCCTGGAAGCAGCCACCAGGTCCCTGAGGCCCCTAGGTGCATGGGCAGCCAGGGAGGCGCCGCATGCGGTCCCTGCCCAAGTGCCTGCTCCACAGCTCCCATTGGCCGGGAACCACAACCAATGGGAGCTTCTGGGGCAGTGCCTGCGGGCGCGGAGCCTGCCTAGGTACCACAGGGATCTGGCAGCCACTTCCTGGGAGCCACAGTATGTGCCGCTGGGACCCTGCACTCCAAAGACCCCCCACACCCTAACCCCGAGCACCCTCCCCCACCCCAAACACCTCATTCCCAGCCCCACCCCAGAGCACGCACCCCCAGCTGGAGCCCTCACCCCCCCCACCCACCCCAACCCTCTGCCCCAGCCCATAGTCCTCTCCCATACCCAAACTCCCTCCCAGAGCTCGCAACTGCACACCACCACACCCCAACCCTGAGCCCCGTCCTGCATCCCAAACCCCTCATCCCCAACCCCACCCCAGAGCCAGCATCCCCTGCCAGAGCCCTGAGGGTCCCCCCCCCGCCGACCCCAACCCCCTGTCCGGTGAAAGTGAGCGTGGGGGTCAGTGAGCGGTGGAGGGAGGGGCGGCAGATGAAGCGAGCAGGGGGGGCGCCTCAGAGAAGTGGTGGGGAAGGGGTTGGGGCAGGGGTGTTCAGTTTTATGGTAACCCTAGTTACCTCCAAAGTCTGGCAGAGACTTCACCACTGTAGTTATTACTTAGAGTTTTAATAAAGCAAGACATGATCTGCCTGAATTGCATCCATTTTCACCACAGAGGATGTTGGGGAGAGATCTGTCCCCATCATCATCATCATCTTCTTTTAGGTAATGAAGATGAGCACTGCCAGGGAGGGAGGTATCAAAAACAAAAACAAACCAAAAAAAAAAAAAACAAACAAACAAGTGGTGCTGGAGTACAAGATAAGTTACTTCAGACCTGTTGGGTGTAAACTAAGGCCATGTCTACACTACGGGCACTACAGTGGCACAGCTAGAGTACTGTGGCTATGCTGCAGTAGCACCATAGTTCAGGCACTTCCTGTAGCAACGGAAGGAGTTTTTCCATCACTGTAGGAACTCTACCTCCCTGAGCAATGGTAGCTAGGTCAATGGAAGTGTTCTTCTGTTTCTACACCAAGGGATGGGTTGGCATAGCTATGGTGCTGAGGGGTGTGAATTTTTCACACACCCCGAGCACTGTAGCTATGTCAACCTAACTTTTAAGTGCAGGCCAGGCCTCAAATGGCTAAGCTTTGAATAAAAATATGAAATCCCCTATCATACCAGAGGCTTGGAGTGTAACAAGTGTTGTAGCTTTTTTTTTTTTTTTTTTTTTTTTTTTTAAATGCAGCATGCCCTACGGATCATCCCAGGGAAATAAAAGGCAGCAAGCCTTACTTCCATAGCAAGTAAAACACCTCAACAAACGTGATGTGATGGTCATATATTCTGTAAAGGAGAATTGTGCCTCACTACTATTAGCTATTCATATTGCAGTAGCATTTGTAACAGTATTATTCATACTACAGAGCTCCATTGCATTAGGCTCTGATCAAACATATGGGAGGGGAAGAGAAAAGAGTCATTGCCCCAAAGAGCTTTGGGTACTTCAACCAATTAGTGGATAAGTGAGAGCCAGATGTCAGTACACTTGGAGTGTTGAAGAGCCTTTGACTAAGTGACTCACTAGAGATTATCAAATAACTCAAGTACTCAGGGAAACAAGCAATGTCCTCTTTTGGACTAGAAACTGGATAAGACAGAAAACAAGAGGAGGAATAAATGGTCAATTTCCGTTATGGCAAAAGGTTAAACAGTAGGGAACTTTGGGCACACATTGCATGACACTGGTCCTTGTGTATTTATTCATGACCTGGAACAGGGTGAACAGCATGGTGGCAACACTATTTAGATTAGTAAAGCCTAGATAATTCCTACTGAACTTCCTCAGTTATCAAAACTTGGTAATTAGGCAACACCATGACAAATGAAATTCACTGCTGATCAATGCGTAGTGATGCACATCTGCAAGAAAATTTTGATACATCTTGTTGGATTCTAAATTAACTGTGGCCACTCAAGAAGAGAGATCTGGGTATCAGTATGGACAGCTCACCAATTCCTCTGCTTAAAATGCACCAACCATCAGAAAGGCAGACAAGATGTCAGGACTCATAAGAAATGGGCTGAAAAATATCACCAGCAATATTATAATGTAATTGCATAAAATCAAGGATCCACCCTCAGTTGAAGGAACTGTGTTCAGTACGGAACCTCAAAGAACAGAGCAGAAATCAAGCGTTCATTGGGCCCATTGAGATACCAGCATTATCAATGCCTAGTAGTGTCAGGGGGAAAGAGTATAATCATGTGGCATTTGTTCAATATTTCAAGAGGGACAGTTTTATTATTGTTATTAATTATTATTATTGTTATTATTAAGTTCAGGCTCTTGTATTAACCCTGAGCAAACTGCAGCAATGGTTGACATTACAGTTTACATTACCACCACTGCAGTGTTTCTAGACCATTATCCCATTTGCAGTATTTGATTTACATGAAGGTCAACTTTACATTAGGCAACTTGCAGTTGGGTTTATATTTGCTGTTTAAGGCAACACAAAGCAACTCCTCTCCTCCCCTCTCCCCCACCCCTTTCCAAAGGGACTCAGGGTTCAAGCAACAGCTACTGAAATCCACGTTTTCTGTGGACATTCCGGTTGTATATTAACTACAGGTGGGCTTGCTGCCAACAATGGGAGCCTCAAAGCCATCTAAGGGAGGTGCCCCCTCTCTCCCACACATCAAATAGAAATGTTTACTGAATAGCTCACTTTTCTTCACCTTGTACACCACAACTTTACAAGTTTTAAAAAGTTCTCTCACAAGTGCAGTTACCATGTTGGGGTGCCAACATGCATTGCTCCTAAACTTACATTACCACAGCATTGTCTTTTAATGAAATAATACTTGTATTACACTGCATTTTAAAAAACCCTTTGAACCATCAAGACACATTATTTGACAGAACTGAGTAACAACATCTATGACCCATGTGCTTCCCTACTCTTTCTGATTTTTGTTTTATTCAGTGTTAGCTGTCATGTTCGTTATTGAGATTGTGAGCTCTTCAAGGACTGATTGTTTTCTTTGAAGCAGCAAGCACACTTATGAGTACTATAAAAACATTTCATAGCACACAGCAACAATGATATTATATCCAACTGAAATGACATCTAAATTCCTTCTTAATAAGCCTGTTCTATGTAAATAAAGCTACAGAGCTGTTCAAGATGGCTATAACCTAGCTTTCCATCCTGGATGAAGGATAAATAAGGCAACCCCAACCCACAAAGTGACTGTGGGGAGCAAAAAAGACCCCAATGAAATGGTGAATATTACAGCCTTAGAATCCAGAGAGACAGCCCAGCCTGTTCAAGTTGTTCAGCTGCCAGGGCTAGATTAATGCATCGCTGGGCCCTAGGCAAAACATACCATTTCTGGGCCCCTACCTTTTCATGAACAAGCTGCCATACAGTATACTCATCGCGGCTGGACTAGCCATGCTCTGGATCTGCCAGGGCAGGCTGCTCATCCTGCCACTGCTCACCATGATGGAGTGGCAGCTGGGCCAAATCGGAGTGAGTGGCATTGTGATCTGGTGCACAGGATCACAGTGCCACTCAAATTTAGCCTGGATACCCCTCTGTCACGGTGAGTGGTGCCCTGAGCAGGATGAACACTCCCTCCCGGTGGATCCACAGCACGGCCACAGTGAGTGCACTGTATGGCTGGTGAGGGGCCTCCCCCCACAAATTTGGGCCCTTGGCACATGCCTCGTTTGCCTATGCATTAATCCAGCCCTGTTAGCTGCTACAGGTCACTGAATATAAAATGATAAAAAGGTACTGTCCAGTTTCTCCTCATACTGTCACTTATGAGACCTAACCATCAATGATTAAGAGTGATTAGGAACCCCATCATCACAGAGAAGTCTCCCACCCTAAAGCCCAAGGGGAAGATGGTATGCAATCACAGCTATTCATTTAACATCCATCTCTCAGGTTAAGGAACCACATGGGGCATCTACGCAGGCACCTCCCAGGCTATAATTCACTGGCCTGGGGAGGAAGGGAGAAGGTTCCAAAGCTGCACCAAGATGTCAGAGAGGCACCTGCACTTCAGTGAACAGCTCAGCAGCCGAGCACATGAGCTGAGGGCACTTTCAAAAGAGGTCACAGCTAAGCAGGGCTACAGAGCCTTTGGAGCTGCAGCCACCATTGTGGACAGCACTACCGAGAAGGACACGGGACCTAGCAGGACTAAAATGGAAAGGTGGGACTGACTGCTATTAAGAGAAAATATTCAGATTTTACTATCCAAGCAGCACCTTCCCTATACAGCCTTGTGCAGGCAAACTAAGTACATATCATCATCTGACTAATCAAGAGATGTGTTTGCAAACTGCTCCTATCTGCCTGCATCCAAACTGCACAAGTCATTCAGAGAGACAAGGTGGGTAAAGAGATCTTTTACTGGACCAACTACTACTGGACAGAGAGAGACAAGCTTTTGAGCCACACAGAGCTCCTCTTTGGGTCAGGGAAAGGTACTCCCAGCATCACAACTAAATGCAAGGTGGAACAGATTGTTTAACGTATGTAGTTAGCACATAGTGTAAGGGCAGCCTTCAAGTGGCCTGTTGGAAACCTCCTTAGCTGAGCAGGTGAAAACACTTTTCTTAGCTAGCAAACTGGAGGACCAGGTTTACCATTGTTCCCACCTAATTGCTCCCTTCCCTTCTCCTCTCCCCCCAAGTCTGTCTAGTCCCAGGGAAGAAACCTGTCACCTGGTGGTTGCTCAGTCCTACAGCACATTGCCATGTGAGCTCCCTAAAGATGCAGGCATTATCTCAACATCCATAATGTTACATCAAGTGGCTATATTTAAAAAAAGTCTACATGAGCTAACTCTTGATAAGGAGCTCCCTTTATAAATGTGAATGTGTGCTATGGTAGCAGCCTCAAAACACTGCAAAAGTGCTGTGGCACACTGGTGCTTTGAACTGTTTCAGGGGAATAGTGTATTTCTTTCCCCTTGAGGCAGGGAAAAGTTTGTTTGCAGAATTGTTCTCCTCTGAAGCCTGGGATAAGTAAGTGCTCCTTAAGGTGGATATTTTAGTCCCATGAATTGCATTTCTCAAAGCAAGATCAGTTTCTGTGGAGTGCAGAGAAAGGCCTGCTAGACTTTACTCAACCACCTGTGTGCTGCATTAGGAGGTTCTGAATGCTTCCCAACTGCAGTCTGAAAAAAGCCTGTTGGCTCCAAGAGTCCCATTGGCAGGAGAGTGAAGTGAACATGTAACTTCAGTTTCGGGATCTGAAGAAGTGCCATTCCATTGTGAGACTTCACATGCTCTGTTGCTGTGATATGATGTACCACATTCCATCCTGCCAAGTACAGATGACTGAGTCTGTTCCATCTGCCAAACTCCAGTTAGTGGCAACTCTGCTGAAAAGGAATAAAGGCTCTATACTCAGGGCTGATAAACTCACATACCAAAGGCACGGCAACCTTCCCCTTAAGACAGGAAGAAATTGTCCTCCAATACAAGCCTATAACTGCAAAGAAAGTCAGATGGTTACCACCATCACACACCAACAGAAGGATATAAAGTTCCACTTCTGAGGGAACATAGATAGATGGAAATCAGCAAGCAGTGCATATATTCATCAAGAGATTGGCAGAGGTGAATCACTGCTGCTGATTGGGGTGGAGGCAGCAAAGTTGCAAGCACACTGGATATATCTTCAGCAGTTGTACACTTTTAGAAACAGACCACCAAAACGTTGTGAAAGAGATGGGGGCATGGAACTAGTTCTTACAGACTGCTTTGCCATGCAGAGAGCCCAGCGCTGGAACAAAGACGGCAGTGCCAAGGAGGCACAAGCCAAAATGAGAACTGACTGCTACACAGCTGGTGACCAGGAGACAGAGAGCACCCTGAACTTACACTTTGTCTGCATCTTGGCAACCAGGTGCCATGACGGCCTGCACTATTTGACAGGCCAATCAACAAAGATACACCTGAGGTGAGGTCTCCGTTCCCTCATCCTTAAAAAAGCCCCCAGTTTCCACTATTCAAGTTCCATAAAAGCATGTGCATTGAGAGTGAGATTAATTTTTTCTGGAACAGAGAATCGAACACAGCATGCAGGATAGAGCTAGCTAGTAACCATGGCACAAGTTTCCTCTGTAATTATGTTGGCAGTACTGCTGCCCTCCCTCCTCCAGCAGAATCCTGGAACATTCCAAAGGGCTTTGTTTCATTACCACACTAGTCAGTACAGCGATGAGGGTGGAGAAGGAAAGGAAAACAATGATTACAGTAGTAGCCACTACACTGCATGCTTGTACCAGTCCCAGCACAGACAGTTCACCAGCATTGAGAGTTCCCAGGTGTTGTGCTGGGCTGTTACTAGTCCATCCAGGGGATGGGCAGGAGGAGAAATTCAGAATGGGATTTACCTAGATTTTCTTGTAACCATATGAACAAAGAGGGACCCTAGATTTGTTTGGGAGCAATGGTGTCTTGCAAGAAGCAAGATTTCTGAGGAAAAGAATGATCTACAAAAACACACATTTAAATCCAGGAGGGCCAATGCCCAAGTTGCAATCATCCCAATACACCAAACTTAAAAATCTTCTTTATCATCTTTAACCCACCTCTTCAGGCATCAGGCCCTAACAAGCATCAGTCACTGTCAGACTAAGGTGGGAAAGCAAGTTCCAGAGAAAAGGTCCCCTCACTCAAAATGCCCTCTCTGCTAGCTGCTTCTTGTTCACTGCAAGAGTGCCTTCACAGGAGCTCTGTCTCAGTAACCAAGTGCTGATCTGGATTTTTCAGGTTGAGAGCTGGGTGCAGAGGAAAGGTATGTAGTTAGGACTGGGGCTCTGGTTCAGGCTGATCTCTAGATTAGAGACTTAACACATGTAGACTCCATTATAAGGCCTAATCAAACATCAACTAGGCACACGGAGAACATAAAAATCTCACTCTTGGACTATGAAACCAGTGGGTTGTTTTCCTTTATGTAACTTACATTTTACACTTTGTTTCCACTGAATTTCATAATAAATTAAACAAGTTCCTATCATCTTCAGAACACTAGTGTTGTGGCATCAAGCGTCACTCAGTAGATCCTCCACGGGTTCACACTACACTTGCAAGACTGCTAAAGAAGCCCCTTCAACTAGAATGATGTTTGCTCGTCATGAGTGGCTGTTTAATGCAGGTTCCAATACCTTATATCGGGTCTTCCAAAGATGAATGAGCCATAGCCATGTTTCCCCTCTCCAAGGCTGAAACTGCTCTTCAGCTAATTGCTCAATTGGCTCAGTGTGTACAGTCATACACATTCTATGTGATAAAATGGTTCCATATTCAGGCAACAATATAAATGGTGCGGTAGGTATGTGGAAGAAGAAAGATTTAGTAAAATTAGAGTTTCAATTTATTGCTTGGCTTAGCTCTCTCTTTTATATTTCAGTTCTTTAGCTCCAGTGATCCATGCAATTTTTACTGTGCTGCTCTCCATCAGGTATCCATTTTCTGCCTTGCAATTTAAAGCCTTGTCTACTCTAGTCTTATTTCCCCCTCATGTTTCCCTACCTGCAGCACTAACGTAGACAAGGTGCTAGCATTTTAACCACTGCATTGTCTAACTCTGCCCAGACCCAGACTAGATGACATGATGGAAGATACACCAGTGCCTTGTCTACAGTAGAGCAGGCGCTGGTGGGAAATTTTGGGAAAGTGGTGTCTAGTGTAGACCAACCTAAAAGGACTTATCTATGGAGGTTCACTAAACCCAGCACCGCCTTTTTGGCCAACAAGGGCTGGATGAAACTTCCTTCAAAGTTCATCAATGCTGCTCCTTGAGTAACCACAAGAATCACTGCAGAGTAAAGCACTCCTGCCCTACAGCACCACAACGAGATGCTATGTACAGACGCCCCCCCTACTTACGCAATCGTTCCATTCCGGAAAGCCTTGCATAACTCAAATATTGCGTAATTCGGAAACATATATCCATATGTTGCGCTAAAATTTCCGCAACTCGAAAATCCTATTTCTGGCTTATGGAACTTTTTCCGTATGTGTGAATTTGCGTAAGTCGGGTCTTGCGTAATCCGGGGAGCATCTGTACTACAAATAATGACATTAACAGAAAAGGCACCATACATGTAAGGCTGCTAGGAATCTTCACCCAACCATGCTGTTTCAACTCTCCTTAATGCATAAACATTCATACTCCTACACACGTATATAAGCATATTTTAAATCAGTCAGTCATGGACAGCAAGTCACAATACAGCTCATCTGTTTGAAGAGGAGCACCTCACAGAGACATCATCAACTTAATACACTATGGGTTCTGAACTTCGCTTTAACCTGCAGATTCTCCTTGGCAACAGTCGCTAAGCAAAACATTGAGATACAGTTTACAGTCACAATTGGTAGCAGATAACAATTTGGAATATTTGCCAAGCAAAATGTATTGCTGTTGGGTCTTGCTCACTTTGCATATCTCCCCAAACTCTCTAGACCTTCCGCTTGCTGTATTTCCTCATCAGTGTCACTCAGTTTTTTGTTCTTTACCCAAGTGGACTCCTAATTGCATTTCTATTGCAGAAATATCCATGTGTGGGTGTAACTAGAACAAAAAGGAAAACCAGCAAATCCTGGATTCCACCTCATATTTAAAAAAAGAAATAGATAACCCAAATGATAGCACGTTCAACTGATCAGTTATCTGATCCAGCTCCTATGTTTTGGCACCTGCTTTCCTGACACGGGAAACTAGCTGAATGAGGCAAAAAACCTATCAAGGAAGGGGAAAATTAAGATAGTGGATAACTAAGCTTTAATTACCATTTGGAAGTCAAAGATGTGATGGTGTGTGGAACTGAGAAGCTTTTTTGCCACTTGTTTAGGAAAACTTACAAATTCACCCCTTAGATAGAGGTCATCCTAAGCTTCTCACAATAAAAAATTAAAAGATTGCTTTATAGTGCTCCACAACATTCATCATGGATTTGTTAAATACAGGAACTTGTGATGGTTTCCATAAGCCCATATGGTTATGTACTTCTCCTGTAACAACTTGATCTGGTATAGGTCTACTTCATTACACTGGACTTACAGATTTTCAAGTCGCTACATTTTTAAAATGTGTATAGTATGACAAGCTGTGTCATGGGTTAGTAGTCAGAGCAGAGGAATGGAAGCCAGGAACTCCCATGTTGTCATCCTGGCGATGCCAATTCCTTAAGTTGATGTAGGAAAAATTATGATGTGCCAACCACTTTAAGTGTCTTACAAGATGTCGTAACGTTTCGGTTAGTTTAAAAACAAACAGGCAGTTTTAATAGAACCGATAGTCACACAGACAGAGGAGGATTTCAAATATGTGCTAAGGGCAGAAGCCATCTCCAGTTCCCCACTCCCTCAGTTCTGAAAGCTTGCTACACTCCACTAACTAATAAGGTGAGGGAAAGCTGTCCCCATTGGCTCATACCTTTCAGAATGGGGGTCCAATGAAAGCAAAGCTACAGTGAAGATAAAGGACAAGAGGAGGACGTAGGCCTCCCTGTAAAGTTAAACCTCTTTCAGCCCTTCTTGGTCTCCAAAACTGGACCTCCACACCCAATGCCAGTTTTTAAAGCCAGTTGTTTTCTACTTGCTGTCTTTGTGCTGCAGTGTGTGAAAGCAGTTTAGATACAGTGAAGCACAATGGTTTGACTTTATAGTGAGGCCTACACATCCTCCTTTTGTAGTTATGTGGAGTTTTTAGGGACTGTAATACCCTTCTCCACAGATACCATTGGACTGCCTCCACCGCTCTCCTGCCCCAGTGATACAGCTACTTCATAAGAGATCAGACTGACTCCGATTATCCTTTATATTTTAAATTAGTCAGTTATGGGATGCTCTCTCTTCATTGTAGCTTTGCCTTCACTAGGCCTCCATTTCTCTGAGAGACAGACCATCCCTGTAAATTGGTATTTCGTTCTGCAGTTGTCTTAGAATAGTGTCTCAGCCATCAAGTCTTAAAACTGCCTTTGAAACAAAGCTGGATAATGTGGATCAAGTTCATTCACATTGCAACTCATTGGCTTCAGATATACAGCTGGGATGAATTTGGCCCACAGCATTTTATCGCTCCTAGTAGCCTCCAGAAACATCCATTTTCTACTGTGCTGGTTACTCCCTCCAAGAGGCCAGGGAAAGGAGCTGGTCTCTGCAGTAGAGCTGGTAGTATAGGGTATGGACTAATGGGATCACCAACATGGAATTCACACATTGTTTCAGGGGCTCTAAATTCTAATCTGTTTCTGGATCTGGATGCCAACCCTGATTTCAAGAGAAGTATGCAGTAAACAGAACCTTGTTGCATAATACATGCACTTAACCCTCTTTGTGTTGGCAGAGTTGTACCATTGAGGGACTGCACAGGAAGTAGCAAAACAGCATTTGTACACGCCAAGCAGTCTACGGTCCTCTGTTTGCCATCTCCTGTGGAAGAAAACTGCCATGTGAGAGAACTGCAAATAAAGCCTTCACTCACAATTGCTCCCCACAGACTGCTTATTCTGTGGCATATTCCACTCTGGGCTCATGCCTAGGGATCTGCACCAGCCATCACCACATTAGAGGACAACACAAATGCTAATGTGCAGATTCAAAAGGTGCAAGAGAGAGAAAATCAGATAAGTGTAATTAAATCTCATACCTGGCAGGTTACTGGCTAGGTGCTTTGGGAGCAAGAGCCACAATGGTCATGGCTTTTCTCTAAAAGCAACAGGCATGGATTGCATGCAACAAGGATAGATAAGTAGTGGCCACTACCCAGGGCTGGTTCTAGGGGTGGGTGAACAAGGCAGTTACCCTGGCACCAACTTCCAGGGAGTGCAATACTGCTTGGCTTTTCCCCCCCGCCTCCTAGCTCAGTATCCTGTTCCGGGGTGCATCCAGACTCGTGAGGGGTTGTGTCATCACCTGCCCTGCAAGCCTGGGTGCCTCACGATTTGTGGCTGTAGTGCCCAACATGGGCCCCATGCAAACAGAATGCAGGTTTACACCCTGTCTGTGTATAGCTGCAACCTGCCAGCAACACACTGGCTTCCACCAGCCTTGGTTACCACTTGCAGGTTACCACTTGCAGACCCCCATGCACTCCCACTCCCGGATTTTCCTCAAAAGCACGTGTTCTGCACTGTCTAGCCCGCTCCTGGACAGTTCAGATATTATAGATCCATTGCCCCTGTAAGGGGTCAAATACACAACAGTTTGCTACCTTAGTTGGAGTTACCAAACAATTCAGTTTAAATACAACACTGGATTAGTTTTGATTAAAGAATAAAACAAGTTTATTGAACTACAAAGAGATACACCTGTACTCAAAATTTAAGGCATTGAAGTCAGACATGGTTACAAGAGAAATAAAGATACAACGCTTCCTAGTAGCTAAGACTTAAACTAGACTTGGTTCAGGGTGAAACCCTTACCACATGTTCCCAGCAACATAGCTGACCAAATTCTCAAGTCAGGATCTGCCCCCAAAGTCCAGGTTTCCTTTGTCTTCTCTGGTGAAAGAGCAAGAGAGATCTGCTTAACCACACCTACCTAATCAGGACTATGTGGGTCTGAATATGTGCTACCAACACAGTTCAGGGGGAATTCATAACTGTACATTTAATATTGCTATATACATTTCACCATGAGTTTAAGTGATAACTCACAAGGCAGATTTTGTACAAAGATTATCACAATAGCATGTACGGTGTGAATATGGTGCATTTGGTCTCAATAGGCCACGGGCGAGGAGTGCATGCCAAAAATGGTTTCCTGGGTGGAAAACAGCTAAGGATGTACCTGCCACTCCCTGAGACATGGCATCTGTCAGTCATACCAGAAGTCTGATCCAGTGCAGCAAATCCTATGTTAATTCCTACAGTTACAGAAAGGGGTCATAAGTATTTCGTAGTTGTGTGCCCACATGCACCAGAAGCTAAGCAAAGAAACTGCCTCAAACCAGCAGGATAGGACCCAGGTAATGCGTCCTCCCCCTCCCATTGTATGGGACAGCCTGCCACCCTGCTATTTGTAGTATCCAACACCGGTTCACAGGACCGTTTTCTTCCTGTGCACTTCACCAGCTATACAGCATTGTATATGAAGGGTAAAATTTTCCTTTCTAAATAAGCCAGTCAGTTTATGCCAGGAAGCCTGAGGCTTCAAGCACTAAGTACTGCACAGTACTTAGCTTGCCTAATTACAATTTTTAATGGTCTGAGTTATCCACAGTCTTAAAATCCTGTCTCAGCATCAGACCTCCTGCTGCAGGTGATTCCACATTTATGTATTGGCAGCAGTTGAACAAGGTTAGCCATTTCCACACGAGAACGTTTACTGTGTCATGAACTAGCCAGTCTATTTCTATAAAAAGGTACGGTATTGTTAAACTCTTTAGAGTTTATTCTTTCTCTTCCGCAGTGGAGGTTGCCATAGCTGTTAAGTTTCTGGATTTGGCCTGCAAGTTCCTGTCTTCAGCAGTTTTCTGAACTGCTCCTGCCTAGGAGATCTTAGTTGGAGAACTAGAGACACTCCAGGCTGCTTCTCTATTGTAAAGGTTGTTTTTTCCTAGGATCTACCCAAGAAGACTGAGCCTTGATCATGCTGCCCCAATGCACTTTTGGCTATAGACTTGGAGCGGTGTTCAGATCTCTTCCCAGCCACACAGGCCTGTGAGCAGTAACTAGGGAGCCATGGCCAGGCTGGGCCAAAGCTCCACCTACCAAGGAGCAGCCATAGCAGTGCACCCAGCCAGGGGCTAGCCCAGTTAGAGCATCCCCAAAATGATGGCAGGAAGCTGTCATAGCCCCCTCAAAACCCAGAGCAAGCATCAGCCAGCACCAGGGGCTACCAACCCAACCATAATCCAGCAAGACGAGAAGCAACCAAGGAAGAGTCTCAAGGAATCAATCACTAGTTACCTGCACACCATCCCAGGCAGAAGCAAGAGCCAACCCAGAGCACAGTAATTCTTATATATCCAAAGTTTATTCCATGCTGCAATCTTATTGTTCTTAAAATTCTGGTATTCAGGACATTTGCTGAATAAGGCAGTGCATATTCAAATTCAGGATATCACATCATTTGCATAAAGCCTCCAGATTTTGGAACCTTCAGCCTTAACAAGTATGGAGGTTGCACAGATTGCGTGCAATTGTTAGGCTATGAGCCAATGTCCAACTTGGTACCTAAGTGTAGGTCTGAGCTCAGAAGATCACCAGTGGGACTAGAAGGAGTTAGCAGAAGCTTCTTTGTAGGCAACAGAAGCCATGCCTTTGCCCAGCGCTGCCTCCAGGGTTCCCAGCAGATGCAGAGTTATTTTGACTATCAGCTTTAACATTCTTTTCTAAAATGCAGGAGGCTCTGTTAGGACCACAAAAGGAGGCAGAATGCCAAATTCAAACTATAGGCCAAGTCAGTAGAGTACCCAGGAGATTGGCATGGTCAGAGTTAAGCTCACAACACTGCGTCCTGTGACAGTTACTTGAATATAGACAGTTTGCTGTAAATTACAGACCTGACAACATGTGCATCCTGCTGACCCTTACTGGAATGGCCAGTCTGCAGTTCCTGGCTGAGCAGTATTCAAACCAGCCAAGGCTTCCCATTGCCTGCCTCCCATGCTTGAATTCAGATGTATTGCTTAGTGAAAGGTTGTTTAAACTTTGTTCTATTCCTACCAATGGAACATTAAAGCAGAGTTTATTCTTTTCACATACAGAATAACACTATTACTGGGCCTACCTGCAAAAACTCAGGATGGCTGGGCAAGGCTTGACCAGAGGAAGAGAGAGAGATTTTCCCGCCCCCCCCAAGCAGTAGATGGTACAACAGTAAAAAAGCAATTGCCACTGGAATCCTGGGATGGGGTGCAGCCCTCAATCTCTCTTGGCTATATCAGGGCTAGATCCCACCTGCAATTTGTCTGTGGTTCCACATACCACTCTGCAGAACGAGCCCTTCCCCAACTAAAGGAGGGAGAGGAGTTCATTCTGGATATACAAAAGTTAAATCAGAAGCAAGATACAAGAGGTTTCTAACAGATCTTACGTTTGAAGGTCAGCAAAAAAACCCAAGAGACTGCCAGTTTGAGGGGATCTTTATGGAGGTCTCCCGGCAAATTATTCAGAGTTGGGATCACACAGTACAAACATAATCCCCCTTTTTAAGGCTGTTTTCTAGTTACAGAACTACCAAGTTGCACCAGTTCCATAATAGATTTAACTCTATTTAACAAGAGTATGAACAGTCTCAGAGGGGAGAGCTGCACCAGACACATACATCTAGAAAACTCTGTACTCTGTAAGACTTTCTCAGAATTTCAGAAGTGCGTTACAAAGGACAATTAATTAAGCTTCAATCCACTTTTGAAGCGAGTAGGTACATATTTATGGCCAGTACTTACCTAATATCTACCCTCCTGGGTAGAGTTGCCAAGCACCCGGTTTTTGACTGGAATGCCCGGTCGAAAAGGGACCCTGGTGGTTCTGGTCAGCCCCACTGACCGTGCCATTAAAAGTCCAGTCTGTGGCGCATTGGGACTAAGGCAGGCTCTCTCCTGCCCTGGCACTGCATGGCTCCCAGAAGCGGCCTGCATGTCCTTCCGGCTCCTAGGCTCAGGGGCAGCCAGGGAGGCTCCGTGCGTTGCCCCCGCCCAGAGCACCGGCTCCACAGCTCCAATTGGCCAGAAACCACAGCCAGTGAGAGCTGTGAGGGCAGCGCCTGCAGGTATGGGCAGTGTGCAGAGCCTCCTGGCCCCTCCGCCTAGGAGCTGGACATGCCGGCCACTTCCAGGAGCTGGCTGAGGCAAGCGCCACCCAGAACCCACACCCCTCACCCCCTCCCATACCCCAGCCCTCTGCCCCCTCCCACACTCAAACTCCCTCCTGGAGCCTGCACCAGCTCCTGCACTCCAACCCCCAGCCTGGAGCCCCCTCCTGCACCCCAAATCCCTCATCTCCAGCCCCACCCCAGAGCCCGCACCCCCTCCCGCACCTCAATCCCCCGCCCCAGCTCAGTGAAAATGAGTGAGTGAGTGATGGAGGGAATGGTGGCGGGGCCTTGGAGAAGGGGCAGGGCAGGGCAGGGGTGTTTGGTTTTCTGCAATCAGAAAGTTGGCAACTCTACTACTGGGGTTGGGAGGCTTACTGGATATTGTGAGGCACTCAGATATTATGATAATATCTGAAAAAGCCTATAAATAAAAATGGTCCTCATTTTACAGATGAAGAAACCAAGGCACAGCAAGACTGTGATTTGCCCAAGGTCACACAGGAAATTCATGGCAGAGCCAGGAATAAAATCAAGATCTCCTAGCTCTTAGTTCTTTGCTTTAGACTCAAGACCATCCTTCCGCATCCACTTAAGAATGTTTATACATCCTTGGCTATATACTGTACACAAAGTTCTAGGTGAAGGACTTTGTTGTGCACCACAAGAGATGTTTCCTCGCATGCACTGTGTAAATTACATTCCCATCTCAGATTCCCATAATCTGATTGTAAACAAACTTTACTATTTCAATCTTGTCTGTTACTGCCATACACAGAAGCTGGGTGGGGGTTTAGATAGCTAGTGGCTGCCAGAATTCATTGCCAACAGGAGATTTCAGAATAAAAACTTTTAAAATGGCACAAGTAAAATAGCCTACAAAGGAAGAAGCTGAAGAATATAATTGCTGATAATTTGTTAACAGAAGTGCTGTTTTTGAGTACTTCCTTTCCACGATTATGTTAATAAACTGAGACAATCAGACCATGAGAGCCAGCAGCCCATCTAAGCGGAACAGCAAACTTCAACCCAAACCATGGGGAACCAGCAAAGACAACAGCAGATTACAGTGAGAGCAGGGATTTAGCTTCACAGCTCCCACTGATAATGGTGAGGAAAGGCAAGGAAGAGAAGAGAGCAGGAAGGAGAATTTGATATCAGAAAAAAAACCTCATGGGTTAAATCAATTCAATAGCCCTAGATGAAAGATATTAAAGGGATGCTGTCCAAGAGTTTATACTCAAACTAGAGATCTAAAAATAAATAAGATGGGGGTCTGTAAGACCCAGTATAACTGGAAATGTTTGTGAGCTTTTTTAGCTCCAAAAAAAAGAAAAGGAGTACTTGTGGCACCTCAGAGACTAACAAATTTATTTGAGCATAAGCTCACTTCATCAGAGGCATACAGTGGAAAATACAGTGGGGAGATTTTATATACACAGAGAACATGAAACAATGGGTGTTACCAGACAGACTGTAACAAGAGTGATCAGGAAAGGTGAGCTATTACCAGCAGGAGAGTGGGGGGGTGGGGACAGGGGGGACAGGACATGGGACCTTTTGTAGTGATAATCAAGGGGGGCCATTTCCAGCAGTTGACAAGAACGTGTGAGGAACAATAGGGGGAGAAATAGTTTTTACTTTGTGTAATGACCCATCCACTCCCAGTCTCTATTCAAGCCTAAGTTAATTGTATCCAGTTTGTAAATTAATTCCAATTCAGCAGTCTCTCATTGGAGTCTGTTTTTTGAAGTTTTTTTGTAGAAGAATTGCCACTTTTAGGTCTGTAATCGAGTGACCAGAGAGTTTGAAGTGTTCTCCGACTGGCTTTTGAATGTTATAATTCTTGACATCTGATTTGTGTCTATTTATTCTTTTGCGTAGAGACTGTCTGGTTTGGCCATATATCACATTTGTAGATGCGCAGGTGAACGTTTTGATTTAATCTATTCCCTGCAGCAATGGACTAGGATGGTCAGTGATTGGGGCACTACTCCAGGACTCTGGAGCTGCCTGTTAAATTCCCTGCTCCACCACAGACTTCCTACAAATCACTTAGTCTCTCTGTGCCTCAATTCCCCCACCTGTAACATAAGGATAATAGCACTTATTCACCTCACATTAAAGATTGTGAGGTGATCCAATGCTGTGGTAAGAGGGCCACATCAGTACCTAAGACAGATGGAAACTCAAACACCTTGTGCTAGAGAAGAAGAATAAGGAACTGAAACCAATGGGGCTACTTTCATGGCTCAAGCCAAGTAAGATGCAAACAGGCACCAAAAATGGGGAAGCAAATTCCACTTGTAATCATCAATATAAAAGGTTGTACGGAAAAAAGTTAAAGGACATTGTCAAAATTTACCTTCAGCCCAGGCTGTTTCATGAACTAGTTTTGTCTCATGGATACTCTTTGGACTCGGCAGACCCACTCCCGTCCTGAGGCCAACTGTATTCCAGAAACCCGCCTCGCTACCTTATGACAAGACTCGGTGCCAGAGGAAGTGCCTGTACAATAAATTTGTTTTACAGTCTGGGTCATACTCCATATTCCACATGATGTACCGGTGACATCAGGGCCTCTGAAGCGATAACGCGATCAACGCTGTGGGACTGTGATGTCAAAGGTGATTGTCTGTTACCTGGTTTCAAACAAAAGTCTGGCCATTTCCAGAGGCAAAAGCCAGTGCCTGGGTCAGGCCAATTCCTTCTTTCCTCCTCACTTTAAATGGCAGAGCCATGATTCAAACGGCATACATCCCTACTGCTCCACACCAGTCAAGAGTGGAGTCTTTGAAAGCAGTGAAATAAGCTTCCTCGTAACCAAACTGAAGATTCTGTGGTGGGGTGTTTTCCCTTTCCCGAAGCCAGGCTGAATACCTTTTTCGCTCCCTGATCCCGTATCACAGGCCAACACACACTATAACAGACCAACTCAACCACTTGGCACATCCAGCCTGTGAACAGAGGGAGGGAGGGAGGAAGCGAGCGCGTATGCGCGCTGGCAGCTGGATACACCAGTATTTCAACGTCAGATCTTTTACGTTCTGTAGCTCTCCCTCCACACCCACCCACTTTCTTCCTCCCTCAGCCGGCATTGCCCTCTGCTTTTTGAGCTTCCCAAATGCCACTCCTCAGTCCCTCTCCTACACAAGACAAGAGTTAGCCTGTCTGTAGTACAACATGCTTGATACAGGACGGTATGAGAATCACACAGATACCACCGTGATGGGAGCCATGTAAGCTCCCAGATAAATGTGGGGGAAGTGATACAAGAGCAGGAAAAGCCTTTGGATTAGTCACCTCACTGGTCCTAAAAAGACAAAGGCAAGGAGGGTTTGTCTGCTTGGAAACTCTGAGCCCTAGGCAGAAGGGTGAATCAGCAGAGACAGGAGATTAGCTCACCACAGGCCCACTGGAGGGGAAAAAAAGGTTATTATTTGGAGTAGGAAAAGCATACATTATACTGGGGGGGGGGAGGGTGTTACTCCCACTGGGGGAGGAGAAGGGATTGTTTTTACCATGCAAAAACTAGGCATTACACCACCTTATGCCCTGAAAATCAACCTCTAGCTGCCACTTGGCTTCATCTTACACTGTCTCCTGTGACTTTGACTCCTTGTGGCCTTGTGCAAGTAAGCGTATCATTTCTGACAGAGGAGTGCCGGAAACTGGCACATGGCATTTCTGAAGACGTGGAGTGTTGGGACAGGATAGGATTGTCCCCACACCAATAAGAGTCAAAATTAGTGACAAGAACTGCCTTGCCCATTGGTGCAACATATGGCTCCCTGTTTTCTATTGCCCTTCAAGCAAAGCAGGGAGCCCAGCACTAAATAGGTATCCCCTTCCCTTTGGTGTGGGAAGGGAAAAATGAACAATGGCCCACTGAGACCCCCATCCACAGGCAAGTGGATGTATGTAGTGGGTAAGGGTAGGGGAACAGTAACTTTAATGCCTTCTTTGAGGTGAGAGAAGGCAGAACCCTCTTCTCCAGCAGACAGGAGTGGGGTTGGGCATGAATCATTCCAGAATTTGCCAGACACAAGCTGGTGCCAAGAGGTGTGGATCCTTGTGGCGGGTTCCTGAGGTGGCACCCCAGTCCAAAGTTCAGGCATGGAGGAGAGGTGTTCTGGGCTTCGCAACAGAAGCTGACCAGCAGCCTCCCTCTCTTAGCAGCAGCCTTGGATAGTAGTTGTCAGGTAGAAATTTTTCCAAGTCCTGAATATATCGATGGTATTAACCTTCAAGTATTACTACTGTAATTAGTAGAATGATTACAGTAACTAGGAAGTGACTGGACTGGATTACAGCCAGCTAACAGCCTTAAACAAACCACGACAGAAGGAATAGGGGAAAAATCGCTAAGGTTCTAAAATGGAAACCTCTTTTCAGATTTCAGAGCCCCTCTTAGGAAGCTGTCAGTAGCTGGCAGGTTCAGAGCATTTGCAGAGACTGGCACAGCAAGAAGTGCAATGTAATGTGTCACAAAATGATACATTGTTGCATGAAAATTACAGTCTTGGTGGAGGAATGGTTGCATGAACAGGAGGGCTCCTATTCATAAGCTAGCCTCCCAAATTACAATGAAGTGAGCTGTAGCTCACGAAAGCTCATGCTCAAATAAATTGGTTAATCTCTAAGGTGCCACAAGTCCTCCTTTTCTTTTTGCAAATTACGAAGCCTGTACGCCATTTGAACTGTAAGCTCTGCTGTAGACAGGCATGTCAAGTTATCTACATGCCATCATGTTCATAACAGTTTGTTACAGGCATGTAACAGCATGTAATGATTTGTAAACAACATACATTTCGGAAACTCTTAACACAAGCCTGCTAGTTCTGACCGATTAGCCAGGCGTGAACACTGACAGCATCCTGAGTCAAAGGCCATGTCATCTGAAACAGTGGAAAAGCAGGATTTTCCCTTGAGTAGCAACCTTTAATGATAATGCAAGGGCCTCAAGCATCAGTCATTAACCCAGAAGTTTCCAACCTGGTGTGGCTTAGTCTCAGTGGGTACCTCCTGCAGCCTCTGGCCCTGTTGATACCATCTCTCCTTTTTCCCCTAAGGAGTGCTCCTTGGAGGCAGAATGCCAAGAGAAAGTTGGGCCAATGGGCTTCTACCTGAACTCAAAGCCCTCTGTGTACAAGAAGCAATGCTACCAGGCAGTTTCATGGAGCCACTCCATGCTGTACCTGTGGCCAAGCATTTTCTGTGGGGTGAAACAGATCATGGTCACATATGAACAATATGAACAAGAGGCTACTCGGCAGCTCTCCAACACCACTTTCTACAAGCCATTACCCTCTGATCCCACTGAGGGTTACCAAAAGAAACTACAGAATTTGCTCAAGAAACTCCCTGAAAAAGCACAAGATCAAATCCGCACAGACACACCCCTGGAACCCCAACCTGGGATATTCTATCTACTACCCAAGATCCATAAACCTGGAAATCCTGGGCGCCACATCATCTCAGGCATTGGCACCCTGACAGTCTGGCTATGTAGACTCCCTCCTCAGGCCCTACGCTACCAGCAATCTTCGAGACACCACTGACTTCCTAAGGAAACTACAATCCATCGGCGATCTTCCTGATAACACCATCCTGGCCACTATGGATGTAGAAGCCCTCTACACCAACATTCCACACAAAGATGGACTACAAGCCATCAGGAACACTATCCCCGATAATGTCACGGCAAACCTGGTGGCTGAACTTTGTCCTCACCCATAACTATTTCACATGTATACCTTCAAATCAGCAGCACTGCTATGGGTACCCGCATGGCCCCACAGTATGCCAACATTTTTATGGCTGACTTAGAACAACGCTTCCTCAGCTCTCGTCCCCTAATACTCCTACTCTACTTGCGCTATATTGATGACATCATCATCTGGACCCATGGAAAAGAAGCCCTTGAGGAATTCCACCATGATTCCAACAATTTCCATCCCACCATCAACCTCAGCCTGGACCAGTTCACACAAGAGATCCACTTCCTGGACACTACAGTGCTAATAAGCGATGGTCACATAAACACCACCCTATACCAGAAACCTACTGACCGCTATTCCTACCTACATGCCTCCAGCTTTCACCCAGACCACACCACACGGTCCATTGTCTACAGCCAAGCTCTACAATACAACCGCATTTGCTCCAACCCCTCAGACAGAGACAAACACCTACAAGATCTCTATCAAGCATTCTTACAACTACAATACCCACCTGCTGAAGTGAAGAAACAGATTGACAGAGCCAGAAGAGTACCCAGAAGTCACCTACTACAGAACAGGCCTAACAAAGAAAATAACAGAACGCCACTAGCCGTCACCTTCAGCCCCCAACTAAAACCTCTCCAATGCATTATCAAGGATCTACAACCTATCCTGAAGGACGACCCATCACTCTCACAAATCTTGGGAGACAGGCTAGTCCTTGCCTACAGACAGCCCCCCAACCTGAAGCAAATACTCACCAGCAACTACATACCACACAACAGAACCATTAACCCAGGAACCTATCCTTGCAACAAAGCCCATTGCCAACTGTGCCCACATATCTATTCAGGGGACACCATCACAGGGCCTAATAACATCAGCCACACTATCAGAGGCTCGTTCACCTGCACATCTACCAATGTGATATATGCCATCATGTGCCAGCAATGCCCCTCTGCCATGTACATTGGTCAAACTGGACAGTCTCTACGTAAAAGAATAAATGGACAGAAATCAGATGTCAAGAATTATAACATTCATAAACCAGTCGGAGAACACTTCAATCTCTCTGGTCACGCGATTACAGACATGAAAGTTGCGATATTACAACAGAAGAACTTCAAAACCAGACTCCAGTGAGAGACTGCTGAATTGGAATTCATTTGCAAATTGGATACAATTAACTTAGGCTTGAATAGAGACTGGGAGTGGCTAAGTCATTATGCAAGGTAACCTATTTCCCCTTGTTTTTTCCTACGCCCCCCCCCCCCCCAAGACGTTCTTGTTAAGCCCTGGATTTGTGCTGGAAATGGCCCACCTTGATTATCATACACATTGTAAGGAGAGTGATCACTTTACATAAGCTATTACCAGCAGGAGAGTGGGGTGGGGGGAGAGAAAACCTTTTGTAGTGATGAACACCCATTTTTTCATGGTCTGTGTGTATAAAAATATCCTCACTGCATTTTCCACTTTTATGCATCTGATGAAGTGAGCTGTAGCTCACAAAAGCTTATGCTCAAATAAATTGGTTAGTCTCTAAGGTGCCACAAGTACTCCTTTTCTTTTTGCAAATACAGACTAACACGGCTGCTACTCTGAAACCTGTCATGGTCACACAGCTTTTCCTGCTCCAACAACATACCACCTCTGTCCTGTACCACTCAGGATGAGAAAGAAAATGGAGCTTTCCTATCCAATAGAAGGGGAAAGGAACATCCAATGTGCCAGAGCCACAGTAAAGGGGAAAAAATTCCAATTCCCAGAGGGCTCCCCAGTGCTGCCCAATATGCTTGGGAGGTACTCCATGTAAACGTCTCCAGAGCCACCTCATTATTTATCATTTTCAAACCCCTTCTCAAAAACCCTCTCTTTTGCCATGATGCCTACCCAAAAAAAAAAAAAACACAACATACACACCTTGATAACAGTTGGGCTGCTGGTGTGCAGAGACCACTGCCTATCATGCTGACTAGTACTGTCTCACTGTTTACTTGGACGCCCTGTCTGTGTTCATCTCGTCTTATACTTAGTCCCTGCGCCAGAGGGCTTACAATCTATCTTTTTGTTCTGTGTTTGTACAGGGCCTAGCACAATGGAGTAGTGATCTACGACCCAGGCCCACAGGTGCTATGATAACACAAATAAAGAACATTGCTCCTCTGTGGGGCCTATTTACTCCTACGCTCCCTCCATCCCCAATTGTCTCATATATGCTGTCAGCCTACCTCACCACTAAGATTTAAAGCATGTGAGCCCCCATACCACACAATGATGCCCTTTCTGTGTGGCCTACCTCTCCAAGTCACTTCCACTACCAGTTCTCAGCTCAAACGCGGGCAGAGAAAAGTTTGATCAAGTCAGGAATGCAGGCTGGTGATGAGGATTTCTGACCAGGAAAGCCAAGGAGTTGGGACTACAGCCCAGAGTGAGTTCAGAGTTGGCTCCCCACAGCTGGAGCCAGTTTTAGTCCTGCCTTGAGCTCCCCAGTGCTTAACAAAGCCCTTGGGAAACAGCTAGTGTCCATGAGTTAGCCACCTTGAAATAGACTGGTTCTTATTAATGAAGCATTTATAAAGAGGACCCTCTTCCTTCCCTTTCCCACCCCAACCTCCAGGCAATTCAACTGACTGAACTTGTTTGCTGGTGAATGGTGCCAGACAAACAGTGCTAGAGAGATTGATGTTCTTGCTGTATCCACAGTGCACGTACAGCACAGACAGCAGCCACTCACAAAAACACCATCATGATTTGGAGTAGGAGTGAAGCCAGTAGCTTGAAAGATGTGTGCATACACACACACAGGCCTAGCTATTGTTCTCTTCTCCACAGAATATCAAAATCTCCCAAGCCAGGTAGGACATAGATAGATAGATATATCTCCCTGGCACAAAAGGTACAGTTGGGGATACCTACTAGGGTATTAAGACAACGAAAAAATAGACAGATGTTATTGGCTGCAATGAACGTTACCCCAAGGAAATTAACATACTTATACCAAGCTTGGATAAATACTTAAGAGAACAGTTCTCGCTACAGCATCAATCAATTAATTAAAAGGGGACAGGGGATTTTTTAGGGGTGGCAGTGGGACTCAATTTTGTTTAATATCTTTCTTAGGCGATAACAAATTAAGTAGCAGAAGTTACTTACCAACTGCCTTGTGCATTTGCTGGGAGGTGCATTCACACCAATAAAGGTGCCACAGGTAACAGCACTGAGAATTTCAGGAAACCCTGTGAGACATATACTCACTTTCTATAGTGAGGAAGAGAGTGAACAGTTCGGACATGGACCATACCTGGATCTCTCTGCATGTCCCAGAAATCTTGAGAGCTTAGTTCCCAGGTCTGTATTCAAGAGTTTAACACTACTTACATTACAGCAGTAATTAAGATAAACACACTTTACACCTCACTGAAGAGTAGCAAGAACCCTTGGTGCCTGATCCAAAGCTCACTGAAGTCACTGGGTGTCTTCTGTGGCTTTCAACAGGTCTTGGATCAATCCCTTCTGAGAGCTAAGCCTGATACTAAAAGAACCTGATAGCAATGTGTGTGTGTTCTCCACCGACCTCACACAATAGTGAACCTGTTTATAAGGCAAATAGAATGAAAGTTCCTGAGCTGTTTTACCACACAGGTACCCTGCTTTGCCTGGATACAGATTATTGCAAAAGGGTTCCTCCACTAACTGGAATTAAGTAAATGCAAAGTAAAGTAAACCCTATACTATAGTGAAGGATGGGCCTTCTGATCATCCCCAGCAATCAGTTCTGCCTATCTACTCTGATGATTTAGTACAGTTAGTTATTAAAGCAGAGATTACGTTTCCTAGCCAGTTTCAGGCTCTGCTCACTTGAGCTGCTTTTGAACCCATAATCACTAAAGTTAGGCAAGTCAACAAGGAGCTCGCAACACAGCACCTACAGAGTAAGATCAAGGCATGGGCTACCTCCACTCCATTTTATATTATAAAACTTTTTATTTCAGGGTGGTAGGTGACCAGCATCATAGTAATCTGGAGTCACTACAAAATTAAGCAGATTTAGAATTATTGCTGATTCTGCTCCGAGTCAGCCCCCCTTCCACTGACCAATGAAGCCTTCCAAACTAGTTTGAATGATTTCCTTAAAGAAATCTCTTCTCCACCTCCCACATCTTTTCATTACTCACATTGGTTTGTTTTTGTAGGGTTGCTCATAAAAAACTAGCCTGCTGGCCTCTAGAGCCCAGTCACTTACATGAACCTCCCAGATCTGAGAAGAGACACAAGTTAACTAGAGTCTCACACCTCAATAGTGTGCACTTAAAACTATACTAATGACCAGAACATAGTTTTGTCACCTGCCAGTAACTCCCACTCAGAACAGTGCCCCGTGGCTCCAATACAATGGAACAGCAGGTTTTGGTGTCGGTTCCCACTCTGCAGACTGGAATGCATTTCCAGAAGGCATTCTCTCTGTGTAGATTGATTCATAGTTGTAAGATTCAGCTGGGTAAATGGCCATATGCCACGCTACGTTTATCCATACACCTCAGACTCACACCAATGGGAGTTGTACTCATGCACTGAGGAAGCCCTTTGAATGAGATTTCTGGGCCTGGTTTTCCAGAGATGCTGAACAACTGCAGCTCCCACTGACTTCAGCGGGAGTTGTGGATGATCAGTACTGTAAAAGTCAGGCCCTAGGGGGACAGAAGACACCAATATGCAATCAGAGAAGGCATCTCAGCCAGAATTCCTCTTGCCCCACCCCAGCTATGCAGCAAACTGTAGTCACTGGTTGGCTACTGCCTCCCACCCAGAAGGCAGCTGCATTTCAATGTTTTTCATCACACCTGGCAATATTTTCAGGTAAGGGGGTTCAACACAATTGTAGGACCTGGGTTTGCAATCATAAAACCTTCTTGAATTCAGGTCTCAGTACTTCCAGGCATGTGAGAGAGATTGGGACAGAGAGTGAAAGAACAGGAGATGGCAAGCAGGAGAAGAAGAAGAAATGAGGAAAGACATAAGGCAGACAGAAGACAGATTTGAGTCCATACACCACTGAGGTGTGAGGCAGTGGTAACACTGGTACAGCCCTGGAAGAGCTTGCTTACAGTAGTCATAGCCCATCCAGTCACATGTCTATTACCAGTATGGCAGGAAAGATAAAAAGAATGGGAAATTAACATGGAAAGAAAAAGGAAAAGGAAAAAAAAAAGAAGTGCTGTTTTATTGCCTAATAGGGAGCGAAGAGGCTTGTCTGGCTCCAGGCCACACCACAAACATCCTATGGCTGGGTTCTGTTATAATGAAGGGGAAGGGAAGAAAGAAAGAAAAAAAAAAGACAGCAGTAGAGAAACAGGAAGCTAGCTAGCTCTTTGCTAATCTTATTAATGCTTGCGGTTTCACTCAATTAATACAGTTTGTTGCTTAGAGTCCCAAGGAGTCCCTTCCATTTCTCCCCACTCTGAACCCCCCATTCAAGAGATTCCCCACAATCACCAACAGGTTCCTTTCAGAATGAGTCAGTCAATCTTGCTTCAAGAGGACAAAATGCAGATGGAAGTATCCCTGAGAAGGTTAACTGGACTTGACATTTGAGCGATGGCTACTCTCAGATTGGAGGCCCCATGGTGAATAGTCAAGGCTCACAAATCATCCTCTCCCCATCTACAAAATTGATCAAGGCTCTGGATATCTGTCTCCAGCACTGAAATCCTGGAGGTGGGCATTCTTCATGAAAGTCACTCCCTCTCCCAAAGCTCACATTTGGCAATTTTTAGGGGGGGGGGGGGGGGGGAAAAACCACACTCTTGCATTTTATATATTTATTTTACACACATACACAAACTCAGGCCTTTTATTAAATGCCCTGTATTTTGGTGGGGGCAGGTGAGTACTTATTTCCCTGTCTTGAGGTGGGAGAGGCTATGGTGGATTTTTTCCTAACATACCCACATGACAAAGTTTATTAGTAACTACAGTGGCGTTCCCTCCCCCCTCCAAAATTGGTGCTTGGCCCTTATGAGATAATTTTTTTAAAAACAGCAATACAACCACTGGGCCTATGGGCCAGAGACAACTCAGCCTTTTCGTGGCTTTGATAGGCACCTTAGGAAGACTTCATAAAGTGTATCCTAAGGTAGAGTCTCCATCCCTTTCTCCAGTCTAATTTCAGATAGAGCAAGCTGTCTCATAGCAATGCAACCAAACCCCAGAGAATGTCCTAAGTGTTAGACACAACAATGATAAACCACAGGCATAGGACTTCACAGACAATGCTATAAAATAAAATTAGCCGCGATGTAGTGACAGCGCTCAAGCCTTCTTAAGCAAAGCTGTGTTAGCTTTTGCCGTCTCTATCACCAAACTTGTGCCACCAACCAGGAGGACTCCAGGCCAATTTCATGGGTGGATTCCAAAGATATTGCAATGAGCAGTACACAATCCCACATCCCCATTGGTGAAGATGGCTTACAACCTCTAGTATATAAAATGTATTACATGTGAGGCTGTGGAATTGTATATCGCATGCAGTGAAGCACTAGTTCAAGAGCAAAGTGTCTAGGACAAAAATAGCTGCACAACCACCCCCCCGCTCCAGGATACATTATTGCATTTCTATTATGGTGATCTAATGGCCAAAACATTAAAAAAAATTTTTAAAAAGAGTGTGCGCACTCTAATTAAGACACAATAGATGTCATTTTAATCTGAGCCAGCTGCTCTTCCAATCCTAGGTATTTTAATAACACCGTTAGACCCATACTCCCAAACCTGTAATTTAGCTACATTTAATTTCTGTATCAGGACAAGGCCATCTCAAAACATGCCATTTTTTAATAAAAGAAGTCCAATTCTCACTACACAGCCTAAAAAAAGAAGTGTTTATACAACTTTCTGGACAGTTTCTGTTCAAATTTCCCCACTTATTGGGTTAGCAGTAAGCACAAAATACACACCAAGTTACACTCTGAAAATCAGTAATGAGGTTAGGGAGGCTGGTTAATGGTATCACCTTTGCCTTGTGTAGTTCTGTACAGTAAGGTAGTGATAACCAAATCACAGACCCAAGAATTTAAACTGGTTGCCTGAAACAGTCAAGGAATTCCCCAGAACCATACATTCACACCGCTGGGCTAATAGCTTGCTTCCTTTTGGGTGTTTCCCCCCCCTCCTGTAGGGGATTAGTAGGATGGATCTCAGAGTAGATGGACAGATGGTCTGATCCAGTACATTAAATCTTGTGTTTTTCCAATTGCTGTCCACACTTCTGTAACATCCCTCACAAATCTGCACAGACCATTTTCCTGTCCATCCCCACCTCCTCCTTAGTTCTTCCACTAACAAGCTGCTGTGTGGATGAAAAAGTCACTACAAAGCCCAGATGCCTCACTCATCTCACAATATAAAGAAGTTACAATGAATAATAATGTTCTTGGTAGAAAAAAAAAAAAAAATGAACAGAGAGAAAGTGAGCCACCTCCCACTGCTCTACAATGAATTGCCTTACAAAGCCAGTGATTTATCCATTGTCTGCAGCAATACTTCAGGGATGCTTTTGAGTTAAACGTCTTTAAAGAACTAATAAATGATAAGGTGGGTGATGTAATATATTTTATTGAACCAACTTCTGTGGTTCAATCCATTGGACTGAATGGAACGGAGAGTCAGGCAGACAGCACCCATTCCAGAGCTTTCTGGCCATACAAACCATCATTTATGTTCATAACTATCTTTACATATGGCATATTATACACTGCTTGCTAGACTCAGAGGATTATCATGGGATGGTGCCATTTCTAACAGATAATTTCAGTGATTTATAGATACTGTATTTAGTCAATATTTACCTATAAACAGGAAGTGTTCAGCACAGTTTAGCTACTGCTGTCACTGTTCCACCAATTCCAAAAATTGGAATGGTTTAGATTTCTCAGCAAGAAGTGCATTCTATTGCAGTTTCCTAGTAGGCAGTCCTGTGTGGTAACGGGACTGGAGAAAACAGGCAACGTTATTTTTTTTTTTTTTTTTAATAAAAATGAAGTGTTTGAATCATTTACATTGAATCAATATTTTTAAATAATGTTAATGTAACCCCTTAAGAGTAGACAAAAATACAACTTCTGTTGGTTTTTAATTTCTGTTCACTAGTTACAAATGGATTCTTCACCCTACTCTGCATCATATTGTCAAGATGGCAGCCGTCTGGTCAGACAGGGAGCATGGTATCGCCATTAGCATACCGGGCTGGGAATCAGAAGGTTTTTCTTCTCTAGGTTGTGCAACCTTGGACAAGTCGCTTACAGACAATGACCAGTGTCTGAAATTAGAGGGAACCATTTGAAAAAACATGAGCCTGATTTTCAGAGATGCTAAGTGCTCAGCATCTCTAAGACTCAGATCTATGGTATTTCAGATGGAGGCACCGCAAGAGTCACTGGCCCCACAAACCTTTTAGCTTTAACCGCCACTGCATCCTCAGGGGCTGGTGTTCTCACTGGGGGTTGGTTGTCTTCAGCTGCGGACTTTCTTCCATCACCAGTCAGATGAAGCCCAAGCTTGCTGATCTGCAGGGAGCTCACCTATTCACTCAGGGCCTGATCTAGCCCTCACTGAAGTCAGTGAGCATCTCTTCATTGACCTATGGGAGCTGGATCAAGGCCTCAGGATTTTTCTGATCAAGAGGCAGAAATTCTTGTGGGCTGTGAAGTTCTATTTCACAGCGGCTTTTACAACTGTAATAACAAATTGGCTAGTATTTCAAGACTAGTAAATGCCCACAGGAAGGCAATAATTGCCACATTTTACAAGACTACATAGATTTCCCAACAGCCTGCAGTGATGAGAGCATTTTGAGAGTGATCTTCTGACAGTGACTTTCAAAAAGTTTCACTGGGTAACAGAGAAGCAGTAGTATCAGTCTGTTAGGCCTTAGCAAGTGTTTTGGGAAGCCCATTTCCTGTATTGTCTTGAGAATAATGGGTAAGAGTATAATAGATGGTAGTTTCTTCTAACTGAAAGATTTCACCAAGAGCTTTAATCCCCAAAAGAGACCCCTGCTTTTGTACAAATGGGCGCTGCAGAAGCTTATTAAAAGTCAGATTGAGCAGAATTCGTTCTGTTCATTATTTTCCACCCCTTAAGTGAATATCACTGCTGGGATGAGCTCTTGAAAGCCTCTTAAAAACCCTTCTGAAAACACGACATCCCCAAAAGCCTCTTACGGAAAAGCAATACATCTGGAAAAGCTGGTTTTTCCAAGCAGTGGCAGTGCCCCCTGAATTCTAAACTGACAACTTCCTGCTCCTCACCTAGCAAGCTCCTGCAGGGAGTTAGTTACTCAATGGAGTCTGAAATGAGAGGATAAGAAGATGTGAGGGAACAGAGGCATCTTCCAGCTATCAGATTAAAAATGCCTATCATCATTCATAAGGACTTCTAGAGGCTTTTCCTCCACAGATCTCAAAGTGATTTATAGGAGACATTAATCCCAATTTCACTACTCACCTGTGAGGAACACTACATCAATCTCTTTGTACAGAAGGAGAAATACAATCACATGGAACGTGTGGAAACTACCTGAAAACTAACTTTGTACAAATATCTCCTTGCACACTGGGTGCAGATCTGCTCAGCATTCAGAGTCAGTTACTAAAAATCAGCAGATCTAAATTCTTACTACTTTTTAGTCCTGCATTCGCTCTGCTGAGCCAGCGCAACAAAGAGATTCTAGTCCTTTTATCCGTCAACAGAACTGTTTACAAAGTTTCAATTAGTTACAACTGTGCAAATCCACTGAAGACAATGGGACTGCAGAGTTACCACCCAGGGCCTAGTTTGGCCTATACAACAGTGGTTTTCAACCAGGGGTATGTTGAGGGCACACAGAGGTCTTCCAGGGGGTACATCAACTCATCTAGATATTTACCTAGTTTTACAGCAGGCTACCTAAAGAGCACAGTGAGTACAAACTAAAATTTAATACAATGACTTGTTTATATGGCTCTGTATACTATACACTGAAAAGTAAGTACAATATTTATATTCCAATTGATTTTATAATTATATGGTAAAAATGATAAAGCAAGCAATTTTTCAGTGATAGCCTCCTGTGACACTTTGTATTTTTATGTCTGATTTTGTAAGCAAGTAGTTTTTAAGTGAGGTGAAACTTGAGGGTACACAAGACAAATTAGACTCCTGAAAGGGGTACAGCAGTCTGGAAAGGTTGAGACCCACTGCTATAGCCATTCTCAGTAGTGCTCTATCTGGGAGCAGGGATGTCTATTCTCATATTGTGCTGTGGAGCAGGCCACGCTTCTGGGACGGTACGGTGCGGTGCGAGCTCCGCAGCACCGAACTCTCCTCGTCCTGCCACCCCTCAGCCCTGCGGAGATGCCGCACGTCTACATCAGGTGCCTCAGCTACCATGTCCAGGAGGAGGACATCCAGCACTTCTTTAGTAGCTATGGCCGCCTGCTCAAGGTCGATCTCAAGAACGGCTCTGGGTTTGTGGAGTTCGAGGACTCCCACGACACTGATGATGCCGTTTACGAGCTGAATGGCAAAGACCTGTGCAGGGAGCGGGTGATAGTGGAGCATGCCCAGGGCCCCCGCCAGGATGGGGATGGGTACAGCTACAGCAGCTGCAGTGGGGGTGGTGGAGGCGGTGGATATAGCAGTCGGAGACAACCAGGAAGAGATAAATATGGACCACCTGTTCATACAGAATACAGACTGACTGTTGAAAACCTTTCCAGTCGTTGTAGTTGGCAGGATTTGAAAGATTTCATAAGGCAAGCTGGTTTCTCAAATTGGGGGTCCTGACCCAAAAAGGGATTGCGGGGGGGGGGCAGTCACAAGGTTATTTTAGGGGGTTATGGTATTGCCACCCTTACTTCTGCACTGCTGCCTTCTGAGCCTGGTGACCAGAGAGCAGCGGCTGGTGGCTGGGCACCCAGCTCTGAAAGCAGTGCCCTGCCAGCAGCCGCGCAGAAGTAAGGATGGCATGGTGTGGTATTGCCACCCTTACTTCTGTGCTGCTGCCTGCAGAGCTGGGTGGCTGGAGAGTGGCGGCTTCTGACTGAGGGCCCAGCTCTGCAGGCAGCATTAAAGGTGGCAATACCATACCATGCCATCCTTACTTCTGCGCGGCTGCTGGCAGCAGTACTGCCTTCAGAGCTGGGCTCCTGGCCAGCAGCCGCCACTCTCCAGCTGCCCAGCTCTGAGGCAGCGCCATGGCCAGCAGCAAGGCAGAAGTACGTAAGAACGGCCATACTGGGTCAGACCAAAGGTCCATCAAGCCCAGTATCCTGTCCTCTGACAGTGGCCAATGGCAGGTGCCCCAAAGGGAATGAACAGGTAGGTTATCATCAAGTGATCCATGCCCTGTCACCCAACCCCAGCTTCTGGCAAACAGAGGCTAGGGACACCATTCCTGCCCATCCTGGCTAATAGCCATTGATGGATCTATCTTCCATGAATTGGTCTAGCTCCCTTTTGAACCCTTTATAGTATTGGCCTTCACAACACCCTCTGGCAAGGGGTTCCAGAGGCTGACAGTGTGTTGCGTGAAAAAAATACTTTCTTGTGTTTGTTACCTATTAATGTCATTTGGTGGCCCCTTGTTCTTGTATTATGAGAAAGAGTAAATAACACTTCCTTATTTACTTTCTCTATACCACTCATGATTTTATAAGTAAGGGTAGCAGTACCACAAACCCCTCTACAATAACCTTATGATCCCCACCTCCCACAATTCCTTTTTGGGTCAGGACCCCTACAATTTCAACACCATAAAATTTCAGATTTAAATAGATGAAATCACTAAATTTATGATTTTAAAAATCCTATGATCATGAAATGGACCAAAATGAATTTGGTAGGGCCCTACCTATATCCACTATGTGCGACAAGAAAGTAGTTCCATTTTCTATTCAGAATTCAGACATGGCAAGATGTGATACAAACTGCAAGCGTAAAATTAACAAGTGATTCACTCTAGTGACTTGACAGTTGTAGGAGGAGCCCTGCCATGCTTCTTTTTAAAAATTATATATATATTTTATTGTCTGATGAAGTGACTAAAAGGGAAATGTTTCAAGGATTAGGATTCCAGTGATCTAATACAGGATGCCATTGGCTTAGACAAAAAGAAAAAGCAGCAGCTAGGACTCCTCCTAAACTCCCCCCCCCCACCCCAGTTTAAAAAAGGGATGAATGTTACCATTTTTGGACATAAGTTCTGCACAAGCCCAACCCTAAACCACACCACTCAAATGAGAAGTGAGCTATCATCCTGCTTGTGAGCACATGGAATTGGGGACCATTCAAAAAGGGAGAATACGGTGGTGGGAATGGAAGAGGCAATTTACTAACAACAGATTGCTAGTCAGTCAGTCAATCTGATCTCCTAAATAGCTGTCGTGCTCCTGTTTCCCTGTATAGTGGGGAGGCAGGTCTAGCCTACAAAGGTCATCTGCAGCTGAAGGAGCCTGCACCCTGGGGAACAAGCCAATTTTACATTCACATTCTGATTTCCTCCTTAATCAGCGTCTGCTGCCTCCAAAGAGAGCGTTCCTTTGTGTGCCACTGTCCTCTGGGGGCAACGCAGACGTGTGGAGAGCTTTGCAATGGGAGTGACACTTCGTAGCAGACACACATGTACCTGCACAGCCCTCCCTTCCCCCAGGGCACCACCAGCCGCCCAAATCAGCTCTTCAACAGCTTCCTGAGGAGCAGCTAGGCGGTCCCTAATAGCACGCACAGCATCGCTATCAAAAAAAAACCCCAGAAAGTGAGGAGTGTTGCCTGGTAAATTGCATTGCGAAATGTGAGGGGAGGGAGCTAGTGCTCCCGTCTGCATGGCTCCTGGCGCTGACAGGGGAAACATTTGTTGCTTTAGGGGGGGAAAGGAACTTCTGCGCTGCTACATTGGGCGATAAAACGGCCCCATTTCTTTGCTTACCCACCGCCCCCCCATAGGTCGCACTACTTCAGCGCCCACCCACCTCCCTCACACACAGGTAGGAAAGACAACAGCCTAATGTGTGCCTGTTACACGTTGTTTCTTTAAATCACACAAGGCCTCCATAGGCGATTAATACACAATCTCCAAACGCTGTTCCCACGGGGATCTGTGAGCCACCAGATAACACCTTGGTTTAAACTCAGTTAAAATCACTGTTCTAGACCGAATTAAAAGAGAGGCGGGGGGCGCGCTATTTGCTACATTATTCGAGCTCTGCATCTCAACAGGTCCTGTGCAGAGCTGGGTCCATTGCAACCTCTGACCATATGGGGAAAATCGGAGGGAGCAGGAGAGAGGCGGCTATGCATATACAAATCCATAATTAGGTTGATGTTGCAGCTCGTCCCACCCCCAACCCCCTTCTTCACACGAGGCTCCATTATTTAATTAAATAAAACGAGAGGGTGATGCAGGGATCCGGCTGCCAACAGGAAACCTCCCAGCTCTCAATCAGACCAGCTCTCTGCCCTAGACCCTCAGCAAACGTGGACAATACCCCAGCGTTAAACAGGGAGGGGACTGAACGTGCGCAGGTAGCCACACAGAGCCCCAATACAACTAATCTCCAGCAAATCCAAGGAAACCTTTCCCCCACCCCCATCCCCATCCTGCTAAATGCCTGTAACACAACACTCCTCTCTAATGGAGCTACTGCAGCCTCCACTAATATCTCCCCCCCCCTCCAGGATCTTTCCTAGGATGCGGGGGGGCGGGGGGGAGAAAGGGGTAAGGTGAGGGTGAAAGGGGGGGGGGAATTTACCTTTCTCTGCTGTTTTTCCCAAGCTGGATCCAAAAGCATGTCCCTGTCCCAGTCCTCCTCCGGCTGCATGTAGTCATTGGTTTGCTGAGAGTCATAGTAATCCATGGCTGTGCGTGTCCCCTTCGGTCTGCTTTTGTTTTTCCTCCCCGGCTGCTGCCGCCACAGCTCGCGCTCCCCGGCGGTCTCGAGAGCGCCCTGCTGAAGGACAGCTACAGCGGAGCACAGACAGAGAGAGAGAGAGACTCGGGGGGGAGGTGGCGGCGCGCGGCAGCTCCGCTTACACCAGAGCGCAACCTACTCTTCGCACGCACAGAAGGGAAGGGGGCGGCGGGGGAAAGCGCCCTGCCTCCTAGTTAATCTCATTGGCTAGGTGGAGTTGCCAGAAGTCCATTTTCCGAGGCTACCATCGCTCTCATTGAGGCCCCCTTGTGTCACTCAGGGCTTCCAGCGGTTGATATAGGTTGATTTAAGGCCACCCCCACACACACACACAACCTCCTCCCCCCTTACTCATATGACATCTGAGTTTAATCTGCGGTGGACTCAGTTTGGTGACGTCTCCCCTTACCTTGGGGGTTTATAGTAATATCAGGAGCTACTGAACAGACGGAATATAGTGAGCTACCTGTCGCGCAATGCAAAAAATGCAAACAACAACAACAAAGTATATCTGCTTATTATGTTTGATAGGGGGACAAGGTGGGTGAGATAATATCATTTATTGAACCAACTTTTGTTATATTACCTCACCCGCCTTGTCTTTCTAATAGCCTGCGACCAAGCTCCTGCAATATGCAGGTCAGTGTGAAAGAAACATTGTCAGGTTAACAATATACAATATTCAAACAAACAGTCCTTACCTGGATTACTAGAAAAACACCTTATTAAAAACTGAAAAAAATGTTAAACATCTCATTGACTTGTCAGTGGGAATGCACTTTATTTAAGCCAGGATCCTGCAAATCTTTATATACATATACCTAACATGTCTGTAGTCTCCTTGAGTTTAATGGGAGGAATGGAAAGTTAAGCATGTGTACGAATTCACAGGATAGAAGCCCGAGTCTGTGCATATCTGTCAAGTTGGACAGTCAGTTACAATGTTTCCCGTTATTTCATTTCCTGATTCCACTAGCACTGGGCTACAATGTTTGGGTTGCAAACTTTATAGTGGAAAGTTTATTGGTTAGAATTCAAATTATATTGAAAGTTTGAAGAGGAGAGTAAAATGCATATTAAGCCAGAGGGAGACAAAGAAACACTCACCTTAAAAACTTAAAGCTACAGTAATTTTTTGGCTCGGATCCTCCAAATCCTTATGCACATGCTTAACTTTATGCATGCCAATCGCCTCATTGAGTTCAGTGGGACACGTCACATGCTTAAAGTTAAGCCCATGTGTGTCCCAGAACTGGGGCCTTAAGCTATAGAGTGCTGTACAAATTTTCTTCAGAGTTTCCAAAAACATTCCCTGAGTAATTCTGAGTAAATTCCTTCAGAGTAAGTCTGGAAACTTTCCAAACCAAAATTAAAGCACTCAGGAACATGCTTAAAGGTTAGTGCATAGATAAGTGTTTTGCTGAACTGGAGCTATGACTCTGATCTTATAATAGGGTCTGCCTAGATAGACCCCTGCATCTTCACAGAACCCCAGTGAAGTCAATAGAGCTCTGTATGGCCACAAGGATCAACCAAGGTGGAACAGGGTGAGACCATTGCCCCTTTGGCTGGCTGGAGCCCAGAAAGAACATAATGGTGTTTCTCTATCTGATAGTTAACAGAGATTTTCATTTAACCACAAGTGTTTGGAGGCCTATGTTTTTGGAGCTGAAGGACCAGGATCCTTGGCTCTACAGTTATATGTTGTTTTATTATGGAGCAGCAATAGCTTCGCCATAGCTAATGTTGCTACCACACTCCCATTATATTATTGTAAATAAAATAAACCAAAGTTAACCCTAAAAATTTGAAAACATGAGAAATTTCATCAGCTGGAGCATTTTCTGATAATTTTGCTCAAAGTTAGTAATGAAAAGCCTGAAATTTGTTCTTTTTAAAATATTTTTTTTTTTACAAAGTGTTCAATGTTTCTTGGTGTCCTTCTCTCTATCCAACAAAATCACACTACACTAGAATACTTTAAACCCAGATAGATTTGGAACTTGGATCATTCAGCAAAAGGCAGTTTTTCAAAGACAGGCAGAGTAAAATATTTAAGAAGCTGCTGTTGTTTGAGAACTTGACATGATTCTCCGTCAATGAAGCGGACGAAGAAAAAACATGGCAACAGCAAATATTTTCCGCAGCCATCTTTGAGCCAGCCAAGGCTACTTTGCGAAACTGAAAGGAAATTCCCAGTTCTTGTTAAAATAGCTCCCCCACAGGCATTACACACAAGTATTCCTTTTCATTTTGCGGATACAGACTAACATGGCTGCTACTCACGAAAGCTTATGCTCAAATATATTTGTTAGTCTCTAAGGTGCCACAAGTCCTCCTCGTTCTTTTTGCAAAATACAACCGTGGCCTAGGGAGAGTATACACAAGTCCAGTTTTCAGATTGCTTAAGGAATAGAGAGTATGTGACACATGAACTGTTATATTGAACACACATGATAGAGCTCAGAGCAGACCCAGCTCTGATCTGCTAGAGACCATGGTGATTCTCAGACACATTAGTTCAGATCTCTGTATAAAGGCCACCTGTAAAATGGGGGATAATAATACTTACCCATTTTTGTAAAGTGCTTTGAGATTTAAAATGAGAAAGCACTAGGTAATTGTAAAGTACGTTATGAGTCATATTTTTCAAATGAAATAACTACAGCACAAGAAATTGCAATTATCTGCCAGATATGAGGTAATGACTCTTTGCCTTTTTAAAAGTCTCTCTGAAGTTTGAATTGGCTATAGTCTTCTTCACCGCTTGTCTTAAACTGCTGTGCAGGGTATATTAGATATAAGCTCTTTGGGCCTCAACTTTTTATCAGCACTCCAAGGCACCTAGCACACTTTTGGACATTATAAACCCATAAATAATAATTATAGAGTTGTTCTGTACTATTTAACAGTTTCATGTTCCACCCCAGAATCAGCTGCATTTCAGTGGAGGATAAAATCACCTTTGTATTTGTGGTGCATAACGTCCAAGATTTTCAGACATGACCAGTGATTTGTGGTGCCTCAGTTTTTGGGTGCCCAGCTAGAGGCACATTAAAGAAGCCTGATGTTCAGAGGCTGCTTACTTAGCACTTTCCAAATCAGGCCCCTTCAAGGTACCTCAGGCTGGACAACCCAGAACCAAGGCACCCAAAATTATAAGGCATTTTAAAAAATCTTGACCAAAATGCTTCAGAAATGAAAGAAATGTTATAAAATGTCAGGTGATATTGTAGAGAGATTGGTGAGCTCAGTTGGAAGGAAGATGATGGTGGTGACAGTTTTTTGAGGCTCTAAAGTTCAAAATGCAGGGTTAAATTGGGAAAAAATAGGGGAATCATCAGGACTTCAACAGAGAAGGCCCCAAAAAGAAATTCAATTTATCAATACATTTACATTTATTTTCCATAAACATTTGATGAATGTTTGGTAACATGCTGTTCTGCTGTCTCAGCTGCAAGTCATTTTGCATCACTTATCTTTGAGACTATGTACTTCTTTGGGATATCACAGGATGGATTAAAGACCATAAAAATACCATGTAATATTCACCTTTTAATTATTCCTCTCTTATCAGCTCAGAATTTCCAGCCTTAGGATGTTTGACTCACTGAGACCTGGGGAAACAAAAAACAGGTTCTAAAACATTCCTTGAGATGAGATGAATACAGTGTTTTCAGACAAACAGACTTTCTTTGTATTTGAATATCCTCAGGCCCTCACTTTATTTCCTTCCCACATTTAATGGCCCAGTACCTCCCAGATGGTGTCGCTGTACCACATACCTCCCAGATGTTGCTGGGAGCCCTCATCTCCTGCTGAAATTAATGAGTTGAGGGCACTCCACATCTTCCAGGAGGCGCTCACCACCTCATAAGTTTGATCCCTAAAACTTGCAGTTAATGTCCCAGACATTTAATCTTCTGGATGCTGTCTGCTCTCTGTGAGCACAAAGTTAGTTGCTGCAGAGGGTCACAGAGTATATGTTCTCCATTCTCATTATGTTGCTTGGTTCTTTTTAACTGGTGCAGAGTGTACCTAGATGTCACTGTGATGTGGTGCCTTACAAATACTTGTAATATTATAAAAATCAGTTGTATCATTAATAAAATAATATATCAGAGATCCCATTCATTTAATCCATTGCTGCAATTGCTGGAGATGGACTACCTGACCTAATATAAGAGTGAATTAAGACTAAGTAGCCCAGATCTAACAAAATAGTTGAGGCCTAAAATACCAGTATCCTCTCTACAGATTCTTGCTTTCAGGCCCCCCACACGCAATTCCTTGACATTCACGCCTCAAACAGACTCTCCTTCCTCCCCCGTCCCGAACCCTGATGGACCCCTTGATTTTGTACTCCTAGCCCCTTGGACAGGTACTTGATTTCTCAGTGACTCAGTGCTGTCTTGCCTCCTTAGACTGCCAGGTCCTTATGTGACAAACCCGGTCTTATCTAACCTTGCTCATAGATGACCTCTCTCATCTCTGTTCCATCTTCTACCTCGGTACAATACTGTAACAGGGGAGTCTGCCCTTTTAGTGTTCTGGAGCCAGTCAGCTCTGTTTGGAGGCAGAACCTCTTTAAGGACAGGTGTTTGGGCCTGGTAGAAGGGATTATCAGGTTGGGCTAGGGGTCAGCTGATTCCTATAAAGGGCTGAAAGACTTTAACTGAAGGAAGGCTGTAAGTAGTTATATGTGGTTGGGTCCTGGAGTGGGGGGGAATGATTCAAGGGGAAAGGCCTGGAGGCACCTGCAGCCTGCCTTGTCAGGGGAACAGCTTTGTTTGTATCACTTTCTAAGTTTTGTGCTTGCAGAGTAAACTGTGCACTGAAGGAAGGGCCTGAACAGAGTTGGGGTGTGGTGTTTGATCATTACTGGCAGAGGCGTGGCAACTAGGAGTGTGGGGAGTGCTGCAGCACCCCCAGGTATTGTGTGGGGTCCCGGCTGTTGGCCCCGCACCCAGGCTGCTGCTGGACCCCTGCCTGGGACTCTGCCACCTGGTCCCACACATGACTGCTGCAGGACCCACATGTAGGGTCCCGTCTGCCTCGGGACCCGCGCACAGGGCTCTACTCCCACCCCCAATTGTGGTCCCAGCCTCAGTCCCCTTACCCCTGTCGTGTCCCGCCACAGGGCGGGCAGAGGAGACAGGTCAGCAGCCCTACAAATACTTTCAATGAGCATGCATTGTAGAGGACTTGTAGGCTGTGGTTTTTGCCTGCAGACACCTTCCTATTGTGGCAGATGATAAATGGTGGATGAGAGCTCAGTCCCAACCACCCCAAGTAGTAATCCAGGGTGAACCCTGCCCATTTTATGAGATTAGAGGGGATCACCCAAAGAGCCTGACATGAGAGAAAAAACAATGAGGAGTCCTTATGGCACCTTAGAGACTAACAAATGTATTTGGGCATAAGCTTTCATGGGCTAGAACCCACTTCATCAGATGCATGGAGTGGAAAATACAGAAGCAGGTATAAATACACCTTTTCCCCCATATAATGCTGTCCTCGGGAGCCAAAAAATCTTACTGCGTTATAGGTGAAACCGTGTTATATTGAACTTGCTTTGATCCACCAGAGCACGCAGGCCCCCTCCCCGTCCCAGAGCACTGCTTTACCGCGTTATATCCAAATTCGTGTTATATTGGGTCGCGTTATATCAGGGTAGAGGCGTACATGAAAAGATGTGAATTGCCTTACCTAGTGTGAGGTTAGTCTAACAAGATAATTCAATTGACAGCAGGATACCAAGGGAGAGGAAAAATAACTTTTGAAGTGGTAATGAGAGTGGCCAATTTCAGACAGGTGTGAGTAACAGTAGGGGGAAATTAGTATTGGGGAAATTAGGTTTAGGTTTAGGTTTTGTAATGACCCAACCACATCTGATGGTGTCCAGTTTGCAAATTAATTCCAGTTCTGCAGTTTCACATTGGAGTCTGTTTCTGAAGTTTTTTTGTCGAAGAATTGCCACTTTTAGGTCTGTTATTGAGTGACCAGGGAGATTGAAGTGTTCTCCTACCGGTTTTTGAATGCTATAATTCCTGTCAGATTTGTGTCCATTTATTCTTTTGCGTAGAGACTGTCTGGTTTGGCCAATGTACAAGGCAGAGGGGCATTGCTTGCACATGATGGCATATATCACATTGGTAGATGTGCAGGTGAACGAGCCCCTGATGGTGTGGCTGATGTGGTTAGGTCCTATGATGGTGTCCCTTGAATAGATATGTGGACAGAGTTGGCATCGGGCTTTGTTGCAGGGTTTGGTTGGTGTTTTTGTTGTGTGGTGTATAGTTCCTTGGTAAGGCAATTTACATCTTTTCATGTATTTATACCTGCTCCTGTATTTTCCACTCCATGCATCTGATGAAGTGGGTTCTAGCCCACCAAAGCTTATGCCCAAATAAATTTTTTAGTCTCTAAGGTGCCACAAGGACCCTTCCTTGTTTTTGCTGACACAGACTAACACGGCTACCCCTCTGAAACCTGACATGAGAGAGAGCTTTATTCTGTTTTCATTTGTGCCCCCACAGCCCTACTGTCTCAGCACACAAGACACACATAACCGCCATTGACTTCCATGGGAGTTACTCCCATCCTGCAGGGGCTGAATGCAGCCCCGGCCCCCTAGGCTGTGAAACCTTCTCAGGCCAGTGAAGTGAGCAGTTTTTTTTTCAGTGCTGTGGGCAGAGCCCTCCCATGAGAAGGGCTGGGTCACACCCTGTTCTTTGGGCTGCATCAGACAAAAGAAGGAAGCTAAGCCAAGGGCATGTGGGTATTTTGGGGAATTGCTTGCTGCTCATTCTGCTTTTGCTCAGAATACTAGCAATGAGTAGCTCACTCCCCTGGGGAGCCACCCATAGGGGGCCCGCCCAGGGGCATTCAGATTTTTTTGTAAGGATGCCTGTCTGCTTGGCAGGTGAGCTTTGTTGATCCATAAGGACATTCAAAGCCCTATTCAAATAGCACTTGCCTTTTGTCCTAGGGCTTTAGAACAAATCTCACAAGAAGCCCTTTGCTGCTTGTATGCCTCAGGGGCATATAGGAAAAAGAGCTCTTTATAACTTGAAAGGTTGTCTCACCAACAGAAGTTGGTCCAATAAAATATATTACCTCACCTACCTTGTCTCTCAGGTGCATAAAAGCGATAATACTTTACATTTATTCAGATGTATACAATATTGAAAACAACACAGAATCTTTCATATCAAAGGAGCCCAAAGCACTTTACAAAGTAGGTATACACAGCACCACTGACATACAGCCATTTTCAGGGTAGAGGTAGCAGCACCCTCCATAAGAGTGGAGGGAGGGGGAAGTTTTGGCCACAGGTCAAAAGCCTCTGCTCAAAAAGAAAAGTAGTTAATGCCAACAATCAGATGGAAGCCTAGTTTCTAAGGGCTCATCCAAATACCTTTTCTGCAATAAACTGCAGTGAACTCCCTGTTGGAAGAATAAAGGGTTTAACTGACCCTCCCTAGATTTACTGGGTATTTAAGGGTCCAATTGTTCTGTCACACAGTAAATGAGGAACAAGGCCTTGTCTACACAAGGAATTTCAGCCATTGGTGACTAATCACCAGTGTAACTGCAACAGTGAAGACCCTATTGTAGGCAGGCAGCTGCTATAGGCATGATTTACACCTGTAAAAATTTACCCCTACTTGAACCTGGCAAGCTGCACTAGTGATGCAGTCATTCACCCTGTCTACACTAGGAGTTTGTACTGGTTTAGCTGCAACGGTGGCTGGTCACTGCAAACCCCAGTGTAGACAAGGCCTAAGACAATTGAAGTCACAGTGGTGTAAAACCAGTTTAAGTTAGCACTGAACCAGGACCCAAAGGCCAGACTGATCATTGCCCTGCACTGTACATAGGTATTTACGCTGCTGCCAAGTGGATGTAAACACTGGACTCACTTTGCATTGTTGTAAATGACTCCACAAAGGGCAGGGCAACAGTAAACCACACCTAAGTGTATAGAAACCAGAGAGCTAGACCTCTAAGCCATCCCCTGCAGCTTGTACATTTATAAACCCTTGACCCATTGCTGATAGACTCCCAGGGCAATATTCCTTGTCAGGCGGAAGACTGGTTTTGGTGGCAGCAGCAGGGGTAGCTCAAGGATGAGGGCAGGAGGGAATGTGAAGTGGGAGGAGAAATGGAGAGAGCTGCAGGAGGCCACACAGTAAGTCCCAGGGGAAATAAAAATGAAAAAAATAATCACTCGAGTCAAAATGATTTACAATCATCGTTACTAAATATGGTTGAAACGTCTGATAACAATGTTTTACTTGTGCTACCTAATGAATAATTCTGGGAGCAGAAATATTTTGATCCTCCTGTAAATACAGCACTGCAGTTTACTTTCCAAGTAGAATTTATCACAGATAGCTCCCTTTGCCTTTAGAGTGTTGTTTGTTTGTTAATACTGAATTTATAATTAACTGTTACTATTCGTAATTATCCATTCTGTTTCTATAATTACTTTAATCTGGAATGATCACAGAGCGCTTTACAAACTTTGTTTACACAATTCACTTTACCTCCCCACTGAAATGCAGTCACCTCTCAGGTGAAAGGTGGCAGCTGTTTAACTGTGCACAGGAACACCATACAGCAGTGCAAGACAGGAAGTGAAGAACACTGTATCCAACTGAAACTACAGGGTTAATGTTATAGAGAGAGGCAGAATGTAATTATCCACAGAGGAATTTGACCCGATTAATGGGGCCAGAACCCCACTGAAAATACTAAGAGAGTTTTAATGACTCGTGATCAGGACCTTGTTTTTGTGTCTGTCCTGACAGATATTGCCTCCAATAGCTCAGCACCCTATAACAGCATTCTGGGACAGGTTTGTTTCCCAGGTTCTCTCTGAACCAGCAGAGGTTACCAAGACAGCCTGACTCTGCCCTTTAGATGGATGAGAGACTCTGCTGCCTCACTCAGCAGCAACCCTCCTAGCTGCTTATGGAGCAATTGTGACAGACTTTAGAGGCAAGTTTTGCCAAGTCTCCTTGGAAGGATGGCAATGGCAACATGGTGGGGGGAAAGCAAAGTAGGGGGGTTATTCAACCTTTAACAGAGATGTTCTTCCCAAAGCCCCCCTCCACACACACACACACACACACACACACACACACACACACACACACAAAATCTTCGCTTGTGAGAGAAATACCAAACTTTCAGATCGGGCACTTCTCACCCCTTCTTAAAAATCCCTCCTTTGTCAACTGTTTGAAATGGGCTACCCTGATTATCACTACAAACGTTTTTTTTTCTCCTGCTGCTAATAGCCCACCTTAATTGATTGGTCTCATTAAGAGTTGGCAATCCCCATTTTTTCTTGTTCTCTGTGTGTATATATATATATATATATATATATATATCTTCCTACTGTATTTTTCACTGCATGCATCTGATGAAGTGGGCTTTAGCCCATGAAAGCTTATGCTCAAATAAATTTGTTAGTCTCTAACGTGCCACAAGTACTCCTCGTTTTTTCCCTTGACTCTGATGTTCTCTCTAATTTACAGGTGTTATGTTTCTCAGCACGACGTTTGCAAAACTAGCCTTCTCCCATCACCTCTCACACAACACTATCCTCTACTCTTTGCATTTGGGGTTCCACCCTGGCCATAGCATGGGAGTCTTTCCATGCTTGAAGTTAAACTCTTTATTTCCACTGAGGAAGTCTCCTTCTTCATCATACTCCTAGACCTAAGTGGACCAGTGGTTCATAGTTATGCCAGTGTCCTGTCACGGTTCCTCCTCCTCTTTATGAAACTCACATTGGTTGGTCCCATCTACACAACAGACATAACCATGCTGACGTGCTCATCTGTTATGATTACAGCTTTAGTTCATCCACAAAGTTACAATTTCCCCTGCACAATAGTGTGTCAACATCACTGGTTTGTCCAAACTTAGCAGGCTGTACAATTGTGTTTGCATTAGGGCACTCCGGAAAATCTGGGCAGCTGTCCCATACTGCCTCAATTGTTGGTACCAGTGGCAGAGGATTATGGGTGTTTTTCACACACTGCAATGGATTTCAGCATGCTCTCCTTCACAGCAAGTTAGGCCCCGTCCATGTACACAGCAGAATCATGCTAGAACCTACATCCAGCCTGACAATTGTTTGCTTATGAACAGAGTCTAAACACAACACAAGCAAGTTGTTAGACTCTCTCACCTCAACTCTCTGTCCCTTTTCAACTCTCATATGAAATACAATCTTATACTATAAACCTTGTAGATTCCCCCTCTCTCTGCTATGCATTGTTACATTCTGTAAAGTGGTTGGGGACATAGGTCCAGATTCTGTCCTTGCACAAGGGTGATGTTTGCACAAGATCTGTTTTTGCACAAGGGCGATGTCAGGGAGCCAGTTAAAGATCCCTGATCATCTGGACTGATCTGCATCAACCTTGACCTCAGTACATGGGGCTGCACCAACACACCCCAGATGGTTATGTTCTCCAAGGGACTTTACTCTGGCCAATGATTGCCAGAGTGCGCCATGCGCTGGCCATATCCCCAACATGGGAATTGCAAGGAGCTGATTTTGCTGGCACCACACATGCCCTGTGCAAGGTGATCCCAGGCTTGGAAGAACTGGAGGCTTTCCTCTCCCTTTTTTGTTGCAGCCCACACAATGGAACCTTAGCCCTTATGGGAGCAGGGGGAGTTTGGGGAAGGGCATGCTGGAAGTCTTGTATCCCGGGGTGGGGTGGGGGGCGGGGAGAGGGGGAAGTGTTAAAGCTGCGACGTTGTGGTCTGTGGTGTATGGTGGTTGTGCTCTTAGTGAAATCTGTCTCTAGCTGGAGGAGCACAGTGTACATGCTCTTAGATGGCTTAACTTTTCATTGCTTTGCTGCTGAGGTTCTGTTAGATTGATTATGTGTCAACCAACCTTAACGGATACATGTTTTTTGTGTATGAATAGATGTAAATACACATCTGTATAGAACCATCAGTCCATCCACCATGGAAATACAGCCAGCTCTAGGATGGAAGGCGGCAGCTGGTTAACAACATACGGAAACACTACACAACAGGTTAGTGACAGCAACGGGGTCAGAAAAGCACATGCAGCGACAAGGGGAATTTAGGGAGGGAATTTGACCAGGGCAATAGGTTAAATACCCGTGTGAAAAGGCTCATGACTTTGTCATGTCACAATAACCATAATAGGTCAGGGCCCTGATTTTATGTCTCAAAAGTTAGACATAATTCAGGGAATATCTACACACCAGCTGGGAGCGTGCATCCCAGTGCAGGTCGCCAGATATGCTATGCTAAAAATAGCAGTGTGGCCACAGCAGCACAGGATCTCGGGCTAGTCACCTGACTACATACCCGGGGGTCAGGTCAGATTGTACTCTGGGGCTAGCCCAAGTCATCCCCTGTGTTGCCTCAGCCACACTACTATTGTTAGTTTGCTAGCTCGAGCAGAGTAGTGCATCTGTCTATCCATGCTGGGAAGCATGATTCTAGCTGCTGTCTAGACATAAAGTAATAGCGGAGATAGAGGAATTACAGAACTCATAGCCATATTTCTGCAGTATGTTTATCTGGACATAAGTTGCATAAAATCCTTTTGCTAATGTAAAGGAGGATGCTATTTTCTGTTGCTATGCAGCCAACATCAGAATAGGGGTCAATATTCAAAATGCAGTGAGATGCTTTCCTCCTAGCTCTATCAGATGTACCTCACAGTCGCCCCCATCTCCACACTTTCTTAGCATAAACTATTTATTTCAGTGGTGACATCTGTCACAGTGACATCTGACCAGCAGCTGTGAGGTGTCCAGACAATCAGTGAAGGCCAGGACAGCAGACAGCCAGGTCACAGAAAGCTGAGAACAGACTCACCTGACTCAAACTAAACCCCAGCAGCCTACCCCCAAACTCATTGGACAAACAGGACATTATCTCCCTTGAAAAGATTTGATTTTTACCTGTTACCCACAGCTTTCAGGAGATTAATCTTGGTTCTGCCCCTTGTGATATCAGGCCACCATAGCCAGCAACAGATCAGCTGTAGGTGCACACAGGACAGGTGAGCATGGGCTAGCTTTTGGATTTTGGCTCTCCCCCCAATGAGGTTGGTCTTGCACATCCCACAGCCTGACCCACCTCTGTCTCCACATACTGAAGCTGCGTTGCTGTGCAGTCAGGAGGGGATGGTGTCATCAGCTCCTGACTGCACTGTTTTCATGTAGTGACACAACTGCAATGGAGGGTGCCAAGTTATATAAATCGGGTCTGGATCCAAACTCAGACTCACCTGCTGAAGCAGAACGAAACCCATGGGGCAGCTTCAGATCCTCCATGCTCCATTAAGTCTGCCTCATGGATGTAGAGTTAATGGAACCCAGCCCAGACCCATCAAGCCTTCTCAGGGCTTGTCTATACTCCACCTCCACCACTCCATAGTGCTGTCTACACTGGGAGTTCGGGTGGCGGAACTGCATCACTCAGGGGTGTGGATTCTGTACTGTAGACCAGGGCTCAATCTATTAGAATTGGAGGTTTTTGGGCTGTGCAAGCTGGCCCTCAATGACCCTCAATTCTCACACTAATTCATGGGAGGGGATCACATGTCACTTGGCAGCTGCTCACTGCCTATGCCACACACACAGTCCCAAGTCCTTCGGTACACCTGACCCAGGGCAAGGTATTCTCCCTCTCTCTCTCCCCTCCCCTGAGGCAGGGAGCTGTCTCTGAGCTTTCTCTTTTGGCTTTGTATTGGGAGTTCACCATTGGCAGCGGAGGTTGGTCCTGGCAGAAGTCACCAGAGTCGGAGACCTCCTGGACTATGACCAGGGAGACTGGCTTTATCCCCTGATGCTCGCTCAGCGAATGGGGCTCTCCAGACCTCATACTCCCCAGCGCGTACTTCAGGAGGTGAGGGCTGCTTTGCCACCCGCTGCTTGGGTTTACCTCGACCGGCTCCTAAGAGAGGGCGTGCCCCACCCACCCTCCACCCCAGACCCTCCGGACCTTTTCATCGGGCCCCTGCCGCGTGGACCCGATGGCAGATAACCTGATGGCACAGAGGGGTCAACTCTGGATTCCTTATGCAAACAATACTGTATAAAAAAAGCCATTGGCTGGTAATTTTGTGCGTGTTCCCCTGCTATTGCTTTGTGTTCAGATACATTCCCCTACCCAGCTCATTCTTCTTCTTGTTTGTCCTGCGGTAACGGTTAGGAGCTCAGTTATGGACCAGAGGCTCTGCCTCAACAACCTTACAGCCCACTCTTCTGCGTGAGCCTGCAGCGGGCAACCAGACCGCTGTGCCTGTGGCAGCACCATCCGCAGCCATGCAGTGTGACTCCGGCAGCATGGCAACATCATTTACATCAGAAGATGAGCTACAAGTGAATAAACCTGGGCTGAAAACACAAATAGCTTCTGTAAGCGGAGGGGGAAATGTGGCAACAAACACACCCCAGATTCAGATTTATCACTAGAACTGTATGTTTTCCCCAGCATGGCCGGGGGCAGCCAGACAGCAGTATGATCCCTCACAAACCTGTCCTGTAGGAGGGCTTTTCCTTCCCCTGCTCATGTGCTCTGTGCCTGCAGTTTTGCAGGCAATGTGGGAGGTTGGCAGGTTTCAAACCACGAGCGTCATCTATTCGTTCCATTGTGTGCCTTGCCTCTGTCAGGTTTTCTGAACGTTTAGCTGCTTTTTTGTGCTTCCTCTGATTCTACAATAAAAGCTGCTTTGAAAGTACTAAACTAGAGGGGTATAAGTAAGGAAACACAGACTATGGTCTGTGTGAATCAGAGAGGTGATGCACCAGGAAAGGTGAGCGCTCAGTACTGCACAGTCATGAAATCTCTGGAATAGTCAAAGCTGAGACAGTGGCATGGTTTTGAAGATTTTGTTGCCCCTCTGAGCACTCCGGCTGCCTTGGCTCAATCCCTGCAGCTGCACCCCCCGCCTTCAGGATTTACAGCAAGCACCTGTCAGTGGAAACCATGGTACCCAGCCATTGCTGTGCCTGCTTGTTGCCTAAGGGCAGAGTTCCCTACACTGCTCTGGGCCCCAGCAGGAAGCCATGCTGGACGTATGCAGTGACACTGGCTTAAGTTAAAGAGGGAAAGGAGAAACTGAAGGCCATCCAGAAACCACGCCACACATGAATAAACTTGTAATAGTTTGGCTCTTTGGTGGCTGTTGGGAGTTTGTTGCTCTCAGAGTCCTGCCATACATGAAGAAAACAATCTAGGGGAAGGCCCTGAGTATTCTGCAATTCTGCAGCTGTGGCATTTGCTGAGGCTTCAGCCCTTGCTTCAGAACTGTGATCCTGAGTCTATGACCACGTACGCTGGCTGTTAGCTAAGGCTGTAGAGCAGACTCATTAGTCTCTCTCTCTAAGTGGTCTCGGTGCCACTATACGGGACAGAACACCACACCCAGGAGGGTGTGTGGGTTACATAAAATAAGTGTTGTGAAGAAGCCTTACAAACAAGAACCAAGCATAACTGATGCACACCATCTTCCAGGCTCCGCAGAGAGCCCCACACATTGGCTCTTAGTGGTGCAACCTGCCTCGTTCAGCTCGCTGAAAACTGTTACCTTTTAAATATCGTGCTAATGACGGCAGTTCAATTATTAACAATTGTTTGAGCAGTAACATCAAGCAGACAAGACCTATATGCAGTTCCACCAAGGAGCGGCATAAAGGGGCTTTAAAGGGTCTGGAAATGGGCCCCAGGAAATTCTTAAGGGGGCTTCTCTGCTGTGGTAGAGCTGCTGGAGCTCCCCCAGCAGCCTGGCACAGGGGGGCTTGGCAGGGGAAGAGGAGTGTGGCCAGAGTCCATAACTCAGAGCGGCCCCCTACCCAGCTGTTAAAACCTTTAGTTTCCCCCTGATGCCATCTATGACTCACTTATGTGGTGCTGATACAGGAATCTGAGACATCCTGGAAAATGTGGGGGCATCGTCAAATAAACTGAATTTAATGTAAAAAGTAACACGGGGCTATTGCACTGACTTTATTTTTTACATTGAATTCCGCAGTGCGTCCATTGTAAATCTAAATGGAATCGCCACAGAGTCCTCAGCCTGCCAAGCAAGAGCGTGGGAGAAGGTAGGTCCCGTTTGCTATGGAGTACATGGGCCATGCCTGTAGGAATGGATAAAATGACACATGGTCTAGAGAGGTTAAAAAGTGTGGGCCCCCAAAGCAAGGTTTGAGAAAGTCCATGAGCAGGGGAAGGAAGCATGCTAACTTGCAGCCCACTGTACTGTTTCCTGTGGACCTTTGCAGGGATGCAGAATAGCAGAGCATAGATCCTCTCCAATCACTCCCCTCCCCTGCCTTAGGGCTTGGCTACACTTGCGAGTGACAGCTCAATAAAGGAACCCCGGGCGCCCTAGCTCACTCCCCATCCACACTGGCAAGGAACGTGCAACGCTCTGTCTCTGCAGCTACAGCGCAGCTGGTACTCCACCTCGGCGAGTGGAATAACGTTTGCCGTGCCCCTGCTGGAGTGCCGTGGTGCCAGTGTGGACACCCTGGTCTGTTACTGCGTTGTGATCAGCCTCCAGAAGTATACCACAATGCCTGTTCTAGCCGCTCTGGTCATCACTTTGAACTCTACTGCCCTGCGCGCAGGTGACCAACCGTCAGACCCGCCCTTTAAATTCTCTGGGAATTTTGAAAATCCCCTTCCTATTTGCTCAGCCAGGCGTGGAGTGCTCTCAGTGAATCTTTCCAGGTGACCATGCCTCCACGCACCAGGTGATCCCCAGTATGGCGCAACGGCGAGGTGCTGGACCTCATAAGTATTTGGGGGGGAGGAAGCTGTACAGTCCCAGCTGCGCTCCACCCGCAGGCATTACAATATCTTCGGGCAGATATCAAGGGCCATGCTGGAAAGGGGCCATGCACTGCAGTGCAGGGTTAAAGTGAAGGAGCTGTGGAATGCCTAACGCAAAGCCCGTGAGGCAAACAGCTGCTGCGGTGCTGCCCCCATGACCTGCCATTTTTACAAAGAGCTGGACGTGACCCCACCTCCACTCCGAGTACCACCATGGACACCTCAGAGGCCAGTACGAAAAGGCAGGAGGAGGAGGAGGAGCAGCAAAGCGGGAGCAAGGGTGCTCCGGTGGAGGAAGACATCCCAGAGTCCCTAGATGCATGCAGCCAGGAGCTGTTCTCAAGCCAGGAGGAAGGTAGCCAGTCGCAGCAGCCTGTGCTTGGGGAAGGACAAACACCAGAGGAGGTTCCCAGTAAGCGGCTTTTATTTTGGGAAGGAAGTTATTCTTGGGACGAGGAGGGCTGGGCTCTTGGGGCAAGGAAGGCTAGGGCTGCATGCATGCCTAGATGCGGAATAGGGGGTTGATGTGCTCTCTCACATCACGGCAATCGGCCTCAGTGATCTCTTCAAAGGTCTCATCCAGAACTTGGGCAATGCGCTTGCGCAGGTTTTTCGGGAGAGCCACTGTTGTCCTCGTCCCAGTCAGACTAACATGTCTGCGCCACTGTGCCGTGAAGGGTGGGGGGACCATTGCTGCACACAGGCAAGCTGCATATGGGCCAGGGCGGAAGCCAGATTGCAGTAGAAGACCCTCCCTTGTTTCCCTGGTCACCCTCAGCAGCAAGATATCTTCCAGGATGAACTCCTGTGGAAAATGTGGGGACAGTGTTCAGTATAGGGGCCCCCAGCCACTGTTGGCTCTCCCCGAGGCACAGAAACCCAGAGGACAGTACAGCCGTGAAACAATCAGTCACGCTTGACCCTGTGCTTACTTACCATTTTGGGGCTCGCTTTGGGACAGGCAAATTATGCTATTGTATAGACTGTGCTTGCCCTTGAGTATGGGGGAATCATTGCTCTGTCTGGTGTGAACAATGCTGCCTCTGTTAAGTGTTGCATTTTGCTTTTACAGATGCAACCTTGAGATCTCAGCCGTCTGTGTTATCAACGGCCGAGAGGCTGCAAAGAATCAGGAAGAGGCCACGTAGAAGCAAAGAGGACATGCTGCATGAAGTCATGTAGCATTCAACTAATGAAAATAAAAAAGTGCAGGAGTGGTGGGAGAGCGAAAGGAGGGTCTGCCAGGAGAATGCAGATCACTGGCACCAAAGCACAGAGTGGCTGATAAGCATCATGGACTGCCAAATGGACTTGATCCAGGTGCTCGTAGCCATGCAGGTGAAGCACTACTGCCCCCCGCCCCCCGCAGCCCTTGTCCCAAAACTCTTTCCCTTGTACCACCATGTCACCTCCAAACCACTTTCCCCAACATCCAGGTTCTTACCGCCACCCTCTCTCTCCAACACCTGTAGCTTCACCACCCAACCCTGAAAACTACGACCCTTACCCACTGCACTCAACCCCCATCACCATGCAGTATAGCCATCCTGAAGTGCAGCATGCACTGCACAGCACTACAGACAGGACATACACAAATCTCTGATAGTGCCATTCCCCACCCCACCTCACCCCCTTGCCCTTTGTGTTTCCCAAGCAGTTGTGTTGTGTTTCTTTTCAATAAATTGATTTTTTGGCTTTGAAAACATTCTTTATTATTGCATAATGTAAAAGAAACCTTAGCCCAGGAAAGCAACAGGCACTGCAAGTCAGTGTATCATATGTAGCAAACACAGATTCCTACCACACTTCACTCCCTTGCAGGGCACCACACTAGGCATTGCTGTTGGCTTTCAGCCTCAAAGTGCTCCCTCAAGGCATCCCTAATCCTTGGAGCCCCGCGCTTGGCCCCTCTAATAGCCCTGCTCTCTGGCTGTTGAAATTCAACCTCCAGGTGTTGAACCTCTGGGTTCCATGCCTGAGTGAATCTTTCACCCTTCCCTTCACAAATGTTATGGAGGGTACAGCACGCAGATATAACCGTGGGGATGCTGTTATTGGCCAGGTCCAGTTTCCCATACAGAGAGCGCCAGCAACCCTTTAAACGGCCAAAAGAACACTCCACAGTCATTCTGCACTGGCTCAGCCTGTTGTTGAACTGCTCCTTGCTGCTGTCAAGGTGCCCTATGTAGGATTTCATGAGCCACGGCATGAAAGGGTAAGCGGGGTATCTAAGGATCACAATGGGCATTTTGACTTCCCCTACGGTGATCTTCTGGTCTGGGAAAAAAGTCTGGGCTTGCAGCTTCCTGAACAGGCCAGTGTTACGAAAGATGCGTTCGTCATGCACCTTTCCGGGCCAGCCTGTGTTAATGTCAGTGAAATGACCACGGTGATCCACAAGCACCTGGAGAACCATAGAGAAATAGCCCTTCCGATTAACATACTCGGAGGCTAGGTGGGCTGGTGCCAGAATTGGAATATGCGTCCCATCTATCGTCCCTCCGCAGTTAGGGAAACCCATTTGTGAAAAGCCAGCCACAATGTCATGCACATTACCCGGAGTCACGGTTCTTCTGAGCAGGATGCGATTAATGGCCCTGCAAACTTGCATCAACACGATTCCAACAGTCGACTTCCCCACTCCAAACTGGTTAGCGATCGATCGGTAGCTGTCTGGAGTTGCCAGCTTCCAGACTGCAATAGCCACCCACTTCTCCACCGTCAGGGCAGCTCTCAATCTCGTGTCCTTGCACCGCAGGGTGGGGGCGAGCTCCACACACAGTCCCATGAAAGTGGCTTTTCTCATCCGAAAGTTCTGCAGCCACTGCTTGTCGTCCCAGACTTGCGTGACGATGTGATCCCACCGCTCAGTGCTTGTTTCCCGAGCCCAAAAGTGGCGTTCCACGGTGGTGAGCATGTCCGTGAATGCCACAAGCAAACTCGTGTCGTTTGTGTTACTCGAGTCGACATCATCGTCGGAGCCCTCACTGTCAGTTTGTAGCTTAAGGAGTAACTCGACTGCAATTCGTGACGTGCTGGAGAGACCCATCAGCATATTCCTCAGCACTTCGGGCTCCATTCCCGCAGACCGAAAGGGAAGACAGAGCGCGCAGTACAAAAACCATTGAAAGACGGTGCCAAATGTGGATGGAAGCAAAGGGATTGGTGGGGTGTGGGTCATTGGGACAGGACCCAGAATGCCCCGCACTCCCTGCCCCCTTCCCACAAGCCACAGCACCAGAATGGGAAGAGGTGCTCTGTGGGATGGCTGCCCACAATGCATTGCTCCCAATGCCACTGCAAGTGCCGCAAATGTGGCCATGCCAGTGCCCTGTCAGTGTGGACAGACTGCAGCACTTTTCCTACTGCACTGTACGAAGGCGGGTTTAACTCACAGCGCTCTACATCTGCAAGTGTAGCCATGCCCTTATCTAGTCTGCCCACACCGCACCTCTGCCTGGCCCAGCCTGCCCTGGGGGTCCTGCTGGCAGATCTAGCTCAGCACCTGCACATAGGAGTTTCCTGGGGTGGGAATACTGCCTGTGGGGAGGCCTACCTGCTCTGTACCCTTTCACAGCTGCCTAGATGAGGTAAAAGAGCCGCAGGAAAATGATTAACTGGGCCATTTGGGTCAAATTCAGAGCTGATGTAAGTTGGGTATGAGTGCAAATCCTCCAGTGTCACACTCCAGGTTTGGATTTGATCCTCCAGGTCTCACTTTACCCTATCTATAAAAATGGGCATTATTATTTATTATCTGTATTATTGGACCAGAACCCCATTGTGCTAGGTGCTGTACAAACACAGAGATGGGAGGACAGTTCCCACACAACCTAAGGCTATCATTGCCGACAGATGGGATTTGAAAAGCCAAAGCAAAGAAAGGGTGTCTGTTCCCCTTTAAGCCAAAGCAGGCAGGGCTGCAAGGAGATGCATTCCAGGAATGGCTGCTCCCTGCCAGGCTCTGGGTTTTCCTTCCCGTTACACACTAAGGAGGAATGTGCAGAGCCGCTTGTCGGTTGCTGCCACCCACTGCTGCCTGGGGGGCTGCAGCTAACTTCGAAATGCCGTGCAAAGAGGCCAGAGGTTTTCATAGCCATCTAAGGTAAGGCTGGCTCCCGCTAGGCTGGCCCACCCCCCTGCAGTACAAAGATGGGATGGGGAAAGGTGAAAGCCTGACTGCCTTATATGGACAAACTTGCATACTTGAGGCGATGTGGGAAAGTGACATCATGCAGCTAGATGAGGAGGGAAAAGGGGGTCCCACTGGAGTCCCCTTAAAGAGGCATCAGCCTATTGGTACAAGTTTCACAAGGCTCCTTCTCTCTCCCTTGGAACTGTAATTGTTGGCACTGTACCAGTCTGTCACACAAATTCAGGGACTCAACTCTCTCCTAATTTACATGGGTGCAGATCCTGTTGACTGCAATCAGAGTGGCACCTGAGTAACTGAGGGCAGAACTGGGCCCCGGATTGTACCTTTGTTTTTTCTCTCCCCCCCCGCCAGCTTCTAACTTTAAAGCGGGTTTGTGCTTGCTGTTCTAGACAACTAGTTGAATGCATGGTGAAAGGTAGCAGGAGAAAGGTATGAATGGTATTGACAGATGTAGGGCCAATACCTAGCTGCTCCAGGCACCTGTGCTATTTAAATAGATAAGAGATACTTCCTCCCTACAAACTATGCAAGCAGAACCCCCACAACCCTCCCCCACTACACACACACACACACACACAAAACAGACACCTCCTTTTCCCCTTGTGGAAAATGAAACCAATCCTTCAATCTCCCCTGCACCCTCCTCTCCTGAAAAATGTGATTAATCTTTCCAACAGCCCCTGGAATTCTTTACAGAACACAAGTAGTCTGGAGTTAAGGGCTCGCACTTTCAGCTGATCAAAGCCCTATTCATAGATTCCAAGGCTGGAAGGGACAATTGTGATAATCTACTCTGACCTCCTGTATAACACAGACCATTCCCCACAATAATGCCCAGAGCAGAGCTTTTTTAGAAAAATGTCCAATTTTGATTTAAAAATTGCCAGTGGTGGGGAATCCACCAGGACCCATGGGAAATTGTTCCAATGGTTAATTACTTTCACGGTTAAAAAAATGTACACCTTATTTCCAGTCTGAATTTGCCTAGTTTCAACTTCCAGCCCTTGGCTTATGTTATACCTTTCTCTGCTAGATTGAAGAGTTCACTATTAAATATTTGTTCCTCATGTAGACACTTACAGACTATAATCAAGTCACCTGTTAACCTTTTCTTTGTTAAGCTAAATAGATTGAGCTCTTTGAGCCTACCAGTATAAGGAGTATTTTCTGATATTTTAGTCATTCTCATGGCTCTTCTCTGAACCCTCACCAATTCATCAACATCCTTCTTGAATTGTGGGCCCCAGAACTGGACAGACTATGCCGGGAGCAGTCACACCAGTGCCAAATATAGAGATAAAATAACCTCTCTGCTCCTACTCAAGATCCCCCTGTTTATGCCTCCCAGGATTATGAGTTCTTTTAGCCACAGCATCACATTGGGAGCTCATGTTCAGGTGATTATCCACCATGACTCCCAAATCTCATTCAGAGTCACCGCTTCCCAAGATAGAGTCCCCCATCATGTAAGTACGGCCTATGTTCTTTGTTCCTACATGTACACATTTACATTCAGCCATACTAAAACACTTATTGTTTGCTTGCACCCAGTTTACCAAGTGATTGAGATCACTCTGGATTAATGCCTTGTCCTCTTCAATATTTGCCACTCCCCCAATTTTTGTGTCATCTACAAACTTTATCAGTGATGACTTTACGTTTTCTTCCAGATCACTGATTAAAATGCTAAATAGTGTAGAGCCAAGAACTGATCACTGTGGGTATGTCTACGCAGGGATAAAAGACCCACAGCCTGGTCGTGGCTGGCCCAGGTCAGCTGACTCGGGCTCACCATAAATTCCTGTATTCCAGGGAGCAGGGAAAGGGAGCTGATTCTGAGAAGCCGCAAGAGAGTCAACTTGGGCAGGGCAGCCGGAAGCAGATAAGAGAGGCTCTGTGAAGGAACCTTTTTCACTTGCCCAGGCTCTGAGGTAAGAGTCATGCCCTGGGACAGATTTTTGGGACTTTGTGAGTGATTGGGGCAATTCCTTTTTTTAAGAGTGTGTTTTGGGAGCCACCCCAGAAAGAAGCCCGAACAGGCTGTTTGTTGATGAGACAAGCTTTCATTAAAGTTTCTTGGACCATTATTAAAGAAAACCACCTCCCCAGATCCTTCCAGCAGGGGAGGTAGGGTAAGAGACAGGTCACCCCTCCCTGACTCTTCTCCAGTTATGTCAACTGTATTACCTTCAGCAACCAAATGTGATCTCTACCAAAAAAAGCTACTCAGTTACTTTGACAGGATCTATTTTACATAAACCCATGTTGATTTGCATTAATTACATTATCTTCCTTTAATTCCTTATTAATTGAGTCCCAAATCAGCTGCTCCATTATCTTTCCTAGGATCAATGTCAGCTGACAGGCCTATACTTAGCCCGCTCATCTTGTTTGAACTTTTCAAAAATTGGCACAGCTTTGGATCGGATAGCTTTCTTCCAGTCTTCTGGAACTTCCCCAGTGCTCCAAGACTTGTAGAAAAACATCCTTAAGGGTGCAATGAGCTCCTCGGACAGCTCTTTTAAAACTCTTGGATACAAGGTATCTGGACTTGCTGATTTTTAAAATGTCTAACTTTATTAGCTTCTGCGTAACATCCTCCAGAGTGGAATGGAAACAGTGTTATCACCACCATATAATGAGACTACATCATCTATTTCCCCCCCAAATACAGAACATGTTTAACCATGGTACATCCCTGATAACTTCCCAGTGCTGCTGCACAGACAGTGGAGTGATACTGATAAGTAGTTCAATTGCTTTCAGAAGCTGATTTAGAAAAGTTTGCACCTGGGTTAGCTGGTTCTATTTCTTCTTTGTACTTCATGCCTCACTTCAATCCTGTTACAGAGATGACTGGGCCTTATGACCAAGGCAGAAATGTTTTATACTGAGGTGAGGGTGGAGGGGAGGGGAGGCAAGGTTTGCTTCTCAGTCCTGGCCTCTCATTCATGGGCTGGCAGAGGCTGGGAAAGTGGTGCATTCCAATCTGGGGAATGAGTGTCTTGCACCCCTCAGTGGCTCCTACTCCTGCAGCTGATTAAAGAGATTGAGGTCTGAATGGATACAGAAAGTCATTACCCCCCAGTGGGTATTTGAGGGCTTATGGGAAGTGAGTTGGAGGTCTCGGTCCAGTGCCCAGAGAACAACAGGTCCACATGAGAAAAAACCCATCATTACCTTTGGCAATATTTGATATAGGAGCCACAGTCTAGGACTGACTGCCCATTGAAAGTGAGCTTCCTTGTCCTCCATAGAGGTGGTCCCTCCAGGTCAAGGGTTGGGGCACATTTGCAGGGCTGCATAAGGAAGCTTGGATGGCTGCTGCCCACATTGTATAATGGGGTCTTTGTGCATGTGCATGAATATGGATAAGTTGAATGCACTGTTAGAGCTGGGCAGGATTCAGGCCTGGAATAGGTACCAAACAGCTCTCGAATGGCAACAATGTTCAGGCGCTACAATCCTCACCTGCATGTAAGCCAGTGCCCTAGAGAGGAAAAGGCTCTGCATCTTGTTACCAATCACTAAAACCATGCAATCCTCCTTCCGGGGATTTCATTTCTTTCCCCCAAGCATCCTTCCAGAACTGACCACAGGTGCATGGATCTCTCCTTCCACTTCACCTGTAATATGTCCTCAGAGAATAGGTACCAACCAGCTTCCTCGCCCTCTTCTTCCAAATGAGGTTCAGGTGGAGTCCTAATGTGAGCCACGTCTCTGAGTTCTTCCAATAAAACACAAAGATTTACCACCTTGGTAGCTGTAAAAGTCTCTGTTGCATCATCCGATCGCTGCCCATTTGCCATCTTCCCATTTCCTAAAGAAAGCTCTGCTGCATTTTAGGCTCTGTAATCTAGGGTGAGCGGATGGCAGATCTATAAGCTGCCCCTCCCTCTTTCTACAGACAATGAAATCTCCTCCCCCTCCCAGAGCATGTCTTGTAGGGTTCTGCCCTCCATTTGCTCTGCTGTCTCTGTGTTCGTACTACAACAGCAAGCAGGAGAAGGAGGAAGAGATCTGGCCATGAGCAAGTATACCTGCTCCTGTGGATGGTGTAGCTTTAAGCGATCCACACACCCAAACCCAGAGCAAGGAGAGCTCAGTAGGCACCGGGGGACTGTTATACACAGAGGGGCAGAGTAAGGAGCCTGGCTTGGGTGGGGCGGGAGCCCTCAGGAAAGCACAGATCACCCAGCCACTAGAAAGAGAAAATAACCTTGCATGGTCCATGCATGAACAAACTAGCTTTACTGGCATTAAACAAACTAAAACTACTAAACTGCACTGAAACAATAGTAAAGAATAAAATTGTCAGACACCTAGAAGAACATAAATTGTTGCGCAAAAGTCAAGATGGTTTCTGTAAAGGGAGATCATGTCTTACTAATCTATTAGAGTTCTTTGAGGGGGTCAACAAACATGTGGACAAGGGGGATCCAGTGGGCATAGTGTTCTTAGATTTCCAGAAAGCCTTTGACAAGGTCCCTCACCAAAGGCTCTTGCATAAATTAAGCCATCATGGGATAAGAGGGAAGATCCTTTCATGGATTGAGAACTGGTTAAAAGACAGGCAACAAATTGTAGGAATAAATGGTAAATTTTCAGAATGGAGAGGGGTAACTAGTGGTGTTCCCCAAGGATCAGTCCTAGGACAAATCCGATTCAACTTATTCATAAATGATCTGGAGAAAGGGGTAAACAGTGAGGTGGCAAAGTTTGCAGAGGATACTAAACTGCTCAGAATAGTTAAGACCAAAGCAGACTGTGAAGAACTTCAAAAAGATCTCACAAAACTAAGTGACTGGGCAACAAAATTGCAAATGAAATTTAATGTGGATAAATGTAAAGTAATGCACATTGGAAAAAATAACCTCAACTATACATACAATATGATGGGGGCTAATTTAGCTACAACTAATCAGGAGAAAGATCTTGGAGTCAGCGTGGATAGTTCTCTGAAGACATCCATGCGTTGTGCAGCGGCTGTCAAAAAAAGCAAACAGGATATTAGGAATCATTAAAAAAGGGATAGAGAATAAGATGGAGAATATCTTATTGCCCTTATATAAATCTATGGTAAGCCCACATCTTGAATACTGCGTACAGATGTGGTCCCCTCTTCTCAAAAAAAGATATACGGGCATTAGAAAAGGTTCAGAAAAGGGCAACTAAAATGATTAGGGGTTTGGAATGGGTCCCATATGAGTAGAGATTAAAGAAGCTAGGACTTTTCAGCTTGGAAAAAAGGAGACTAAGGGGGGATATGATAGAGGTATATAAAATCATGAGTGGTGTGGAGAAAGTGAATAAGGAAAAGTTATTTACTTGTTCCCATAATATAAGAACTAGGGGCCACCAATGAAATTAATGGGTAGCAGGTTTAAAACAAGTAAAAGGAAGTTCTTCTTCACTCAATGCACAGTAAACCTGTGGAACTCCTTGCCTGAGGAGGTTGAGAAGGCTAGGACTATAACAGGGTTTAAAAGAGAACTAGATAAATTCATGGAGGTTAAGTCTATTAATGGCTGTTAGCCAGGATGGGTAAGGAATGGTGTCCCTAGCCTCTGTTTGTCAGAGGGTGGAGATGGGTGGCAGGAGAGAGATCACTAGATCATTACCTGTTAGGTTCACTCCCTCTGGGGCACTATCGGTAGACAGGATACTGGGCTGGATGGACCTTTGGTCTGACCCAGTATGGCCTTTCTTATGTTCTTAGGTTTATGAACATAGGAACTGCCATATCACATCAGACTATTGCTCCATCTAGGCCAATATCCTGCTCCTGACTTATGAGAACAGCTAATGCTGGCTGCTTCTGAGAAAGGTAGAGCAGACCTGCTCCGTTGTGCTGTGCCAGACGTCAGGTCCTTCTGACCCATGGGCTTCCTTCCTGATTTCTACAGTGATCATCTTATCCCCTGAAGTATGAGCTTTGATTACCACATCACAATAGAGCTGGCTCTGAGTCTGCTGAAATTCACAGATAGTATCCCAGATAGATTTTCATCACCTGCATATCTGAGGTGTGGAAAGGAAGGGTATCTAATCTGGCCCACACATGTTATGGGGTTGATGATGTGCAAAGCTTTAGCAGCTGTGATGGGTGTGGCTGGGGTCCTTGTCCCAGGCAGGGAGGTTTTGACTACTGAGTTTGTGCACTGGGACCCTCTTTTCTGCCCAAACTGCAGAGACAGAGTCCTGGAAAGGGAGAGGTGTGTGTGAAAGTGGCAAGGTTTTTGATCCTTGTTTTTTCTCTCTTGCAATGGTTGCACCCTATGCATTGTGGGAATGAGAGAATGGTGGCATGTCCAATGCAACTCCACTATTTCTTCCAGGGATGGGCTAAGGAAGTAGTCTTACCATCTGCATCTACACCTACACATGTCCACACTCAGCGGAAGTCATTTCTGAAGCCAGAGAGCTGGGGCTCCTCTCTCTCTCTCCTTCCAGTTCAGCCATTTGGTGATGTGGAATTCCAGTGCCTCTTGTGATCAGCTCATCCTCCAGGAAACCGTGGTTCTGAGCACGCACCCACATTCCAGAATCATTCCACAAGTCAGTACAATGAGAGAGGATGGAGAGGGGCTGCCACAGGGATGATGAACTTCCCACTCAGATGTGCCATTGCTGTCCTTTTTTCTAAGCATTTGTTTCTGCCTTTAACATCTAATCTCTCTAGGCATTTTTACTGCACTCATTCCTGTGGTATCTGAGCTCCCTGGTTGGGAATTTTTCAGTTAAACATTTTTCCATCGGAAAATGTTGATCTGTCAAAAACAAATTTTTTTTAAAAAAATTCTAATCTGAATACTGTCAAATACCTGCTATGTGATCGCATTGTTATGACATCACTACTTACAAGTCTGCAGTCTGGCACAGAAGAAAGAAATGAGAGGGTTTGGAGGGTTTTTTTCCCCAAAGTCTCCTATGAGAGGGTGTTTCAGGAGGTTCAACCAACACAGGCACTCAGCTGGTTCTCAGGCTTTTCTATGGGTGACAGCATTATTTCATAGTAACTTCTCTTTTCCCAGGGCAGCTCCCATATAGAAGAGGAAATGCTGTGGCTTTTATTTTAAATGGACTGTCTCATCTGTAAGTTAAGTTAGAGGGGGGGCCCTGGTGAGAAAATGTAAGAGGGCTGCTGTTTGTGCAAGCCTAATTGGAAGTATTTTTTATTTGTGAACAGTCCTCTTCTATCCTGAATGGAAACAAATGAAAACATTGTAATTGCCTAACACACTCTGACCTGCATTCTGGAATGCGTGTGACCCAACTCAGGGATGGAGCCAGAAATCATAGAAAATTAGGGTTGGAAGAGTCCTCAGGAAGTCATCTAGTCCAACCCCCTGCTCAAAGCTCAAATCAAAAACTTGCTTTCAGGGAAGCAGTGCTAGTCTTCTCATTGATACACCTACAGCCCACAAAGCATATTTTAATCTTCCCATATGTTTCCTTAAGTTCTGTGTGTACTTAGTGCTTTACATTAAAAAAAACCCCAATAACTGTGAGCATTTATTGCTGATTAAAAGCCGAGGTGAATTTATATGCTAATTGCAGATGCACAAGTTGCCTCCTAGCGAGATTCTAATTCAGCCCTCTTAACTACAGAGATTGTGCACTGCTGGCTAAGGGTTCTAGTTGGGAATGGTTAAATCATGATCTTATGACACCCTTCTAAGACTGCTTTTTATTCTTTCACTCTCAGCAGATGCTATAGTTAAAGTTGTGAAACATTTTCCATTATAATCCCCCATTTTCACATGCTCATAACTGTTTGAAACATTCATCATTGGGACTAAAATTTTTCGTGCTTGGTCTCTACTCCTAGTTGTTTGTTTGTTTTTTAAAGCTTGAGCTAAATTACCATTAACTCAATTCTTGAGTTATGGGGGTAGTATGAAAAAATACACAGTTCATACTATAGAAGATCATGCTACACCCATTTTTGCTATTGTTGCTTTAAACAAGATTCCAGTTTAAACTGTGAAACTTGCACAGCCATATTGCTTACTGAGGACTAGGGCCTTGCTTGGTTCAATGGGGAATATTAAAATAAAAAAGGTCTAGACAATTGACATACTTTGTAGCATGCTCAGAAGGCATCTGCTAATAAATGAGGATAACCTAGTGAATACCCCCTTTGTGACACCACAATGCACATGCTCTCTGAGCAGGGGCTTGGGCAGGGATCCAAGAAGCCCCTGGGAAACTTTGTGTGGGTCTCATGGAACCACACAGACAAAAATTCCCCTAATCCTTTTCTCTTAAAATAGCAAAAAAAGCAGCCTTAAAGGCACATCATTAACTCAAAGAAATCACACTGGACTGGGACACAAATTGTATGTCTGTACGTACATCTTGTACCTGCTGTTGTTACTTGTCATACCCGAGATCACTATAGATGAAGATTAGAGAACAAGTCTCCTCCGCACACACACTTCCTGCATTTGTTTACCTTGTACATATGGCAGTACTGTGTGTCTGGTCAGTTTTACAGTTTCCCCATTGTTTGTGTGGGTCTTTCAGACAGCACATGGGAAACAAAAAAGGCAAATTCATCTCTACACCAGAACAGGGAGGTAAAATTACATCTCACATAGGCAAGGGCTTCTGAGGCTAATTTGGACCTCAGTGCAGGCTTGACCAGCTCCCAGGGCTGCCATAATCTGCAGACCTGTTGCAGGGGCCTCTATGGGCCACTGAGTGTCAAGGTTCCTCCCCCACTCTGAACTCTAGGGTACAGATGTGGGGACCTGCATGAAAAACCTCCTAAGCTTATCTTTACCAGCTTAGGTCAAAACTTCCCCAAGGTACAAAATATTCCACCCTTTTGTCCTTGGATTGGCCGCTACCACCACCAAACAAATACTGGTTACCGGGGAAGAGCTGTTTGGACACGTCTTTCCCCCCAAAATACTTCCCAAAAACCTTGCACCCTACTTCCTGGACAAGGTTTGGTAAAAAGCCTCACCAATTTGCCTAGGTGACTACAGACCCAGACCCTTGGATCTTAAGAACAATGAACAATCCTCCCAACCCTTGCACCCTCCCTTTCCTGGGAAATGTTGGATAAAAAGCCTCACCAATTTGCATAGGTGACCACAGACCCAAACCCCTGGATCTGAGAACAATGAAAAAGCATTCAGTTTTCTTACAAGAAGACTTTTAATAAAAATAGAATTAGAAATAAGAAATCCCCCCTGTAAAATCAGGATGGTAAATACCTTACAGGGTAATTAGATTCAAAACATAGAGAACCCCTCTAGGCAAAAACCTTAAGTTACAAAAAAGATACACAGACAGAAATAGTTATTCTATTCAGCACAATTCTTTTCTCAGCCATTTAAAGAAATCATAATCTAACACATACCTAGCTAGATTACTTACTAAAAGTTCTAAGGCTTCATTCCTGGTCTATCTCCGGCAAAGACAAAATGTAGACAGACACACATACCCTTTGTTTCTCTCCCTCCTCCCAGCTTTTGAAAGTATCTTGTCTCCTCATTGGTCATTTTGGTCAGGTGCCAGCGAGGTTACCTTTAGCTTCTTAACCCTTTACAGGTGAGAGGAGATTTCCTCTGGCCAGGAGGGATTTTAAAGGGGTTTACCCTTCCCTTTATATTTATGACAGTGAGGGTGCAGGTCTACCCTAGCCATGCCCCTACTTGTCTTGCATCACCCCCCTGCAGGTGCGCTGCAGAGCCAGCTCTGTGCCTGCTGAAGGGCTCTGTTTCTCCAAGGGGAATTCACCACACAGTCCCTTTGGCTTAGCTGGTGCAAAGTGGCTGCAGCAGAGGAGTGAATTCTTCCCTCAGTGTTTTGCTGCGAGATCTCCTTTTGCAGCGCAGTAACATCCTATCCCTCGGGCACTGCATGGGAGAGACATCTATGTGCATCACTGCCCTTACGTTCAACTCTAATGAAAGCCTTCACTGGGAAAAAAACCAATAATAATGGCAATTTAAAAAGAGCAATTAAAAGAAGAGTCTGGGCCCAATCCAACTCCTGCTGAAGTTAATGGCAAAACTACCACAGACTTTAATAGGAACAAGAGCTGGCCTGCTTTTTATTTGTCCCCATAATAAAGATACAGCACAGGCACCTTCAACTCCCACTGCAGAATCTATTGCACGCTACGTAGATCTATTCTAGAAATCAGCCCTCCTTCCCAAATCTTCCACCCCAGTCCCAGGTAAAAGAGATGAGCTTTCTGGAGCTGTACAAGGCCTAACAGACTCTGGTTCTGCCAGATCAATGATCAATGATGGGAGCGAATTAGAGACAAGGGCCCTCTGCTGAGCGAGCCCTGCCTCCACCCTTTTAAACCAAGGGAGCGTTAGCTGGCCTCAGTTCTGCCATTGCTCTGCTTCCAAGTGGTCTTTGAGAACGGCCCCTAGCAGAGCATGTAAATAATACTCTGTCAGTTATGCAGCACCTTTCCTTCCAAAGGCTCCTGTGGGGGAGGGGAAGGGGGTGTTGGAATTCAAGGGAGAAGGGCAGGGCAGGGGCAAGGCCTCGGGGAAGGGGCAGGACAAGGGTATTTGATTTTGTGCAATTAGAAAGTTGGTAACCCTACCTCTAGGTCACTACTGAATCATACCACAGCCTGGTGTTCAGGGACTCTGAAAATTTTTAATGGTGTAGGGAGCTTAGCCCTAGTGCCATGGCCAAATTCAAACTTGAAGAACTGTCTTTCCAACTTCCCTCTGTAGTGTCTACTGGAAACTGAATGCTTCGCTTGCTTCCTTAAACGTATGCAGAGTTGTTGTGCACGGAGCTACTAGAGGCGGCTGAACTTCACTGGTAACAGAAGCCATCGCTGCACATGCGGTTAGTACAGGGCTTTGGCCTTTGGAGTTTGTTGTGGGTCACCCACCTGGGAGATATGCATGGGAAATATTCTTTCCGATTTCTCGCTTCCTTTAAGCAGGGAGGAGGTTGTAATCCTGCAGCAATGTTCCTCATAAATTTTATCCTTTCCTCCAAAAATTTCATCCCCAGCTGTTACTGAAACAAGCTGAAAATCAAATCAAAACAGAACACTATGAATGGTCTTGGGGTCAAAGTAATTTGCAAACAGTCATCAGGTTTTGTTCTCAGAGGGCCTGATCCTTAGAAAGAATGACTGGTGCTATGGTTAAAAGCATTAGACGAGGACTCGGGAGACCCAGGTTCAATTCCTAGCTCTGCCAGAGACTCCTTGTGCAAATCATTTAATGCTTTTTGCTGCAGTTCTTAGGGTTGCTACCTCAGAGGTACAAAAAAAATAAAAAAATAAAAATCAAGATCTCCACAGTGATCCTGAACCCATAAAACTGGATAGCTGGTAGCATATACTGAACACCCAGGATAGCTACCAAAAAAAGGATGATCCTGGGAAAACCTGGACAAATGGCAACCCTAAGTTGTACCATTGCTCAGGAATTCACTGAGCCACAAACATGGAAACCCATTTTATTGAACCCATTGTCTTAAATTCAGTTTAAATGGTGTTTAGTAAAACAATATCTAACAGCTTAAATATCTATAACGCCTGTCATTCTGAAGGATCCCAAATTACCTTGCCAACCACACACGCACACCCCTCTGCACCCTACATTGCAATGAGCTCACTTGTAGGCTGGAACATGGCCACTGTTTAAAAGTGCCCAGCAATACTACCTAACAGGCTAACACAGAAAGTGAAGAAGACAGAGCCTACTTGAAAACTGCAGGAAGAATTTAGAAAGGCAGAATTTGTAATTACCAAATTTGTAATAATGTTCTCCCTCCAAAGATGATAAGAGAGTACCTGTCCCAGAGAATCTGTTATTAGAGATGATAGGTTGTTATATGTGGAATTGCAAGCTATCGTTTTAAGAATGGGGGGATTTCTGGGTCCCACTTGCAGGCTACAGCACTCTGTAGCAAAACATGTAGCAGCCAACCAGTCTGAAATGAGCCAGCTTAATGCAATGTGAGGTGATTTGTGCCTCACTCCCTTAGGGAGCATCCTGTTTTGTCTCTCTCTGTTTGTGGAGTCTTATGTGTCATCATTCTGAATTCTAAGAAATAAAGAAGTGCTACGCTCCAACCTTCCTGCAAGAATATTTGTATTTTTGATCTAATTACTGTGAATATACTAAGAACATAATATTATAGGACAGCCCAGCAAAGTTCTGGCCCTGATTGGGGCTGCAACTCCCATTGACCTTCAGATTCCCACTGACTTCGGAGTTGTGGGTGCTCAGCATGTCTTTATATTACAATAGCTCATAAAGGCCCCAATCAAAATCAGGTCCCCCTGGTGCTAGGTGCTGTATAAACACATAGCACAAGACGGTTCCTGCATCAAAGAGCTTACAATCTTTATAGATAAAACAAAGGTAGCATTATTAGCTTCATTTTACAAATGGAGAACTGCTAGGGTTGCCAGGCATCCAGTTTTCGACTGGAATGCCCGGTGAAAAAGGGACCCTGGCAGCTCTGGTCAGCACTGCTGACCAGGCCATTAAAAGTCCAGTTGGCCTCCCCCAGCAGGGCAGGCAGGGTGCCTGCGTGACTCCCGGGAAGCTGCCCGCATCTCCCATTGGCCGGGAGCTGTGGGGGCAACGCCTGCAGGCAGGGGCAGCACACAGATGTGCCTGGCCACGCCTCTGCCTAAGAGCCAGAGGGACATGTCGCTGCTTCCCAGGAGCTGCCTGAAGTGAGCGCCGCCCGGAGCCCACTCCCTAAACCCCCTCCTGCACCCCTGCGCCAGCCCTAAGCTCCCTCCTGCACTCCAAACCCTTTTGCCCCAGCCCAAAGCCTCCTTCTGCATCCCAAACTCCTCAACCCGGCCCCACCCCAGAACCCACACCCCCAGCCAGAGCCCTCACCCCCACTTGCACCTCAGATCCCTGCCCCAACCCAGTGAAAATGAGCAAGTGAATGTGTGTGGGGGGGAGAGTGAGTGATGGAGGGATGGAGTGGGCGCAGGCGGGGCCTCAGAAAAAGGGCAAGGCAGGGGTGTTCAGTTTTCTGTGAATAGAAAGTTGGCAATTGCAGGCCTGACCCTGCTTTGCTTAAGAGAGCTGTCAAGATTACAGTCCCTACCTGCCAACTGCCTTGTTTTGGTCAAAGACTGCACTGGGTTTTTAACCCCTGTCTTTGGTATCTGCAGCCCCAGCCATAGAAAGAAAGAATAATTTGGCCTCCTGCCATTCAGGCTGTGGAGAGGGAGCAGGAGTTTCTGTGAAATTCAGATACCAGTGGAAAGGCTGGGATGGATGGCAGGGTGAAGGTGGGGCAGGAACTGAAGAAAGAGAAAGAGGAGGGACGTATTCAGTGTGACCAACTCTTGTGATTTTATTGTGAGTTTCATGGTATTTGGTAGGTTTTTTTAGAAAGCCCCAGCTCCTGGAACCCTGGGATTATGTGAGAATTTCAGCTTTCATTTTAAAAAAAAGTTGCTAACCCCCATGGTTGTGGCAAAAAACTTGAAAACATGGCCTGACTGCTCCCTAAAGGCTCATATAGGCAAATATAAAGAAACATATATATATATATATATATATATATATATAATTTAAAATCTTCATGTCTTCTCAGCTCTGGACTCAGGTTTTGCAAATGCCTGGGGTTGGCAATGCTGCTTACGCTGGCGTGAGACCACAGGCTAAAGGGCCTGGGTGCTGCATCCCATGCAGTGAGCTGTAGCTCACGAAAGCTTATGCTCAAATCAATTGGTTAGTCTCTAAGGTGCCACAAGTACTCCTTTTCTTTTAGTAAAGCCTCAGTGCCTCACACTGGCCTCCTAGATTGTTTAATAGACCAGTGCGTCTCACCCCCTGCCTTTTGAGTGCATCTCAGCGCTAATTAGATCGGGAGGGTGGCATGCAGGCAGCCAGCCAGCTGGTAGCCTCCTGCTCCCTCCACCCAGCAGGAGAATAGACTGCCCTGGCTTCCCCATGCATGCTATTGAGGGAAAGCACAGGCAGCTGGGGTGTAGGAGGGAGGGGACAGACAGCAAGGGAGCACCAGTAGGGATGAGTCAGAAAAGAATTGGAGAGACAGAAAGGCAAAAATGAAGAGAGGGATAAGGAGGATTTCAGTAACCAGAGGCATTGTGGGGCAAGCTGGGAGAGAGAGCTGGGACCTGTAGGTGAGAATCCCCTCGCCCCGACCCCCACCTCAGCAGAAAAAAGAAGGCAAAATTCCTAAGTCCTTCCACGGAGTGAGAAAGGGAAGGAGCCCCACACATCCTCTCTCTTGGGAAGGGAGACGGGAAGGTGCCTCTTGACAATTACCTGGGTTTTTATGTTTTCAGATTATTCTGAAACATTCAGCCTGGGAGCTGAAATTGCCCATGTTTTGGGGGGCGGAAGCTCCCTGTGAATGGGGGGCGGGGGCAGAGGGATAGGAAGGGGAGGGAAGGGAGTTCCTGAGACTTAGGATCAGGGAGCCAGCTCCTAGTGCCCTGGGCACTGATGCCCCCTACCCCATGCTAGGTGCTGGTGCCCTGTCTCATCTCCCATCCCACCCTGGGGGCTGGAGCACATGTGCTTCTGCCCCTCCCCCTGGGGACCTGTGGTGGCTGGAAGGCAGGACCAGGCTGGTCCAGAGAGTCCTCCCTGCTCCCCGGAGGCCAGTCCAATATCGTGCGCCACAGCAGCTGCTCAAGTCCCTCTAGGTCACACTCTGGTCTCTGCCTCTTCCTCCCCCTTTCCCCATGCAGAACATAGTGGGTCCCATGCTCTCCTCTAGAAGATATTGTGGGGGGGAGGGGAGACATAAATCCACCTCCCCCCCAATATTTCCATTGCAGGGCTGCTATCGGCCCCCTTCTCTCCCTGTATCTGTCTCAGTCAGTCTCTGCCGGAAGGGGATGTTTTGGGAATGTTTGAGGAAAATCTTTCCAGGTGCCGGTGTTAGGTGATGGGACAAAATACACTTTTCCCAACTGTACAGAATATGTCTAGCCACACTTTGAGAAAGGAGGCTACAAGAGCTGGTGTTTAAAACTCGGCAAGGAGAGAGTTAACACTGAGGACTGGCATCGTTCCTTGGTTTGCAGGGGAAACATGTTCTTTTAAAATAAAGGTATTAGTGACTGAGCAAACTGTGTGGGTGTCTGCTCAGACACATGAAGCCCTTTTGATTTCACTGCATTATTCTCTCTCCCTGTTTTAATAGGCACGGGGACTGCTGCTCTCCGGAAAACTTGCACGAGGGAAATTGCAAATAACTCATTGAAACACGCACAGCAAAATCCTACCCCTTCAAAACTCAATTGAATGTCAAAGACAAGTCAAAATTGTGGATGTGATCAAGACCAGAATGCCATAAGGCTAGGGTCTCTAAAGAATTTTTGCTGCATTCTTCTAGTCTACAAATGCTAAGCATTCATACAGGTTTTAAATGTACATTGTATTGATTTCAGTACACCCATACAGCGAATAACACAAGGTATGGTCAACCAATGGCCACATTACAAAGCAATCTCCTGGACTTCTACACCCCTGGCTCCCCATGTCTAGCCCTCTCATGCATCGTAACTTTTTCTTGCACATCTCTGGCTTCCTTTAGACAAGAGAGAAATTCTTTCCATAGCACATGAAATTCTTCACTTTTATCACGAATCTGATAGACAAGCGACTTGTATGAAGCAATCCCTGCAGTGCCAACATTCCAGTCTTCAGAAGTGGGACACAAGCTTTTCCACCTTATAAGGATCAGTCTCTTTGCACGTACAAAGGGAATTGCAATCAGCTCAGTACAAAACTTCTTAGTTCCATGTACTGATGAAAATGTATCCAGTGGGGGAAAGGCTTGGTCTGTTTGTGTGATGCCTCTGCCAGGGACAGATCAAAAAAGCAAGCAAAATTAACTCCTATAGAGTTAGTAAGAATTTAGCTAGAAAATGCGTTAGATTTTCTTTTGTTTTTGGCTTGTGAAATTCGCTGTGCTGGAGGGAAGGTGTAGCCCTGTTTTTGTGTCTTTTTGTAACTTAAGGTTTTGCCTAGAGGGATTCTCTATGTATTGAATCTGACTGCCTGTGAGATTATCTTCCATTCTAATCTTATAGAGTGTTTCTTTTATCTCTTTTTGTTCTTCTAATAAAGTTCTGTTTTTTAAGAATCTGACTGGGTTTTTAGGGTCCTAAAAACCAAAGCCTGGTCTGTGCTCATCTTGGTTATTCTCAAGAGATTCCCCGCCCTGAGATTTAAAAGTATCTTGTCCCCTTATTGGTCATTTTGGTCAGGTGCCAGCCAGGTTACTTAAGCTTCTTAACTCTTTACAGGTAAAAGGATTTTATAGTACTGTATCAAAGCTTCTTAACCCCTTCCCTTTATATTTGTAACACATGTATTGATGAAAATGTATCCAGCTAATGTCATCTCAGTCAGCTGGTGGTTTATATGATAACTGTTCCTATAATATTGTTTTTACACTGGACCAAAATTACTTTACTCCTGGTCAAAAGAAACCTCTCTTTTTCTTTTGTCAAGCTACCGTCATCACAACATACATTGAGGGTACTGCTAAACTGTTAACCCAGCCTTGCAGAAAGGGTCTCCAGCCTAACAGCAGCAGTTGTGAAGGAAGGAACTTGTCTGCCTCTAGACCTCATTCACCTCAGTGAAGTCTGAACTCCAGGGCTTAACAGGGTCCATTTAAATGTTACAAGCTTAAGATTTATGCTAATAACCAGTGCTTAAAGTGTGTCCGTGGGGGGGGGAAGGGTGTGTGGGGGCACACAAGGGGTGACAGACCCAGAGGGAAAAAAAATAAAAATTGAGCTGGGTCTTTCAGGAGTGCACTTTAAGCACTACCTTACCAAAGCTGCTCCTCCACGATTATAATAGACACCCCACTTTTTTTGGACCAGTTTAAGCACTGCTGTTAATAATTGGATGAAGAGGCATTCCTGGAGTTGTCTGTTTGTATGATTTTATTCTTGCTGCCTGTCAAGGAACACCTAGAGCAAAGGGTACATGCGATAGGAGATTAAAAACCAAAATAAATGCATTAAATAAATAAGCACAGGCATTTAAAATGAACCAAGGAAATTAAATGCACCCTCCTTAATGCAAAGGGTAAGACTGCAATTAAATCACCTGAAGTCAAGAAATGTGTTCAACAGCAACAGTGAGTGAACCATGTCCACATATATGCTATGCTTTGCCCACATTCTGCTTTTCTGCTTAAATGTGGTACTTTTGTATTGCTGTTTATGTAATAAAACATAAATTGAGCAATATACAGAATGTGCAAAGTGGCTCAGGACATCTCATGATTTTTAACTGTGCACCCTTAACGTTTTTTCATCTAGAGATCAGAAAATAAATCCTTGTTCCATCCCTAGAAAAATACCTGCCCTGAAAACAACGGGGGAAAGGCTCCTCTGTTTGGCCTATTATCATGGTTACAAGAACAAGCCATCTTCAATAGATTTAGCTTTTGCTTTTTCTGCCAGATATTTATAATACACTCTCCTTATTTCTTTTTCCTAAGTTTTCTATTTCTCTGAGCAACAGTTTTCTCTACCCAGCGTCTACAAAGGTAAAGCCATAGCAACTACAAATGTCCCCATGATCAAAGTTTGAAACAGAGTTCTCAGCTCCAGGGTGTACCACAGCCTCCTACGAAGAGAGGCCAGCAAAACCCAGCCACTTTCCTCAAAGTTCTTACTCTTCTCACTGTTTTCCTTTTAAACCACCTGCTACCATTTTCTAGAGAGATCTGCAGCTCATGCATTCGTCCCAGCCCACAGGGCCGGATTAATGCAGGGGCTTTACAGGCTGCAGCCCAGGGCCTCAGGCTAAGGGGGGCCCCGCAAACATAAATCCATAATTATATACAATTCAGTAGTCCCCAACCCATCGATCGCGATCGACTGGTTGATCCTGAAGCCCCTGCCAGTTGATCACGATCTCCGGGCTGCTAGAAGTCCAGTGGTGCAGCAGGGCTCAGGCAGGCTGCCTGCATGCTGTGGTCCCACACCACTCTCAGAAGCAGCCAGCTGCTGGCACCTCTCTGTGGCCCCTGGGGAGGGGGGAGGTGGCTCTGGGCACTGCCCCTACCCCCAGCACCGTTCCTGCAGCTCCCATTGGCTGGGAACCGGCCGGACCCTGCACCTCACACCCCCTTCTGCACCCCAATCCCCTGCCCCAGGTCAGAATCCCCACGTGCACCAAACTCCTTCCCAGAGCCCGCACCCCATCACTCTGCCCCAGCTTGGAGCCCCCTCCTGCACCCTAATTCCCTCCCAGAAAGAAACTAATATAACAGCTGTTCTAAGGTAAGAAATAGGCTATTTTGAATTAACTTTACTATAGTCTACATGTTTTAAGACTGAAATGTAACCACAGAACGGCTTTATGTTAATTAAAAGGCAAGTTTAGTATAGCATTAATAGCTTCGATGCCATAATTGTGATCATTTTGTTTTTAAAAAGACTTTTGTATACAGGGGCCCCACAAAATCTAACTGGGCCCACAGGAGAGTTAATCTGGCCCTGCCAGCCCACATATACATAGTATCAGTACATTTAAGATAGTGCAGTGAAAATAGGATCTGAGTTCCCCTGCTTTCTTTAGATTATCTCACTGGCCAAAGTCGGGCTATTCCAACTCTTCAAGCAGCGGTACAGTGAAGAAGGCTGAGTTGATGAATATTTATTGCTTAAACTATATGGATCAATCCTGTTGTAGAAGCAGGATGGACTAAATGACCTGTTAGATCTTTTCCATCTCTAATGTATGCAGTAGCTCACCAGTCAGGCCTGAGAATAGGCCCTTTGATATCTAGACAAGCTACCCCGGAGGAGGAGGAAGGGGAAGGCAGAGGTGGAGTGCTGTGAAAAAGTCTTCAGTACACTTTGCCCTTTGATCAGCACTGTGCATTACCAAAGAGCCCTTGTCTCTACATCCCACTCGCACCTATTCTTCAAAGCGTGCTAAAGAATCAGTGTCAACATTCGTAAAAAGGAGCCGGTTATGAGAACGCCATGGAATCACCAGCACTACCCTTTTCCCTTATGCATGGTTCACTGGGGATTGACAAGACGCACACATGGTCCCTTTACACGATGTTGGAACCTTTGACCCTCTACCCCAATAAAAAGAAAGCTAATCAAGCTCTAGTTCAGCTTGAGGGATAAGTTACCACCTCATAGTTCCTGCTAGTCTTCCTTGAACCATCCAAAAAAGTACTTCACTCTGACAGCTATCGCAGCATAATAAATCAGAGCTGAGAGGCTGCATCTCACACGTCTCAGTTTATAGTGCCTTTCATAAAGCAACTTGCAAACTATACAAATGTTTAGATTTCTAAAAGCCTGCAACTCTGGAGTTTGTAGTTGTTATGGCCAGGCAGAAGAAAACTCTCTTCATGGCATAAAAATATAATAATTTTCTCTGATGCGATCAATTTGACATGGAGTGAGTGTTTCCCCACTGATGCTCCAGTTCATATAGCCGCTTCTGTCTCAAGTCCTCTGGAAATCGTGGTAACTTGCAGATATGATGAACTCAACAGACATGCTTATGAAGTTCTAGTAGACCTCACCAGATTGGCCCAGTGACTCAGGAGTAAAATACCCCCAAAGCATTTTGGAACCACCCTGGATCCAGTAGTCCCAAGTATGGCCATAGACAGGAGGACACAAGGATCCTGATTTCAGCATAGAGATGATACTCTGATCATGGCACCACTGTATTTTAACAACCCCTATTTCCAGTCCCATCCAAAACTCAGATTCAGAGTATAGCTGTCAAGGTTCCTCCCCTACTCTGAACTCTAGGGTACAGATGTGGGGACCTGCATGAAAACCTCCTAAGCTTACTTTTACCAGCTTAGGTTAAAACTTCCCCAAGGTACAAATTAATTTTATCCTTTGTCCTTGGAATATCCACTGCCACCACCAAACTCTAACTGGGTTTACTGGGAAACGTAGTTTGGACACGTCTTACCCCCCAAAATCCTCCCAACCCTTGCACCCCACTTCCTGGGAAAGGTTTGGTAAAAATCCTCACCAATTTGCATAGGTGACCACAGACCCAAACCCTTGGATCTGAGAACAATGAAAAAGCATTCAGTTTTCTTACAAGAAGACTTTTAATAGAAATAGAAGTAAATAGAAGTAAAGGAATCACGCCTGTAAAATCAGGATGGTAGATACCTTACAGGGTAATTAGATTCAAAACATAGAGAATCCCTCTAGGCAAAACCTTAAGTTACAAAAAAGACAAACAGACAGAAATAGTCATTCTATTCAGCACAATTCTTTTCTCAGCCATTTAAAGAAATCATAATCTAACACATACCTAGCTAGATTATTTACTAAAGTTCTAAGACTCCATTCCTGGTCTATCCCCAGCAAAAGCAGCATATAGACAGACACACAGACCCCTTGTTTCTCTCCCTCCTCCCAGCTTTGAAAGTATCTGTCTCCTCATTGGTCATTTTGGTCAGGTGCCAGCGAGGTTACCTTTAGCTTCTTAACCCTTTACAGGTGAGAGGATTTTTTCTCTGGCCAGGAGGGATTTTAAAGGGGTTTACCCTTCCCTTTATATTTATGACAATAGCCAAAGGCATAAGATGAGTAAGGAACTACTTGAGATCGTCCCATAGGTGCCCCCCATGCTATGAGATCTCATGTTAACACAAAAGAAACACTGTCAGTGTAAACACTGGTTATACAGAAATGACTTCATCTACCACTGGAGTGCATACTTCTCTGGGGTGGAAGATGGCAGCTGTTTGACAGTGCACAGTGACACTCCATCACACTCCAGCAATGCTAAGTAGTCATAAACCTGGTTTAACTGGGTTTTTTTTTTTTTTTTGGCAAATTAAATTGCCTGTGTGTAAGCTCCTTCATTTTCAGTTTAAACCAATTTGTACTGAAAAATTTCCAGGTTTTACAAAAAGTGTTATTCATTTTTTTCTGGTTTTCACCTTACTTTTGTATCATTCAAATATATAAAAAATAACTTGTTTTATAAGGAAAATATAATACATTGCATGAGATAGATGTATGACGAGAATACATGAGTGTGTGTGTATACGCAAAGCTGCCTGTTGAAGTAAGGCTATGGATTAGTCTAGAAGATACAATAAACAAGCAGGCACGCACGCAAGCTCTGAAGTGCGTGCGCATCTGAACATACTGATGACTCTCATGCCCACCACATATACATTTCAAGCTGTTAGCAGATAACGGTTTAAAGATTTGACAGACTAAAACGGGAAGAAAATGAAAATTTGTATCAGAGTACGTTTCAGAACACCAGAAGTATTCAAAAGTTTAAAAAAACCAAAAACAGGAGAAAAGGATGGAGTTGAGTTTATGCGCTGCAAATGGTGTGGCCCAATTATAAAATGTAAATAATTATAGGCTAATAGTTCTAAGTCTATAACAGTAAACTGTTTATTCAAATGAAAAGTTTTATTTGGGGATTAGAGATGTATTGTTTTCTTAAACTCAGAGGAGGCATTGTGTTTTGAGTTCTGTTTCAGTTCTGCAGCAAACCACACTGATGAAGGGAATTCAAAGCATTAATCTACTGAATACTTTTTTCCTCTGGCTTTCTGTCCACCAAAATAAACCCCGATATTTACCCAGAAAAATTATTACTGTAATATTGTTTGCACTGATTTTCATCTATTTTTGTTGTTGTGGTAATAAACACTGATAAATTCCCAGGAAAAATTAAATAAAAACTGAAAACGAAGGGCCATACCTGTGTGCATTTTTGGCCATCTCCATTCCTGGTACACTGGTAATATGTATAAATGTCATAAACAATTGAATTACACTAGACAATACCCAGCAGCTGTGCTACCAATTCTACTTCCAAGATGAAACCAACCCACTGCAAAGCTCAAAATCTGCTCCCACTTAGCAAAGGGTGGATATTTTAAAAACCACTGAAAACCCAGAAGCTGGGGAAGGGAAGGTATTTTGTTTCAAATATATATTTTCCTCCTGTTGCCCCTACTGTCCAATGGCTTGGAATACCTTCATGCGCAGGCGTACATATTCTGCATGGGGGGCATGAACCCAGCAAGGGACTTTCCTACTTCCGTATAGTACAATATGGAGGCCGAGCCTCATAGGCTCTTGCTACCATTACAACAGTTCTTCACCTTCTACATTTATCCTTCATGAAAGGCTCGAGGATAACCAAACGCTTTTGGTAACTAAACCTTATTCACAAATGGAAAGGGACAGCACTGGTATTGGCCCCAAGCACTGCAACATTCTAGACCATTACTACAAAGCGCAGTGTCTGGCTGAGGACAGCTTAGCATGGTCCATTTTAGCTCACCTGGCTGAGATTCTACACTATTTACCAATGATGAAAGTCCAGGGTCAAAAATCTCCTCTGCAATAATGTAGAGACTGTAGCGGGGGCAAGTCCATTAATTGGCTAGAGGAACGGGCTAATTAGAGAGTTTGACTGGAATGTCCCACTCAACAGATACAGCAGAGACTGATGCCAGGGACTTGAGGAAGGTTATTTTTAACTAAACCACAACAGAGAAGGAACCACAATATTGTTCTTGACTCAGATCTATTTAAAGGAATAACCATCACTATGGCAACAGGGAACGTTGCCAGAGAGAGGCAAGAAATGAAGTTCACTGAGAGGTACCTGAGGAGTTTTCAATATGATAAAATTGTCAGCACCGCAATATTGCTGTAGCATCTTTCATCCAGGAGGATCCCAAACCACTTTATAACCTCATTTATCTGAGGGTCATTTGACCAGCACTGAAGTGCTGCCACCTCTGGTAGGATGTAGCAGCTGTTTAACACTGCACAGCAACACTGCAATGTTTGGGATGGAAAGTCAGGAAGAATACAGGATGCAATTGAAACTACAAGGAGAATTTAGGTAGGTGAAATAATGAAATCTCCTGAACTGGTATTAGAATCAGAACTGGAAGGAACCTCGAGAGGTCATCATGTTGGATCATATTAAAGAAGTTCTGTATTAAAATCACAAATGAGTTTGATTCCCCATAGTTTAAATTCCAGGGTATTACTAATTGAGAGGTCTCTTGGGTTTTGGTACTGTTTCTCTCCCTCTATGTGTGAAACTTGCAAGCTGCTAATTGTGTTAGTACATTCTAAGACAGAATCTGTTCTCAAAGCAATTCACAGAGACTCAAAGCAATACTCTAACAACAGAAACAGCACCCAGAGACTCCCCGCCCTTTTGTTGTATTAACAATTGTGATTAAAATAGAGATAGAGGATGTATGTGGACGGATGCTTGGTGTGGATAACAACTGAATGATCAGGGAGGTGCCAGCCTAAGAATCCAGTGTCCATCGGCTGAAGAAGGCGTCAAGTGGAAATAACCAGAGGACCCCCGGAGGGCAGACTGGAATCCACCCAACAGCCTCAAGAATGGGAGAACCAAAGAACAAGATAACTTCTTGGAGCCGTCAGGAATGTGCTATCTGCTGATTGATTCAGCAACAGCATGATGAAGCAATTCCCATAGACTGGCATAGGAAGAAATTCCTATAAAAATAGACTCTTAAAAAGTGAGAACTTTGGGGTCTGATTCTGCAAACCAACTTCCAGGAGCATCAGATGAGCATCTGACAAGGCCCTGCTCCCTCCTCATGTCCAGGCCACCTGGCCAGTGGCTTGGCATGAGCAACTCTAAGGCTGGTAACTATGATGACAACCTTGCAGAACCTCTGTGTGTGTGTGTGTGTGTGTGTGTGTGAATGTGTGAATAAATATGAGATTGAATGGAATGTTATAGCTATAACTAACTGCTTACTATGATAACAACCTTGCAGAACCTGTGTGTGTGTGTGTGTGTGTTTGTATGAATGAATGAGTGAATAAAGATGAGATTGAATGGAATGTTACAGCTGTAACTAACTGCTTACTATGATTCTTTCTGTATTCACAATAAATGTGGTATTTTGCCTTTTTCCCTTTAATAAGATCCTGCTGGTTTTTAATTTATTGGTACAACATTTTGGTGGAGAATTGCGAAAGGGGGAATATTGGTAAAAAACCTCAGTTATTGTAAATATTGGTGTGCACACCGCCAGCTCTAGTGAGCTAGGCATTTCTATTAGGTTAACCAGACCTGCTGGCCTCCGAGAAGGTAGCAGGGGACCTGCTGGCCTCCGAGAAGGTAGCAGGAAAAACAGATTAAACCAGACCTGCTGGCCTCCGAGAAGGTAGCAGGGGACCTGCTGGCCTCCGAGAAGGTAGCAGGAAAAACAGATTAAACCAGACCTGCTGGCCTCCGAGAAGGTAGCAGGGGACCTGCTGGCCTCCGAGAAGGTAGCAGGAAAAACAGATTAAACCCGACCTGCTGGCCTCCGAGAAGGTAGCAGGGGACCTGCTGGCCTCCGAGAAGGTAGCAGGGAAGAACAGATTAAACTAGACCTGCTGGCCTCCGAGAAGGTAGCAGGGAAAACAGATTAAACCAGACCTGCTGGCCTCCGAGAAGGTAGCAGGGGACCTGCTGGCCTCCGAGAAGGTAGCAGGGAAGAACAGGTTAACCGGACCGGCTGGCCTCCGAGAAGGTAGCAGGGAGAAATAGGTTAACCAGACCTGCTGGCCTCCGGGAGGGTAGCAGGGGACCTGCTGGCCTCCGGGAAGGTAGCAGGGGAAAAACGCATAGATTAAGCTATGATTTCAGAATCTAGGCTGTGTCACTTGCTAAGTAATACCAGCAGTGACAAAGAGATTGAAATATCCATGTTAAGATGTTTAAAAGAAAACAGGGTAAGCCAGTACCAGAGGGAGGAATGGAGTCAGAAGGAACTCCAACCTCACCTTTTGTTAAAGAAATTACACCTTTTAAACAAAACCTTCAAAAATTTGGGCACAGTCCTTGGACTAAACAAGCCCTAGCTGATGTCTGCACTATTTCGGACCTGGAGGATAGATTGGCTCAGTATATCCTCATATACAAACCTTCTAGTGCTGCCAAAAGAGATGCAGCAGCAATTTGGTTGTTGTGTGAGGCATGTAAGGATTCTTCCCTCCGCTTGTCTTCATGTAAAGAGGAAAAGGCACAAACGGAAAAGGGAGCAGACAATTGGAAGGTGCTGGCTACAAATACCCAAAGCCAGCTGAAAATAGTGAAAGAGGCACTCCAGGAATACAAAAAGAGTGAAAAAGTTAACTCTGCAGAGGCTGGAGGGAGGCAGCTAAAGGGGGAGAAGGTCCTATGTATGGCACCCCCAGGCATAATTACAAAGATAAAGAGTTAAAAAAAAAAAAAAGTTAACTCTGCAGAGGCTGGAGGGAATTAAGCAGCTAAACTTTGTGAAAATGTTAAAAAGGAAAAGTGTTAGAGAAAGAGCATTCTTGGTTTCTTTGCAGCCATTCTGAAAGAAAAATGGGCCCTTTTCCAAAGGAATGTCTGTAAATTAGCCAGGCAAAAATAAACTATCTGATTAAAATCATTTGACTGGACAATTTAGTCAAATTTGCTAAAAGAACATAAGAGGGTTCTATTGGAACTTAGCTGCCTCAAATGTATAAAGGGAATGTAAGATGTAAAAAAAACCAGAGCAGTGTGGAAGGGATGTTAAAGAAAATGTGTATGTATCTATCTCTGTGTGTGTAAATATGTAAAGTTCTAAGGACCAGTTGGTTTTGTTTTTGTTTTAAATAATGCCACTAAAAATCCATTTGACTCTTTAATTCAAAGTTGCAAAACTGACAGACCTTTTTGCTAGACACAGGTAATTAGTGTTGTTTGGCTTTGGGATTTGGCATTTAACCCTTAAAAGGTAACTCAATGCTTTACAAAATTTAAAATGTTTTTAAGTTGTGGCTGCAGCAGTGCAGTCAAAATCAGGAGAATATAAAAAAAAAAAATTCTGGATTCTTTTTGTTTGTTTGTTTTTGTAACAAAATAGCAGATGAGAGTTGTAGTACAAAAAAAAAAAATTAAAGACAGTGCCCCTCTGAAGCAACAGCAGGGGTGAGGTGCACAAAACAAAAAGAAGCAATGTTAGAAACACTGAGTCTTAAAATGGCTCTGAGTAATCAGACTGTCACTTTGATAAAGGTACATGAAACCTCTGTAAGCAAAAAAAGCAATAGTGACACCTTATGTAAAAATGGATCTGGATAATGTTATAGAAGTTAAACTATGGAAGGAATGTGCATTTGCCCCAGAACATGTGCAGGGTATATTGTAGAAGGGGCAAAAGAAATGCAAACATACCATGCTACTTAATTAAAATGCTATTAGGGCTCCAAAGGGAGCCACAATAGGTTGGGTTTTCTTTTTCAGATTGCTGTGTGTTTTGGAAGCAGAAGTTAAAAGTAATCAAAACTCTGGTGAAAGCTGATTGTGTCCCTTTTAAGATAGAGTCTCTGAGCTGCTGATGGCTTTAAATCCAAAAGCAGGAAGCTTCTGTGAAAATGCAAATTACCTGAATGATAAAGGAAGGAAAGAACTAGCAGCACAAAGGAGCTGCAGATAAAGGACACACCTGGTCAGCAAACAAATTGCCTAAATAAAAGGCATGGGATAACAAGATAATTTTAATAAATTTAATGATAATAAGTATCCCTGTAACAACGTATAGTGTGTATGATTTTTGGAAAAACCCTTTAAGGTCGTATGGTAATGATGCTTCTCAGTTATTACCTGTAAATAAAACTTAAAGCTTAACACAGCAGGAAAAACATTATAAACTTGGTCTTCTGTATAAGAAGGAAAACTCAGGGATTTAATGACTAAACAGTGGGATAATTTCCCCATAACCCTTAAAAGATAAAAGCCATTGAAACCTGGCCTGCCTATAGAACAAAAACAGGAAAATACGGGGGCAATTCCTCTGTTTTGCCTGCAATCAGCAAGGGTATTTGTAAAAGAAATATTTTAAGCAATAATCTGCCACCCCAAAAAGGGGTAGAAACATGTTCTTTTTGTCTTTCAGAAAATCAGGAAAAGCTGATGCCAGCTGAAAAGCAACCCAATACCATGAATCTACTGTCACAATAGAAATTGTGTTTTGTGTTCTATGTTTTGTCTTGTTGCTAGCACTGTTGTGTGTTTAAAAAAAAAAAAAATACTAAAGACCTGCAGGTACTTAAAAATAAATTAAGCTCTCTGACCCAGCTACAGGACAGCCTGACACAAAAACAAGTACATGCCAATGTAGACTTGGTCCAAATTGGTCTGGGTAACCTAAAAGCCCGATGGAATCTTTGGCAATGGCTTAATACTACCACATGGCTTATGCATAAGAAAAAAAAAATATTAGAAATAGGAAACTACACAGCCATAGCTATGGGATGCACTGAAATGCAGAAACTTGCACTAGCTACTTTGGAACACAAAATGTTCTGGGTCATATTGGGAAATATTAAGGTTTGATGCATTTGTTAAAAAAGAAAGAGATCATTGTTTGACACTTATCAATATGAATGGATTCAATATGTTTCCAGTATTGTAAAACCAGACTTGTTAATGGGAGAAATTGTTGTCAAAATTGCACACCAACAGTCCCTGGAGGCAAAGGTATTGAAGGTTAGCCCACTCCCCATATTACACATGGGATCCTTCTGGCTACCCTGGACCTTGAGCCAGTGGGCTGGGGAGGGAGGGAAGCTATTGGACACTAGAGGTTGTACCGAATGGACTCCTCAAAAGTGGGTGTGCCTCACCTTGCCTGTTGCCCCAGAACCTTGTAGTAAAGATACATCACTAGGATCGTGTATGTGGCATGAATTGGAATCACAAACTCAAATTGCCTCACAGTACCTTCTCTTGAATAGGCTACATAGAAAGTGACACTGACGATTATAAATCTTAGTGTCAAAAGGGGGATTATGTTGGATCATATTAAAGAAGTTCTGTATTAAAATCACAAATGAGTTTGATTCCCCATAGTTTAAATTCCAGGGTATTACTAATTGAGAGGTCTCTTGGGTTTTGGTACTGTTTCTCTCCCTCTATGTGTGAAACTTGCAAGCTGCTAATTGTGTTAGTACATTCTAAGACAGAATCTGTTCTCAAAGCAATTCACAGAGACTCAAAGCAATACTCTAACAACAGAAACAGCACCCAGAGACTCCCCGCCCTTTTGTTGTATTAACAATTGTGATTAAAATAGAGATAGAGGATGTATGTGGACGGATGCTTGGTGTGGATAACAACTGAATGATCAGGGAGGTGCCAGCCTAAGAATCCAGTGTCCATCGGCTGAAGAAGGCGTCAAGTGGAAATAACCAGAGGACCCCCGGAGGGCAGACTGGAATCCACCCAACAGCCTCAAGAATGGGAGAACCAAAGAACAAGATAACTTCTTGGAGCCGTCAGGAATGTGCTATCTGCTGATTGATTCAGCAACAGCATGATGAAGCAATTCCCATAGACTGGCATAGGAAGAAATTCCTATAAAAATAGACTCTTAAAAAGTGAGAACTTTGGGGTCTGATTCTGCAAACCAACTTCCAGGAGCATCAGATGAGCATCTGACAAGGCCCTGCTCCCTCCTCATGTCCAGGCCACCTGGCCAGTGGCTTGGCATGAGCAACTCTAAGGCTGGTAACTATGATGACAACCTTGCAGAACCTCTGTGTGTGTGTGTGTGTGTGTGTGAATGTGTGAATAAATATGAGATTGAATGGAATGTTATAGCTATAACTAACTGCTTACTATGATAACAACCTTGCAGAACCTGTGTGTGTGTGTGTGTGTGTTTGTATGAATGAATGAGTGAATAAAGATGAGATTGAATGGAATGTTACAGCTGTAACTAACTGCTTACTATGATTCTTTCTGTATTCACAATAAATGTGGTATTTTGCCTTTTTCCCTTTAATAAGATCCTGCTGGTTTTTAATTTATTGGTACAACAATCTAGTCTAGTCCCCTGCACTCAAGGCAGGACTAAGTATTATCTAGACCATCCCTGACAGGTGTGTGTGTCCAACCTGCTCTTAAAAGTCCCCAATGATGGAGATTCCACAACCTCTCTAGGCAATTTATTGGCAATTTCTAGGCAAGTTAGAAAGTTTTTCCTAATGTTCCACCTAAACCGCCCTTACTGCAATTTAAGCCCATAGCCTCAGAGGATAGGACAAGAAGCAAAGAAGAACAATTTTTCTCCCTCCTCCTTGTAACGACCTTTTATGTACTTAAAAACTGATATGTCCCCACTCAGTCTTCTCTTCTCCAGACTAAATAAACCCAATTTTTTCAATCTTCCCTCATAGGTCATGTTTTCTAGACCTTTAATAATTTTTGTTGCTCTTCTCTGGACTTTCTCCAATTTGTCCACATCTTTCCTGAAATGTGGTGCCCACTACTGGACATAATACTCCAGTTGAGGCCTAATCAGCATGGAATAGAGTGAAAGAATTACTTCTCATGTCTTGCTTACAATACTCCTGCTAATAAATCCCAGAAAGATGTTTGCTTTTTTTGCAACAGTGTTACATTGTTGACTCATATTTAGCTTGTGATCTGTAATCCACTATAACCCCCAGATCCCTTTCCGCAGTACTCCTTTCTAGGCAGTCATTTCCCATTTTGTATGTGTGCAACTGATTGTTCCTCCCTAAGTGGAGTACTTTGCATTTATCCTTATTGAATTTCATCCTATTTACTTCAGACCATTTCTCCAGTTTGTCCAGATCATTTTGTATTTTAATCCTATCCTCCAAAGCACTTGCAACCCCTCCCAGCTTGGTATCGTCTGCAAACTTTATAAGTGTACTCTCTATGCCATTATCTAAATCATTGATGAAGATATTGAACAGAACCAGACCCAGAACCGATCCCTGTGGGACCCCACTCGTTATGCCCTTCCAGAATGACTGTGAAGCACTGATAACTAGTCTCCGGGAATGATTTTCCACCCAGTTATGCACCCACCCTATAGTAGCTCCATCTAGGTTGTATTTCCCCAGCTTGTTTATGAGAAGGTCACGTGAGACAGTATCAAAAGCCTTACTAAAGTCAAGATATACCACATCTACAGCTTCCCCCCATCCACAAGGCTTGTTACCCTGTCAAATAAAGCTATCAGGTTGGTTTGACACAATTTGTTCTTGACAAATCCATGCTGACTGTTACTTATCACCTCATTATCTGCTAGGTGTTTGCAAATTGATTTTTTAATTATTTGCTCCATTATCTTTCCGGGTACAGAAATTAAGCTGAGTGGTCTGTAATTCCCTGGGTTGTCCTTATTTCCCTTTTTATAGGTGGGCACTATATTTGCCCTTTTCCAGTCTTCTGGAATGTCTCCCGTCTTCCATAACTTTTCAAAGACAATTGCTAAAGGCTCAGATATCTCCTCAGTCAGCATCTTGAGTATTCTAGGATGCATTTCATCAGGCCATGGTGATTTGAAGACATCTAACTTGTCTAAATAATTTTTGACTTGTTCTTTCCCTATTTTAAACTCTAATCCTACCTCATTTTCAATGGCATTTATAATGTTAGATGTCCAATTGCCACCAACCTTCTTGGTGAAAACAGAAACAAAGAAGTCATTAAGCACCCCTGCCATTTCCACATTTTCTGTTATTGTCTTTCCCCCCTCATTGAATAATGGGTCTACTCTGTCCTTGGTCTTCCTCTTGCTTCTAATGTATTTGTAGAATGTTTTCTTGTTACCCTTTATGTCTCTAGCTAGTTTGATCTCATTTTGTGCCTTGGCCTTTCTAATTTTGTCCCTACAAACTTGTGTTATTTGTTTAGATTCATCCTTTGTAATTTGACCGAGTTTCCACTTTTTGTAGGACTCTTTTTTGAGTTTTAGATCATTGAAGATCTCCTGGTTAAGCCAGGGTGGCCTCTTGCCATACTTCCTGTCTTTCCTACGCAGTGGGATAGTTTGCTCTTGTACCCTTAATAATGTCTCTTTGAAAAACTGCCAACTGTCTTCTATTGTTTTTCCCCTTAGACTTGCTTCCCAAGGGATTTTACCTACCAACTCCCGGAGTTTGCTAAAGTCTGCCTTCTTGAAATCCATTGTCTTTATTGTGCTGTTCTTCCTCCTACAATTCCTTAGAATCATGAACTCTACCATTTCATGATCACTTTCACCCAAGTTGCCTTCCACTTTCAAAGGACCTAGCTTTCTCAAAGACAATCACTCTCTATACCCAACTGTGATAAACATCAGCCCTTTACACACAAACACACCCCACCCTATCAAGAAAATGAGGACACATCTCTGCCTAGTTCTTCCAATTGGTTTATTGAAAAATAATTCACCCTTTTGCATATACAGATTTATATGGCCATCAGCATTTCTTCATGATTTCAGTGCATCACCATCAACAGCAGACTTCCCCCACCTTATTGCCAGGGAGGAAGAAGTCCATGTTCTTCGACAGGTCCATTCATTAAGTGAGATTTTTGTGACCAGTTTCCATGTTCAATATTACGTGATGGACTCCAGCACTGAAAGGTCACACTTTCTTCACAGCACTTTAACAAACAGCCCGGATGCACAGATGCTTCGTTTTTGTCCTTGTCGAGTGCTTCTTTGGTGCAATTCCAACCATGATCAAATGTGCAGTCAAATGCAAAATTGGAGGGGTAGAAAATATATAGGAGGTGAACCCAACTGTAAAGTGACCTGGAGAAGTTAGAGCCGAGGGGCTGCAGGCAATGAGATGGGATCTGACACCAGTAAAGGAAACATAAAGGAGCAGTACAGATACAAAATTAAGGGAGGTACCCGGCAGCTGTAGCCTTCACATTAAAGCGAGTTTATTTTTATCTTGTTTTCATAACGCTATCCTAATATTTCTTTTTAATGCAAACAAGATCTATAGATACTGCAGGGAAGGCAAGGACTTGGAAGGTTAAGAACGGCTCTAGGGCCCATGAGAGGGTCTCTGTCTTAAGGAGGAGTCAAAAATGTGGAAGATTTAGTGTGGAAGTGTGATATAATTCATTAATGCTTGTGAAGCACTTGGGCTAAGCAATAATATTTCCTCAGGGTGGTGGAAAACATACCTGGAGGTCAACATTTTCAAGCTTGAGGGCTTGATGTTAAGCACTTAAATCTATATCAAGGTAGCTGGGTCAGTCTCCTGCTCTGCAGAAGTGATGGAGACTGTGTTTCTCACTGAAGACAGTGGAAGCTCAGCGCTTCTGAAGACCAGGCCAGTTATTTACATCCTTAACATTAGGCAGTCAAATCTGAAACTTTGGGCCTCCCTGTGGATACGGAGAACTGCCCCACAAGGCCCCTGGAGTGCATTCCATATCACAAAGCCTGTTGGTTGTACTGAAGCAATTGAGCTGAAATGACCAAACTTGGCTCACTAAAGGCACCGAACCAGACAGAGACTTGCATTACCCTTCCCAGAGGTTCAATAGGTCATTGCTTCATCCTGTGAGTTACTCTACATTTTAGGGCAGTGAGGGAATTGTTTACATTGGCCACTTGTAAGAGTCCCAGGGGAAAAAAAGGCTTATGGCACTTCTGTTTTTTAACTCTGGGAAAAAAAAAAACAACAACCCAAACATGTCTAGACTGCTGCATGCATGTGGCTTTCTTCCAGGCTTCTCCCACCTGTAGCAATAAACAGATTGGAAACTCTCCAGTCAGGGGTTTTCAACACCCATTTAAAACCACTTTTGCCCCACGCACACTGGTTGGTATCAACCAGAAAAATCCTATTATGCGGTAACATCAGGTGTGGAAAATTATTTTAGGACAGGGCAAAGTTCACCAAGAGCCTCAGTCTTTTCCCCACTTCCTTCCAAGGGATATAGACAATCTCATGGGTGGTTCTTCATGGACTAAGCTCCTCCAGCACATCAGGCACTGCAGTGGGGTTCCACTTGGACCATGTGTCCTATAGTGAAATGGCCACCTAGATTTCAGTGAGGTTCTAGCAGCAGCTAGTATAGGGGCCAAAGACCTGCAGTCCTCCAGTCTCACAGCAGCTGCACCTTGAGGAACCTGTGTCGAGGATCAGTGTGAGGCTGGGGGGTGTGGCAGCTGAAAAGTTTTTTGGGGTCTCTGTAGTGAATTTAAAAGTGGTGCCAAACTGGCAGATTGGTGAGCGATTGGAGGTTGAAGTCCTTTGTTTAGGCACAAAACAAATGCAGCACTGGCAGCAGCAGTGCAGCCTTCCTCCTATGCTCTCACCAGCATGTCTTAGGCCGGCCCTGACGTGTAGGGATAGATGGGGAATTCAATCTCTTTGGCTTATTCAGTCTTTGTCGACACTGCCAACAAAAGGGTTAATTAATGCCAGTGGTGGCCATTTCTGTTAAGAACTCAGGAATTGCCTCACTCAGTCACATCTGAGCTCCGTCTAGGCCAGCACCAGCTGCTTCAGAGGAAGCTGTAAGAACTCTACAGTAGGCAAATGTGAGATAATCTGCCCTGCACATTAGGTCTCACCCTGATGCCTAATAGTTAGAGACTGGTTTAAGCCCTGAACAGAAGGTTTAATAGCCCTTCTGAAATGTATGTTATACTTAATTATGACAACTCTGGATATTTGTGCTAGACATGTAAATGTTCCATCCCTTTTTGAATCTTGTTCAGGACTTAGCCTCAGTGACTTTCTGTGGCAATGAGTTCCACAGTCTAATTACACATTGTGTAGAAAAAGTATTTCCTTTGATCAGTTTTGAATTTCCCACCCTTTAATTTCATTGACTGTTAGGACACAGGGAGAACAGACACTCCTGCTCTACCATTCATTATTTTTACATACTGAGGTCATGTTCCTTCTTACTCATCTCCTTTCTAAGGCCAATTCTCTTCACTGTGTCTTCAGAAGAGAGTTTTTCCAGGCCCCTTGCCATTTTCCTCACCCTTTCCTGAACCCTCCTTAAGTCTGCAATATGGACACCAGAAACAGAACTGAGACACCATACTCATTCCACATGTTACCAGTCAATCAGCAAATGGTAACCACTTCTGGTAGCTACTGTCATTACCAAACAGCGTAAGGTTTTATTCACTTCCTCTTCCTAGACTATCTAAAGTAAAACTTTTAACCCTTTTCCTTGCCAAGCCTTGCTTCCCCAGAGACGTTGCAATCGTCATTCATGCTTTACTCCAGTTTAGTTTGAAATGCACCCTCCAGTGATCTAGGTGCATATGGGCAGCTTCACCCAAGAGATGTAATTCACATCCATGAAACATGAGGATATCCAGCTGGTGCGGTATACGGGGTGTCTGACAGTAGGTAAGCAGTTAACTGTCAGAATTTTACAAGCATACTGAAGAAATCCATATAAATACCTAGTAGCAGCCTGGAGTTCATTACACTCAGCTTCAATACCATTTCATAAGGACACCTGTTTTCCTTTATCTGATTTTTTTTATTTACTTGATTCACACACTTTCTTAGCCACAAAAGATGGTGGTAATAAACCACTGGGGCGAGGTGTGTGTGTGTTGGGGGGGTTGGGTTAGGTTGTGCCCTCAGTAGGTTTCACCAGCTAACCAGCTAGTGAGCGTTGTAGACTCATGTGGACCTTGGTGAGAGCAGACAGGGCTGCCTACTTTTGCCTCAGAGAGGTCTCAACTCATAGTTAGGGGCAATTGTTCCTCTTCCTGAAGAGCTCTCAAGCAAGGCGGTCCTGCCAGTGCCAACGTGTATGGAGGGCCAGGAGGAGGGTCAGTAAGGAGGCGGCATGGGTCTGGTGTCTTCAGTGTGCTGACGACATTCAGTTGTATGTCTGCCTGGTTGGACTCGACTTTAGTGTCTCCAGATCAGATTGCTGCAATGCTCTCTACGTGGGGTTACATGTTAAAGCCATTTGGAGATTGAAGCTGGTGCAGAACACAGTGCCTTGCTTATTTTAGCAGGGCATCTCATGAAACCAGTGCTCTGGGATCTGACCTATTGGTCTCAGGGTGGAGTTGCAGGTGTTGGTAAAGCTTGAGTGGCCTATCTGAGGGACTGCCTGTCTCCGCATGCCATCCTGCCACAGCTGAGGTCAGCACAGGTGCCTCAGCTGGATCTCTCTCATGATAAAAGAGTGGGAGTGGCTGGCCAGGTGTTCTCTGTGATGGCTGTGGGACTCTGGAACTCACTCCCCGCCCTCTTGATCTGAAATGGCTCAAATCTGGTGACCTTCTGGGCATCTGCAAAGATGAATAGCTGAGACGGTTTTTGGAGAGGGTTGAGGGTTTGCTTCCCAGAGTAGTGAAGAGGCAGAGAGGGACTGTGCTGGGACTTTATTGTATTATGAATTGTGTGATACGGTGCCTAGACTATTGGATAGGCATCCTTTTATTACTTAATATCTGAAATAAAGAAAGATCCAACCAAGGTTAGATCTGGTCAGTCCTTTGGAAGGTGATCCCCAAGAAAAGCTCTGGGGCTAGGAAGTTGTGCTGACTGACTCAGCAGGTGGAATTCTCTGTGTCTGAGCTAACATGGAACAAGTGAGCTAGCATACTAGAGATGCCATAGTTTGGATGAGACATAAAGCCAAAGTCATGAAGGTTAATGGTCATTAGAAATTCTATGACACTTTTCACAAGAGCTAGGGGTAGGAAATATTTTTGTTTTGCTTTTTGTCTAGGAAAAAGGACAGGAGGTAACCAGAAATAGTAGGAAAATACCCCTAATTATATGCCTGTTGAAGGGACCTTCTTTCCATGAAGGGTATTCCTTGTATCTTGTTTACAATAAATATCTGCTTTTAAATGGAATAGAAGGATTTAGATGTGTCCAAAATTGCACCTTGACTTTCTATTTACCTGAAAGGTCCATTGCACTTGGAATTGGATGCAGGATGTTTCACTTCATGTCTTAAAAAGTGTTCTGAGTCATTACAGCTCATTGTTAAAATACCTGCTGCTTTCCAGCCCAGAGGTAGCTACATTCTAATAGCGGCTGAAGTTACGGTAGCATGTAGCCTCCAAAGGGCTTTGGGAACCTTTGGGGGTAAAAGATGCCATGCAAACGTGAGGCGGAACCAGCCTGAATGCTAACACAACTGTCCTTAGAGCAGGAGGCAGCCGGGTATCACTTCCGGCAGCTGCTCTGTTGTCCAGAGGAAAGGAAAAAGTATTTGCTGTGTTGCCATACATTATTAAATAGAGGCTTCAGCTTGTGTGAGCTCTGCCTCACTACTAAGTGGGGCCCTTTAAAGCCTGATCTCGAGAACTGCTCAGTACAATGAAACTTCAAGTGACTTCGCTGGGAGTTCAGGTGGCTCAGTTTATCTCAGGAGCAGGTCATCTGGTTGGTTCAGTGCAGGGCTTAATTTCTCAAAGGGTATTTCACTGAGCCCCCTGAGGCAGCCACCGGGGCTCAGGGCGTCAGCCCCGTGGGTTTCAAACTATTGACCAGAGCTCCACTCTGGACAGCTCTGGCTGAATTTAAGCCCTGGTTCAGTGACCATAATCAAGTCAAGCTGGCAATAGGACAGAGGAATCAGAAACAGGTCAACGAGGGACAAGTTTGCTATCACAACCGGTTTGTGATAATCCACATACAGCTCTTGCAGTGGGACCCGTTAATCCCAGCTTTCTCATCACAGGCAACAGCTCATTTCATTGTCAGAGCATACAACCTTCCCTACCAGTGGAGGGGTGGTGCTCTTGGGACTCATGCTCCAGTGCATGCTGGGATTGAGCTAGAACAATTTAAGCAGAGAGGGAGAATGTTACTCTGCTCTACCCCCACTCTCTTAGGTCCTCCCCCAGCTCTCTGAACCATCACGCTGTGAAGTTAGGAAGGAACCAAGCCTCCCACATGTCCTGAAAATCATTTTTATAAAGCATGGTTAGGTGCTGTTTAATTCCTAGCGACAGGTCTCCTGCCCTCTCCTGGGTTTGAGCTGGAAACAAATGACAGAAGAGGGAAGAGTGACAAACATGTTATGAGAGACTTCTCTCCAGCCAACATGCTGCTTCCACTCCTGGCAGCCAGCGAGGGGAGAATGCTCATTCCCTCCTTCCAGGAAGCACTCGGATGGGCTCCTTTAATGAAAGGCAAATGTTTTTTCTGCACTTCCTAGGTATTCATCCTTTTAAAGCTTTTTCTGCAGGCTCCCAGCCACCAGTGCCAAGGCTCTGTGTACAATTAACTCTCCACTCTCCTGTACAGCAGGGAAACAGGACAGTGGCCAGGAGTGAGATATTCCTAGAGGCCGAGGTGGTGTCTCGTTTTTGAGCCATGTGTATATTATACATCCATTTGTAGAGATAGAGAAAAGAAAGTATAGACCAGGCTGTCAAATAACCCACGATCAATAATGCATCTCAACTGTGCAAGAGTGAGTGAGGGGATTTGGCACAACTCCTAGGTGTGATCCAACTCCAGCTGTGTGACCAGCTCAGCTGGTTGACCCTATGTTTCACTCCGTTTGGTCATTGGTTGAAAAAACCCACACTAAACAATTGCACTATTTTCACCCAAACATGTGGCAATTTCTGGTAAAGATGCTAAAGGGTGTCATGAGCAGGGATCATCATAATCTGAAGTTGTACAAATCCTACCTAATCCACTGCTCCCCCGCAACTCCGGTCTCCTCAGTCACCCCGAGCACAGCTGCCATTGAGCTCAATGGGATCCCTAACACAGCAGGTGCGGCCAGACGGGCACAGCCGGCAGTGTGTTAATTAAAACCTGGTGGGGGAATGGATGGTTTAGGAGATTAGGAACAGGAGGGAGCCTTTTACCTTCTTTAGGTCTCATAGCTGCCAACATCCTCAAAGCAAAAAACCAGTAAGTTGGCACAAGAATGAGAAAAAGCAGAGGGAGGACCAGGAAGATGGAGTGAGACCCCAGCTTTCAATCCTTTCCCTCTGCCCCACCCCCATAGCCATTTTGGGCCCCAATCCTGCAAACATTTAAGCATGAGTTTAATGTTAAGCACAGAAGGAACCCCATTGATTTCAATGTTTAAAAGACTTGCCCAAGTTTTTGCAGAATCAAGGCCTAATTCTCTTCCTCCTGTCCCATAAATCATACATTTTGTCGCCCTCTCTTCACCTTTAGAAGCCAAGAGGATTCCTCCCCCTTTCCAGACCTGGAGAAGGGCCGAGCATGGACGGCAGGATGGGGTTGCTGCAGAAGTGGCAAGAAGTGGCAGTACACCAGCTGGTGCTCAGTACAATTACAGGGCTGCCTGCAGAACACCAGTAGCCTGCTACCCTTCCTTAACTCAGGGAGGGAGGCACTAACCTGTCCCTCAGCACCCACAGCACCTCTGATTGGCCGCCCCTCCCCCAAGAGGTTAGGGAAGTACAGCCACCAGATGGGGATTTCCCCATAGGGAAAATCCATAGGAGTTTACCTCTGAGATCCCTCTGATCTAAGGTCAAGCCAGCAACTTTACCAGCACTAAATTCACTTGAAAAAACTGTATGGCATTACTAACCTTTTGTAGACCTTCTTGGAAGTGGCCTGATATCTGCGCACAGTAGATCACAACATAGGAGGAGCAGAATAATGGAAAGTTAGGACATAGATGGTTATCACATTCTGGGGTGCAATCCAGACCAGTGTGCAGGGTGTGAATACAGGGGTGCATTCAATCACAATGGTACATTCAGCAGCACAGGTGTGTTTAGTGTGGTATCGCTGAGGTCTGTTCAAGAGAACTATATACATTATAGTTATAAGGATAAAACACATCTAAGCAATATTTACATAAGTCCAGGTGTTGGTGACAATCTGTAGAGTCCTGTGTAACAGAGTCCCAGAGGTATAAGAGGTTACCAAGCACATACCTTTATGGGTATCCCAAGTCCCTGTATATACAACATCCTTGTGCTCGAGCCCTGGTCTAGCTCTCTGTTTTCTCACAATATTATACCTTCTTCACCATCATGATCCTCGTTGGCTGCCCCCACTGGCTAAGAAGGGCTGCGATAAAACAAGCCTTGGAGCCAGCCAGTGTTACCTCTTAATAGTGTCTTCTTTGGAAAAAACTGAGTAACACTGGCAGACGCTTCCCTCTTCTTCTACCTAATCCCAATGGCCCAGCGCATTGCTTCCTTCAATGGCAGAACATTGTCTTATTAACATTACATGAATTATAAAGAGATGAATGGTCGATGCTGATAATTTCATCCACACAGTTTCTGATGTTGAAAATATAATTAGATTTATTTAAAGAAGATGAACATTGGAGGCATTCACCACAGAGGGCTCTGGTGGGGACCGTTTTACAATGGAGGAGAAAAAGCCAAAGCCTCCAACTCATGATCCGGCTAATGTAACAGAACGTCTCTGTGAACGTTCACAGATCTCCTGCTAGTTGAAGTTCAGTCTGTGTTTTCCATTTATGCAATGACGGATTTTCTGGATGATTACAATAGCTCCCCATTATGCTCTTTGTGAGAAGGGAATTAAGTCTAACTCAATTCACCTAAAGCTAGTAAATCAGATGTACCTGAAATAAAAGCTGACTTGGGGATGGGGATAGGGAGACGGGAAGAATGCTCAAGTGGCTAGTTATTTAAAATGAGCAAATAATTCATATGAATAATGTATTCAATTCATTTTACCTTGTCTATGTTGTGACTTGGTTTACTTGGGCTCAAGAAATTGGGAGTGAGAAGGTGTGCAGGGTGTTGTAGACACACAACAGTACACAGGAGACACATTCAGTAGTCAAAACATCAATGTGTCTCATCCCATTGCATGTCTTGATTACTGCAACAGCCTTCTCTCTGGCCTTGACAAATGCAATCTTGCCCTGCTCTTAATCCATTCAGAATGCCAGTGTAAAAATAATTTTTCTAGCCTGTGGCCTTGACCACATCCCCACTCTTTGCATCCCTCTACTGGCTACCTCTTCATGGCATCAAACGTAAATGACTTGTCCTGACTTTCAAGGCCCTTCACAGTCAATCCTCACCCTACCTATCATTGCTCATTCATTATTGAGCTGTCAGTGCTCACCTCCAAGCAGCCCATGATTCCAGTGTGTTAAGTTTTCAAACAAGCATTCTTGTGATTTTTCCCATGGAAAATTGCTGCTCACGCTTGGGTAGAGGCTGGCTCCCCATAAATATCCAGAAAGCTACCTCATTATCCACCTTCAAATCCCTCCTCTGCCATGATGCTGCAAAAAAACCTGGCAACAGTTAAGCTTTGGGTATGTAGAGACCACTGCCACTCATCAGTGGTCTGTGGATCTGTTTCCTTGTACTCCCCCATCGGTCTGTCTGTATCCATCACTTGGATCTTGTCTTATACTAAGATTGTAAGATCCTTGGGGCAGGGACCATCTTTGTGCTTTGTGTTTGTACAGCACCTAGCACAATGAGTCTGGTCCATGACTAAAACTTCTAGATGCTACAGTAATACAAATAATAATCCCTTCCAACCAGCTGCCATATATAACCCCAAGCCCAAATGGAAACATATAGAGAGAGATTTCTGAAGATCTGACTCTGAACGCTCTGATTAAAGACGAGTAACAAACAATACAATCATTAAGAGATAAATTTATTAGATGCAGTGCGCTAAGTAGCTCCTTCAAGAGAGAGTTTAACGATACTGGAGTCAAATCTTCACTGGTATGTCTAATTACAGTCGCAATCCAGATCTCCACTATCTTGAAATAAACGTTCACTAACTACATTAATTGAAAATATGAAGTCTCACTCAGTGGAATATTCAGAAATCCCCAAAATCTTGAGCAGGCTGCTCACTTCCTCCATTGCCAGTGGCTCTTCCTGCCCAGTCAGCCTCTCTGTTACTTCCCGGTGTGTTCACTGGTTAGCATTGGCAATGCACAACAATAGCCAAGCCACCATGCCAGCTCCATTCCCTGCATCCCTTGTAGTCCTAGTATGCCAGGCAGCTGGAATGGGTGCAGGAGCTTGTTTTGTTTACTTGGTGACCAGGTGGTTGTGGACATGCTGAAATTGGGGGACATGACTGCACAGCTAACCGTTCCTCTCAAAGCATTTTACCATGCAGAGCCAGCTACTCCACTCCTGGTGCTTTTTGACCTCAGGTAATCTGGTATAGTGTTAAAAAGATACCTTAAAGTTTAAATCAGTCTTGAAAGGCTGCTGGGCCCTGGCGTGCCCCATCTCCTGCTTTCCATAAAACACAGCCCTCTGTAGCTATTTCTGAGATACACTTGTTAAAGCACAAAACTCTTTGGGGAAAAAGGTGTTCTTCAAAAGTAATTCTTTCCAGTTGTGTTCCCCCACCCATCCCTGCCTCGGATGTTGTAATTAGACTTTTAAATGATTGCAGATGTATGTTGACCATTTCTAATACTAACCAGCTCTCTGCCCCATGCTTTAGATGTCCGTGTTGTTTTGGTGATTTAGTGTATTCCTCGTTTGCAAAATACTCTGTTGAGGGGCACGGATACAGCACTGCAAGTTAAAGAGGAATAATAGAAAGGAACTGTAAAGGGGAATAATCATGACCTGCCTTAATGCAACAAATGGGATGCGGCACACTGTTTGTATTTTGTGCTAACTGAGTCAGCTTTCAAATTAATCTTGCTGGGGAAATTGCAGTGATTAGTTCTAGTATTTGATAGCTATATGCATAGCAATGGCAGCTATTTTATATTAGATACACACATCATCTATTAAATGTTTTTAGAAATCTCCAGCTCCTTTTCACTCTCTCAATACCCAGGAATGGTGCTGGTTCCTCTCACTGGGAGCTGCCATTTCACAGCTAATTCCAGACGTCAGGTCTGTTAACAGAGAAGCCAAAGAGGCCCTTTAGTGGGCAGAGGTTTGCAATAACCAGGTAGTCTTTTCTGTCTATGACCAACAGGCATGTTCCTTTGTGCCACAGCAGACCAGTTAATCCGAATGTTGCAATGAACACAGGAATGATTTAAAATAGTCTGGAATCGGGGTTCATTTTAAGTTTCTAAAAGGTGTTAACAAAATTAAAAAATAAACACCAACTTACTTTCCTGGACTGGAAGTTGGGCTGAAATACAAAGTCTAGGCTCTATTAGCCAGAGCCACTAAACATGCTTGTGCTACCTTGATACTTGATTCAATACTCAGGTGGGTTATCTCAACAGAAATACAAGCACCAGTCTTAGAGGCTCTTGACCCAAAAAGTGGAAACTATATTCATGCTTTGTAATTTGACCTAAACGAATAACACAAGTATGTAGGGACAAAATTAGAAAGGCCAAGGCATAAAACAAGATTAAACTAGCTAGAGACATGAAGGGTAACAAGAAAACATTCTACAAATACATCAGAAGCAAGAGGAAGCCCAAGAACAGAGTAGGGCAGTTACTCAATGGGGGGCGGATGGGGGGAAACAATAACAGAAAACGTGGAAATGGCTGAAGTGCTAAATGACTATTTTGTTTCAGTTTTCACCAAAAGGTTAGTAGTGATTGGACGTCTAACATAGCGAATGCCAGCAAAAATGAGGTAGGATCAGAGGCTAAAATAGGGAAAGAACAAGTTAAAAATTATTTGGACAAGTTAGAGATCTTCAAGTCACCAGGACCCGATGAAATACATCCTAGAATACTCAAGGAGCTGACCGAGCCATTAGCAATTATCTTTGAAAAGTCATGGAAGATAGGAGACATTCCAGAGGATTGGAAAAGGGCAAATATTGTGCCCATCTATAAAAAGGGAAATACGGACAACCTGGGGAATTACAGACCAGTCATCTTAATTTCAGTACCTGGAAAGATAATGGAGCAAATAATTATGTAATGAATTTGCAAACAGCTAGAAAATAATAAGGTGACAAGTAACATTCAACATGGATTTGTGAAGAACAAATTATGTAAAACAACCTAATAGCTTATGAGCCAGGGTAAGGAGCCTTGTGGATAGCGAGGAGTGGTAGATGTGGTGGTGTATCTTGCCTTTAGAAAGGCTTTGATACTGTCTCGCATGACCACCTCTCAAACAAACTAGGGAAATACAACCTATAAGGTGGGTGCAAAACTGGTTGGAAAACTGTTCCCAGAGAGTAGTTATCAGTACTTCACAGTCAAGCTGGAAGGGCATAATGAGGGGGGTCCTGCAGGGATCAGTTCTGGGTCTGGTTTTGTTCAATATCTTCCTCAGTGATTTAGATAATGGTATATAGAGTACACTTATAAAGGTTGCAGAGGGGTTGCAAGTGCTTTGCTTTGGAGGATAGGAGTAAAATTCAAAATGATCTGGACAAACTGGAGAAGTGGTCTGAAATAATTAGGATGAAATTCAATAAGGACAAATGCAGAGTACTCCACTTAGGAAGGAGCAATCAGTTGTACACATACAAAATGGGAAATGACTGCCTAGAAAGGAGTAATGCGGAAAGGGATCTGGGGCTCATAGAGGATCACATGCTAAAATAGGAGTCAACAGTAACACTGTTGCAAAAAAACCCAAACATCGTTCTGGGATGTATTAGCAGGAGTGTTGTAAGTAAGACACGAGAAGTAATTCTTCCACTCTACTCTGCGCTGATTAGGCCTCAACTGAAGTATTGTGTCCAGTTCTGGGCGCCACATTTCAGGAAAGATGTGGCTAAATTGGAAAAAGTTCAGAGAAGAGCAACAAAAATGATTAGAGGTCTAGAAAACATGACCTATGAGGGAAGATTTGAAAAAAACTGGGTTTGTTTAGTCTTGAAAAGAGAAGACTAAGAGGGGACATAACAGTTTTCAAGTACATAAAAGAAAGAACATAAGAACAGCCATACTGGGTCAGACCAAATGTCCATCAAGCCCAGTATCCTGTCCTCTGACAGTGGCTAATGGCAGGTGCCCCAAAGGGAGTGAACAGACAGTTTATCATCAAGTGATCCATGCCCTGTCACCCAACCCCAGCTTCTGGCAAACAGAGGCTAGGGACGCCATTGATGGACCTATCCTCCATGAATCTGTCTAGCTCCCTTTTGAACCCTGTTATAGTCTTGGCCTTCACAACACCCTCTGGCAAGGAGTTCCAGAGGTTGACAGTGCGTTGTGTGAAAAAAATACTTTCCTGGGTTTGTTTTAAACCTGCTACCTATTAATTTCATTTGGTGGCCCCTTGTTCTTGTATTATGAGAAGGAGTAAATAACACTTCCTTATTTACTTTCTCTATACCACTCAATTTTATAGACCTCTATCATACCCCCCTCAGTTGCCTCTTTTCCAAGCTGAAAAGTCCCATTCTTATTAATCTCTCCTCATACAGAAGCCATTCTATACTCCTAGTAATTTTTGTTGCCCTTTTCTGAACCTTTTCCCATTCCAATATATCTTTTTTGAGATGTGGCGACCATATCTGCACGCAGTATTCAAGGTGTGGGCGTACCATGCATTTGTATAGAGGCAATATGATATTTTCTTATTATCTATCCCTTTCTTGAGGATTCCCAACATTGTTCACTTTTTTGACTGCTGCTGCACACTGAGTGGATGATTTCGGAGAACTATCCACAATGACTCCAAGATCTTTCTTGAGTGGTAACAGCTAATTTAGACCCCATCATTTTATATGTATAGTTAGGATTATGTTTTCCAATGTGCATTACTTTGCATTTATCAACATGAAATTTCATCTGCCATTTTGTTGCCCAGTTACCCAGTTTTGTGAGATCCTTTTGTAGCTCTTCGCAGTCTGCCTGGGTTGTTACAAGGAGGAGGGAAAAAAATTATTCTCCCTAATCTCAGAGGTTAGGACAAGAAGCAATGGACTTAAATTGTGGCAAGGGCAGTTTAGGTTGGACATTAGGAAAAAATTCCTGTCAGGGTGGTTAAGCTCTGGAATAAATTGCCTTTGTGGAGTTTGTGGAATCTCCACCATTGGAGGTTGTTAAGAGCAGGTTAGACAATCACTTGTCAGGGATGGTCTAGAGATAATAATTAGTTCTGCCATGACTGCAGGGGACTGGACTGGACTCTCAAGGTTCCTTCCAGTTCTACGATTCTATGATTCTCGCAGTCTTGAAGCATGCTCTAACACCAACGTCCAGAGAAGCCTTCCCATTCCAGTGTGTGCAGTCAGAAGCAATGAGGGTGTACACTGCATAGTCTTAGAACCGGCCTTTTTATGTACAGAATTTTCCGTGCAAGCCATAACATTGCAACATGGGCTGGGGGTGTGTGTGTGTGTGTGTGTGACAACAACTGAGAAACAATTTTTTTTCTCTCATATTTACAGATGTCCCTTAAAGCACTGAATTGTTTACCCATTTTCTGCCCCTCTCACTCCACACGTTCCCACCTCCTCCACCTGCTATCTCCCTCAAACATGGAGCCCACCTGCCACCTACCTACCCCTCCATCCTGTCAAACACCTACCTCAATAGGTTGGCAGATTTATACTCCCCAACTGCTTCTGTTTATCCACCTGCCCGGCCTTTCTGCATGAAGCCACTCTGGCATTCATTTTTGTCCATAAGTTGCTCCTTGCCTGAACTCCTGCCAGGACCCAGGAGAATTCCCAGCCTGAGGGAGGGGACAAGAATTAGAAGTGGGGAGAGGATGTCTGTGCCATGTGCACACACTGAGGCAGGGGAGAGTTTTCTCTAGCATATAGAAGATGGGGGAGGAGGAGGGCTCTAGTCCTAACTCGGACTGTTGATTAATCACAGTTAACTCATGCAATTAACTCAAAAAAATTAATCGCGATTAATCACAGTTTTAAATCGCACTGTTAAACAATAAAATACCAAGTGAAATTTATTAAAGATTTAGGATGTTTTTCTACATTTTCATATATATTGATTTCAATTACAACACAGAATACAAAAGGTATATTATTTTTATTACAAATATTTGCACTGTAAAAATGATAAAAGAAATAGTATTTTTCAATTCACCTCATCCAAGTACTGTAGTGCAATCTTTTTGTCGTGAAAGTGCAACTTACAAATGTATATTTTATTTTGTTACATAACTGCACTCAAAAACAAAACAATGTAAAACTTTAGAGCCTACAAGTCCATTCAGTCCTACTTCTCGTGCAGCCAAACGCTAAAACAAACAAGTCTGTTTACATTCACAGGAGATAATGCTGCCCTCTTCTTATTTACAATGTCACCAGAAAGTGAAAACAGGCATTTGCATGGTACTTTTAAAGCCGGCATTGCAAGGTATTTATGTGCCGGATACGCTAACCATTCGTATGCCCCTTCATGCTTTGGCCACCATTTCAGGGGACATGCTTCCATGCTGATGACGCTCATTAAAAAAATAATGCATTAATTAAATTTGTGACTGAACTCCTTGGGGGAGAATTGTATGTCCCCTGCTGCTCTGTTTTACCCGCATTCTGCCATATATTTCATGTTATAGCAGTCTCGGATGATGACCCAGCACGTGTTGTTCATTTTAAGAACACTTTCCCTGCAGATTTGACAAAACGCAAAGAAGGTACCAATGTGAGATTTCTAAAGATGCTACAGCACTCGACCCAAGGTTTAAGAATCTGAAGTGCCTTCCAAAATCTGAGAGGGATGAGGTGTGGAGCATGGTTTCAGAAGTCTTAAAAGAGGAACACGCCGATGTGGAAACTACAGAACCCGAAACACCATAAAAGAAAATCAACCTTCTGCTGGTGGCATCTGACTCAGATGATTAAAATGAACATGCATTGGTCCGTACTGCTTTGGATTGTTATTGAGCAGAACCCGTCATCAGCATGGATGCATGTCCTCTGGAATGGTGGTTGAAGCATAAAGGGACATATGAATCTTTAGTGTATCTGGCACGTAAATATCTTGCGACACCGGCTACAATAATGTCATGCGAACACCTGTTCTCACTTTCAGGTAACCTTGTAAAGCAGACAGCATTATCTCCAGCAAATGTAAACAAACTTGCTTGTCTGAGCGATTGGCTGAACAAGACATAGGACTGAGTGGACTTGCAGGCTCTAAAATTTGACATTGTTTTATTTTTGAATGCAGGTGGGTTTTTTTTTTTTGACATAATTCTACATTTGTAAGTTCAACTTTCATGACAAAGATTGCACTACAGTACTTGTATTAAGCCAATTGAAAAATACTATTTCTTTTGGTTTTTTACAGTGCAAATATTTGTAATAAAAATAAATATAAAATGAGCACTGTACACTTTGTATTCTGTGTTGTAATAGAAATCAATATATTTGAAAATGTAGAAAATATAAACAAATATTTAAATAAATGGTATTCTATTATTAACAGTGCGATTAATCGCACAATTAATTTTTTTTAATGACTTGACAGAGCTAGTCCTAACACAGCCCAGCCTTTCAGCAACCAGAAGTCATCTTATCTCCCCTATAGTTCACCTCTCCATGGCAACCCCAAATCCTAGGAAGTTAGCCAGTGCTCACATAACATATACCTGGGGATGAATTAATACATATATGTCATCACTGCTCTCTATTGGATAGAAGGCCTGGCCTGATTAAGTGGGTGTGGTTGTCTCCCTCCAGTGTCCAGCCCACAAAGAGTTTATAAGCCTGAATATTATTACGGGTCACCCATTCTTCATTAGCTCAAGCAATAGGGGTCTGGAGAAAGGGGCTTCCTGCGTTCAAGCCTCACAGTGTGTGATACAGCTGAAAAATACTGTTTTGAAGAGGCTGGGTTGGACAGAACAGTTTTTTCTACAAAATAATTTCCCTTGCTTCTTTTGTTATTTTAGAAATTCTACAGTTCAAGCAGATCTTCAGAATTTCCTTCCCCCTCCCCCACCCCATACCATTGCTGAGGCATTGAGTTGGGATCTTCCATTAGGATCCAGTAGGTGCATCACACTCACTGTATGTCCTAGTACTGCAGTAACGCTGGCGTTGGTGGAGCTTGGTCCTTCCTGGGTTTGGTTTGGTTTTTAAAAACGACCCACACTATTAAACTTCAGCAACCAGCAAGGCTAGATTTTCTTTCATAAAATTTTCATGTGCCCTAGCTGCAACATAAATGGAAACATACCAAAAGGGAAATTCAGAGTTGATTCAGGTTTCAGAGTGGCAGCCATGTTCGTCTGTATCAGCAAAAAGAACAGGAGGACTCGTGGCACCTTAGAGACTGAAATTTATTTGAGCAAAAGCTTTCGTGGGCTAAAACCCACTTCATCGGATGCATGGAGTGGAAAATACAATAGGAAGATATAGATATATATATATACACACACACACACACACACCATGAAAAAATGGGTGTTGCCATACACACGATGACGAGAGTGATCAATTAAGGTGAGCTATTATCAGCAGGAGAAAAAAACCTTTTGGTACTTGGCTAGCAAGCTTTCAAACCCTAGTTAGCCTTCACAACTCCCTGGGAACTGAGGAAGTGTTAGCCCTGTTTAACTGGCAAAAAAAGCGAGGCAGAGGGAGATTAAGTGACATGCTTAAACTGCACAAAGTCAATGGTAGAACTCAGCGGTCCCCAACTGCCAGCCTCATGGACAATCCACTAGCCCACACTATATCTCCGAGCCAGATAAATAATCTTGGGCCTTTGAACACTCATTAGTTGTATTTACTCCCATAGTAAAATGAGTATCACCTGCAGAAGTAGTTCCTGCGATGAGAGCCCAGATGGCTAGCCTACAGCCTCGACTGTCAACAAGCCAACCCAAAAGGATATTTTTAAAGTGCTCTTATATTTTAGTTATTTATACTACAGCTCATTCTTCTCTTCAGGAACCAATGCCCAGACTTTGCTCAGCTCCTGTACTTGGTTGGTTCACACTAATAGGCGACATCAGATTCAAGAGATCAAAGATGCTGATGTCAGCATATTCACTATAGACACATATTGCCATTCTCCATGTTTTTCCCTTTGTCAAATCAGCCTGAGACACCCGGAGAGGCAGTTATTGTTTGAGACGCCTTGAGAGTTATTGCAACCTCTGACAGCCCAGCTGTGTAATATTAACAGAGAAGCTTTGCAAACATAAAGCCCCTTTTATCAGGTCTGTGATGTAAAAGATATGGGGCTCCTGCACTCTGCAAGGTAGCCTGTAAATTCAGCAGGAAAGCTCTCCCACATGCTTTAATTTAGTGCACAAGTACAGTTAGTGCTGGCATTTTTTGAACAGCCAGAGTCATAGGACAGCATCTGCTACAGCAATGACAAGCCAGGGAAAGTACAATCGACTCTATAATAATAATAGTCAATTGGAATAGTCAGTCCCAGGTTTGCCTACACTTTGACCAAAACCCAAGACGTTTCATTTGGTGGCACTTGGGCCATAGCAATGAAACACATTACACAACATAATGCACAGTGGTATAAAGACTCAGCCCGCTAAGGTCAAAACAGAGCAATAGAATAGAGTACCGCCTGCCACCACAGAACGGTGTCTTCAGGAAGACAAAGTTCATATAAGACTTTTGTGATAGTAAGGGATTCATACAGGACATTCACTTCACCTTCTGTCATCATGTTGGCAAATAATTGGACACCATTTTGCTGTATATGCAGAAGAGGCACTAGTTCTGTTGAGCACAACCCTGTGCAATGCTGTATTTGACTACCAATCACAGCAACAGTTCCCTGTGAGAGGACGGATGGCCAGGGGGTCTAGGCACTGACCAGAAACTCAGCAGAATTGGGTTCAGTTCTCAGCCGTGCCCCAGACTTCATGTTGATCTCAGGCAAGTCATTTCATCTCTTTGCTTCCATTACAGGTGTGTAAAATGGGGATACTACTACTTCCTGTCTCCTCACCCTTTGTCCATTTTGTTTATAAGCTCCAGGGTCCCCATTTTTTACATATATTATTTTCTTATTAGGGTGACCAGACAACAAGTGTGAAAAATCAGGATGGGGGTGGGGGGTAATAGGACCCTATATAAGAAAAAGACCCAAAAATCAGGACTGTCCCTATAAAATCAGGACATCTGGTCACCCTATTTCTTATTGTTGCATTAACTTCCCCTTTAAACCAGCCTGGCTTTTTAACCAGAAAAACTGGGGCTTTTTAGGTGTCTAGTAAATACTTCCTCAAATAATTCCCAATCATCATTCACATTTTTCCATTTAAATTCTACCAGCTGCTTTGTTTCATAATTGTTTTAAGCTTTGTGAAACAGGCGCTTTTAAAGCAGCAGGCATATATTGCTGGTTTGGACTTTATTCCGTTTGCACAGAACAAATGTGATCAAGTCATGAGCACTTCTACCTAGCAACCACTAACTTTTTGTTCTGGGATTAATTCCTCTTTAACTGCCAAAATGAGTCTGAATACAGAATTTTCCCCATGTGGGACGCAACACTTTTTGCAGTAGGAAGTTGTCCTGTATAATTTTTAGAAATCCCAAGGATGGTTTAAGATTGGCAACATGAGACTTGCAGCATATGTCACTGTCATAATGTACATTTTTTGCTACACATTATAGATAGATGCTTAAGAAGCATCCTGTTCTCTCATGTGATTGGACGGTCTGTAGCAGGTACCAACTAATCCCCCCAATTATGTTGTAATCTGTTAGAACAATAATCCAAGAGCGTTCAAGATCATTTGCTTCCTAGGGGTTAGTGGCTCAGAAATAAGTAATGCTATTTTTGACAAAAGTGCCACTGCCCTGTCCCCTATTGACCCATCCGAAAGCCTTATTTAAGCCCCAGACATTTCCCCCATCCTACAAAGAGAAGCTCTGGGCACCCACCATGTCTACTATAATTATTTTCCCCCATCTACAGGAGCTTCCATCTGCAGATAAAGCCAATTACAAATATGAACTAAGTGCCACAGCACTGCAAGATGTAGGTATTATCCCCATTTTGCAATGGGGAAACTGTGGCAAAAAGCAGAGAAGTGACTTGCCCAGGGTCACACAGCCAACTAACAATACATCCAGGAATAGAACCCAGAATCTGTGCTCTAATCACTGGAGAATACTTCCTCTACCTCTTTGAACTCTAGCATTTTGCAGACTGTAAGCCACAGGAAAGCTGAGGAGCCTTGTGTGGCTGGTAATGTGGTAAAAATGTGTGTGTAAATAAATCAGAACATCAGCATAGGCTTTAATTACTCCTACTGTTTCAGATATAGAATCATAGGACTGGAAGGGACCTCAAGAGGTCATCTAGTCCAGTCCCCTGTACTATATGGCAGGACTAAGTATTATCTAGACCAGGAGTTCTCAAACTGCGGGTCGGGACCCCTCAGGGGGTCATGAGATTATTACCGGGGGGTGGGGGTGTCTCAAGCTGTCAGCCCCCACCCCAAACCCCGCTTTGCCTCCAGCTTTTATAATGGTGTTAAATGTATGAAAAAGTGTTTTTAATTTATAAGGGGAGTCGCACTCAGAGGCTTGTTATGTGAAAGGGGTCACCAGTACAAAAAGTTTGAGAACCACTGATCTAGACCATCCCTGACAGGGGTTTGTCTAACCTGCTTTTAAATATCTCTAATGTTGGAGATATGGATTATCCCCCACTCAGTAAGTGATCTGTGAATTCAAAACATTACTGTAGACATTCCTGGCTTCTTAAGGCTTTTATGGTATCAGAAATGCATCAGACTTGAGAAAAATACCTTAGTCCTGGAGAGCTGCTCTGTGGGACATGCTGAATCCATTCTCAGTTTGTCAGCTAATTTTATGATAAACGTGAAAACAAGCCAGACTTAAGAATGCACAGAAGCTCCCAGAAGTATTATCAATCATGGGCTGGAAATGAAAGGCTGCTGGTGTGCTGTATTACTGCTCTGTACAGCAACATTAACATTCATAACAGAGAGAAGTGTCAGCTGTTAAGAAACAAACATTGATTAATCAATGCTTTAAGTAGACCTGTGAAGACCTTGTGTACAATAGGTACCTAACTTTATTCATAGATTGGGTCAGATGCTAGGTCACCTTCCCACTGGTCTCCAAAAGGCCAAATGGCTGCTGAGTCTTTTCTCATCCTATGGTGAGCTCCAGGTCTAAGAACTTGTCCATCCAAAGCAGCAACTCATGAAATTAGATATAGTCAGCAGGAGGTACCAGAGAGGCAGATGTGATGATAGCGTAGCACCAAAGAGAAGCAGTTACTTGCTCAGTAGCAAAGTACTGGTTAACACCAACACCTGTTTCCATTCCATCCATCTAAATACAGTAAGTGTTTGTAGACGCCAGCCAGAGGTGGAGAAAGAGATATGGGTTCCACAACTGGATGTTGCAAGGAAGAGGTAGAGTTTACACCATAGCCCCCTAGAAGAGGAAGAAGATTGAGATAAAGGATCAGGCTTTTCACATTGCCTCCTATGGTCCCCTGGCAGGGGAAGGAGGTTCTTGGGAATGCATCCACCTCACTATGGGTTAAATGGTGGATGAGGAAAAAGTCTGCAGAAAAGTTACTCTGGTGGCAGAAGGCTCAGACACTCTGAGAAGAACCTTCTATCAGGGCTAAAGGACAAACATGAACTCCTTTATACCAGGGACTTGCAACTACAAACATAGGTGTTCCCAAGCCCACACTTGAGCATCCACAGTGCATTGGACACTTGGGCTCCTCAACCGTGCTGATGTATCCATACTGCACCATGAAGCGCTGAGTCAGAACTTCAGCTTCTGTGGGCACATGCTATCATATCCCAAGGTTCCTAGCACTCTCACCGGCTTAACCTGCTCCAGAGCTTGGTTCATAGTGGGTTTTGGGAGAATTGGTTTGTCTGTCTGTCCCGAGGCAATTGCCTGGAAATGTTTTCGATGGTTTTGGCCTATTGCCACATCCAACTGAGCTGTTTTGTGTCTGCATGCTCCCTGCAGCCAGAACCATCAACATGGAGCCCAACCCAGTAGACAAACTTTGCCTCATGTTCTGAGTCCTATTTCAGGAAACAGGTGGAGCATCTGCAACATGCTGATGAACATTTCGACGGCAATGCTAGCCATACTAATTCACGAGGGTTAAATGTATTCCCAGTGTGGAAATGAGGGGTTAAACACCAAGCAGCTGCATTTGAACCAGGAGGTTGCTTCCATTACCCGGGAAGCAAGTGGGAAGTTTTGGCAACTTTTCAGAAGCTGGGAATGGGTGACAGGGGATGGATCACTAGATGACCTGTTCTGTTCATTCCCTCTGGGGCACCTGGCGTTGGCCACTGTCAGAAGACAGGATACTGGGTTAGATGGACCTTTGGCCTGACCCAGTATGGCCATTCTTAAGGGCTGGGAAAGAGTCTCAGGGGATTGTGGGTTAGCTTTGGCAGACTCTCCTGACTCAGGTTCTGACCCACTCTCCCCAGCAGAGTGATTTCAGTGTGGAGGGAAGGTGGGCTTGGGCTTAAACCTAAATCAGAGCCCAGGCTTATGGTGCTTTGTAGACATATCCTTATTGTTCCAGGAGGCAGGTTGGCTGACTTTCTCCCTCCCTCTCAGGCATCCAGTCTGGGAAGGAGCAGCTTAACCCAGTTGACAATGCTCTTACCTCAGAGCCTTGAGTCATAGCAACCAAACTTAAAATCAGAAATTTTTTTTAAAGGCCCAGATCATGCTAGTCACCTGCAACCCACAGCAGCATATGTAGCTTTTGGTTCCTTCTCTCCGTAAGACCCTGTGGGTCTAGAACCCAGGCCTGAAGAGCTGCCAGGCAAGCTGGCATCTCCATGGTGCCACTCAGCAGCAGTGATAACACAGTGGCACTCCACTGCAGACAACATGCTGTGGACACAAACCTTGGGAAGTCCCACCTCAAGGGGTCTGTCAGGCAGCAGCTGCATGGCTCCTGATTGGCTCCCTGCCCTATATAAACCCAAGGAGCATTCCAGGAAGCGTCCAAGCAACAGCATGGAGCTCCTGTAGCTGTCATGATCATTCCTGCTCCTGAACATTTGACTTCGGCCTTGGCTTGATTTGGAATTCCCTCCCCTACTGACCCAGACCCTGAAACCTGCTTGGGCTCTGCCCCTTGGTATTGACCCTGGCCTGGAAGTGAACTATGGACTCCTCCACTACTCCCAGCTTCAGGTTTGACCCTGATCTGACCACTGGTCCCAACTGCCTGTTAGGATCCGGACACTCGCTCTTGCTCAGCTTCCCTTTCCTGTTTCTGTTTCCAGTGTGGACCAAGGTCTCCTTGATTGTCCCTGGGCTGTTTTGGCCATAAGGCCCAGACTGTCCCTCAGGAGCTAGTACACCCTACCTCGGAGACATTGCTAAATGCAACAGTGACTTCTGCAGAGACATTACTGAAAGCATGTGAAAAAGGTCTTCAGAGGCCATGGCTAGCACATACCTAGTGATGGTGTCAAGATAGAAATGCCAGTTCTCATACCATATTCACATATGGACAAAATTAGAGGTTTAAATTTGGATTCAGAGCTAGCAGAGGAGCTTTTAAGTGTTTAAAACCAGAATGTACTTGAAATATTTCTCAAAGATTAAATTGCTTCCTTCACCCCTTGCCCCGCTTAGTTACTATTCCATTTAGACCACTGCAGTTCAAATTGTTTCAGCGTCTCCATTGTAAATCTACATTTCAGAATTCAGCCATAAAAATGCTCCTTGGGCTGAAACTCAGCATTTAAGGCCAAATACTGTTTCCTTGAAGTCACTTTTCTGGTTTCCAAGGGCAGAATTTGGCCCAGAAAATCTTAGTTCTGGGAGTTGAAGGAAATTTAACACACAAAATTTGCCCACAAAACACATGGTTTGGTCATCTTCAAGTTCCTGGAATGCAAAGTGTATACATACATAAGAGTCAGTGCTTTCAGATGTTAATTCTGCTATAAGCCTGTAAACAGCTTTGATTTGTAAAGTGAAATCCTGCAGACCTTTAAACCATAGCAACATGATCTCAGAAGTAAGTTTGCTTATGGATGAATGACTTCTGTGAGGCCTGCACAATGGGAGCACTGCATACACAGCTGAAGGCAGAATCTAGCATTTGAGAGCCTGTTTACTCACTAAATGAGAAAATATTTATGCATGCATACTTGTAGGAATACGCAGGTATATCTGCACTAATTGACTGCACATACCTACAAATATAGTTTGTACATGCATAGTTTCATTGGGTGTTTTGCAAAACAATAAACAAAGAACAGCTCAGACCTGCTCACAAAAGTAGTGACAGATTTATGCAGCATGTAGAGTAACCTAAGTGTGGTTTGCGCTTGGGACAGGCGGCTTGTCGAGGATGCTATTTGGTACCACAGGACATCACAGAAGCGAGGACATCATAGCAACTTATGGCTGGATGGCTGGAACTCAGCTATTGCATGCATGTTCTTCTACTGCTGAGCTGAAGAGCTTGTGCTCACCTATACACAGAGTGCATAAAGGGGGTTCCAACAGAGGATGTGATTAGTTGGGTTTTTGTTCTTTACACTTAACCAGACCACTTTCAGGGTGACCATGTCCATAGTAACATACCTCTGCAATAACATGCAAACTGTGCCCGTGCTTGATTCTGTGATTAGCTGTGCAAGAGCATTTGTAAACAAACAGAGAGAATGGCTTTCACACTCCAAGTGACTATTTGTATTTAGCCCTTGCGTGAAGTGCACTTTTGGGGCAAACTTTGCCCCAGATGTTTAGGAACAGGAAAAAATACAGACAGTTACATTACTTATTACAAAAGTGGCCAGCCTATGCACAGTTGTTATTCTCATAGTTTTTTTAGTATGTGATCTCTGTTGATCTACAAACATATCCATTTTATAAGCCTCCCAATTTGGGTCATTAATCTGCAATTTAAATTGCCTCTAGCACAGAAAATATTCTGATGCGTCGGATCGATGCGTCGGATCACGTCCCATGCCCTTTGATCAGATATGTGGGTCCTGCCCCCATCTTTTTTGCCTTTTTAAAAGAACATGCAACACAGATTTGTGGAGGGGAGATACAGCTGCCCCTTCTTACACAATTCTATGGTGAAATAAAATTAACATTGATACTTACCATAGCACAGGGGAAAAAAACCAAAAAAACCCAAAACAGAAGGCTGTCACTCCATTAGTTTCCCACTCCAACAGAGGAGGAAATTGTCCAACCTGGTACTTACCCAGGATGCTGAGGGTAATACCATAACCCTTTGAAAAAGCATCATAGGATCCAGACTGGCCAGAACCTCAGGCATTATTTGAATCTAAGGGTATGTCTATACATACAGTGCTGCAGCAGCCCAGCTGTACTGATGCCGCTGCAGTGCATCTGGTGAAGACGCTCGATGTGGATGGGAGAGAGCTCTCCCATTGGCATAAAAAACCCCACCTCTGCGAGTGGCAGAAGCTGTGTCAGCAGCAGAAGCTGTCCTGCTGACATAGCACAGTACACACGAGCGCTTATATCAGTGTAACTTATGTCGCTCAGTGGGATGGAATATTCATACCCGTGAGCGACATAAGTTTCGCTGGCATAGGCTGTAGTGTAGACATAGACTAAGTGCTTGTGAGAGGAACACTTGTGACTAGTTAGAGAAACATATGATTTCCATTCTTTAAAACCCAACACACCTTTCTTATTGTGTGAATTGTGGGACCACCATTGCATGTCCACCTGGGTCCCCATTTTAAACACTCCACAGGGACGTGGGTGTGCATTTTGCACATGCAAAAGTTATAATTGTATTACAGCAGGCTTGGGGAAAAAAAAAAAACAACCAAAAAAGTTCTCCAAAGGCTACCTTTGGCAATTCAATTATTATGCTATAAGTACCCTGCATGTTCTGCAAAAAAGGAAACATTCTGAGACTCAGTAAATGGAAAATTGGGAGCCTGGGAGGAAAGGTTGGCGAACATAAGGGTCTCCCTCTGATGAAGCTGACTGCCGACAGAATTGGAGAACCATTAACAGGCAGAATATTAATCTAGCAAAGAAACTCAAATACCTGTCCCTTTCTTGACGGCAAGTAAAGTGCTATAACTAGGGCATGCAAAAATGAAAAAAAGTTTCAAAGATCTTCATGGGAGGGGGCAGCATTAACTTTTGATGGTCATGATGAATAAAAGTTTTCTATGTATACATTATACCAACTTTTGTAAGAAAACAAGGTTTAAGCCCATGACTGTAGGGTGTCCAGAATCACACTCAGATAGTATCCTTAACCGACAAAATCTTGTGATGGGATCTAGAGTATTTTAAATACATTTCCTTAAATTTATGAACAGTGTCTTCCTAGTTATCAAGTAATGTGGGCTTACGAATAGGCAGAAAAGCCAGGTTTAAAGTAGTAAGGAATGTGAGATTTCAGGAAACATACTTTCCACCCATACACCGTATTTTGGGAAAAACTGACTCTGAAATAACTTGGGAATCTCATCTGAAATTTCTCCATTCACACCCCCGGCCCCCCAGTTACACACATCATCAAGATATCCTGGAATTAACAAATGCCTTGCCCATTTGCTAAATCTGCAGTCAAAATCCATGCCGCTGGCTTCTGGAGGCAGGTATATGCATCTGTGCATGCTGTGTCTGAAAAACCGCCGTTGCAGAAAGCTGAACAGCTTCCACAACTCATTATTGGCTTAGAAGAAACTCCCCACAAGTCATTGTCCTTGAAAAAGGGCTTCTCCAAGTTCTCCACACTCTGAATCTCTTCCCTTGGAGTGGGAAAACAGCCACAGAATTTTGCATGACGACCCTTAAGGCCCACTTGTGGGAATGAAAGAAGGTCCCCAAATCAGTGAGGCTGCTTTTGTAGTGCTTATCCCTGTTTGACCGAGACCTGGTCTACACTACAAAGTTAGATAGACATAAGCTGCCTTGCACTGACCTAGTTGTATGTGTGTCTACACTTAAATTTGTCTCCCACCGACGTAAGCACCCCCTTGCAGCAATGCAGTAACCCACCTCCCCACGCAGCAGTGAGCCATGGTCAATATACTGAGGTCGATGCATTGAGAGTGTAGACACTGCGTTAGTCCTCCCAGCAGCTGTCCCACAATGCAGTTTACGTATACGGAGGTGTCCCTTGAATCCTCCTGACTCCTCTTGATGAAAAACTTTCATGGTAGTGATCTGAATTTCCCTTCCAAAGGTTTCTAGGGATGGCCGCCTTATTTCTTCATCCATGGTAGAATACTTTCCCGTGTCAGTCAGCAATAACTATGGCAGGAACCATTGTAGTAAACATGCTAGTGGCATTCAGGCCTGGGCAGCTTTGGAACACCAGCAGCAGCTGTGCTCTGTGTCTTTGTTACCCTCAGGAGATAACATCTAAAATGACCTGTCTGGTACCAGTATTCATTGCCATTGCCTCCTGCTCAGTTTCATGCAACTCAGCAATTCCCTCCTCATTTCCCTTGTGGGCAATACTCATCCTGGCTGGTGCTGTGAGTGGTGCTGTGCACAAGCATGCCAAAGCAAACATGGCAATAAGCAGGGCTTGTTTAAAACTATCAGGGAGCAAGGAAATCTGAATCTTAAGTTTCATGTTCTGATTTGACTATAGTGACAACGGTATGTTTTTTCTATTTGGAGTTGCTGTTGTTGCAACCTTAAGGGGTTTCCCCTCCACACCCACAGAAACACCTGAGCCGGAGAAAGAAGAGGACTTGGGATGACATGTTCAGTGAGATCCTTCAAGCCAGTGCTGCATCAGACCATGAGCAGAGGTCCTGGAGGACGAATACTGCATAGTGTATAGAGAAGGAAAAAGCAGACAGGCGAAAGGCCCAGGAGTGCCAGCAGAAAAAGGAAAGGGAGATGCACCAGGACATAATGGGGCTTCTCCAGCAGCAAAACCAGATGCTGCAGACTCTTGTGGACTTACTGGTTCAACAATCACAGCTTGGACAACTCCATTTTAGCACCTCCCTGTATCTTGCCCCGCCCCCAACATTCCAGATGGTTTCAGGGACCGCATTCCTACCCCTCCTATACCATACCAGGGGACAGAAATGACAACCAGAGCTTCACATATGCTGATCTGCGAGAGCCACTGTTGTTGTATATGTAGCCAAAATTTATGTGAATGTTCTTTCCCTTTAAGTTCTGTTCCATTAGTTTTTAATGTATTTGCTTTTAAACTTGCACAGAACCTTTTTTTTTGTAGTGGTTTCTATTTTTTGGAAAATAATCTTTGAGTTCTCAACATATACTGCAGAATACCTAGCGGTACTGAAAGCACCCACTTATTTGCTATTGTATAGTGTGACAACTCTCAGGATCAGTGACCAAAAAAAGAGTAATAATCAAATATACAGCAAGCACCACAAAATTAATAGGGGCACGGTCAGTGTTTTATTTAAACATATACACCTAGCACTGCACAATTCTTAACAGGCCCCAAAACTGTAGGGCCAGGTAGAGTACAGTCCACCACAATGCATTACTGTGACTCACTGTTACAGTGGTCTTTCAGGGCATCCCTGAGTCATATAGCTCTGCGTTGAGCTCTTCTGATAGTCCTTGAGTCAGTCTGTCGCAGCAGACAGCCACGGCAACTTTTCCCCTTTTCCTTTTGCTTTACAGATATTATGCAGGATACAGCAAGCAATTATAACTATTGGGATGTTTTTTTCACCGATATCCAATCTTGTGAGTAAACAACGCCAGCGTCCCTTCAATCTACGAAAAGAGCATTCAACGATCATTCTACACCTGCAGAGCCGGTAGTTGAATCTTTCCTTGGTGCTGCTGAGGTGGCTAATGTTCAGCATCACGAGCCAGAGGAGCCAGGGATAGGATGGGTCCCCCAGGATCACTATCGGCATTTCAACATCACCAATGATAATCCACTGGTTTGGAAAGAAAGTCCTTACTTGTAGCTTTCTGAACAGTCCTGTGTTCTTAAATGTGACATCATCATGTATCTTCCCAGACCAGTCACCATTATTGTTGGTGAAGCATCCCTGGTGATCCACCAATGCTTGAATAGCCATAGAAAAATAGGCCTTTTAGTGCTGTACTCTGGGGTGACGTGGGTTGGTGCCAAATTAGGAATATGCATGCCATCTATCACTCCACCACAGTTTGGGAACCCATTGCCAAGAGTCACAGTCCTGGGTAGTAGAAGACAATTAATGGCTCTGCACATTTACATGACAATGGCCCCTCACAGTGGATTTTCCAACTCTAAAATGATTTCCCATTGCAGATTTCCTCCATGCGATCACCACTTACTTCTTTCACTGTCAGGGCAGCTCTCAGGGGTGAACTCGGTACACTGATCCAAGAACACAGCCTTGCACATCTGAAATTTCTGCAGCCACTGCTCGTTGTTCCAAACCTGCAGTATGATGCAATTCCACGAGTCAGTGCTTGGGTCCAGAAGCAGCGCTCCACCACCAGCAGCTACTCTGTGAATGCCGCCAAGAATCTTGAATTCAATTTGCCTACGTCCCACAGCAATCTATCCTCCACAAAATCATCATGTTCCCCTTGAGTTGATTCTTCATGTGACTCTGTAAATACCAGAGGATCATGAGTCCTGTGCTTGCATCACTCATGAACATATTGCAGAGCTGTGCAAGTTCCATGCTTCCATCAGAGATGGCAGACAGTGAGCAGGGCGGCACGAGTTCATGTTTTTTTTTAAAAGATGTGAAAATGATGGAATATGGATGAAATTATGGGGATGGAGAAAGTTGCATGCTGGGAAGTTGACTCCTTGCTCCCAGTCACCCAGGTACAACTTGTTCTTCCCAACTCGGCCTCGCCAAAACTTCCCAAAATACAGTGCCCTGGATGGTGGTGAACTGCACACGCGGATACCTACCCATGGTGCACCACACCATGCATCGACAAAAGCACTCCATGGTGAGTAAGTGCAGCGCCAATGCAAGAAGACAAGTATGCACACATGATATACTAACTGCAGCAGCTTTATGACAATGTAATTTGCATCAACCAAATTTGGTAGACATGGCCTTAGAGAAAGTTAAACTTCATTGGTACTTTTCTTTTTGTTAGTTTGACAACTAGATTAGCTTTAGCACTAAAGCTGTGAAATGGGAAGTCTGAAGATGGCAAATGTACCCTGTGGATTCATAGATGAGTGTCAGGAGGTGAACCCATTAAAGAAGATTACACTATGAGGAGACAGAAAAGGGGATTCCTCTTTTCTATCCCCCATGAAGTTTCTTGGAGACAAAATGCAGTTAAATGAATAGCAAAGGTGAAGGGTCGTAGTTGCTAACAAGGTAGAAAAATATTGATATAGCACCTTTTATCCCCAAGTACAATCAGAGCTGATTGGAAAAGATTTAAAATCCTTAGATGAAAATGTTTTAAGTTACATGTTCATAAAGATTTTCCATTTTACACTAAAAATAGGATAAAATGCTTTTGAACGGGTCTCTCATATACACAGACCAGCACTAAAATTCTGGGGTGCAGGGCAGAAGTCAGGGATGCAGCAAACCAATGTAGGCTCGGAGACCGGCCTCTGATAGAAAGTGTTTTATTTGTTAATCTCTATGCAGAGCAGACAGGACCTGGATTTTTTTAAAAAGGGTCTTGGCAAGGAGATGCAGTGTCCTGGTACTGAAATGTATCCCTCTTGGAAGCATGGAGAGCTGAACTGATCATACTGGATTTGAAGCTGTGGTCCTAACGAACAGCAATGCTATCTAATCTCTGGTGAACAAGGGGTTAAATCTCAGCCTAACTTCCCCCTCTCCTAGCGCAGGTGCTCAGATAAAGGGCTGAAAGTGTGACTGTTAGGGAATCATTGGAGAGTGTACATCTTTGGGAAGCCATAATGAGTCCCCACGGCCTGAGGTTATAAAACAGAGCTGAACTTTGAGCCCTGGGGAGCTTTTCTTCTGTTTATAGTAAGAAAATAAATTTGAATTCTTAGTGTGTTACTTTCTAAGAAAAGACCTTGCTTATTGTAATCCTTTTCAGCGGAGTATTTGGTCAGGAATTCCAAGTATTTCATAGCACATGCACAGGAGGGGGGAAAAAGTGACTGTAAAGGATAAAAAAAAGTTTCCAATTTAATGAACTTTAAAAGATAGATTTTTTGCTTTTGCAACCTTAAGATTTGGGCTTACAAAACCAGGATTTACAACAGTTTTTTTTTTCCCCAAAGTATAAACAAAGACACTCTAAGAAGCCATCTCAATTACAGCAATCTGAGTCCCACTATTACAGAAATGTTTTTCCACTGGTAAGATAGCAAAATATTAACACTTCCTTGATGCTACTTATACTTGTTTTCAAAACATTTCCCCCCTCCAAATCTTCTTACATGCTTGTTAAATATTGTATCATTCACCATCAGAGTTTTCCCTTAGAAAAGCTGACCCTGACCGGGAGAGAGGAAATCATCTATGGCACATAATCGCTCTCTCCTCCTCCTAATTCATCAAGGTTTTTCAGTTCCCACAAGAATAGCACATTCTTCTCCCTTCTCCTTCCCTCTCTCCTCTTTCCTTCCATCATCCTATCAGAAGCTCTCTCTGTCTTTCATTTTCTTTTTTCAGGGCATTTTACCTGTCCTCCAGGCACAGTATATCTGTGAGGCAGTTACTCTGAAACCAGTGCTGGACCACAAGCTGAACAGAATGGTATTGCAAATATGGCTTCCCAGACAGAGTTCCTTATTCCTGAAAATCAGGCAGCCTTTGCTAGCACTTTCTAGCAACTACTAGATTCAGCAGAAGCATTTTTTTCTTTTATCAATACTATCAGAACCAAACAAGTAATTTTTACTCCCTATGTAACGGTTTTCTCTTTCCTCCCTAAATTCCTCTCATCTAATTGTGTGGGCAGTAGTACCATTGCCCCAATACACCAAGGGTGCCAGGGCTGTTGGACTACTGCACTCTAGTAAAAACAGGGCCCAGCCACCATTACCCATCCTTCCAGGATGATATACCAGCTTCACAGCAACAAGTTGCAAAGCCACCCCTCTCTGACACAAGACACCGCCTAAGTTTCAGCGTACCCACATTTAGGGGCAACTACTCTGAAAATAGCTCATACATACAAGTACTTGTGGAGCTGGAATCCACAGGTCCAGCTGCAATTTCAATATTGCAGCACGGCAGAGGAAAAACCAACCATGTATTCCAATACCAGCCTATTTGCACAAGCTCCCTAGAGTGATGAATAAGACCAATTCTGATACAAATGAACAGCAAAATTAAAAAGGCTTGAAAAGTTGTATCAGATACATTATATATCCTTCCCTTCCTCCAATCTACAATAATCATCCTCTTTCTTTGATGGATTGCCTCTTGTAAGTACGCACACAGAAGGTAATGCTTTTGTTATACATCCCTGCATTCAGGGTTACGCTCCAGTGACAATGAACCAAAGTATGCCAGGCATATTCAAGGGTCTTTTTCTGTGCCATATTTGAATGGCCTTTGATTGGAGTTGGGTCTACATCAATTCACACTTCTAACACCAAACATCAATATCTCAGCATAACGATGCAACTGTATTACCTTTCTACCTTTTTAAAAAAAAAGTTATCAGAGGAACAGCCTAAGTTGATTTTGGAAAGAGGCTTGTTTCCTACACCTTTGTATTCATATTAAAATTACTTCACTGAAGTGCATCAACGTAAGTGCTTTATGAAGTATCTCCACATACGTAAACAAGGAGGATATTTTCAAAACATGTCTGACACTTCTTTACTTTCTGAAGTGGAATACGGGGCCAGAGCGCTTTTTCCCATTTGCTCCCATTTTCTTTAAAGAACACACTGCACACCACTACCAGTGTGGTCTAATTCAACAATCATCCTTCATGAGACCATAAAGCCTGTAATGTATAACAACTATCAATATGCAAAAACTCCTTTTCAGCAGATTACTTACATTAACACCAGTCATATTAGGTGGCTGGCAGAACAAACAACACACGTTCACACAAGAATAAGTCAACTGTCTTAATAAGGATTTACTTTAAACAGAACCTTGAATGGATACACTAGACTCAGTCTCATTATCAGAGAGTTGATTGGATTTTTATACAGCACGAGCCATAGGCAATCTAAAATAGACTCACTGAAGAATGGAATGGAGAGTCAGAAATGCAACATTTTAGACCCCAGCTCTAGGTGCCTTTAATACTTCCTGTTTTTCTTTTTTTAAGCAGAGAGCGAGCACGCACCCAAGAGAGAGAGTGTGCTAAACAGATGTTTTGATTTATCATGTTTTTAACTTCTTTTCTGATGAAGAATTCTCTGAATCTGTGTCTTCAATCTCTGCTCTGTGCCTTTTCAGTCCTCCAAGAGCTTGAGAGCTCTCACTGTCTGTCAGATGCAAGTTGCTGATATCCTCTTTTGTCCCCACACTGTAACTGTTGGAGTCCATTTCAGACAGGCAACAGTCTTTGTGCAAGGTCACACCTGTCTGTACAATGTTGCCATTATCAGCATTTAAGTGTGATTGTAGTCCTTGGGTTACAGTCTCCTGCTCTCCAAATCTCTGTCCATTGTTGAAGTATGAAGGGCAAGGATGTAAGTGGCCATTATTGTGATTTACACAGGATGTCTCAAGGTTTCTGTCCTCACTGTCATCAGTTTGGTTTCTGGAGTAATTACCAGATCCACTACAGATGGCGGCAGCAGAGAGTGAATCCTTAGAAACAGCCAGTGAGTGGTGGCTTGATGCTGGTTGACACTTCGGGCTGTTTTTCTGTACTAGAAGTCCTGCAGTTTGAGTGCATGGCTCTTCGGTACGACTACTTAGCCCTTTGCAGATGGCTTTTCCATTGAGCTTTTTAGTCTCAAAAGAATGTTCTACAGACCCACTGCTGGTGTCTTGGGATGTGCTTTCTTGATCCTCCATCCGTCGCTGATTGTCGCGTTCGTGATCTTGACCATTACTAGAGTTTTCTACCATACCATATTCCTTTAAAGTTTCTTTGCTGTGGCTTTCAGTAGAAATATCTTGGGCACCTTGAGGAACTAATAAACTCAAGTTACTAGCATCTTCCTTATTTAATGAGGGTGCTGTACAGTGTCTTCCACTAGTTCCTGGTCTCCCCTCATCATTCTCCCCCTCTTCATGAGAGGATTCACCATCTTTACCAGTGGAATAGGATATATAAGAATATTGAAGCCATTTGTAAGCTTTGTAAATCTTTCTCTCTACTGATTCACTATCTGAGCAAGGAGAGGCCCTTTCTTTGAGGACCTCCATATTAGTGGAACTTCTTCCAGGTGAAGAAGCTGGAGAAGAAGAAAGGTCATCTACTTTAATCTGTGGGTAATCATAGATATCCTCACCTATGTAGGTGCTCACATTTTCTGGATTTGTACTAGTCCTCTCTTCCCTTTGCATTTTCTGTCGTCGTCTCAATGCATTGCGTTGACGTGTCGATGCACGTCTTTCATTCAATTCCTCTTCATCATCTGTGCTGCTACTACTGCTAGAACTGCTAGATTCATTCTCCTCAGGACTTGGGGACCTTGGCCGCGGGAAAAGGTCTGTGTCCAGTTCTGCCTCACAGGTATTCTCATCAGAATCAGACTCATTGGAAAGAGCCAGGAGACGTTTATCCTGATATCTTCTAAGTGCAGATAGCCTCTGTTGACGAGAAGCCACATCTTCTCTTGCTGGCGGAGATTCTGTTGATCTTAAGGTCCCTAAGTTATAGGCTGTTTCATCTGATTCTTCTGCCATTTGCGGTGGGGAGTGATGCAGAGAGGCAGAGGATTCTGATTCGCTATACCCGGAGCGTTCACTTACTCCAGCATGGAGCTGCAAGATGGTGCTTTCACTAAGGTCACTGTCGGAGTCAGAACTCCAGCCTTCAATCTCCCGACGAACGAGGGAGTCAAAGAATGCCATCATTCGTGGATCCTCCTGGACAGACTGGTTGGCATAATCATGGGACAGACCACTGCCACTGTTCAACACAAGACTAATGTACTCTTCATGAGTGTAGAGGCAACGTGAATCATCCTCAATTCTACCATCCAGATCTCCTGTGCAGTCAGGCTGCTTATAAGGACTCCAGATCTGTAAGAGAGTGAAACAGAAGAATACATTGCATATTATATATATATATATATATACACACACATATACATATATACACACTCTATTTTAAATACATATTATTTAAAAGCATTTCAAATACTACAGCAGTACAAATGCAAAGATTATGATATATAAGATCATGTTTTAGACTTCACTGTCCCCCGCCTCCCAAATAAGAACTTATAGTACTTGGAGAACTGTTCCTTTCACCCAATTCCAGATTTTTTTTAAAGGAGTTTTTCCTCCCTTGGAAGCTCACATCACAAATCTCTAATAGTTTCAGTATTTCAGACTATAATATTTCTTGGAAATATCAGTGTTCTATTTTTGTATAAATAGGTGTTGCTCTCTCACTATGGGTAAGAATACTTTGTTGCCTACAGTACAGTCTAAGCAATAATGAAGGCACTTGTTTCCCAGGAAACTAGGATCACTTGTAATGATGTGTGGTGACATTTCATCCAGTTGCATATTATATGTATATCTGCTCAGTGATCAGGATGCTCAATGCATGCAGGTAAAAAGCTGGTAGTATTACTAGTACATCTGCTAAACAGTCCTGAATTAAAAGGTTATGTGAGAGATTGACTTCCTCATCCCTCGATGCATCTGATGTCAAGGGACTGCAGCAGATCTAGTCAAAAAGATCCCCCACTCCTGCATTCCCATGAAAGAGAGGGAAGTAAGAATGTTTAGATATTTATTTACGCTAACTTTGAAGGGGAGCTGGGCCGTGATGTTGGGAAATTGAGTCAGTCAGTGTCAACAGTCTTGGCTATGCTACCGGTGCAGAGCCCAGTGCTACTAGAAGTTTTCTTGATGAAAGAACAGAATACCAGTTCTCTGTCGGGATCTAGGGATGCACTAGCTAATGCAATACTTAGATCCTCTCACCTCTTTCTTTTATTTCCAGATGGAGAAGCAACAAGACTAAAGCATTAATCTGGACTCTGACACTAACCACTATCACCTGGCTAATGATTAATATAAGTCCAATATTATAATTATGTATATATGTATTGTAGACAGAGCTGGTAGCAGCACCTATACTCAGGGTTGCCCAATGCTTCCATTGCAAAGACCCAATTTTCAGTCCCTTAGAATGCTCCCAAACTAATTGTTTGGGCTGCAAGTTTCCATGCTGGGTGTCTGCCTCAGACTGAAGTTTTTTTGGGAAAAGTTATAGAAAAAGTGGTTGAGCCATTTCCCAGAAAGAACAGGAAAAACTATACTGGTTTTGCCCATATTAAAAAAAAAATGTTTACAACAATGATTTCATGGAGAAACTTGAGGCATCCTTAGCAGCAAGAATTTTAAATTTGTCAAGGAGGGAGGCTGTGTTAGGGATGTGCCTTTTGCTGTTCCTGTGAAAAGTGTCCAAATTTGGCCAAGTTATGAGCCTTTGAAATATTTCAGTTTGTAAATGCTTAGTGGAGACTCGTTAGAATTTGGCAGATAAATTCTCTGCCGATTCCATCTGTACTGAGCATGCTCCATCCTGTACCACATGCCTACAGGACTGCCATGGGTGGCGGGTGTCATAGGCTGGGGGAGGCTGTGCCTCCCCAAATGGCGTGAGCCTGCCCACACTCTGCCACCAGGCCTCCCCCTCCTGCTTTGCATGACTCCAGTCTCCCTATGTGGTAGCCCTGGCTCGGGCCACACCACCTGCCCTTCCTCCTGGTGCTCTGGGGCCCGAGGCCATGCCAACAACCCTCCTGGCACTCCTGGGATGGGGCCGCGCCGCCCCTCCCTCCCGGTGCTCTCAGGCTGGAGCTGCACCGCCCTCCCTCCTGGGGCAGGGCCTGCGGCCACAGTGAAAGTACTCTGGGCTCCAGCGGGGGGACTGGGGGAAACATGGAAGGGGTGGAGCCTCGGGTGCAAGGGAACCCAGCCGGCGGTTCACTTGCCACCCATGCAACAGAGCAACGGAGTATCCCAGAGCTGCTGCTCCTTGCAGCCAAGGGCCACTGGAATTGGGAGCAGGGAGACTGAGGGTATGTCTACACAGCAAAAAAACCCAACAAATCTGCAATTGGTCCATGCCAGCCAACTCGGGTTCGCATGGCTCGGGCTGTGGGACTGTTTCATTGCTGTGTAGACTTCTGGGCTTGGGCTGGAGCTGGGGCTCTCTAGGACCTCCCAGAACCTGGGCTCCACCATGAGCCCGGGCTCCACCCTGAGCCCAGAAGGCTAAGCAGTAATGAAACAGCCCTACAGTTTTGAATTTTTGAATTACAGGGACTTTTGAATTTCTTCCTCCAAAATATGCCTGCCTGTAAAGAACAGGAACTAGGTCCCAAGCAGTGAAAGAAAACTGATCTGGCCTGCTCTTGTGAAAGTGTCTCTGGAGGAGTCTCTCCTGGTTCGGGAGCAATTAGGGCAGAGTTTCCCTTGTGGAACCTGAACTGGGTTTCTTCATAAACAAAATGCCTTGGCCTTTTGCCTGTCCTGTCTGGGTGACTACCACACTGAGGGATATGGAACAAATGAAGATAATAAGCTTGGCAGGTAACAATCCCTAAAAGAATTCATCTCCCAGTAGAAAGAGGAGAGGAGAGGAGAGAAACACTACTCCCAAATTTTGGTTTTAAAACCTGGGAGGGCAACAGATATCTGAGTGGTTTCAGAGTAACAGCCGTGTTAGTCTGTATTTGCAAAAAGAAAAGGAGTACTTGTGGCACCTTAGAGACTAACCAATTTATGTGAGCATGAGCTTTCGTGAGCTACAGCCATCCAATGAAGTGAGCTGTAGCTCACGAAAGCTCATGCTCAAATAAATTGGTTAGTCTCTAAGGTGCCACAAGTACTCCTTTTCTTTTTGCAGATATCTGAGTGCAGAATTATCTGTCTGGTCAGGGACAAGGATGCTTGGATGATCATGCAAGGGGCGTAATTGAGCACTGGAGCTCTACTTACAAGTCTGAGCTGCCTTTGTTATTCACAGGAAGAGAAATGCAGCCCCAAGTGTCTCAAACTTGGGGAGAGGTCATAATCCAGGAAAATCCATGAGGTACTGCACATAATTTATATACCATGTCAAAATAACTGAAAAAAAGTTATGCTCTTAATGTAAGTGAAAATAATTAGAGCCACCTGACTACATCAGATTATCCTACTAAGCAGCAGCAGATAGCCATGTAGACATTGGCTTGTTACCACAGAAACAAGGGTGAAAAGATTTTCCTATACTCGATACACTGGTAATTTTCAAACAAGTGGAACAACATCACTCATCTTCAAACTCCAAAGCTGCTATTCATTTTAGGATTTAATGCAAAAATGGCATTCATTCTTAAAACTCTCCCTGGACTCGCTTTAGTTTGTGTCCTATGGACAGTCCCTCTGTACACCCAGCATCCCCTGCCCAGCTTGACAGACCTCCTCTCTGGTTTCACAGGTGCTGGTGGGAGTGCCTCATCTGCATCTCCCTGTGTCAGACCATTTTTTCATTCTATCATTTAATTGTAAAGGATTGCAGTTTGTAGGAAAGATGTTACTCTAAATAAAACTGCAAAGGGCAGCTATGAATCCAGTACCTTAACTCACTTCTACACTCTTCAAAACCATGTCCTCCCTTCAGAAACCTGCACTTGGAAAGAGAGAGCTATACCCAGGGGTTAATGCATCCAGCATTTCCTCTCTGGTAATATGGATTCAAACACACTTTAATCCTGAGCAAAATGAGCATGATGGCGCTCAATCAGGGCTGTCTGAAGTACTCTGGGTTTAACTATACCCTCAAAATAAACATCCAGATTTGAATTTAAAGCTTCTTACGTGCCATGTTTTCAGGTCTGGTGAACATCAAAAGTCCAAGCCAATGAGATATAGTCAAGTGGGTTCATTTTAAAAATCAAAGGCCAAAGCCACCCCTGGAGTAAAACCACTGATTTTATTAGAGTTAAGACAGAGATTAATTTGGCCTTCATTTGGGACCCAGCACTAAAATAGCAAGTGTGTTGGCAGAAATGCATGGGAATCTCAAATAGCTGGTCTGTATTATACCTAGATGTTGGTATTGAAGTAAGGCACTGCTAACAAGTGCTAAATTTAGTAAAGCTAGTCTAAAAATTAAAACCCAAACGATTGCTTGTATCCACATTTTAACTCATCACAGACCTCCTATAGCGGAGGAAATAGAACACTAGTCAATAGCTGAAAGTTTGTCTTTATATCTTCATTTAAAAAAAATAAAACAAGGATTTTTTCGAGTGGCAGTGAAGGGAAGAGAAGAGCTTTTAAGAAAGATTTGAAAACCAGCTTTAGAGGTCAGTTGTACATCTTCCCTCTCACTTGTAATATCATTACATCCCTGGGGCAGCTACAGCAATTGCTTAAATGAAAGTCACATTAGGAAAGGATATACATTTTTGAGAGGCTTTAATGCAATAAAAAACTCTCATCTTTTCCATCCACCTGTTCGGTCTGCTTCTGCCCTCCACATGTATCTCTGCCACCTGGTCCTTTTCTTCCTCTTCTCCCCGGACAGACTGCCTGGCTTTTTTCCTGGACATCATTCCCTCTGGTAGTTCCTGAAGCTTCTCGTCCAAATACATAGCATGGACCCTTAGCAGAAGCAGCTAAATTGACTTTACCTTCTTACAGGCAGCTGCTTTTATTGGCCACCAGGCTTTTCTTTGCAATGAAGAGCCTGGACACTTGTAACAGGAACTGGAAACCAGGAGAAGCAACCAGCACCATGTAACCTACCTACTTTCCATGATGAGCAATTGCTCTGCAGATCAGTTTGATAACTGCTGCATGTAAGATGGTACCTCTAATAGGTTAGCAACCTTCACATGCAGTACTGCATTGCAGACCTCAGCACTGGAAATGAGCTCAAATGCTGGCAACAGACTTGAACTCAAGACATGCTGGCCCCTAAATGAGAAGGATAATTAGCTGAGCCAGACCGATGATGTACAACAACCAAAGGGCAAGAAGTTCTGCCACTTTCATGTATGGAGTTGCCTGGATTTTATTCAACTTTTTTCCCCCCCAACTTGTGATCTTAAAGGCTTCAGTTTTTTCAAAACACATAAGCAAGTTCCGTCACACACACGGTGACAACAGAAATTGTCTTTTAAAGGAAGCGCTGGAGCAGAGAGGTCTTTGAAAGAGTTACACAACCTAAGAATGAACACTTAACCGAATCAAGCTTTTAATCATTAGACAAAGAGGAAAAAAAAAAAAAAAAAAAAAAGAGTACACAAAAGCAACACAGGGAATGTGTTTATACCAAAGTTAATCCAACAGACTAAGCACAGTCATGCAGGAAGGATTCACAGGGTAAAGGGTCAATATATCCAAAATCGGGACTTTAGACTGTATGAATTAAGTTCACAGAGCCAAAAATTCCTCTGGCAGAATTGCATTTAAATAGAAACAGGCAGTCTGTTAGAAATTGAAAGTCAATACGCTTCTAAAGACTATACAACAGACTTTGTCAAAATCCATATTTAGGATGATGCAATCCAGATATTTTCTTTTGTTTTAAAAACACACACAAGTCTCTCAGGAGAATATAAATGAAAATGGAAACAAAGAAGAGGAGGACAGTGGAGGTGCAAAACTAAAAAGTGTCACAGAAAGACACGAAGAAGAAAGTGGAACTAGGATAAGATTCTAAAGGCTGTTAATAGTTGGAATGTAAATGAAGCGGATAGGGATGAGACGTGGCCCAAATCCTTGGGAGCATGGCCCAATGCCCAACTTGCAGACTATTAAAACATTTATTGGCAGGGTAAAGGTTAATTTGTAACTGACTAAAAGCATTTAGTTATACTCAAACAACCGCCATTACAGCCACCTGCACTCAAGAATGTTACAAAGCCATTCAGCAAATAGTTTGAAGCAGGATCAGTTTTCATGGTTAGAAATTTGGTCAGTCTAGGTCTGTCAACAGGAATAGTGAAACAGAATTACTTATTTCCATTGCAGTGGCATGCAAAGCATGGGAAGTGCTGTACAAACACCTAGGGCAACTCAGGAACAGAAGCCAACTTATCTTATGCCCCCCAAGAGAAGTACTTGATAGCAAAATAGGATATACCTCTGCATTCCACGTAGTTTCTGATAGGCACCGGCCTTCTGAAAATTCTACACATTTTTAAATGCAGACTACAGAGAAGAGACAATTCTAACATCTAGCAATGTCCATCCCCTCTTGAATACATAGAAAGATATGGTAACTTATACAGCTCCACTTATTCATGTTGTCATTGTACAAGCACTTAATACGCTTTTGTGAAAAATTAGAAATGGACCCAGGAGGTAGTACCTGGGTCGGATATAGGCTAAGGTTCAGTTGTACTGAACCCTTCCAGGATGTTCTCATGAAATTTCAGCCCAAAATGTCAGAAATCATATGAGATAACTGATCATACGACATTTCTGCCAGTTCGGGCCAAACTCTCTTGAGACGTTAGATATGCTCCAAATGAAACTGGAAAATAGGTTCCTTTTTCTTCAGGTCCAAGCAGGAACCAAACCATAGGGGAAGATTCAAATCCACAAAATTCAGATCTGACCCTATGCCCCCACACCATTTGAAATTCAAAGGGATTTAGACTGAAAATTCGACTTTTGTCAGTCTCTAATAAAACACTATATTTAACTGAAAAAAATCTGCTATTAAAAAAAGCAGAGACAACGTCAAACATCAGGAACATGGCACTGGTGTAATATGGATTCAAATATATGGAAAAAAAATGTGGCCCAAATTAAAGAGTTGGGTAAAAGACAAATGATATCCACTTGACAGGCTAGCCAACTTGAGCCGTTGCCTTCAGAACACTGCTGCCAAACAGCAGCACTTGCTGATGATCAGCTAAGGGCTGTAGGTCACGTGGTGCTAACTGTTGTTCTGTATCCAGATGCTAAATTAAATTATATTTAAAAAAAAACCGAGCTAAAAAACCCCCACACAGACATTTTTATAATGTTACTTTTCTATGTATGCAATTGCTGTTGTTGCCACAGGAATATGACTGCAAATGGCAGGGTATTATGAAGGGGAGAGTGTCCATAACACAGACAAACATTAAAACATAGTCCATACTATGAGAACCCCTGCTGTGAAGTCATGACAACTCATGGGACACACACCCTGTTTGGGGCCAGACAGATAAAGGGGCTAGCCCTCTTGGCATGGGGAGTGAGTCATTAACAAAACAAAGGTGCTGTTTCAATATCAGTTTTTAAAAGGAAAAATGTATTTATGACAATGACTGTTCTCTTACCTTTATAATCTTTTCAACACCAGAGGAGCAAATCATGTAGGTATGGGGATTAAACCGGACCTGGTTTACAATTGACCGATGACCTTTCAACACCATAAAGGCACCATTAACAACCCTGCCGATCCCACCTAGTTAAACAGAAGAAAGAAGAAGGGAACTGAATTGGAGCACACTATATGTAACAATTCATCTTAACTATACTCTGTAACCCTTGGGTTGACAAATAGAATATCAAATCTGCACATAAAAGTTACTACAGAAAGAATGCAGCTTCACTGAGGACTATACCTCCAGCAAATCTGTCCTTGGAGACTACACACTTCAACCTCCTAAATAAAAAACATGGGAAGTTTTAGAACTCTGGGATAAGTGTGATAAATGTATTCATCTCATATAAAAGAGCAGCAACATATTTAATTGAACTGCAAGTGAAGCTGGCTTGTTTGAAGCAGAAGACCAAGAGTCTAAGTTTGAGGCAGAGATAAATTCACAGGTTGGTTCACCAATCATTGTGCCTTCCTTTATCAGTGGTAAAGATTGCAAGATAATTTGCAGGTAATGAAATGGAGCAAAAGAGCATTGTTCCACTGGGTGTGATTCCTTGTCATGAGGCAAAGGAAGTAATCCACACTGGCTACACAAAGGGGAGTGCCAGAAAACAATGGTAGTACCTGTAAGGTCCTACATTAGTGACTCACATTTAAGTGTGAGAAGCTCTCTGTATTTTATTTTATTAGGTCTAGTTCCCAATGACAGCTTTTCACAGAGTTGATTCTTCAATGTATTTATATGTAAGTATAATTGTTTTGAGAACACGTACTTGTATGTTTAAATAAGGAAATGTCATAATGAAGAATGTGAGCTAAAACAGCACTGTTCTTTAAAAGTCAAAAATGAAAACAACTACAGAGGAAGGAAAATGATCTATCAAAATATAACTCCTGAGGTCAAAATATATCTTTTAGAAAGCCGAACGTGGTTTACTGAGCTATGCTGCCTGCAGCAATCCTAACTTTAAAAAAACAAACAAACCAAAAACCACCCCCAAAAAACCCAAAACACAAAAAAACCCAAACCCACAACATACACAGCTTGCTTGTTAGGTTTAAACTGAACTGCCTTTTCCCCTAAGTGGCTCTGCTCATCAGGTTTCTTTCCCCCTTTGTCCCCATACTTGAGCTACTTCAGAACAAATATGGTACTGTAGTTCAATTCCTATGTTGTCCTAATTAACTAGCAACATTTTCTCCTGAAATGGAGAGTAGTGAAATTTCCATCAAATGGCCATTTCCTGTAGGAAAAGCTGCACTGACACTAAATGGCAGCCACGCTGGCGGGGGGGGATGGGGACGGCGGGGGACGGACCAAAACCAAACAATCTCAAATACAGCTTTTATAGCAGCCTTCCTTTGTAACTTACGTGAATAGCATGGAACATGTATTCTCCCTTAGGGAAAGCTTTCATCAGCTGATTTCTATTCCTCTACCCCAGAAAGCTCACCTCTCAACATGGCAATGCATAAATGAGGGACACAATGTGTGACAAGAACCCAGAATGAGAAGGACACAAAATTACTTGATTTAAAATGTAGGATTTATTCCATTTATGTAAATAACTCTTTCCATAACTTCAGTTTCATGGAACTTTATTTCTGGCAAAAGAACTTTTCAATGGTAAAAGTGAAGGGATGTTAAATCTGTGAGAGACACAATTAACTTTAGGACTAGAATGAACATACCACATTTGAGATGTATGCATGAAAGAAAGAGGCCATAAATTATTTTTAAAAAAGCAAACAGCAAGACAGAGACAGCCTGGCCAAATGCTTCAAAATTTACAAAATGGTAAGACCCCTAGTAACCTGAGAAATTTGGAAAGTTCTTTCTCCTCACCTACATCTCTTCTTGGGCAGTCACCAAGATTGAACAAGGTGACATTTCAACTCATTTCGGCAAGTCTCCACAGAAAATACCAGTTATGACCCTCACCCTCTTCATGCTATTGTCCATGCTAGACATTCATGATCACATTCGTTCATGCAACTTGCCTTATTTCTATGGCATTCTTTCCAACCAAATCACAACTGTCAAATCATTAGCATGCATCAGGCCAATTGTGCAAGGTTACACCAAGTGCATTTCTTGAAGTTCTTAGCTTGGTGGACAAACATTCCAGAAAAAAGCCTTCGGAGTAAAAAGGCAGAAGCTGCTCAGTAAATGTTTCCAGTACAAGTGATGCCTAGAAGGCAAGTTTTAAACCATTCACTGATTCTACACACTGGCTACTTGAACACACTGTAGTACAAGATTCAGGTCTGATATTGGGAAATGCTTTGCAGAGGATTAGGAATGCTCCTAAGAGTCAGGCACTAGAAGTAAAACGGGAAAAGGAAGGATGGTCTTGTGGTTAAAACACAGGCTTGCAAGTCAGACACCTTGGGCTCTATTCCCAGGCTTGTCACAGGCTTCTTCCATGCCCTTGAGCAAGTCACTTCACTATGAGCCTCAGCTTCCTCATCTGTAATATGGTTATAATAGTTATTTACCTCAGAGTTATTCTGAAGATTAGTATTTGTAAAGTACATTGAGAGCTCTGGATGGAGAACAACATGTAAATGCAAAAGATCTTAAATACATGGGCATCCAGAACTTCACAGCTGTCACTATGCTGCAAAGTGTGGCCACTCAGAAATTCAGTGGCAATGGGAAAGGATCTCCAATCATTCTGCTCCAAAACTGGAAGTCCTTATCATTTCAGCTAACAGAGACTCCACTTGCTGGATCAGACTCATCTAGCTAATCTAGTCCAGTATCCTGTGGCCAGTATCAAATGCTTCAGAGGAAGATGGAAGAAAGCCTAAAATGGACAATTACAGAAATATTTCCCTATGAGCAGGTTATTCTAACCCTATCAGTTAATGGTAAGCTTATGCTTCCCAACACAAATGTTTATATCTCTTACAGTAATATTTTTATACCGTCCAAATGTTACTGATGAGATTTTTACCTCTTGTGACTTACGTGGCTATCCAAAAATTCATGGTCTTGTAGGTTGTTCCAGTTAGGGTGAGAAACTGGAGAGAGTCGGGTATTTCTTTGATGCAATTTCGTTTATTTACAAAAAAAATATACATAAAGTACTATTTCTCTGAATACAAGAGAAATCAAATGGGACAGTTCTTTTGCTCGCTGTTCTAAGCCTGCCTTTCCAGCCAGCACTCTGTGCCCAAAAAGCTCTTTTCTAGCTTTTCCTCAGGGCCACATTACCAGCACTTCTGTTACTCTTTGCTTGGGTTTCTCTCCGCTTCTGTCACTGTTCTGTTTTTCAATCTCACGTACACACTCTTACTCAAACAATGCCTCGCTGAGCTCCTGCCCATATAATTCAAAATTCCTGAGTGGCCTTGGATGTGCCTTCATTTTGGCAGGACACATGGGCCTGTGTTTGGGGTAGTGGCCACTTAACTGTTTCAGTCACCTGATTCCAATGGCTTCTTTACATTTATCTTGAACGTAAAGTGGCAGTTACACTGGACTCATAGGAAGGTTTAATTCAACCCATAAAAATAGCCATACTGCATCAGACCAAAGGTCCATCTAGTCCAGTATCCTGTCTTCCGACAGTGGCCAATGCCAGGTGTCCCAGAGGGAATGAACAGAACAGGTAATCAAGTGATCCATTCCCTGTCACCCATTTCAAGCTTCTGGCAAAACCCATAAACACTATTCTCATCCATTTATGTGTCGTATATGTCAGTTTACTCCAGCACTTTGTTTTCACACAGCTCAGTCTCTGACAGTGGTGAAGGCTAATGCAAACAAGTTATCTAGCTTTACTGTAATGTACTAATGCTCTAATCAGTCCTTTTACTCAATAGTGATCTGGCAGACTCATTCTAATAGGGTTTCATCTTCTAGTATACTTAGATTTTGGGAGGTTTTGGTGATTAGTGGTTCGAATTCCTAACTCCATCTTTAGTTTTATTTGCCATAGTTTGCTTCTTTCTGTTGGCTTCACTTGGACTGGATTTCTGTTTTATGGAGGACAACCGTTTGGCCAGAATAACCTCTTGTATTATTTCAGAGTAACAGCTGTGTTAGTCTGTATTCGTAAAAAGAAAAAAGAAAAGGAGTACTTGTGGCACCTTAGAGACTAACCAGTTTATTTGAGCATGAGCTTTCGTGAGCTACAGCTCACTTCATCATCCGATGAAGTGAGCTGTAGCTCACGAAAGCTCATGCTCAAATAAACTGGTTTGTCTCTAAGGTGCCACAAGTACTCCTTTTCTTTTTTCTCTTGTATTATGCCATTTGACTACACAGATTTTTTTTTCCCCTTGCTTCCCTTATTTCTTTTTTGTTCAAGGGTATGCATACCTTCTGTGACTGACTCTGCACGGTAATTTCAATATTCTTTTGTAATTATAGTATACATATAAACTGCTTCTATTTTGAGTCTGATGATCTAATTTCCACACTTTTGACTTGAGGGTGTTTTTGATTAGCTTCCTTATTTTTTTTAAATCCTCCTTTCCGAAAGTTTAGAATCAAAAAGTTTAGCTTGCTTTTTATAGGATCCTTCCCATGAAGACTGTAAGTTTAGTTGTACTGTTGTCACTGTTACTCAGTGGCTCAACAGGGCTGGTAACTACTTTTTGATCTACTTCTACCTCCTACATGTTACTCAAAACTAGAGTCCATAATAGGTCTCCTTTTGTATGCTCCAAAACTAACTGCTCCAAAGGAAGAAATGTTTAATTATGATTAATTATTATTATTTGTATTACCATAGCACCTAGTAGCTACAGTGTCCCAACATATTGGACTCATTTCTGAGAGTGGTGCAAGCACAGGGTTTATGAGACAGAGCTGGGTATTTCGGATTACATTCAGCAGAAGGCAATGGAAAATGGACTAACCAGCTTGGTTTAATTTTACATTATTATAGCAGAGTCTAATTCTTCTAGCACTGAGTTAATTTCTCTATGCTAGAGATCCTGGATTACAAATCTGAACAAAAAAATTCTACAGGCTAATTATAGTTGTATTTAAATATCTTCAATTTCCTAGACGTTTTTTAAATGGCTAACGCAATAATACTTTATGAAATATATCTGGACTCTAGTTGTAGCATTACTTTTTGTCTAACCTGCAATGTGAATCTAGTAGGTGTCTAACAACACAACAAAGGAGTTAGAATTAGGCCTGTTTTTATAATCTGTACGAATTATCTGGAAGAAGGGATTTAACAGTAGGGAAATAAAATCCACTGATAATAAATTATGCAGTGCTGCAAATATCAGTTTGGACAGAAACACCACAGACAGGGCATGAAATACCAAAGTGAGATTACACTTAGAAACATGCATGCCAATATGTTCAGGAAATGCTGTTAAACATATTGAAGGGAAGAGATATACTTGGAAAGCAGTAATGCCAACCAAGATCTACAGGTGGTAGTACCCACAAATTAGATAGGAGTTTGAAATGCCACATAGTATTGGGAAGGAATTAAGATTTTTGGACCACACAACCAGAAGTATCACTGAGGAACCTATAACAATCTAGAATGGAGAGGAGTTACTCAGGTGTAATGGGATGAACATAAGTAACAGATTGTCTGATTAGCTGGAAAAATGACCTAGTGTTGGAAGTCTACTAAAATGTGGAATAGTCTGAAAAGTAATGGAAGCCCCATTATTCAAATAGTTTAAAATTGGACAAGGCTCTGGAGAATTTACTGCAGGGAACAATCCTCCACTGGCCTCTCGAGGACAAACTGAGTGACCTAACAAAGTCTTTTCCGTCTAAAACTTAAAAAAAAAAAAAAAAAAAAAAAAAAAAATCCACTCATTCATATAAAGGTAGAGTGACATTCCAGAGACAAACATGTAACTTCATACAAGCCTTGTGAATTATTCAAAGTGCTGAAAACTAGCGAGAAGGGCCAGATGTTCACAGCTGCTGCCAGTTTGCCACAAAACACCATTAATCTGTAATACATGGCACTGCAGTAGCAAGCCAATTTAAATTAATTTGTTTTTCCATTAATAATACTCTGGGCCACTTTGTTCCTTTTAGGCACAGCCCTGTATTTGAGTTGTATAATGCTAGGGGGAATCCATGGAGGGACTGTATCTTCAAGAGTCATGTGGTGTGGGGAATGGTGATAGTAAGGAAGGACCATGGCCTTGCCTGAACTCCTCCCCATGAATAAGTAGGACACAGGTAACGAGATTAGACATATTTCCTGCAAGGGGGGAGAAGAGAAGTCCAGGTAAAACATCCTAAATTCTTCCTTCTCCCCACTCCCTTGTGCATCCATGAAGGGGACAGGCACAGTCTGGCTCTTTGTATGTTAGCAAACACCTCTGTTTCTAGTTTTAAAAATACATGGCTTCCCATTTGCAAAGAACAAGCACACACACACACACACAACAAACCAGATACACACAGCATGGACCAGACCCTTGTGTGTATAACAAACAAAAAAACCCCAAAACAACCCCAAACCAAAATACTACGCAAAGGGAAGTTAAGCAAAAAACTGGGGTTTCTATTCTCTCTCTTCTAGAGAGTGGGATTTAATAGTCTATAATGCGGACAAAGTGGAGGCCTGGAGAGGTTTTGAAATCCACAGGGAAATCTCAGACTGAAACATCTATAGAGAGTGGAGGCTTCTGCACAGAGGGTCAGTCCCTGTGCAATACTGTGCCCTGCCATGGGAGCAGAGTTTCCTCTGGGATGTTGGTGCTGGAGGCTCCTGATCACTCTTTGAACAACCAACCCACCCCACAACAAACCACATGCTTGACAGTCTGCAGGTGCAGAGGAGGACTTGAAGGAACGAACGCTGACAGTCAAGGTTAATTCCTCAGGATATTTCCTAATGGGTTTTCCAGGGGGATTGTCACGTGGAGCAGCCTTTCCCCACCCTCACTAGAATACCAGACCATCTAAATTGCATTTGCCATACCTGGGATGGGAAGGGGGAGTATGATGCTATATAAGATCAGCTTCTCCCTCCAACAAATTTTATGGCCAATTATTCAGGATTTCTACATATTTCAGGAAGTTGCAGGGGATAACATGGACCTAGCACGAGTTGTAAGTATCTCTTGGGAACAGCTCTTGTGAAACAGGCAAACAACATTAACAGGTTTTTTTTTTTTTTTTTTTTTTTTACACTGATTAGTGTGACTGGAATGTAGGTGGGCTGGACAATTTGATGATAATTTTTTTTTTACTTTTCCCCCTGGGATGTTTCAAGTAAGTCCCACCCTAAATGATCCAGCTCAGCATTCTTCATTAATGCAATTAGCAATTTTCATTTTAAGTGGTTAAGTCGCTGAAATCACTTCCTAGTACCTAGGGGAAGGGCCAGGCCTATAAATGAAGATATGCTAGAAAGTTCACTTTCTATAGCACAATGGAATTTGATTTCAGTACCAAGGAGTTGCTGTTTGCTTCTTACTGTCAACTTCATTGGGAAATGCCAGCATCACTTGCCAGCAAGAACATGTGATTTAAAAAAGTTACAGTAAAAATCACTGTCTAGATTCAGGGCTGCATCTACCTCAGGTTTCTTTGTTGCTAAAAGCTGTCGGCACCTCATCTACACTAGCCTCTTGTTACACTGGTGGAGCAGAACAAGCAGACAAGGAAAGAGTTATTACTGAAATAAACTGGAAAGAATTTGGAAAAGCAACACACACCCTTTACATTCGCTCTTCTCTTCTGTCAGGAGAAACACCGTCTGCTGGTGCTTTTAGCTATATAGTTCTCAAAAAAGTTATATATGCTTTTAGCTATATAGTTCTCTTAGCACATTGTTGGCACCATAAAAATTAACAATTTTTCAGAATGCTCTTCCTGAAGTTAAAAGAACAAATCTTGTGAAGTTATAAGGTGGAAAATAAATTATTTTTCTTGGATGTGGAAGTGCCAAAGACCCTAAGCATTAATGCAAATGGACATATTACAGGCATACACAGTGGTTGCCAAAGAATTCAGCACAACAAAGAGAAAAAGACAGGAGACTGAATTCTGGGGCAACCAAAATGGTAATTGTTGGGTATTTATGTTTCTCTTCCCTTTCTGTTCTCAGCGTTATCCTCACTTTTGAAAATATGTATTAAAATTATTTTAATGCTGGTGAAAGAACCTAGAATGACAGTCCTGGATGCTGCAACTTCTATTGGATACAGCAGTACAAGCTGCCCAACAATGCCTCCATTCTGGAGGATGTCCTCTCTGAACAGCATCTGCCCTTGCAGCCCACTCAGGATTTGCCTTCTCTCCCAAGAAAGAAGGCCAACAAAGGCTTGTTAATGATAGTTGAGGTGGTAGTTTGTGCAATATGGACAAGGTAACTACTGACCTGAGGTGGATTCGAACCAGGGAAAATGGATTTATATCCAATCACCAGTTGTGTGAGACACAACAGACTTTTTAAATTTAAAGTGTTTCAGAGTACATTCCCACTGGATTAGATCACTTCCCGCCCCCCCAAAAAAAACCTCCACTAATCATGTTGGGACTTGGAGAGCTTAAAGCACAAACTTGTCTCCAATGCAATAAAATCTTGCCATCTAATACTTCAAGCATGAAGAGCTGTTTGCATTTGCAATGACATTGCAAAAAAGGGAAGAAAAATTGCATAAGTCGTGCTGAAAATTGCCATAATTAGTTTAGTAACTGGACCACAATGACAGGCCTGTTACTGCCAGCAGTTACAGAGTTACAGTCAAAGATGGTATTAAGGGAGATTTGGAAATGCAGTTTGCTGATCTGATTTATTAAGCAGCTCAAAAGTCTGGCAACAGTCATTTCAATTAAATAACTCAGTGATCATCTGATCACCTTCTCCAACCGCAAAATAATAAAATTCCTGTTCTTAAAACAGCTTCTTGGAGTGATATTTAACACACACACACACATCCCACCGTGGTTTTGGTAAATTCTGTTGAAAAACCACAAACAAACAGTTAAACAAGGTTCTAACAGTCTTGCTGAGCAGCATGGGTGAGGCCTACATCTCACCTCACTTCAGCCTTCCTCACTGCCAATAGAAACTTGTAGAAATACTGGATTTGGTTACCCAAATAAATGACCAATGTCCCAGAATGGTGCTAGGGTGCCCTGTGCTGCAGGAAATGCTATCCATCAGAAGAAAGATAAAACTGAGACTCTGCCCACTTGTACCCTTCGATGAGGAATCCATAGCTTTAATGAGGGAATTAGCTAAAAAACTCACCAAGCCACTGATGATTATTTCTGAATAGTAACTGAGAACTGGATAGGAACTGGGGATGTAGGGGAAGCACAGGACCAAATGTTCCACCATCTTCAAGGAGGGAGGGAAAAGGTGAAGGAAGTGTGATTGCTGGCACTTATACATGTATATTACATTATCCCTATTAAAAATGATCAAACATATAGGGAGAAAGTTGGAAAAACGCTTTTAAGCTTCCTAACTATTGTATCGTCACTTAAGTCTCTCAAGGTAAGCAATGAAAGCCCCCATTGTGTGGGACATTTAAAACTAGGCTGAACAAATCACTGGAGAGCTTACTGTGGAGTGGGGAAATGACCCAGCCTGCCCACTGGGGAAACATCTCTAAACTACAGTTATTTGCAAGAGTAGCAGAGTTTGTTCCAGTGTCCTGGAAAGATACCAACACAAGTAGTTACACTGCACATACAGAAGAACCTCAGACGTTGTTCATAACTCTGAACTAAACATTATGGTTGTTCCTTCAAAAGTTTACAACTGAACATTTGACTCAATACAGCTTTGAAACTTTACTATGCAGAAGAAAAATGCTGCTTTTAAGCATCTTAATTTAAATGAAACAAACATAAAAAGTTTCTTTAGTTTACAAAAATTTGACAAGGTTTCCTTTTTTTTTTTTTTTTTTTTTTTTTTTTTTTTTAAAAAGTCCTTTACGTTTAACTAAGTTTAGTAGTTTTACTGTTGGTTTTTCTGGTCTCTGATGCTTCCTGACTGTGTACTTGGGGGGGGAGGGATAGCTCAGTGGTTTGAGCATTGGCCTGCTAAACCCAGGGTTGTGAGTTCAATCCTTGAGGAGGCCATTTAGGGATCTGGGGCAAAAATTGGGGATTGGTCCTGCTTCAAACAGGGGGTTGGACTAGATGACTTCCTGAAGTCCCTTCCAACCCTCACCTTCTATGATTCTATGATACTTCCGGTTCCAAATGAGGTTACTGCCTCCCCTAATCTGCTGTCGAGTAATGCTATGAGCTGTTAAACAGCTATCATCACTTTCCACCCCTGAAGTGGCTACATTTTGGTAATGAGTGAAGTTCTCCTTATTTAGTAATTCTGAAAAGCAATTTCAGGCTTGCAAAAAGGTACCATATCATATACAATTCATCAGTACTTCTCCCTTAAATGTGTGTTAATAGAAATATGTCTCAAATCAATTAAAGAGGGCTCATAACTCAGCTGTAGTCATCTCTTTACTAAAAATACCAATAATTAGAAGAGTACAGTACAGTACAGTACATTTGCAAAACTTTAATTCATAACATTTATGATTGCCATCACTCTACCTTATTGGATTATGGGCATACAGACAGACACTTCTTAAGACTCGTATTGGAGGCCAGAAACTGAGCATGAGGGAATTTCCTGTATTAGCTTAGGTGGGGTGAGGTGAAAAAGGCCTCAGCACGCCCGTGGAAGGAGATTTTTTAAAATTAAATAAAAGTAAATGTTGGTAATTTTTGTAGTCAAACCCCACTCACTGGGTTGAAAAAACTGCCTTGCCAGTTTAGAAAATGCCTTTTATCACAACAAAGAAGACTACATAAATTCTGGAGAATTCTCCCACTCGCTCTTAGGTTGGAAGAAGAAGTGAGTGAAGAAGACAGATAACTACAGATCAGTTCATCCTAGATGAACTGGATGGCTGGCAAATTAATTACCACAGAAGCCAATATCCATAAGATGTATAATGGCCCCATTATTACTCATGAAAATCTTGAAGAGTCATTCTCAGATCAAATTCTGGAAATGTTCAATGGGTACATTAACATGCATCAGGGTTTAAAAACAGATTAGCAGCACAGGATAGTTAAATTGGGCCTCCTCAAAGGAGTGGCATAATATCAGCAAATAAAGTGATGCCTATATGAGATAGGAATGATTTACCAGCAAGAGTATGAGCTCAGCTAAAGTCTTCCAAAAAGGGAACCACTCAAGTTACAGGAGATCAAGATATACATACTCTATCTCGTGATTTTCTGATTACTGCATTTGACATTAAGCAATTAGTTTTGTAACGGAAGTGTTGAAAGCTTATACTACTTCTACCCTCAAGTTACAGTAAGAACGGTCAGGAAAATGAACAGGAGTACTTGTGGCACCTTAGAGACAAAAACACATTTATTTGAGCATAAGCTTTCATGGGCTAAAACCCACTTCCTCGGATGCATGCAGTGGAAAATACAGTAGGAAGATATACATATACACACACCCACACGCACACACACAGAGAACATGAAACACTGCGTGCATCCAACGAAGTAGGTTTTAGCCCACGAAAGCTTATGCCCAAATAAATTTGTTAGTCTCTAAGCTGCCACAAGTACTCCTGTTCTTTTTGCAGATACAGACTAACACCGCTGCTACTCTGAAACCGGTCAGGAAAATGTTGACTAACATGATATGTTAATTTGTGCTAACTCTAGGTATCAGTCCTTGTACACAGGTGCTCATCTGCTCAGCACCAAGCTCAGGATTGTGTGGTTCACAGCCAATAGCTGAAGACAACTAACAGAGGGATGGATCCTCTAGATATTAGGGCCATCAGCATCCATTGCCAGAGAAAAGCAGTATCTTGAATCCAGGAACTGACGGATAAGTAAAGGAAGAGTATATGAACAGGCCTATTTTAGAATATAAAAGTGTAATTTAGAATCTACACATATTTTCTCTTACTAATTTCAAATAGCTGTTTTAAACCAAAAAGTTACACAGGAAAATGAGGAGAGTGATCTCCTAGAGAAAGGATGAGAGAGTCAGAGGAAAAGAGTTAAGTCAAAGGAAAAGGCAGGGCAAATCCATATAATCCTGGTAAAGAGACGTTAATATCTTTGAATTTCTGTGGTCTAAACATAGTCATCAGTTTTGTATCCCAATAAAATAGATTATTATATAGAATCAAGTTTAATAACCAGTCCAAAATTAAGAGGCCTCATTTTCTCCAAAGTTCTCCAGTTTGCTGAGCCTTTTATGATCTACTCTCCCTAGCTCTCATAATTCACTGTACCTCAACAGCTTTTAAGAATAAAATAAAAACTTGGCAATTTACTTTTAAGGCAAGTTATCTGCTGCATTACTATGTAACTGTAGCACAGGAAGTCATCTTCTTATTCGCGTATGTGCAAAGTGCCTCACATGGCACATGACCAGGATTCATCACCGAATTTGGTCCGCAGGTTGGATCATTAGCTTCCCCAACTTGAGCCAAGTACTGACAGGGAGTGGGAGTGAATGCTGATCCCTGCCCCCCAGCAAAATATGTCATACTTAGTTGTATTCTATATAAATAAGGTACACATTTTCAACAGTGAGGGTTAATAACTGAAGCAGTTCAAAGGAAGTGGTAGATTCTCCAAACACTTGACATCTTTAAATCAAGAGTCAACGTCTTTCTAAAAAGATATGTTCTAGATCAATGCAACGGAAAGACTGGGTGAAGTTCTAGGGCCTGCATTATGCAAAAGGTCAGGCTAGAATAGAGTATATGAGGGTCCCTTGTGGCCTCAATCTATAATACAGTAGGATATTGTGCGATATTTTGAGAGGTACCTAATATTTAACACTAGTATTCGTCAGATTCCCCATACAAGCTTACCTGCTTCTGGATCCGGAGGAATTCTCCACATGTATAAGTTGAAGTCGTCAGAGCCAGAGAGGATGTACTATTAGAAATAAAAATAAATAAAGCAAATTACAGGTGAGGCATCACTTGAATTAGGTTCTATTTCTTAAAAGTGAATTGAGAGAATTCCAGCTGTTTGGTCATGACTTTTAGAACTTCAAAAGTTTTACTTCTCTTTGTGTCTGGACAGGCTGCTGTCCCAATCACAGAACTCTGGACACAAAAGGACGAGAGTTCGAAGCAAGCGTCTGCTGTCCATGTTTTATTTTTGGTCTGCTACGCAGTCTAGCCTCCAAAGCAGAGATGGATGTAGACCAAAATCCCAGACCCAACCACCCCAACTTTGAGCTCTCACCCTTTCCTAAACTCAAAATTGTTCATCCTCAGACACCACAAGCATCTAGGATGTGCCATATATTCAACCACCACCACCTGCACCACTGATGCCCTTTATGAAGATTACCATGAAAAGTCAATCACTGTTGCCAAGAATCATCTTGCTATTAGTCACTAGAGGGAAAATGACCAAATCTAGCTCTCTCTTCTTAAATTTCAGGCAATGCTGCAAATATGAGTTTATCACAATACTGTACTTTTTTTTTGGTTTATAGTTTTGCTGGGGAGAAGGTTACAAACAGCCCCTCCTTTCAGCAGCCTATAATGGATGAACAAATGCTTTACATTGGAGTTGCATCTTACGCAGGGGTTAGGTTCTAAAGTCAGCGCATAAGGCGAAAATCATGTATAGTCAAAATTACCCTTGAAAATCCCTTAAATTGCCCATAAAGTACAGTACTGTATACACTCCATCACATTAAGATTGGGATCAGCATCCATAGTGCTACGTATCTGTCAGAACGTAAGCCTCGTGTACGTGGCCCTGAAACAGCGAATCACACCTTGATCGAGAGGTTGGAGGTGGTACGGGGGGGGGGGGAGGGGGGGGGGAGAAAGACTACTTCAACGTTGTTATGCACAAACCAGAGTGCCACAGGGTGGCCAGGAGCATTCTCTATGATCAGCAACACTTTAAAGTCAAGACCTTTCTCTTTGGAGGTACCGCTTGAGCTCCGGAATGAAACACTTGTGGAACCAATCCAGAAATAATGCTGCCGTCACCCAAGCCTTTTTATTTGATTGCCAGAACACAGGCAGGAGATTTTTGTTCTTGCCTTTTAGGGCCCGGGGATTTGCAGCCCTGTAGAGCAAGCCCGGCTTTATTAAATGCCCAGACGCATTGCCACAAAACAGTCACAAGGTCTTTAGCTGTTTTGAAGCCAGGGGCCTGTCTTTCTAATTTCGAAGTGTAAGTGCAGTTGGGCATTTTTTTCCAGAAGAGCCCAGTCTCATCAGCATTAAAAGCTTGTTCCGGAAGCTAGCCCTTTTCTTCTAGGATTTTCTTTAATTGTTCGGGGTAAGCTTTTGCTGCCTCTTCATTGGCAGATGCAGCTTCACCAGTAGTCTGCACGTTTTTGAGGTTGAAGCGGTTCTTAAAACTGTTAAGCCAACCTTGGCTGGCTTTGAATTCCTTCTCATCAGAACGCCGTCCCTCTTCGGCTGGAGGTTTGAACAGCGTGTAGAGGCTAAGAGCCTTTTCTCGCAATGTGTTGCCATCGATAAGCACACGTTTACGGTTCATGTCTTCCAGCCATAAGTTTAATGCCTTTTCAGTCTTCACTAAAGTCTTATCATGCACCTGGCTCGTCACCTTAGCAGTTATTGGAGCACTTGATGCCACGGCTTGACGAATTTCTCTCTTGAATCTTGATGGCACGGATGCTAGATTCTTTGTGGTCATATTTACGCGCCGCGCTGGAGACATACCGTCTCTCAATAAGTCCAACACAGCCAGTTTTTCCTCCAGTGTTGGAACAGATCGCCGTTTCTTCAGTTGAGCACCAGATGAAGTAGTTGGCTTGCATTTAGGGGCCAAGTTGTACGAAAAATATGTACAGTATCTTTAAACATTAGAATCACACTCAGCAAGGCGAGATGCTCACACTATGAGAGGCACGCGGGAACTGAGACCGACTGAGGGGGGAGCAGATACACGTCTCCCATCTCATGCTCACTCCGGGGCATACGCTCATCGAATGGCATGGTGGGCTGAATCGCCTACACTATTTACATGTATCTTGTTATTTTTCTTTTTTTTTTTTTGCCGAGCGTGTACAGTTGAATTTGCGTAAGTTAAATGCGTGTATGATGCGACTCACGTGTACACGAAGGCACATTGCACATTACTTTATGTATTCCCTACTTTGCATAGTGCAAAGGTGCAGTATGACTCTGATGTGTCACTTTATGAAAATATGCTTATGATAGGATATGACATAGCAGATATATATTATGCAAGATAGCTCATATGAGATATCATTGGAAAGGTTATGATTTACTGAATGTGATTATCCAATTTGTATGTATGTATAATTTCTGTATCTGAAGTTAGGAATATCAACTATGAATCTGTATTTCAAATGTGTTACTTTGGGCATCGACCGCAATTAGCCCTTCAGGTGCAACAATGGAAAAGCCAGACAGGGCTAATGGGCCATTAGCAGAGACAATGGACTGTGAAAGGACTTACTCTTCCTGTGGACGCTCCAAACAGCCTACAAGTAATAGTGGCTACAGCCCTGCAGAGACATGGGTCTGAGTCACCTGGTACTGGACCCACCCCTTGGAATGCCAGTGATCTTCCACTGGGAGACAAAGAGCTATATAAGGCAGGGGAGTGACATCATTGAGGTTCTCCTCTGCCTCCCCACCTTAAGAGACACTGAAAAAGACCTGGAAGCAAGAACTGAACTGAGGGGAGAAGGGTTGAGCCCCAGATGGAAGGACAACCAGCTTGCGAATAATACTAAATGAGGTTTCAAGCTGGAGACCAGTGTAGCTGTCTTTCAAGACTTTCTGTAATCTGCCTGCAACAATATCTAGGGTGAGAAATTACTATTCGTAACCAATTTCGTTAGTGAAATAAGCTTAGTTTGAGTGTTTGGTTTTATATGCTTAGTAATCTGCTTTGTTCTGTTTGCTACCACTTTAAATCTGCCTTTTATAGTTAACAACATTTGTTTTGTTAGTAAATCCTGTTTCTGTAATTTCTAACTGGGGGAGGAGGGCAAGGAGTTGCGCATACCTTCCTCCACATTGAGGAAAGAGGCATATTTCATAATATACCTTTGGGTCTGCAATCCAAGGGGAGGTGGACACCTGAGTGCTGGGGCAAGTCCCTTAAGCTGAGCCTTCCCAGAACTGAACTGATCTCAGTGTCTGTTTCATCTTGCAGTTGGGTGTGGCCCTGCCTGTGTGTTGGCTGGAGGAGGCTTAATAGCCTGGTTCAGCAAGACAGGTAAAAAGGGTCCCAGGCTGGCATAACAGGCGGGCTCAGTGGTATCTCAGCACATCAGGTGGCATCCTAAGGGTGACATTGTCACAATGACAAGGGGACATTTGAAAAGGAGAACATTTCACTGCCTTCCAGTTGCCAGGGGACACAAAAACCACCTCTTACCACATCTTCCAACAACCTGCTCTGTGACTCATTTACCTTAATCTCAGATGATAGACAACAGGGCATGCAAACTAAGGACAAAGGGGCATATTCTGATCTGTTACCCTGATGTAAACTGAAAGTAACTCTGTTGGGTCTCCTGACTTATAAATCATTTAAATTGCTGAAAATCTGATTAATTTAGCCCCCAAAATCAAAAACTTTTTTTGTGAGTGACAGAGAGAAAGAAAATTTAGCCTTTTCTTGACCCCTGACAGAAGATAAGCTCTGCTTATCCGGCTTGAGTTTAACTGGTTTCCATTCTACAGGGATAAACAAAACTCATCAGGCAGAATGATAGCAGGCTGTGAAGAGACAGGTCCTGTGATCTTAACACAGGACTAATAAACAAAAATAAGGCCAAACTACATGGAGAAACACACAACCTTGTAAAAATTGTAAACAATATGCTAGTTGCTGTACAGGTAAAATGTGTGCTGCCACAACAATGCAACATCAGACCTCTGGAATCGCCCCCACAAACACAACGCAAGCACCTATTCTTTTCTGCTTCCAGCTCCAATTTTAAAACTATATGGGTATGAGTAAGCATCTACAAATGCAAATTGCCTGTTTACTAATGTGAAGGAGCATGGATCAAATACCAGTTGCTTTACAAAACTTGTGTGCACTAGTTCTGTATTGCTTAGAGACTCTTCCTTTCAGTGCCAAGCACTCCAAAGAGTAATTCCTACAAGCCAACATGTTCAGGCACTTAGGCAGCTTACCAGTGCCAAAATGACCTAATGGTGCCAGGAATATAAGCGGTTCCCTTTCATATGATAGCTTGTAAGTGCTAGCCCACAGCAGACTAGGCGACTGTGCCAGATCTACATAAATTAGGGTTTATGCAGGCAGCCTCCCAAACAAAAACAGTTCAAGAAACAAAGCAGTTCTGCAAAAGGTATTTGTTACACAGGAAAAGGCTACATGGAAAGTTTTGTTGTCGTTTTTGTAGTTGTTTAAATTATATAAAGGGTTGCCATCTTATCAACATTTGTTACCCCAGAACGTAATCAAAACAGAAACTGTTCAGCACAGGGCAAAGACGGCCCTTGTTTGAAAATAAAATGATAAAAATATCCCTGAAAATGGTTTAAGAGAAAGCTAAATTTAAAATATTTCTATCAGGAAATAGCTGATGCTGAACAATAATGCCCCAAGTTTCCCCCTCTACCAAAATCATTGGTCATACCCAGCACCTCATGTCTTGCTTTGGACAATATATGTACTACAAAAGTAGTACATATATTACTTCGGGGGGGAGGAATAGCTCAGTGGTTTGAGCACTGGCCTGCTAAACCCAGGGTTGTGAGCTCAATCCTTGAGGGGGCCATTTGGGATCTGGGGCAAAAATTGGGGATTGGTCCTACTTTGAGCAGGGGGTTGGACTAGATGACCTCCTGAGGTCCCTTTCAACCCTGGTATTCTAGGCTACGTCTATGATAATAACCAGAAAGAATTAGTTTCAGATTTATTTTTTTAAAGGGGAAAGGGAAAGAGAAATCAAAAGAAAAACCATTTGTAAAGAATAGAACAGATGCATACAGCCCGTCTGGAAACTTCAAAATGCATCAGGCTGCAGCCATGCTAAGAGTCTGGTTTGGGAGCAAAAAACTCTTTGGGAACCTAGTAACAAAGGGAAAAACTGAGGCTACGTACGTGGTGGGGTTAGTTGCACTTTAGTAAGTGAGTGTACGTAGGTCTAGTAGTCCAAGTTTTAGGGATTCTAACTTGCCATAACTTGCATGCCAAGGAGCTGGAAGAGGAAGTTAAAAGCTCCTCTCCTACTTTTTAAGTTACTCCTAAACTTTTCTGCTAGTCATTCACTTCATACTACATTCCTCTATCCTAGCCCATTGATGAAGTTGCACAAGCTTAAACTCACTTTAGAGTAAGTGGGCCAAATTCAGAAGTGAGGCTGCAGAATTTGCCACAGAATTCACTTCTTGCCACAGAGAGATGTACCAGAGTCCCAATTTTCATTTTAAATAGTGAGTTGTGCCTAGCGATAGCCATCAAAAGCTGTTAGTAGCGTAAACTGAAGAAGAGAGTCACCTACACAAGTCTGCAGACAGCTTGAACCAATAGCTCAGAGATGGGAGTTCGGAACTTTGGGTAGGAATAAAAAGCCACATTTCAGAAGATACCAAGAATTCAGCATTTCTATCACAGAATTTGCCATTTTGCTGCCGTAAAAGCCAGTAGCCAACATTCCCCCCACCCCACATCTCCCTACCCTACCAGGATCTCCCTGTAGTTGTCTCTTGTTTTCCAGCTTTCCTCACAATAGCAGTTAACTGGATTACAGAGCATGCTCCCTGCACTGTTGCATGGAGCCACGTAGCAGGGGTCAGGGAACCAGAACAGGAGTCCAGTTTACAGTCCGGCACTGGGGAGCAGCCAGGAGTGTAGGCATGTGAGCTGCACTGGCTGAAGAACAATGCAGCAACTGAAAAGAGGAAGATGAGCTGCTGAAGCCATCTACAACCTCCCCATGTCCCTGGCACATTCAGAGAGGAAAGAAGGCTCTAATCTGTGCTGTCTGTACAAGAGCATTGGATCCAAAGCCTGGGGCATGTAAATGGGCCACCTGTCCAGGATTGTTTAGACATCCATTTTTGAAAATAATTAATTTTATTTCAATTAGTATTTAAATGAACCATAGTTGCATGTGGTATTGAAGGATAGGAATGGGAATGAAGTGTATTTCATAATAGAATGAATTAATACTGCTGTAGAATTTAAAATGTTGTTGCCATGGAGTACACAGCACCATGGTTATATGTTGGTAAGTGGCAGAAAGCCACTAAGCTGGTTTAAAGAAAGGCATCCATTGAAGGAGCCATATAAGCAATGTTATGTCAGCTTAGACTCCACTTTATATATGGTCCATGGATCTTAGGTTGCAATGGAATGTGCAAGACTAACAGAGTATCTTCTACCAGCTGATTTGCAGAATAACACTGATGAGGCTCATGGAGGTAAGCCAGCACTGATGGGCTCACAAGGGTGTTAGGAAATACTGAAAGGATAAATGGTGGGCCCCCAAATAGAGGATTGGTGAAATAGTGGTGACTTTTGAATCAGGCCAGACATGGAGGGAAGAGCTCACATGCTCAGATCTTTGGAGGAGAAGCCTCCACCAATGTTAAAAACACCTGCTTCATTGTCTGCATTTTTGCTGCAGTAGCTGATCACTACCGTAGATGTTAACATGCAGAAAGTTCACATGTGCCATTAACAGAAAAGCATTTCTTAAGAATCAGCACATAATTAAGTATTTCATTCTTTTAAAAGGGAATTCTAAGGAAAGGGATAGATAATAAGACAGAAAAAAATCATATGGTCTCTATATAAATCCATGGTAAGCCCATATCTTGAATACTGTGTGCAGATTTGGTCCCCCACATCTCAAAAAGGATATATTGGAATTGGAAAGTTACAGAAAAGGGCAACAAAAATGATGAGGTGTATGGAATAGCTTCCATATGAGGAAAGATTAATAAGACTGGGACTTTCAGCTTGGAAAAGAGATGACTAAGGGGGAATAGGATAGAGGTATATAAAATCATGACTGGTGTGGAGAAAGTAAGTAAGGAAGTGTATTTACTCCTCACAACACAAGAACGAGAGGTCAACAAAGGAAATGAACAGGCAGCAGGTTTAAAACAAGCACAAGGAAGTATTTCTTCACACAACACACAGTCAACCTGTGGAACTCTTTGCCAGAGGATGTTGTGAAGGCCAAAACCATAACAGGGTTCAAAAAAGAACTTGATAAGTTCATGGAGGATAAGGTCCATCAAAGGTTATTAGCCAGAATGGGCAGGGATGTTTGCCAGAAGCTGGAAATGGGCGACAGGGAATGGATCACTTGATGATTACCAGTTCTGTTCATTCCCTCTGAAGCACCAGACATTGGCCACTGTCCTGAAAGACAGGATACTAGGCTAGACTGACCATTGGTCTGACCCAGTATAGACGTTCTTATGAAGGATCAGCCTCCATCTATGCTGTTAGCAACAACAAGGGGAAAAGACTTCCAGATGACAACAAATTGCCGATTCAGAAGTTGCCTTAGAAGGAAGAAAACTCTCAGGTGTGGTTAATATCTGCTGCTGAAGAATGCATGGATTCATTCTCAGAGCTGTATGTATGTTAATTCCAAGCATTTTATGCTATGACTATGACTTTGGAAGAGTTACTTCTAGACTTGTGTGTTCCCCTTTTGGTCCACTGCAGCTCCTCCCATTCCCCCCACCCCACTTAAGTCTCCCAAAGGAAATTACCACAGGCGATACACACAAGTTGAGATCTGATCTGTTGCTGCTGCAGTTGCACAACAAATATTAGCACATTCTAGAACCCTACTGCCTTCAAGTTTTTATTTTCCTATTGTTGCCTGTTGGAAAGCTCTCAGCATCTTTCAATCTATATTTCCTATATGAAGAATGAGAGAATTCCACTCTCTCTTACCTCCATGAAACGTTTATTCTGTTACACTGCTATATTGATTAATGCAAAGTATGTGTGTAAGGAAGGGTCACTTAAGTCTATTCTGATAAGCGGAACTCTATATCCATCTCAACCCCCACTTTGCTCTTAAAAAATAAAATAAAATAAATATCTGTAGTTGCCATTAGGCCTTCCATCATATTAGATCAGTTCTAAGATATGAGAACTACAGGGCAGATTCAAATGGATAACAAGGGAGATATTTTTCATATGGAGACTATTAAATGACTGACATCTACTTTACAATTCCACTGGAATTATTGTAGTAATTCCACGTTTCTTGGGTGTAGAAAATATGCACATGTGCAAGCAACAAGAGAATTTGTTATTTATCAGGGACCTGTTTTCAGTACTGCTAACACAGAATGCCCACTGACACATCTGAGACAAAAATAAGGACATGTCTATGGAAGAAGTTGGGGGAAATGCCTCCAAATTAATAAAAATAAAATAAAATAAAAAAAGTGCAAAACTATTAGCAAAATACCACAGCCTGACAGGAAAAACAGTTCATGTCTAGGCTCCCCTCTTTCCCTGGAAGACAAGACAAGACCAAACAGTTTGCTGACCAAGCCCTTCCTTCCACATACAAGACTGTTGTCTCCATGCCTGGCTGTAGTCCCCAAGCCTGTGAACCCAGCTCCCTTTAAGCCTCTCAGTATGAGTTTTCCTCTTCAGGGCAGCCACTTCTGAGGCCTCCCTCCTCCTGACTGATCCCTCCCTATTACTATCTCCAGCCAAAGGACCTGGCTTGTGGAGTAGAGCTGATTTAAGTACCTGTATCCAGGGCAGACTATTAACACCTTCTTACCCTGGCTCAGTGGGGAGTTAGTATACCCAACCAAAAGTATGGAGAGAGGCAGGTGGAAATTATTCCTAGAAGCAGGTGTTAGAATTAGAAAAACTTATGAATAGAAATGCTGTACTCAGTGGTGTTGTACCCATGTTGGTCCCAGGATATTTGAAAGACAAGGTGGGTGAAGTAATGTCTTTTGTTGGACCAACTTATGTTGGTGAAAGAGACAAGCTTTCAAGCTTACAGAGAGATCTTCTTCAGGTCTGGGAAATGTATTTAGTGTCATAGCTAAAGGCCAGGTCTACACTACACTACACTACACACTTACTTTGGTATAACTATGTCATTCAGGGGTGTGAAAAATCCACCGCCATGAGCGACATAGTTATACTGACCTTAACCCCCCCATGTAGACAGTGCTATGTTGACAGGAGAACTACCACCTCTCGTTGAGATGGAGTTATTAATCCTCTCCCATCGGCTTAGCGCTTCTGGTAAAGATGCTCTACAGCAGTGCCAATGCAAGTTTGTAATGTAGACCTGCCCAAATACAAGGTGGAACAGATTGTTTAGCATAAGTAGTTAAACACACATTTCAAGGCCATTAAGACCCCTCCAGTCATGGGGGGAAATAAAGGTGGGAGGACGCAACTGGGGAAGGGGTTGTTAGTAGGTTATAAATTGTTATTATAAGCCATACATCCAGTGTCTCTCAGTCCATTATCTTTTTTAATAAAGAGAGTCTAGCAAAGTCATGAATTTAAGCTCCCAGGCTCGTCTTTTGACGGTGTTGAGCAGGTTTCCTTTGAGAATAAGAACTATCAGAGCATGATCACTCTGTGAAAAGTATTCACCCACAGGGAATATGGTATTTTTGTTTTTTTAATCATTTTCCTGTGTGAGTTCATTTGAGAGCACAGTGATTGTCTGGTTTCACTCACATAGTTGTTATTGGGACATTTAGTGCACTGGGTGAGGTACACCACATGTTGTGATAGGCACATGTAGGACCCTTGCATCTTGAAAGGTGTGTTGTGGGAGTTGATCATTGAAGCAGTAAAGATATGTTTATAGGTTTTGCATCCGTTGCTCTGATGAGATCTGGTGCAGCTTTCAGCTGGTGTGTCCTGATTTGGGGAGAGTTTGCTTCTTCTGATGAGCTTGGAGAGGCTGGGGGGTTCTTTGAAGGCCAGAAGTGGGGGTTCAGGAAAGAATTCTTTCCGGATATGGTCCCAATCAAGAATGGGTTGTAATTGTTAAATGACACCTTGTATAGGTTCCAATGTGGGATGACAGAAATATTATTTATCGATTAAACGTCTAAAAGCCACAGCTGTTTACTTAGTACAGTGTTTAGATACTATAGCAATAGGTGCATCCAAAACGGAGTAGATAAAATAGGAAACAAATTGAGAGACTACAGAGGAAACTGGTGGATGAGACAGAATAGATAACATCATTGGACTATTACTGTGGCATTGTTAATTGTTAGTTTTTCCATTCCAGGATTGGACATCAACATAGGAACACCATAAGCCGCTTACTCTTGGCCTCTCTATCAGGCAATTGTCGAAGCGGGGCAAGCTTTCAGTTCAATTCTTCCTGAATGACCTGCCTCTGTTTATAACAGACAATCATTTCTCCCTAGTCACATTATTGCCAATTTTAAGATCTCATCTGATCAACTGAATTTCTTATTGTTGTCTGCAAAATTTCCAGCCCATCCTTACTAACTACCTGTTCTCCTTTCTATGAAAGGACTCTTGTAACGTCTACTCCTGCCTGGATAATGGTGGCTCATTAGTTTAGCATTTGTAGGTAGTGCTACGGCTTCCTGCTAAATCCATTAACCTTCAGCCGTCACAATTTTTGCTATGTTTTAAAAGCCTTGGTAACTATATGTATCAAAAAAAGTTTTTAATCAGGCAGAAAAGAAGGTTCATATCAATGGTCATACAAGGCATCTTGTTTCTAGAGGCACCATTTAAATGCCAAAGTTGTGACACTGAGAAAGTCTGAAGCTTTCCATTCCATACTTGCTCATTTCTTCAGGGATTTATACAAGTTTCAGTCCCCAGACAAGCAAACATTTGTACATTTGCTACTTAATGAAACTTATCTGCATTCCTGAGGTAACAAGTGCCTTCTTCCCAGCTTCACCATCTCTTTCCCTGAGTACAGATATCAAATCTACCTTTCCCTCTGGAAGATCAAACAAAAGGAAACCAAGCCATTCTACATAAAAAGCATATAACTTAGTCATGAATTTTATTTTGATTAAGACTAAAAAGAATACAAGTCTGATGACGCTTCTGTGGGGAAGTTTTGCCTTCCAAGACTCACTTTAGAAAGCAAGACCCTGTCCTTTATGAATAAGATATATAGGATTTATGCAACACAGCTATTCTGCCTTTCTAAATTCACAATCTAAATGCCCCCAATCTACTGTATAAGTTTGCCTTGTGTCCTAAAATTGTTTTTAAGTTTGGTTAATGTTGAAAACCAATTCCATTAACATGGCTGTGCCACAGGTGTGGACAAGGCACAAGACACACTGAAAATCATTCAGGCCTATGTAGTGTGACCAAGAGGATTGAGAGAGATTTTCAACACACAAATTTGACTATGATTAGGCTGCTGGTGCACAAGACCCACTAATCATAATGCTGGCCAATATAGTCTTATTGTGTCCTTGTACCCCCTCGATTTGTTATCTTGTTTCATACTTAGATTGTAAACTTTTAGGACATGAACCATGTTTTTGTTCCGTGTTTGTACAGTGCCCAGCACATTGGGGCTCCTAAATGTTATGGTAATAACAAAAACAGTGGCTTAAAACAAAAAAGTTATCCTTTTTCACCCTAACCAGCACAATTCTATTAACCTGAAACTGTTTTCCAGGCTGGTTCTTTAAATTACTTAACATGGCTCAAACTGTAGCATAAACAGGACTTAAAACCGCCCCTCATCCTCAAGAAGCAAATCAAGGGAAGAGAAGAATCTTCTCCATTTATAACATTTACATAAATGTTTACACAGCATACACTGTTTGTCCAATTACAGCTGTTGGAGAAGGAAACAGTCATCAGCTACTGTTGTTAACCATGTGCTGATCAACTTACAGAGATCCCCAAAGGCTTTCTCTGCAGTAATTGATTGATTGTTGCCCAGGAAGAGAAATGCTGGGCTAATGAACTATACTGACTAGACAAGAAAAGCCAGATGGCTGTGTAACAGAGACTAAAGAACTGCACTGAAAATTCAAATCAAACCACTACTCCCACCCCCAACACACACCCCAATCTTAAAAGCAACTGAGTGTCCAAGGGGCAATTTTAAAGACCGGTCATACAAAACTGTCATCAAAACCTATCAATCAATATTTTGCAAACTCACTGCATAGTAAAACTGAATTTTTAAATCACCAGGAGAAGTAACTGAAAGTCTATGATTGCATATTTCTGCAGCAAGGAAAATATTCCCACTACGTCCCAAAGAAAACAAAGAAGAAGTTTCTATGCATGCGGAAAGGAAGAAGGGTAGATGTAGACTATTTCTGAACATTGCTATAGCTGCAGGCATCCTGCATGCTTTTCCTGCTCTCTTGAACCCATTGAATAGAAAATTCTATTAATTATGAGAATACAAAATTCCTAGCCTTCTTATCACTATCCATCTAGAAAAGAGCATATTTTAAGCTTGGTTCTGAACACAGTTTGTCCTTGTCTACACTTGCAGTTAAACAGCATTCAGTACCAGTTCAGCTGCACCCATCCGCTGGCCCCTATTTTGTTAGCAACAGGTAATTTTTTTTTTTTAAAAAAAAAAAGCATAGACCAGACCACACCCATCATCCTGAAGAGAGAAGTCCTGACACTGCAGATTTCCTAAAGTGCACATAAAAGGAGCCCCAATTCTGCAAACCTCTGAAAGTGCATGAAATCAGGGCTCCTTGCCTGCAGAGCCTAAAAGGAGTGAAGGAGTACAGCTCCTTTTGTGCTGACCTCAATGTCCCGAGGACTAAGGCTCTCCTAAGGTCTTCAGGAAATGAGGGAGAAGAAATGTACAGGGCAGGAGGGTTGGGGGGAGATGAGGGGGAGTCAGCAGAATCAAAGGGGGGTGTTCTCTATCACTTCTGCTGCAACTCAGATCCCATGAAGTCTCTTTTGGGATGGGATGGGAGGAGGGGAAGGAGAGACAAACACTGAAAGTGATGTTTGGCTATGGAATTGGGTTTCTTCAGCTTCTATATACAAAGCTCAGTTCCAACTGCATTCTTTAAAAAAAGAATCAAAGATGACCAGCCATTCAGCAAGCTAACTGACAGACACCAATTTTATCTCTGTAAAATATAGTAAGACGCTAAATTCCTTTTTATGTAAGCTTGTCCAAAACCCCCCCAAAAACATATTTGCACATGAGTCCTTTACATTTCAAGACCTGACACTGCAAGAGAAATTAGTTGCCATGAGCTATCATTCATACTCCGGCATCCTTTTGCACAGGAAAAGCATACATGTACTCTTTAGAGAGGAAAAGCTCCCCTTTAATTTTTAAAGAATTAGACACTGATAAGTACCACTGCCTGAAAAATGTCCTTTTAACTAGAATGAATGCAGGATAGTACAACAAAAGTTAGATTTCTATACCACGGCAACACCCTCCCCCCCCCCCCCCGCCCCATTTATGGGGCTTAGCAACCATATAACTAATCCTGTTTGGGAGAGAGCAGTGCTGATATTTTGATTAGCTGATGGGCACAAATCATATTATCCATCACCAGAGTTTAGTGTGCAGAGTTAAACGTAATGAAAGCTGTAACTTTATAGGGAGTCTGAACAGTCTGCAGTGCAGCAAGTGGTGCATTCCTGAAACTCCCCTCCAGTGTAATGTCAACAGAAGAGGCTGAGTGGTGATGTAATGTCTGAGGGCATGCCATAGATTCAAGACACTTTTTGTTCTATTCACAGGATACAAATTAACCCTTTTATTGAAGCAAGCAACAACCAGCTGTATTTTACTACCACAGGCCCTGGAGTGGTTCAAAATATATATAGTGTGAAATAAAAGCTGGTTATTGGCATTCTGTTCATTTGCACCACATATTGTAGCTGGGAATCATGAGCAGGAAGTTTATCTATCTTCAGGTTTTATACCACTGCCCAACATGAAGATACAAATACCTTCCATTAAGTGTATATGTACTTGGACAAATTGTGCTCTTCATTTAAACCCAGGCAGTCCCTCTAAAGTTGATAGGGTGCATTGGTGTAACTAAGGCCAAAGTTGGGCCTATTCAGTCTGCCTTCCCAACACCCCTTATTTTCTTCTATGGGTGTGTGAGCAGCTAGGCTGGGCTGAGTTGAGCTCCTAATTAAGGCAAACAAGACACTATATCGTGTTTATTCACTGATCAAGATCAGAGCTCCTGTAAAAGGAAGAGGCGAGGCTTCTTAGTAAGTGGCACATGAACAGTATATTCATATTTAATAACTAGGACAAGGGCAGAATTTTGTGTGGATCCAAATAATAAAAGTTTTCAGTCAGACTTTAGTCATCATAAGAACCTAGGTATTTGCAGAAGAGTAATATACCACTCAACATGAGTAAGGGTAGCAGAATCTGGCCCTAATATCATCATCAGTTATAATCCAAACAAATAGAAATTCATTATGGATTGATTAAAAAAAAAAAAAAAAAAAAAAAAAAAAAACTAAAAAGAATGCAGATATTTGGTGCAAACTAAATTGAGGGTCTGGCATTTCTGGGAAAAATCTTTCATATTCTGTTTATTATTTCAACAGGTTCATAAGGATAATGGTTATGTTAGTGTTCAGACTTGAATGATTCAGATGCTTTCATAGGAACACAAAGGCCTGTTTCCAAGGACATAGAAAGAAGCACGGCTAGCTAACCTGTACCCAACAAAAGGGATATGTTCTTGTCACAGCCTATGTGCCCAAAATATCTGTAAGTCCAGTAGGAATGCAAACCTGAAGCACTTTTATAACATTTCTCTCAATTTCATTAATGATTGAGATTCAGTTTATATTTTGTATGATTTTTAGTTCAGCAATTTCATAGTGAGGCTAAAGAATGAACATTTCCACTTTTTACAGCTTCAGAGAACAATGATACTAACTCATCGACATTAGGCTTCTATTTCACTAGCAGCAGGTTTGCTTTAATACCATTTGCCTGCATGCAAATCACTTACAGCAGGTTCCCATTCTCAATGACAAATATTAAAGCATTTTCTATCCCTGTTCCACGGGATGGTTAACAGAGTCTATCGGGGGGGAAGGGGGGGAGGGAGGGGATTCCAGAGCACAAAACCCTATAAAGACATAAACACAAGAACACCTGTAGAGACTGATGGCCATAAAACTCGCTAACAGTTTCAATCTTCATCACTGTCTGGACAAAGAATCATCTACAAGTTCTGTTAACAAAAACTACATTCTTAGCAATGTTGGTTATTTAGGACTTTTGCTGTACAATGAAAAGTGTATTTTATACTCTCTAGTGGGAATTAACCTTTATATTCAGCTATCAGCCTAATATATCTGTAAAACTAAGCTAACTAGCGAATAATATAAAGGGGGGGACAAAGACATGGAAATCTACCTCTTCCCCCAGCTCTAAACATGCAATAAATTTGCTATCCAGGAAATTTACTTTTCCTCCTCCTCCTGGTTTTGCATGATCATTTGCTAATATATTTATGACTTGTTCCGTACCTCATGCTTCATCTTTGAGACCCCCTTAAAATGGTCTCTTTCCTGCCCCAGCTCCCAAAGACGAAATAAAATGAATCATAGAATATTAGGGTTGGAAGAGACCTCAGGCGGTCATCTAGTCCAACCCCCTGCACAAAGCAGGACCAAACCCCAATTTTTGCCCCAGATCTCTAAATGGCCCCCTCAAGGATTGAACTCACAACCCTGGGTTTAGCAGGCCAATGCTCAAACCACTGACCTATCCCTTCCTCCCTCTCCTTTCTTCCTTTTGTCAGGATCCTGAACTCAACCATCTCATTGTCACTGCTGCCTAGGTTGCTACCCACTTCTACTTCCCCCTACCAATTCTTCCCTGTTTGTAAGCAGCAGGTCAAGAGGAGCACAGCCCCTAGTTGGTTCCTCCAACACATGTACCAGGAAGTTGTCCTCAACACTCTCCAAAAACATCCTGGATTGTCTGTGCATTGCTGTATTGCACTAGTTAGTGGATAGCACTCATTTCTCAAGTACAGCCCTCTCAACACAACCCCCATCCAAGGGTGAAAGTAAGTTAAAGGACTTACCAGTTCACCGGAGTCCTGAGCAGGGGGCATGGCCTCAACCGGAAGAGGCGTGGCCTTAAATCCCCAGGCCCTTTAAATCTTGGGCCTGGGGCTCCAGCTGAGGTAGTGGCGGCTGGGAGCCCTGGGCCCTTTAAATCACCCCTGAGCTACCAGCTGCAGAGGCGGCTGGGAGCCCTGGGGTTCGGGGGCAATTTAAAGGGCCCAGGGCTCCAGCTGCCACTACTGCAGTGGAGCCCGGGGCCCTTTAAATCACTGAGGAGCCCTGGGGACTCCCGGCTGCCACCGCTACCCCGGGGCTCTGGCAGAGCTTTAAAGGGCCTGGGGCTCCGCTGTGGTAGCGGTTGCCGGAGCCCCGAGACCTTTAAATCCCCGCCTGAGCCCTGCTGCCCGAGCCCTGGGGTAGCGGCAGCCGGGCTCCGTCTGGGATTTAAAGGGCTCCAGCTGCCACTACTACCCCGGCCCTTTAAATCCCCTCCGGAGCCCCACCGCCACTACCTGAGGGCTTCGGCAGCAGGGCTCCGGAGGGGATTTAAAGGGCCGGGGCGGTAGCGGTGGCTGGAGCTCCGGGGCCCTTTAAATCCCCACCGGAGCCCCGCTGCTGCTACCCCAGGGCTTTAAATTGCCGTCTGGGAAAGCCGGTGCCGGTATGCTGTACCAGGGCGTACCAGCTTACTTTCACTTCTGCCCCCATCCCACGCCCTATTGAGGTATGCCTTTGGTAACCACATGTTTTCCATTTAGGAGTATAACTTTTAAATCAAATAGAACTCTGTCAGGTGGTCTCAACTTTTATATAAAACTCCATATTTTTAATTGAAAATTAGAATAGAATATAAAGTATTAATCACTAGGTCCAATGTAAAATATTAAATCTTGAGTTACTTCCTTAAGATGTCTTGAACATAAAATTAAAACGAGGACTGAATCATACATAGTCTGCTTAGCACATACCAGGAGACAAGAAATGAGAGCTGCAGCCAGAGAAAGCCTATCTTAAGCGACACTCACAAATTGAACATCCCTTTTATTTCCAAACCCTTCCTCCCATCTTCCTACTTCCAAAACAACCCTCAGATACTACAGTAATGGGATGCAGCATAACACTCGAAGATAAACAGATGGGAGCAAATTTCCAAGCTCTTTTTCTGTAAATTCTGTAATTTTTCTGGGTTTCATGACTGGACACATCACACAAAGAAACAAAAACAAAGAACTCCAACACACCCGCCAAAGTACAGAATTTGCTTTACAAAGAGCTGCAGAAGTCTCTTGTCCTGTATCCCTTGTGGATTTGGATGCAGGTTCCAGCTCTTATCTTCATGTCTAGATATGCCCCACCAGGATGCAATTCCTGTTGGAAGTGACAGCCCTATCGTTGGAAGTGACAGCCCCTACATGTCCAATTCCTATCACTGGATATTTTAAAACGTATCCAGTTACTTCTAACTATTGCTGTGTAGTTTCTTGAACTTTCATATTCTAATTAATTATTTTTGTAGTCCTCTAAATCAGTGGTGAAAAAAAAGTCATTGCAGTTTTCCTTTAGTTTGGTTGACTGGTGTACTAGGTACAAGCAAACACATGATTAGTATGCCCTGTTATACTTGACATTTCTGCAGTTAACAGACTTCCCCACACCAAAGATTAAGTTACATGTACATGTTTTGCCACCAGTGAAAGGTTTCCAGTGAACACCCTAAAAAAGTTTGCCATTTTGGAGGACTGCCCCAATGGTCTCTTGATGATGTTCCATATTATGTCTCAGCTTCCCTCTTTCCTTCCCTGCTCTAAGTTTCATCAGGAAGTGCATCCCCCATTGCTCAGAGATTCCATATTGTATGTAACGCTTATACACCAGCTTCCTAACTGATCCAGATAACCTGTCTATCTGTCGGGTTTTTCAAAAGGCAAAGAACAGGCCCAGTGAAGAATGCCCACACTCTTCCCATAAAGTAATGAAGTTTAAAAAGCTAAAGGTCGATCTGGGTCCTGAGTCAGAGAGAAGGCAAACATCTTCTACAGAGCTCATGTAGTTCTACTCTGACCTCTAGAGGAAAAAGCTACTGTCATGTTTAGGTTTGTTCCATTATGGACCCATAAGTAGTGGCATGCTTCCAAAAAGGGTTAATTTGCTTCTGCAATATATTTCTTTGCCCTTTTTAAGTTTCCTTGGGGCAAACTCCTCTAATTTTTAGATTGCCTTCAGTACTGCTTCTGTGACTCTGATTAGAAATGCACAAACATACCTACTCCCTGTGCTTCTTAGGCACATCCACTTACTTCAGTAACAAAAATATGTTTTCATGCCTGAGCCCTTATAGTTACAAGAGACTCTATTCTATCTCCTGCATAGGAAACATATGTTCTGATTCCAGAATCTTTATTATTGATATCAGGGGAAATCTCACATGCTGGGCAGGTTTTATGGTTCCAGTAGTTGTAAAAATTTGTTTTTACTTGTAAAATAATAAATTTGACATGTAAGTTGAGCAAGAAGAATTTTAAATACCCACAATGTTTGATTTTACAGGCCTGTTTCTCCTGGCTTTAAATAATAATAATTACATGAAAGTAAGTTTATTTTTCTGACCTAGACAATATTGTCTAATACACAGGTCTGAAAACTGATCAAATGGGCCTTTCAGAGAGCTAATTTTCTAATTTTAGATTACTTTATTCAGATGTAGAATTTACCATACACCTTGGTGTGCATTAGTTTTCACTTAATTTCTTCCTGTTGCAATACTACACAATCTTAAGGCCACCCGCCTCCCCGTGTGTTCTGGGTTCAGTAATATCCCCCAAATCAGAGAAGGCTCTTAAAGTGGTTTTCAAATGCTCATGAAAGCCTCTACTTTTGCACAGAGTAATTAGCACATGAGCTTGGGAGGGCACCACTTGCCCATTACCTGGTCACGGTCGCCTGCAAAACAGCAGCTCTTCATGGTACAGGAGTTGAAGTAACCTTGGTTGTCAAACTGGAAGACAGGCAGTCGGGAGTGGATATCGTAGAGCACTGGTGGAAGACGCCGACGCAGTGCCAGCAGCTGGGTACCATTGCTGTTGAATCGGACACTCATGGCACTTTGAAGGGACAGATTTCCACCATAGCGGAGCAGTGAACTAGGAAAGGGGAGAGAGAACAAGTCAGGCAGGCTGCCTGAGATTTAAAGTTTATATAAGAGCATCAACTGTGTTTCACTTTTTAAAATACATATGTGATCTCCCAGTGTAGGTTATCAGAGTTTTAAAGAGAAGAGGAAATTCTGCAGAATGATCTTTGCTCCAGGTGTCGTCATTTTCATTATGCTGCCATATAAACAATTTTATACATCTGAATAAAGTCTCTCTCTGCCCCATTTCTGCAAAAGAACATTCAAAGCACCCATTCCCAAGCAAATTTGATTCAAAGCTTGAATGACAAGCTATCAAAAGTGCTCAGTTTAGAAAGGTGTCTGGAGATAGAGGCTAGTGCGGTTTGCTTAATTGACAGAGATTTTATTCTCTACCCTCCCACCACGTGCAGCAGATAGAATTCCCTGCATGGGGACAAATTCTAAGACACAGGTGATTACAATTGTTAAAAAACCAACCCACTGTTGTTGTAGGGTTGGGCTATTTGCATTTTTGACTAACCCTGCCAGCACTCAGATCTTTTGGTTCATCCGGTGCCCTAACTATTGTGGGCTAATCCCTTTTTGCTATCATGTTGATGGAGGATGGAGGCTGCAGCTCTTTATCCACAAGTAGATGATCAGACCATTCCCTCATTCCAGCTTCCATTTACAGTTTCCATCTCTACAGCACATCAGGTAATGCTAGTGGGGACAATCAGCTCCAGGCATCTTAAATAAAAGACTACTTTAATATTAAGTTATTATGAAAAAGCATAAGATAAGAGTTAGCCAATCTCAAACATGTCACCTACAAATACTGCTAAGTAGGCAAAGTTTATATTCCATATGACACGATTGCCTAAAATTCTTACACGGTAGAAGTCCATAGCCTCACCCAGCACGCTGATCACAACCAGTGTACTTATGTCAGCTCTTGGTCACGTGTCCAAGACAAAACTGAGTGTTGTGTGTCCCCAGACCCTAAAGATTCTTCTTTATAGGAAAACCAAGATCTTTGTCTCCCACAGGTGCCCAGGATAATAGAAACTTGGTTTGAGGCTTGGGTTCCTTTGTGCTTCCAAATGCATATTCACTCTATGGATGGGGAAAATCTTTTGTTTGCTCTGTGTCTGGTTTAAAGGGATTTAATGACTCCTACCACAACATCTGAGATGGACCTTTTGGTTCATGGGTTTGGGGGAGTCCCCACCAGATGATCTGTCCACCTTCAGTAGCTAACAGGCATGTGCGTGCAGATGTAACATTTTCAGAGGAAGTTGACTCATAGGTTTTAATGCATCATATTTTCAGATATAGTTCTCTTCCCAAGGCTTTTATAAAAGTGAGTCACTCCCCATGGAAGGGAATCTGCATTCCACAAAGGTTTAAGCATGTCTTGTTTCATGACATATACTGTAAAACTGAACAGATGCTTGCTCTTTAGTTAGAGTCAAGAAGAATCTATTAATGTACTTAAAATGGGCTCAGTTTTTTCCTCTCAGTGGTCAGAGCTGGATTTCCTTGAAGAAACTAGAGGCATTTTTCAAAAGTCCTATTACCTGACATTTTGTTTTCTGTCACCAATTACCTGACATTTTGTTTTCTGTCTTCCTGCCAGGACATGCCTGCATTGGACTCTTTGCTCTCCAACTCCCCACTACAAGGGTGATTTAATTAGATTACACGGCACACTCCCTGTACTATTCCACGAAGCCAAGCAGCAGGTGGTTGGGGAGTAAATTGGGGGTGGGGGGAGGGGGAAGAAGAGGTAAAAGCAGAGATGGCAGAAGGGAGTTGGTGCTTTATAGCAGAATGGGGACCATGTTTGATAATTGTATATAGAAAGTTTGATGGGGAAGGACAGGAGTATACATGGTAAGAGGAGAAATTTAATAGAAGACTCACATAGGGAAGGGTGAAGAAGAGGGTCTGATGGCTAAGGAAGCATCTGAGGTGTACATCATAGCAGGGAGTAGGTAGTGACATCTAAAATCTTGCATACTTTTTGATTCAATTGTCAACTTTCTAAATAGTGCTCAATATGTGGATGATATAAGCTCCTAAAGATTTTGCATAGCCTTGGCCCAAACTTATTGGGCAACTCCAAACCTACTAGAACCTTCCCAAGACAGTAAAAGGCGACATCGGGGGGAGGGGGGAAAGAGGGGAAAGTACAATAAACCAAGTTTGGAATTTCTAGGTCTAAACTATTTTAAAGTTATTATGTGGCAAAAAGGTAAAAATGTTTGGTTTTTCAAAAACTGTCATAATTGTCACTTTTAGGTTTTGGGGCAGGGATAGTGTCTTTCTCCATCAGTTGTGAAGTACATAGCACATCTTTAGTGCTAATAATCTGACTAATCACCCACAAAACTTTCCCCAGTTAAAAGTTTCTTCTGGTAGAAAAGCGCGTGCGCACGCACACACACACACACTTCAGGTGGTCTAGTTTATAGTGCAAAGCTAGTTACAATCTTAACTACCTGGTGACTAACATGTCTCCCAATAATCTCACTTTTCAGTATTATGGCTGCCCCCTGAAGAAAGCTCATAAATGCATATTGAAAGTTTCTAATTCAAGATAAAAGAGCTCTTGCTTCTCAGACTTAGATTGTTGGGCTGAACAAAATAGGTACAAGTCTTCTTTTAAAACTTTGATGTTGGGAGATTAGAATTTTCCCTTGTATCATCTGAACTTGTACCATAAGGTGCCCCCAATGCCCAGTCCCACAAGGATACATTTGCAATACAAAACAAAATAGTAGCCATCACATACACAACACTTTGACATGTTTTACATATGCAAAAGATAATTAATGGGTAAAATGGACTACCAAATACAGCAAGAGAAGCTGCAGCCATGAATGTATTCAAAGGAGTTGGACAAACATTAAACCCTCTGTGCGCTAGGAGATGGAACATTTGTTTTAAAATAGTTTTCAAAACACAGCTCCCTCCCCCACAAACTTTAAACATTTAGCCAGCAGGAGTAGATCTAGCCAAATCGCAATAGCCACCAGATTTAGAAATAGTAATTCAGTCCTGTAGAAGCAGATGCCAAGTAGGCTTTCTGAATCGAATACTGCATACTGTTTGGTCCACAAACCTGTATTACATTTGGCTTGGGGGCATATGGGAAAGTGAGGAAAATGCATCTGCAGACTTCAGACAGGACTGCATTTTTTGCTATACACAGGGGCTTAAGGGGGGAAAACGAACATAACAGGGTACAAACCATAGCTAGGTAAGTGAATGGATCTAGAGAAGCTGTGCGGCACTCCTTGCAGCCTCAACTATAGATTCAAGCCTACTTCCCACAAATTACGTCCATTAGACTGGCAATTCTTTTAAGTGAAATTAGCAATGCGGTAGGGATTGCCTCCAACTTCACTGTACTAAGTCAAGCTTTACAACCCACCATCAGCGTGAGCCTACCAAATATCTGCTCACCAAGCGATGCTTAACTATTAAGTAGCTCTCAGAATAGATCTCGGTGGGAATTTGGGTAGCTTTTAATGCCCACCTAATTCTCTGCTGAGTCTGGACAAAGGAACTGAGAAATCCACCATCTGAAGTTCATTTCAACTTTGAAAAGTGACTATAAGAATAGCATCTTCTTACTCAATAAATCAGATTCTTAGCTATTTTATTTAGTGACTAAAAATAAAAGTTGTCACTGTTTTTAATCTTGAAAAGCCAACACAATGAAAAAAAGAGTAATGCACAAGTTGGAATACAATCGCATCTCAACTATGTTGTTCACTAAATTCCAAACACTTACACCTGTGCAAATCCACTGAGACAGCGGGGCACCCTAGAACCTTTACTACAGGTGACAGGGATATTGAAAAAAAAAACAAAACACAACTTGCCTCACAAACTCTGGGGTGAGTTTGCAGGACTGGCAGTTGGGGGGGGGGGGAATCTGTTTTTACTTGTATACTGTTACATTTGCCCTAGAGTTAGTGAGAGATATCAGTGTTTTAGCGTCACATTTCAGAAAGGAAATCTTAGAGAGGATTTTTTGAGGTTATCATCGCTGTTGTCGGGGGTGGGAGGAAAGAGTATGGCCATTCTGAATTTCCCTCACTTGTTTTTTATCATGTCACCTTCTCTGTAGCTAGAAGAGAAGACAAAAGTCTCTCCCCAATGAACAGATGACAATATATGCTCATGGGGCTTTTTATTCTTCCCCTGTGTGAGCCACCAAGTAATAGGAACATAAAACTTTAGTCACTTGTACTCAGTGAAGAGGTGTCACTTCCCTGATATGAAATTGAGGTATTCAATCAGTACAGGTTTTGGCTCATTTTAAGACTGCTTTCTCCTCCTCCCTTCCCCCCCATCACTTATACTCCCTCACAACTTTCCTTCACAGAGTAGTTCTCAGAGGTGGCATCCTCTTGCAGGAAGTGTTATTAGTATAACCAGGTAGAACCAACAAATATCCCTCAGAGAGATGAAGGCCATCACCAGTAACAAGATACCTAAAGTCAACTCTCAGAGATCATCATCTGTCATGGTAATACCAAGCACAACCAGAGCAACCACTGATGGAGCATGTCTGAGTGAGCAAGGGAACACTCACTTTCTGCCATAAGTATCACCCTCTTCACTCACTCATTCAGAACTATCCTGGCATTTTGTCTGCTTCCACTGCCAGCTGGGTGAACCAGATTTGGAATGCTGGCATTGCTGCACAGCTCTGGAAACAACAGTCAACGACAAACATACACTTGAGGTTTTTTTGGTGGTGGTAGTGGGTTTTGTAGAATTAAGAGAAAAATGTTCTGTCTATAGACTAAATCTAAGTCCTAACACATATATACTGGCATTGGGGGCAGGGTGAAGGAGAGAATGACAGAGTTATGTACAATATGGTCATTGCCATAACTGGACGCACTGTGTATGGGCAGCACTCATGTGTTAACCAAACATGGAGCTCAGATGAACAATATTAGGCTGTCAATCCAAGATCAGCACCATTAGTGCAAATAAATCAATTTTTGCTGGAAGCTGGGGGGGGGGGGAAGGGGTGGAAAGAGGGGAGAACCACAACAGCCAGTATTTGCATCAGCTCAAGGCTTCCTTTCCAGGGAAAGGGGTGGGGGGGGTGGGGGGGGGGAGAAAGAGAACCACTTATGCCTGAAACAAAAAATTTGCTTTTTAAAAAAGTGCTGTTTAAATAAACATGCCATTTTTTTTTTTTGAAAGATGGACATTTGGTGGGTCAGCATAAGCTTGCCTGAGTTCTTCATAAAGTTAGCTTTGCCACACTTAGTAGCCACTGATACACAGAGAACAGCATAGGACCTTGGGGGAAGTTTAAAACAAAAAGTGCACCAGGATAGCATTAGCGGAGCCATTCAATACACATTCCTTTTGATAAGCAACAAATGTTACACAACAAAATGGATTACAGTCAATGTCTTTAGGAAATGAGAGTCATTTGTGGGGGAGGAAAGGAAGGAAGGAAGGGAGAGAAAGTGTTGATAATCCCAAGCAGGGTTGTTTACAATATAATGTAATAAAGAAGATTGACCTTAAAAGGAAAAAAAACAAATTGAATGCTCGTAACTAATATGAAAACAAAATGTCTAATACACATGATCACATGCCATCAGGTTTGTCAGCATCTCTGTAACCACTAAACTGAGGTACTTCTAACAGTCCAAAAAAAGAATTTGTAATGGGATAAAACCTGGCAAAAAGAATTTAAGCCTGGGAAAACAGAGAAGAAGTTTTTAACAGATCAGCTAAGCTTTGAAAGAAGGTTGTTTTCAATACACAAAACAGGAAGTTCTTGTTTATTATGGATCACCCCCTACAGGGACTGAAAATATTGATGGTATAGAAGAAAACAAGACGACAGTCTTAGCTTTTGAGACCAGTGGACTTCTCTACTTTATTTACAAAGCCAAAACAAACCTGCTATACATCTAACCTGCTTTGAAAACATAAGCATGGCCATACTGAGTCAGACCAGTGGTTCATCTAGCCCAGTACTCAGTGGCCGGTACCAGATGCTTCAGAGGGCATAACTAAAACAGGGCAATTATCAAGTGATCTATATACTCTGTTGTCCAGTCCCAGCTTCTGGCAGCCAAAGGTTTAGGGACGCCGAGAGCATGGGGTTGCGTCCCTGACCGTCTTGGCTAATAGCCACTGATGGACCTATCTTTAATGAACTTATCTAGGTTTTTTTTTTTTTTTTTTTTTTTTTTTAAAACAGCTATACTTTTGGCCTTCGCAACATGCCCTTGTAACAAGTGTCACAGGATGACTGAGTAGTGTGAAGAAGTACATCCTTATGTTTGTTTTAAGCCTGCTATTAATTTCATTGGGTAACCCCTGGTTCTTGTGTTATATGAAGGGGTAAACACTTTCTTATTTACTTTCTCCACATCATTCATGATTTCACAAATCTAGCCTCCCCACCGTAGTTGTCTCTTTTCTAAAAGTCCCAGTGTTTTAAATCTCTGCTCATATGGAAGCTGATCCTGTCCCCTAATTTTTTTTTTTTTTGCCTTTCTCTGTAAATGTTTCCTAATTCTAATATATTTTTTTGAGATGGGGCGACCAGACCTGCATGCAATATTCCAGGTGAGGGCATACAATAGATTTAGATAGTAGCATTATGATATTTTCCCCCCTTATTATCGATCCCTTTTTTTCATGGTGCTAACAGTTTGCTTTTTTCACTGCTGTTGCACATTGAGCAGATGTTTTCAGAGAATTATCCATAATGACTCCAAGATCTCTTTCCTGAGTGGTAACAGCTAATTTAGGCCCCATCATTTTGAATATATAATTGAGATGACTTTTCCCCAATGTGTATTACTTCACATTTTTCAGCACTGAATTTCATCTGCTATTTGGGTGCCCAGTCACCCAGTTTTGTGAGATCCCTTTGTAACTCTTCACAATCAACTTTGAACTTAACTATCTTGAGTAGTTTTGTTTGCAGCTGCGAACTTTACCACCTCACTCTTTACCCCTTTTTCCAGATCATGTATGAATAGGTGGAACAGCACTGGTCCCAGTACAGAGCTTTGGGGGACCCCGCTATTTACCTCTCTCCATTCTGAGAGCCGACCATTTATTCCTACCTTTTGTTACCTTTGTTACCAGTTATTGATCCATGAGAGGACCTTCCCTCTTATCCCATGACTGCTTACTTGACTTAAGAGCCTCTGGTGTGGGACCTTGTCAAATGCTTTCTGAAAGTCCAAGAAAGCTACATCCACTGGATCACATTTGTCCATGTTTGTTGACAGCCTCAAAGAATTCTAGTAGATTGGTGAGGCATAATTTCCCTTTATAAAAGCCAGGTTGGCTCTTCCTCAACATATGGTCATCAGTGTCTGATCATTGCAACTATAGTAAAAAATGGAATTAATTTGCCTGATGATCAAGTTAGGCTTAAACAGCCTGTAATTGCCAGGATTGCCCCTGGAGCCTTTTTTTTAAAAATAGGCATTACATTAGCTGTCCTCCAGTTATCTGGTACAGGGACTGATTTAAGCAATAGGTTACAGACTACAATTAGTAGTTCTGCAATTTCATATCAGAGTTCCTTCAGCAGTCTTGGGTGAATACCATCTGGTCCTGGTGAATTATTACTGTTTAGTTTAACCAATTTCTTCCAAAACCTCCTGTACTGACACCCCAATGCGGGATAGTTCCTGAGATTTGCTACCTAAAAAGAACGTCTCAGCTGTGGAAATCTCTCACTCACATCCTCTGCAGTGAACAGCAATGCAAAGAATTCATTTATCTTCTCTGTAAAGGGCCTTATCTTCCTTGAGTGCTCCTTAAGTACTTCAAACCTCCAGGGACCCCACTGATTGGCAGGCTTCCTGCTTATGATGTACTTAGTTTTTGAGTCTTTTGCTAGTTGCTCTTCAAATTCTTTTTTGGCCTGCCTAATTATACCTGTACACTTAACTTGGCAGAGTTTATGCTACTTTCTATTTTCCTCAGTAGGATCTGATTTCCTATTTTTAATGGATGTCTTTTTGTCTAACTGCCTCTTACTCTGTTTAGCCATGGTAGCATTTTTCGGACTTTTTAAAATTTGGGGTATACATTTAGTTTGAGCCTCTACTACAGTGTTTTTAAGCAATTTCTATGCAGCTTGCAAGTGTTTCACTCTTGTGACTGTTCCTTTTAAATTTCCGTTTAATGAACTTCCTCATTTTTGTGTAGTTCCCCTTTTTGAAGTTAAGCTACTGAGGTTGGTTACTTTGGTATTCCCCCCACCCCGAGTTCTGTGGTCTCTTAATGCCTGTGAAACATAAAAAAGGGAGGTGAAAATAGCCCAGCAGCGCATACAGTAAAATTAATCTACACATACAAGATGTTCCTAAGAATTCTAATATAATTTAATAGTATGTGCACAATGTTCTGAAGGCCCTGTAGTATTTCTAATCATAGCAATACTTTGTACAGGTAATTCCTGTAGGATGATACTACCCAGAATCCTTCACAGGAAATTGGGAGTCTTTGTTTGGAGAGTGAAAAAACAAGTTTGGGCAAAATTAAGCTTCCAGGTCTGTCTTCCCGTATAAAAATTAACCCCACATAAGCACAATATACTACTTCCTCCCAGACTGGATAAAGCTTGGAGAAATTTAGGGTAAAACAGTACTGCCAATCTCAAACATTTAAAAAAAAAACAAAACCAAACATGTGCCCCCCTCACCCCACCAAAAACAAAATATGTTTAAAAATCATGAGGTTAAATTTTATATTTATAAAATCTGAGGGAGTGGGGGGGAGGGTTTGCTTTCTGGTTCTTGTAGTGTTCATTTAAGTCTCATTTTCAAGTTTTTCCTCCCCAACCAGGAAGGCTAAAAAACTTTCATTAAAACAAAACAAAAATAATTGACTTCAGGAGCTGGGACTTTAAAATGAATATCACAAGACTTACGATAAACTTGTAAGAGTTGGTAAAACTGGGTAAATATCAGGAAGCGTTTCCCTGGGTTAGAGCCAGGGCCGTCCCTAGCCATTTCGATGCCCTACGCAGCCCCCCACCTGTGGGGGTGGGGGCCGAGGCCGGCCTCCATGGGGGGGAGCAAGAGCAGGCTTGGGGGGCGGTTTCCTCCCTGTCCCCCCAGCATGAGCTGGCGGAGTGGAGCTGGTTGGGGCTGGGTTGCTCCACTTTCTGCCGCCTGGTGAGTGCAGGGCAGGGCCAACCCCTGCTGCAGTCCTCAGGGGAGTGGGAGTGGGGGCGGGGCTGGGGCAGGAAGAGGTGGAGCGGAGGCAGGGCTGGGGCGGAGAAGGGGCGGAGGCCATGGGGAAGAGGCAGAGCAGGGGCTGGAGCAGCACACAGCTGCGTAGGGCACCAGGAAATTTGGTGCCCCCAAAATTTCCTGATGCCCTATGCAGCTGCGTATTTCGCATATGGATAGGGACGGCCCTGGTTAGATCTGCCCCATCTAATTTGGCCATTGAATGCTGCCTTTGCCCTGCCAATGAATTCAGCCTTTCTAGACAGTTCACTTCTTTCACATATATCTTTGTGCCTTCTTCCATTTTGTCCTTTATTCATAGACAAAGCTACAGACTTTTGGGCTTGGGGGAGGAAGGGTGAAGAGGAAAGCATTAAAAAAAAAAAATTCTTCTTCAAACCCCTCCTTCAGACTCACCTCCACCATTATGCCTACAGAACACAGCCAGATGACAACAACTAGGCAGCTGAGTCAAGACTACTGCTGATTTTGCAAAATCATGCTTATTTTACTGTTAACTAATGCTTCTTCCATCCCCTCTCCATTTGCTTGTTTCATCCACCTGTTGAGACTTCTCATAAACCTGTCCCAGAGAGCTCAACCTCTGAATCATCTTCATGACATATCTGATAGCACCTAGCAGAATGGAGCCCTGATCCCTGCTTAGGTCCTCTAAGAGCCGCTGTAAATCTAAATAATAAGCGAGATCTACCAGACTGTAAAATGGTTTTTCAACAGAAACAGAAGACCCTTTGTTTGATTTAAAAAGCCAAGTGGAGAATTTAAAAAACAATCCTGCTATGACCACAGGGAATGGTCTGAATCACCTAATAGACCTCTTCCATCTCTAAATTCTCTGATTTAGGATTTTATTATTTAAATTGGTCAAAAGTAGCAGTTGTATGGTAAGGTGATGGTGTGTGAAGGGAATATATGTAAGTAGGATTCAAAGCAAAAACAAACAAACAGCAGATTCCACCAGATAACCAGACTGATGAGACACCAGATATGCCATAGGAAGGTGACCTTCAGACAAAAACAAAAGGCACAAATTATTGTTTCTGAAATGAAGCTGATTTAACATCAGTAAAAAGCAAGGTACACAGCTGCCAGGGAAGGCAATATGTTTGTCTGGAAAGGTAATTCATAATGAATTAAAAACTGCTGCACTTGAAAAGTGAATCTGTTACTATTACTTTACTTTAGCAGGTTTCAGAGTCACAGCTGTGTTAGTCTGTATTCGCAAAAAGAAAAGGAGTACTTGTGGCACCTTAGAGACTAACCAATTTATTTGAGCATAAGCTTTCGTGAGCTACAGCTCACTTCATCGGATGCATACTGTGGAAAGTGTAGAAGATCTTTTTATACACACAAAGCATGAAAAAATACCTCCCGCCACCCCACTCTCCTGCTGGTAATAGCTTATCTAAAGTGATCACTCTCCTTACAATGTGTATGATAATCAAGGTGGGGCATTTGCAGCACAAATCCAGGGTTTAACAAAAACGTCTGGGGAGGGGTAGGAAAAAACAAGGGGAAATAGGCTTGAATAGAGACTGGGAGTGGCTAAGTCATTATGCAAGGTAACCTAAGTTAATTGTATCAAATTTGCAAATGAATTCCAATTCAACAGTCTCTCGCTGGAGTCTGGATTTGAAGTTTTTTTGTTGTAATATCGCAACTTTCATGTCTGTAAGCGCGTGACCAGAGAGATTGAAGTGTTCTCCAACTGGTTTATGAATGTTATAATTCTTGACATCTGATTTGTGTCCATTTATTCTTTTACGTAGAGACTGTCCAGTTTGACCAATGTACATGGCAGAGGGGCATTGCTGGCACATGATGGCATATATCACATTGGTAGATGTGCAGGTGAACGAGCCTCTGATAGTGTGGCTGATGTTATTAGGCCCTGTGATGGTGTCCCCTGAATAGATATGTGGGCACAGTTGGCAACGGGCTTTGTTGCAAGGATAGGTTCCTGGGTTAATGGTTCTGTTGTGTGGTATGTGGTTGCTGGTGAGTATTTGCTTCAGGTTTGGGGGGCTGTCTGTAGGCAAGGACTGGCCTGTCTCCCAAGATTTGTGAGTGTGTTGGGTCATCCTTCAGGATAGGTTGTAGATCCTTAATAATGTGTTGGAGGGGTTTTAGTTGGGGGCTGAAGGTGACGGCTAGTGGCGTTCTGTTATTTTCTTTGTAGTAGGTGACTTCTGGGAACTCTTCTGGCTCTATCAATCTGTTTCTTCACTTCTGCAGGTGGGTATTGTAGTTGTAAGAATGCTTGATAGAGATCTTGTAGGTGTTTGTCTCTGTCTGAGGGGTTGGAGCAAATGCGGTTGTATCGCAGAGCTTGGCTGTAGACAATGGATTGTGTGGTGTGGTCAGGGTGAAAGCTGGAGGCATGTAGGTAGGAATAGCGGTCAGTAGGTTTCCGGTATAGGGTGGTGGTTATGTGACCATCGTTTATTAGCACTGTAGTGTCCAGGAAGTGGATCTCTTGAGTGGACTGGTCCAGCCTGAGGTTGATGGTGGGATGGGAATTGTTGAAATCATGGTGGAATTCCTCAAGGGCTTCTTTTCCATGGGTCCAGATGATGAAGATGTCATCAATATAGCGCAAGTAGAGTAGGGGTGTTAGGGGAAGAGAGCTGAGGAAGCGTTGTTCTAAGTCAGCCATAAAAATGTTGGCATACTGTGGGGCCATGCGGGTACCCATAGCAGTGCCGCTGATTTGAAGGTATACATTGTCCCCAAATGTAAAAATAGTTATGGGTGAGGACAAAGTCACAAAGTTCAGCCACCAGGTTTGCCGTGACATTATCGGGGATAGTGTTCTTGACGGCTTGTAGTCCATCTTCGTGTGGAATGTTGGTGTAGAGGGCTTCTACATCCATAGTGGCCAGGATGGTGTTATCAGGAAGATCACCGATGGATTGTAGTTTCCTCAGGAAGTCAGTGGTGTCTCAAAAGGTAGCTGGGAGTGCTGGTAGCATAGGGCCTGAGGAGGGAGTCTACAAGCAGTTGTGCCAGAGTCAGACTGCAAGACTATCATGATGTTCGACACTAGTACACACACACCAGGACTGACACTGCTAAGTAAATGAAAGAAAGTGCAGCCACACACCTCTTTGGCATCAAAAGTAATCACAACTTTCTTAAGTAACAGGTGGTGATTGATTTATTCTTTAAATCTGATTACGGAGGTTTTGCTGTTATATTAGTCCTTCCATTAGAGAGTCTCAAAGCAGAGATTTACAACCAGCCAGTTAAGCATCACATGCTTTCCTATAAATGGGTACACTGAGGTAGAGAGATTTGCTCAGCTGACAACATGACAGAGTTGAAAACAGAAGTCAGGGTTTCTGACTCCCAGTCTGTTATGGGAAGTTACTTTTATTCTCGGGGGGGGGAGGGGGGGGAGAGCCACTGGAGCAATGCATTAAACCACTGGAGCAATGCATTTTTCCAAAAGCTACCACCAAAGATTAGATGTGCATGTAAAACTTTAGGAAAGAGAAATGCTCGGCCCTGAAGAAAACAGGACTCTCCGGTCAAGTGGTGGATAAAGTCTGAATGAAATCACAATATCTTCAACAACTGATCCATTTCCAAAACAGTAATTATGCTGAAGGCTTTAACTCCCTCAAAAATAGAACTACCACCATACAAAAATCCTCATCCTACGAAATCTGGCATAGTACCAAAAAATCTCTCTAAATATCCTTTCATGCTCCCATTTATTGACTTTTCCATAAAGGAATTAGTGATGTAGTTTTCATGAAAGCTGCTATATAAAATGAAGCTGAGTAGTACTGAACCAAGGCAGGAAAATATGTATGCTGGAAAGGTCATACCTTTCACAAAGGCCTTGCACCTATTCACCGCCAACACTATTCTGGAATCAAAGCAGCAGTTAATATATAACTGCTGAAAGTGTTACAGGTACCCTTTCACAAAAGATATTCCTAGCACAGGTCACTACCATTGGTGTGGGACTGATTTGGCACTAGTAAGAGAAATAAAAGGAGAAGAGCCAATTACATGTGGTCACAGAGTGCATCCCTTTTCTTATGAGCATGCGCTTTGCTTCCCTTCCCAAACACACCTTACTCAGGTAATCCTTACTCAGCCCATCCCTCTGCCACTTTCCTCAAGCACATGAGAAATGAATGTACACAAGAGAAACATGTAATCAAAGCAGTAGATCACTCCACTCCTTTTACACCACCGCCTACATGTGACACAGAGGCCCACTGGGTACCAGCTGCAAAGGGTTTACTGTTCTGTAACAGCAGTTCCTAACAGACCTGAAACTCACGACGCACAGCACACCACTTCCAAAGTATTTATCCATAAAGAATATCATGTGAGGTTTACACTAAAAGCTGGTGTCACGCTGATTATGACTATGACTGTAACATGTATGTATTGCTACTAGATACTGGAAATGTGTTCTTATAGTTTGCATCAAAGTGTTAATTCCAGGCAAAAGTGAAAAACTGGTTTCTTTCCAGACCAGATATGTTTACCCATCTATCTGTTGAAATGTAAATTGAGTGTTGTCTCATTCACAGTCACCTTCATGCAGATGAAGGATTGGGCAATTTATCAGGAAGAGCTGAACGGCAGGGGGGGAAAAAAAAAAAAAAAAGAGTCTTATCTGGGGGTGCACTTCAAAAGGTTTACTGGACTAGCTGAGGGACAAGGAAAGCACCTCATTATCTTGCATCTATGAAGTAAACGAACACTGTTTACACTCATGAAAACGGGATCAAAACCAGCCTCGGCTGGAAATGCTGCAGAAAGCATTGGGGGAGGTAAGCCTACTCTAGACAAGAGGTTAGCTTGTTACATTTAGACTAGTCTCTAGAAATTGTGTATTTTGTTTTATATGTAAACCTTCTGCTTCCATTATCCTTAACTTACTCTCTCTTGACAAGAAACTTATTCTTGTTTTCACTATAGATATATCTCAGTGCTGTGGTATTGTACAAGGTATTGATCCTGAGTTGAATCATACAAGCTGGTGTGTACTGTTCTCTTAGGGACAGCATATCTGGCATTACTAAGAGTATTCGATGGATAAGCAACTGAACACTGCAGGGGAATGCTTCAAAGGGCCTCAGGGACCAGAGAGCATCTACTGTTAATCTGCAAGGCAAAGTAAGGGCTGGCATAGCCCAGACAAGATTGTTTGGGTGCCTAACAGGCTGGAGGAATCAGGGAGCTGACACAGTTAAGCACACAAGTCTCCCCCTCGCTGGAGGCACAGGGGTAACAAGGTGACTCTCAGTCTTGGGCACCTTGAGAACTGTCAAAACACGCAAACTAAAAACAAACAAGTTCATTAACAATTCACCCTGAGTTTCAAAGACAAAGGAAAATAAACCCCTTATAAATGGGCAAGTCATTTGACCTTTGAGACAAGGCTGAGACACAGAGGTGCCATTTCACAGCTATCACAAAGCAATGCCTTGTCTAAGGAAGAAGTATATCTAGCAAGTGCACTACATCCATCTTAGGACACACCCCTATGCCAGTGAATAGCTCTATTGTCCCCCCTTCCCTCTTGCTTGGCTCCTGGCCTGTGTTTTTATGAGTGATTTAGTCTTTGTTCTGCAGGTGTTAAATACCCTCATTACACACAGACATGGAGGTCATACTTTTACCTATAAACAGGGTTTTGTTTTTTTTTTAAATTGTACCTTGTTTAATTATGCTTCTAATAGCCAGCCAAAAAGAAATTGCCTTCCTAGTTGCAATTGAGAGATCACAGATTGCTTGCTTGCATCAATAACTTTGGTGAACACAATCAGTAACTTCCTTTTAGAGCTCCTTCTCCCTAAAAAAGGGCTAGCAGCTCCCTTGCAAGGGGACCCACAAACAACCCCTTGTGAATAAAGTCCATTTAACATGTGTATAGCTTCTCTTCTCTCAGACGGAAGAGTTTGTTTTTCCAGACTAGTTCGGCATTATGTTCTATATATGTATACCTGGATCACCTAATTTATCTAAGTATTAGAAATATTCATTTTGATACACTTACCTCTCTCACATAGACACTGAGCAAGTCTTACTATTTGTAAAAAGCTTTGAGATCCTTAGATAATAGTGACAGGTTCTCTTACTAATAAGAAGCCATTCAACTCAAAAAACTGTCAGACTCCTCCAAAATTTCACTTTGGAGATGGGCCACTACCCCTATTCCACTCCCTTGCCACCCTCTCCTCTCTGCAAAAAAGGAAAAAAAAAAAATTAGTGTAGAAGATTCAAATTAAAAAGCAGCCTTGCCTCTTCTCCCTGGCACTCCTACATAGAAGAATATGAAGAATCGGTTCAGAGTAAGGTCCAACCACAATTTCTGAATGTGTGTTGAAAATTGTTTGGTCCTGTCTATATTTTAGATTAGTTTTCAGTACCCCCCTGCAACCATTGATGACACCAGTTATCAGCAACTGGTAAGATTTTTTTTTTTAGTGTCCACAAGTTGTCTCCTAGTTCAGAGCCCATATAAATGTGAAGAAATGGAGGTGGGGGAAGAGACAGAACTACAAGCATATAGTGCCATTCTCTTTTTGGGCAACTAAAACAGTTTACCGCAGTAACACTTCAGCAGTACCAGCCAGTGCCTATTTCTTCTCAGCTCTGGACCCTCTGACCTGCAGCAGAGCTCAAGCTGCTACAAATCTCAATCTTGGGTTCAAAAGACTATGGTCTGGAGCAAGCCAGACTCTACTGGGAGTTTGAGAACACACACTTCAGTGGGAAAGGGATGCAGCAGCACAGAGCTCAAACACAGAAGCTTGTTACTAATGGACACAGACTGCATAGTTAACTCAAGTGATCGGTACCCAAGTTAGCCTCGCCCACGTGTGAGCAGCAACACGGTAAAGCCACACTCAAGTTACTGTGCCCATACACTGTTGCCATACTCACTCATGTGAGCCATTAGGACTTCTGTGATCAAATCCCATGTTTCTCAGTACTGCAGTAAGCCGAGATTAGCACTTCTATGGTTTAGCCTGCAGTCAGACTGCAAAGTGGGCCAGTTACCAGCCTGAGCATGAGCAGCACTCCGGCTTTAGCCTATAACCCAGGACAGACCAGCTAGTTCAGGTGTAAAGCACCACCATACTCTGATGAGAGGTTTTTGCACACAGACAAAAGCCAGGTCAGAGGCAACATCTGAGTAAGATCCCGAGTCCATTGCAAAGTTAAGACAAGCTCTAAAAAGGCATGGAGGCCGAAGAGAGACGGCAGTACCAACCTCAAAAAGCATGATGTACCTACCAGGTTGTATCCAGCAGAGACTCTTTGGGTATGTTTACACTGCAGTTATAAGGTGCAATTCCCATCGTGGGTAGACAGATTGGCTCTACCTCAGCTTGAGCTAGCACACTAAAAATAGCAGCATGGATGTTACAGCACAGGCTAGCCACTCAAGCTCAGACCATGGGTCTGGTGGGCTTGGACTCACTCAAGCAGCTAGCTAACCCAAGTTGTCACCAGTGTTGCAACATCCACACTACTAAGTGAGGGAGACTCAGGCTGTCTACCCGGGCTGGGAATCACACTTCCCAGGTGCAGCACAGACACACCTAGTGATAAGCATCTTTAGAAATATCTTAGGTAAGTGTGTATGGGTATCTACACCAGCAAATTAGAAAAAAGCGTTCATCTCAGGAGTACAAATATTTGGCAGCAAATACACTAGCAGTTTGCTGTGCAAATTTTACAGATTTAAAGCAGCACCCCTGCTTTTAAACCACTGGAGCAATGCATTTTTCCAAAAGCTACCACCAAAGATTAGATGTGCATGTAAAACTTTAGGAAAGAGAAATGCTCGGCCCTGAAGAAAACAGGACTCACAGGTCAAGTGGTGGATAAAGTCTGAATGAAATCACAATATCTTCAACAACTGATCCATGTCCAAAACAGTAATTATGCTGAAGGCTTTAACACCCTCAAAAACAGAACTACCACCATACAAAAATCCTCATCCTACGAAATCTGGCATAGTACCAAAGATCTCCACAAACTCAATAGGGTTGCACTATCAGTTTCAGTGGTTTGCTGCATTACTTTTCACAGTGGTAAAAAGCGGTCTTCAGACACAATTGGAAATAAACGCGCAGATCTCAATTTAGCATCTAGGCATGTAGGGCACTTGTACTGAATTATGCATTGCCAGGAGGAGCCCAGGTGTGGAACAATAGCCAGTAGTGCAGGTTAAGCGTGAGGTGTATCAGTTGAGCTGCATGGCAGCACAGAACTAGAGTAAGAGGATGCTACAATTTAGGTCTGAGATGCATTTGTAGAACTGTGGGAGAGGACTGCAAGTCAGATTTGAGGTGCTTTGGTAGAGCTGTGGTGGCAAGAGTTTACACTGCATCTATTTGTCCTGCCTCTACTAGCTAAGACCAGTAATTTCAACAGGTACAAAATTAGTCAAACACACATCAAAAGGCAAAAATGACAGGAAAGAGGAAATGAGTTAACAAAAATGCTGATGACTAATAGTTGACAAAAATGCATTTTTTTTTTTTTGCTGCACACAGCAGCATGACTTTCATTTAGAAAAAAAGGCTGGCAGACGTCCCAACACAAAATATATATATTATATATAGCGCATATAATTTTACTGTACTGAACCAATTAAACAGTTAGTGCTTATACAGAGCCAACCAAAGGGATGTGGTTTCTTGGCCATTTGAAGGGACTTCTGCAATTCCAAAGCTTGTGAATTAGCATTTATTTGTTGGTACCATGTTGTCTGCTCTTGAGATTACTAATTTCTTTCTCCCCATTTGAATACCACAGCTCTTATCACTTGACACTATGGAACATGAGACTGGTGCCACAATATGGTCACAAAGAAGCACTAACAAACCCCCACAGTTCCTTTCCTCAGAATAGGCCCTTTTATGAACAGAGCTCTACTTAAAGCACAGTCATAAGATCAGACTATGTACAGATCTTTTACTTCCACAAGGAATGGAGAGCACATTACAGTTGCTGTTTATTTCAGGCTGTCTAGATCCAGTAGCAATGCTTAACTAACATTCAAACTCATAAGTGCCCTTCCACAATGGAGGTTTATGTCATTCACAGCAAGGGGGGGAAAGAGGGCAGAGGGAGTACTGGAGAGAGCTACTGGAAAATATTATATGAATAAATAGCACCCCATTAATTTTAACTAGGAGAAAAGTCAGTACAGCCCAGACTACGTTTTCTCCTTAGGAATCAGAATTATTCTTACATCTCACATAATGGATGGGATTCAAAACAAAGATTCCATAGTAGACTTATATGCCAGGTGGGAGGGGGAAAATGTCGCACTGCATAGCAGAGTGCAGAGGCCTTACACTGGACACAGCATTGTGGAAGTTAACTCTTCAAGTTTCCATTAGCTCACACCCACACAGGTAGACAGGACTGAGGTAATATAAAAAAAAAAACAATCAGGAGTTAAGGGTTGGATTTTCAGTGGTGCAGGCCACCTGAAGTTCCCATCCATTTCACTTGGTGGTGCTGTTGCTCAACACTTGGAGACGGCAGTTACGTTATGCATGTACCATTGTGAAAGCTTGCAGAGAACCAACCAAAGCCAGCCTCAGATAGTGCTTTTCTGGCAAGCTTGTTAAAGAACCAACCTGTATTAACCCAATGTATCTCACATGCACAACTTCCAAAGTCTTTCGCTTCATTCACAGCGGGAACACCTTGACATGTTAACATCCTGACTGTTGGTATGACACAGTTGAGAGCTCTTCCGAAAACAATCTTAGTAGCTTAACTAAGCTACTGCTGAGAAGAAACAGTCTGACTTATTACTTTAGTGCCTTAGTATGTACAAATGATACCTGCAAAGGTGCATATCTATAGTCTAATGCCATGTGTGCCAGTTCACTGAAATCCAATGGCTTGTAATAGCAAGGGGTTAAGTGGGTCAAGGAGACTATTATATTCTCCTTGCTCCCACTAATACAGTTAGGATGAGTCCATTCTGTGACTGCAGAGGCTTCTTTACAAGCTGTTCTGCTTTGAGCTACAAAGCCATCTTTCAGTACTTTCTTTGAGGAGACAGGGAGAGAAATGCTCTCTTTTTGACTTTACTGGAGTCCCAGAGACACACTGAATTTTACCCCATTTTACATTTTCCACATGATAGCCCCCACCTTTCCAGTACATTCAGACAGGAAGGAACATCCTTCAAGTCCAAAGGATCTGCTCTTTAATTGATGGGAAGGCAATCCCTACCTACAGAGCTGGAACTTGCTTCCTGGGCTTGGAGTATGAGAGCGGCAGTAAGACCAGGCTCCAAATCAAGATGCTAATGTGGATGAGATTCATTAAGCCAGCCCTCTTAGTTTTTGTAAATTCTGTATGAATAGTAGTGCATCTTAGGCTCAGTTAAATTTTAGACAATTTATGCAAATAGCTTTCTTATCTGAAGGGGCAATATATATTGGAGGACTGTTCTCTTAGCTGAGGAAAGAAGTTCTACAAGGCAACTAAGAGCTGATTTGATTTTAGGAGTTGCTTGTTTTGTTTTTAAAGTGATGGTGAAAGCTACTGTCTTAACCTGGACACCCACCTACTTGAAAGCAGACTGACTTATGTGACAAGAGCTAGAAGTCATAGTACAGCCATCAGATGGTAACTTTTGGTCACTACAAACCTTAGGTGGATTTGAACCAGTCTCTTATAGGTGAGGAGTTCCGTATCTCACTACCAATCCCCTAAGGAAACTATTCAGTTTCTCCCCCTTTCACTCAACCAAACAAGACACTTGTTCCTGGGCAGGATTTAACACCTTCACCCTTCAAGAACGAGGCATAGGGGTGCAAACACACCATCCTCATCATGAACAGCAGTCACAAAGCACTATTGGGAGTTCATGGGAATGTTTCGTTTGCTGACCATTTCAAAAGTGGAAGATGGCCAAAAACAAGAGGCGCCTAAATTCATTCTGATCTCAAGTGATTTCCAGATTAGTTGACATAGGTAAGAATAAACCTCATCTGACTTTACTAAAGGGAGAGAACTGAGATGGAGAAAGAGACAGTATATCCTTTAACAGGTTCCAGATTAAAAAAAAAAAAAAAGTGGAAAACTTGAGAACTTAAAAATACTGTGTAATTAGACATGTCAAAAGCAGAAAATATGTAATCTGCCTTATTTACTTACCCCAGGCAGTTCTGTACAATACACTTCATTCTTGTAAGCAAAGACAATTTTTAAGACACACACAAACATATTTTTTTGGGTACACAATATGGATTCTAGACACCATCTAGTGGCACAAAAGCCTTATGACAGCTCAGTCTGAATAGTCATCCTCCTCAAGGATTTGCAAAAGCAGTGTAGCATTTTCCCTACAGAGCTCACTAAACATGGTACCAAGGTATTATTAAAGAAAGAAGGAAAATAAGTAAGGCCCATATGATTTTGGAGATCTGTTTCTTTTGACAAAACAACCATATGCCCCAGCTAGGGTTCATAAAACACAAACAGCACTGTATCAGCACTCAGGGGTCAAAGCACCATACTCAAGACTCCCAAAATATCAATGCAACAGAAAAATGCACTTGCTGTGTTGAATCAGTTTGGCAACAGAAAAGCAGTTAATTGACTTGGCTTGTATTTAGAGATTAGCTCTTTCTATTGGTCAGTCTCTCATACAAGATGTAACCTGGGACTCATTTAGTCAGTACATGATCAAATTTAAGACTTGACCAATGAAATTTTTTTGAGTCCTATCTCAAGCCTGTGTAATTGTCCCTATCTTTCCCCACATATTTAGAGGAAAGTTTGGCTTTTCATTTTATCACTACACTGCAATAGTTAGAAAGCTGCTATTGTCTTCTGCTAATCGGAAGGCTGATCCATTTCAAAGCCCGGGACAAGTTGTACTCATACAGTAGGAACAAAAATTGAAAAATATTTTACAGTTTTTATGGTTAAGTTAGAAGAGGTGAGGAGTGCTGCTTCTTGTAGTGTCATGGTTGCTAATCTCTAGTGGTTGACGAACAGAAGGTATAAAAGCCTCATTACTGATAGAAATTCTCCTTAGCGCAAATGGCAAAGACTTTTGTATTTTGGAACAAAATAACCTGAAATTCATAGGGTATAAGGCTAGAAGGAACCATTGATCATCTAGGCTGACCTCTTGCATAATACAGATCATAGAACTTTCCCAAAATAATTCCTGTTTGAACTAGAGCATATATTTTTAAAATCACCAGATACAGGGAAGCCACCACCACAAAGTTGTTCCAATGGTTAGTGGTCCTCATGGTTAAAAAATTACGCCTTATTTCCAGTCTGAAATTATCTAGCTTCAACTTCTAGCCATTGGACCTTGTTATACTTTTGTCTGCTAGACCTTCAAATTTTTGTTCCCCCTGTAAGTACTTATAGACTGTGATCAAGTCATCCCTCAATCTTCTCTGTAAGCTAAACAGATGGAGCTCTTTGAGTATCACTATAAGGCAGGTGTTTCAATCCTTTCAACATTCTCATGGCTCTTCCCTGAACCTTCTCCAATTTATCAACAGCCTTCTTGAATTGTTGACACCAAAACTGGATGCAGTATTCCAGCAGCAGTGCATTAGCGAGACATACAGGAGGTAACGTAACCACCCTATTCCTTCCACTTTTCCCCTGTTTCTACCTCCAAAGATCACATTAGCCCTTTTGGCCACAGCATCACACTGACTTCATGTTCAGTGGATTGAAGAAATCTGAGGGGGGGGGAGGGGGAGAGGTGATGGTGGGTAGAGTCACTGCTTCCCAGGATAGAGTCCTCCACCCTCTATGGCCTACATTCTTTGTTCCCAGATGTATAAGTTCACAGTCTATTTTGACCCCTTCTCACCATCCCAGCCAGCTTGGGGGTGGGAGTTGCTATATCACACAACATCCTCCAGTGTATACAACTACAACAGCTGAGGCATACTTTTGAAACTACACAAAAGCCTTGTCTAGACTAGAGTTTAAAGAGGTGTTAAGGCGGTTAGCAAGTTAGCCAACACAGCTGAAGAGTCTAGTGTAGACAAGGCATCCAGCCTTTAACTCATTGAGTTGCTTTAACTTGACCAGTTTAACACGTTCTAAAGCAGGAGTGGGCAAACTTTTTGGCCTGAGGGCCACATTGGGGTTCCAAAACTGTACGGAGGGCTGGGTAGGGAAGGCTGTGCCTCCCCAAACCCTAACCCTATCCGCCCCGTCTCACTTCCCATCCCCAACTGCCCCCCTCAGAACTCTCAACCCATCCAACCCTCCCTACTCCTTATCCCCTGACCACCTCCTCCCGGGAACCCCTGCCCCTAACTGCCCCCCCAGGACTCCACCCCCTATCCAACCCCCCCTGCTTCTTGACTGCCCCAACCCCTATCCACACCCCTACCCCCTGACAGGCCCCCCTCTAAAGCCCCTTTCAGAATGCTGCCCTGTGAACATGGGCGGAGGACTCAGGAGGAACAGGGGCAGCTGTGCAGCCAGAGAGAAGCAGCGGTTTCCCCTTCAAAGTGCCGCTTCTCTCCAGACAGCTGCGTGGCCGCCCGGTGTTCCTCCCGAGTCCTCCGCCTGCGTTTGCCACGCTCTCGCCACCTGCACCGCCCGCCTGCTCCCTTGTGGCTGCAGGTGAGCCTCCCTTCCTGCTCTCCCCTGCTCCCGCAGTGCAGCCCCCTCCCGCGCTGGCGGCATGGCGAGCTGAGGCTGCGGGGGAGGGGGGGCAGTGGAGGAGGGGCTGGGGACTAGCCTCCCTGGCCGGAAGCTCAAGGCCCGGGCAGGACTGTCCTGCAGGCCACAGTTTGCCCACCTTTGTTCTAAAGGCAGAGTACCTTGTCTACACACTACTCTTCAAATATGTAAGTCTTTGCCAACATATTCCAGTCCAGTCAAGGCCTCAGCGGCCTAATCCTGCAGCCCTTAGACAATGAAAAAACTCACTGAAGTCAATTATGGGACGTTTTCTTGAGTAAGAGATGCAGAATCTTGCCCTAAATGAGGATTTCATGTGTCTGAGATTCAACTTCTCCCTGCAAAGTTTATTATTTTGTTCAAAAATAAACCTGTTAAATCCAGAACAATATAAATAGCAGCCAAAAGACAGAACACACTCTGATTGGTAACTCTTTTTAAGGTGACAATTTTAGGTATCAGCAAGAACAAAGCTATACAAGTATGGATTAAATTAGTGTGCTCTGAAATAAAGGCAAAGTTGGTTATTCCTCCCTTCCCTGCCACCCCCCGCCCCCGAACTCTCCATTCTGCAGTAAAATTACATATTACTAAGGCTAAGCAATGGGGCAGAACAGTGTCTTAAGATTGGAGTTCAAAGTTATTCTGCAAGTCGGTGACAGAAGCAGCAGGCTCTGAGGGAAAAAAATCACTACTGACTACTTAGAGACCAACCCAGAGACCTGTCAGGATGGAAATAAAGGTCTAAATGTGGTAACAAAAGTATAAACTGGTCAGCAAGAGAGTGCTGTTATGGCCAGAAAAAAGTTGGTACCATTTTATGCATGTACTATCTTACATATATTTATTCAAGATCATTTCTACTGCCTTTAATGACAATAATTTTGGCTACTTTCTAGTCATGCTAGCCCAGCACAGCCCATCCAGCTATTTGGGAGAGCACAGTTCACTCTATTCTGGCTCATCTAGGAGTTTGGTAACTAAGGGCTTATTTATATAGGGCAATTTTCTGGCATAACTATACTGCTATAACTCCCCATGTGGACACTTATTCTGGAATAGAGAGCTGTATCATGACATAAATTAAACTGGAAAAAGGCACTCATTCTACAATAAAAGTGTCCATACTGAGAGTTATAGCAGTAGAGTTATGCCAGTAAATTTCCCTAAGTAGACAAGCCCTGAGTTGCAACCATGGAAGCTTTATTACCACAGATAGGGGTGAGCCAGAAACAAATAGCCCAGATTGTTTATCTTTTTACAAGCAAAAAAAGATATTTTATAGTATTGACAAAGGAAAAAAACTGAGCTGGGAACCTGACTGTATCAGTGAAACCGGGACACAGAATTCTACAATTAAACTGTTAGTAATTATTTAGGGCTTGTCTAAACAACAATAGTGCACTGCAACCTGGAATGTAAACATAGTACACAGCAGGCCAGTGGGAGCCGCAATCAGCTGAACCTGCGGATGCAGCAGGTAAACAAACCGGTCCGGCCCGCCAGGGGCTTTCCCTGAACAAGCGGCGGACCGGCTTTGAGAACCACTGTCTTAACATGTTTAAATGAGTTTTCTATAAAAGCCAGTCCTAATCTAACTCCATTAGATGAAGATTGGTCTGCCCTATCAGTGGATAAGTAACAAATACAAGTGTGCTGTTGTTAGAATAAAATTGTAAATCTGGGGCGATGGGCAGTGTAAATCACTGTAAATTCATTGTCTTGGAATTCTCTCTTTTCATTTATCTGCACGTGCCAATTTTCTTTACTCTCACGGTAATGACATTTGCGTATTTCCAATTACGAAACAAGAAAAAACAAAAAGGGAAATTTTGTACTTGAACTGCTCAAAAGAATTCTCAGACTATGCTAATCAAGAGAAAATTAAATTTAGTTCTAAAGTTAAATTTGTAAAAGGGGAGAAAGAAGAACATTCCTTCCCAAAAAAGCAACTCCAACAGAAAAAGCCTAAGTGCACATACCACACTCAGATGTTGCACATTAGGGATGTCCTTCACTTAAAAAGGAAGCATGTCTCCCCTCATACTGTAATCTTATGCTCTCATTTTTAAATTGTAAATTTTTGCCAGAAATGCAGAATAATGAAGTTGAATGAGACGATGGAAGTCTGGTATCCATAGGACTTTTTGAATATCTACAACTCTTGGGTAACAGAGTCGCTGCTGGGTCAGTTCACCCAAGGCACAGACTTTGAAGACTGATGGCTTTTTCTCCTGTTACTCAAAAACGGCTAGCTTCCACTAAGGTTGCACACTCTACTAGTATTTCAGTGCATCAGTGCTGGGTGTAAAGTTAAGACGCAGTGATAATAGCCTGGTGAGCCTTGCAGCTTTCCAAAACTCCTGGGGAGATGAAGCCCCATTATGAATAAAAGGAGTTTTCGTATAAAATCAAGGTTCTAATATATACACTGAAAAAATTAACCCTCCATTATTGCAAAACTTCATGCCCCCAATTTTTTTTATTGTGCCTCTCATTCAGGTCCTTTTTCACCACCTCACAGTTGGACCACAGCTAGTTGAATGGCATGCCAGCACCTACGAAAAGAAGATTAGACAACATAATACTCTATGAGAATAAAGATAGCCAGCTCTTACCTCTGTGGTTTGCGAATATCCCAGAGTCCCACACCCTCTTTAGAGTTGGCAGTAGCCAGTAATCTGGGTTCTACTGGATTAAACATCACACTATGAAAGGCTGATGGGTAGTTTGCCAAGCAGAAGGGCTCTGTTGAAAAAAAAATAAAAATGAAGATTTCAAACATAAGAACAAACAGTGCATGTAATTGTTCTGATGCAATGATTTTGCAACTCACTATACCGTTTCCATATAGTCATCTGAAAATACAGATTTCCCTGCAGATTCTTAAGTTAAACACATTCCAAACAATGTAACCGATGTTTTGAAATCTACCCACATATATCATCTTTGCCCAGTGTGGAAAAATCCCATATATGGGACTTTAAGAAAATTCTCCACATAGAAGCTTAACAGAAGAGTTTAAGGCCATGACATTATACAGATCCAAAATGTCAGTCTCGTTAAGAGGGAAGGCAAAAGCTGATCAGAGGAATGAATTCCGTAGTCAGTAGGTTCTTAAATCAGAGGTTCTCAAAGTTTCATAGTGCAAACCACATATTTACTGAAGGAATAAATTTAATGGAGCCCTCCCCATTCATACAAGGCAGCAGCAGCACTTGCTTACATGGAAAAGTAACATTACTTAATGAAACTTAGCAGCTAGAAACAAGGGGGAAGAGTCAGAACCATGTGAGAAGCCATCTCTCCACAGATCACGAGCTCGTATTCTGCAGATCACAAATGGTCTAAAGATCAGTGTCAGAGAACCACTGGCTTTGGTCACTTATTTTTAATTCTAAGTGTTATTCAACAGTTTTGAGATTCACAGAGATGTGCTGAAGTTCAGAGGAAACATACCTGGTACACAACATCACATGTAGGTAAATTACTTGGTTAAGTAGGTTTAAGCTTCCAATAGCATAATCTGCACCAGCTTTTTATTCAGTGGACATGAAAAAATTAGTGTTAGTTACACCAATTTTATGTTCTGTGGTGACTGCAATCAGCCCTGGCTGAATATGGGCACAACTCTTGTTAAAAATCAGCACTAAAGAGTCTCAGCAACTCTGAAAGTCAGGTCACTTGTATTGGGTTTTTAACATTAAGCACTCAAGTTTGAAAGTGTTGGCAAAAGTTCGTACTACCCAGCAGAAGTAGTGTCACTAGGACTACATTTATTTTTGTAATCACTAACAAACTGCCTTCAAGTCTTATATACAGAACAATAAAATAAAACCAAATAAAAATACATAATTTTTTAAAGAGAAAGACATGCAACTAACGAGGCACGTGCCAGCCATCATCTCCATTCTTCTACTTCTATATTATATGCTTTTCTGCCACTTTTTTTGACTCAACTCTACAGAGTAAGGACCTTCTCCTTAAGTGTCCGTATAGTGCCTGCTACAAATGTGGCACCTATCCAGTTTGAGACCTCTAAGCAGTGAAGCATTTAAAAGAAACACGAGGATCTGCTATCCAGTTTGAAGAGGAGCTACTCTACCATTAGAAATCACTGGAAATGGAAGTTGTTTTAAACTGACTGACCCACATTTGCAAGCATCCAACATTTTGGAGATCTATAAATATATCAGGGCAATTTTCGAGAGAGAGGGTGTGGTTTTTCTTTTTAAAAAGAAGTTTCAAGATCTATTGATTAGAGAGATCGCCTGGACATCATAACGTCTCAAACCTAGTGATCAGTTTATCCCTGTGATTTCCTCCCAAATGATCCCATTATTCAGTCTACCCTATAGCTACCCAGGACTGGCTTTTGGTGCTCGTGAAATTGACTTCCTTTTTGGAAATACTTTTAAGTCAAAGGCTGCCATTGATGGCACATGTCAAATGCCTGCAGCTGAGCCAAGTACCTCCATGGAACAGCTAGTGTGACCTCTAGCTATGAAGGGGAAAAGGCGAATAGAAGGAAAATTCACCAAGCACAGGATAGATAAAGGGACCCAGTGTTTTAATAGAGACTGCCTTTGTAGCTTTGGTCAAATCTCAGCCTCCAGCTGATCTCAATTTTACAGACAGAGAAATGTTTCTATTTTATAGTGCTGTTCTGGTGATTAAAGTTTATGAAAAGCTATTACAAGTGCTTAAAATTTATTGGAAGGCACACACAACCCTCCAGTGACTGCAGGCCTAACAGCTCCTAAAGCGGAGGTCTAGAGAGTTGTCCCTTAAAATGCACTGACAGCTAGGCATGGGCCCCAACACGAGCAGCAGGTCTGCATTTCTCCCTCCCATTTTTAGTGTTAAAATTTGGAGTACCCAAGACTGTCCTATGAGTAGTGGTGTGATCAGAATTATGTTGACAGAGAAAAGAGGGGCAAACATTTGTTTGGCAAGCCCACCCAAAAGCACTAAGGCTGGCTGTAGTCAACAGGCAGTTTCAAAAGCAGACTAATGGTAAAGCTGATCCTTTCAGTTTACATCATCAAATTGGGTTCCTGCTGGGACATAAGTGCTGTAACATTAAAATGGCAGCCCTCATTGAGAAACAGACCCCATTCAGTGAATGGAGATACTGGAACAGTAACAGATTGCCAAATGAAGGGTTTTTTTATTTAGTAAATATTCACTTGGCCGAGTTACTGTAACTAAATCGCTGGAGTTTCACCTGCATTAAAGACACACTACAGTACTGTACTTCGAAAGGTAACTTTTCTCCTAACTTACAAAAGTCTGACAACTTGTTTAATTAAAAACAGATTACACATCCAAAATTAGTCAATTTAATGAATAAGGGATTTAATTTGGTTATTGCTTTATTTCACACTTGCAGCTCTCACACATACCAATACAAAAAGGTTTGTTTCTGACAAGACAAGTTCAATACCATCCCTTCCAAAACTTGAGAAAACAAGTTTTTAAAGGGAAAGGCTATGCAAGAGACTGAGGGCTTGGGGGAACTGAATTCCACTTTATCACTGTTAGTTAAAATAGAACATTTAATAGCAGCTTCTATATGAGATTTGATATTTTAAAGGAGTTTGCCAGGATTTTGACCCTGCATACATTTACTAGTAGGCATAGTGCTCACTACCACAAATAGTCCCATTGAAGTCATTGAAATTATTTATCGTGATGAGCACTACGTCTTGTAGCAAAATGATTGAAGGCTTGGGACTTAAATGCTCAACAGGAGCCTCCATACATGTTTGTTTCTATTTAATCACTAGAAAACATGCAGATTTTATAGTGAAACCCAATAACCCTTGGACAAAAAGCCATCCTTATCAACCAACCTCTTAAGAGGCTGCCCCAGAACAATCTCAAACATATTGAGTGCAGTCCTGCTCCTCGTTGGTTATAAGGCCATTTCTTAAATGAGCCCTGGTTTACACTAGGAGTTTAGGTTGAATTTAGCAGCGTTAAATCGATGTAAACCTGCACCCGTCCACACGATGAAGCCCTTTTTTCCGACTTAAAGGGCTCTTAAAATCGATTTGCTTAGTCCACCTCTGACAAGTGGATTAGCGCTTAAATTGGCCTTGCCGGGTCGAATTTGGGGTACTGTGGACGCAATTAGACAGTATTGGCCTCCGGGAGCTATCCCAGAGTGCTCTATTGTGACCGCTCTGGACAGCACTCTCAACTCAGATGCACTGGCCAGGTAGACAGGAAAAGGCCCGCAAACTTTTGAATTTCAATTTCCTGTTTGCATGGTCACCTGCAGCTTGCCACGCTGGCCAGAGCTCATCAGCAGAGGTGACCATGATGGAGTCCCAGAATCGCAAAAGAGCTCCAGCGTGGACCGAACGGGAGGTACGGGATCTGATCGCTGTGTTGGGAGAGGAATCTGTGCTATCAGAACTCCATTCCAGTTTTCAAAATGCCAAAACATTCGTCAAAATCTCCCAGGGCATGAAGGACAGAGGCCATAACAGGGACCCGAAGCAACGCCGCATGAAACTGAAGGAGCTGAGACAAGCCTACCAGAAAACCAGAGAGGCAAATGGCCGCTCCGGGTCAGAGCCCCAAACATGCCGCTTCTATGATGAGCTGCATGCCATTTTAGGGGGTTCAGCCACCACTACCCCAGCCGTGTTGTTTGACTCCTTCAATGGAGATGGAGGCAACACAGAAGCAGGTTTTGGGGACGAGGAAGATGATGATGAAGCTGTAGATAGCTCACAGCAAGCAAGCGAAGAAACCGGTTTTCCCGACAGCCAGGAACTGTTTCTCACCCTGGACCTGGAGGCAGTCCCCCCCGAACCCACCAGGTGGAGAAGGGACCTCTGGTGAGTGTACCTTTTAAAATACTATACATGGTTTAAAAGCAAGCATGTTTAATGATTAATTTGCCCTGGCATTTGTGGCTCTCCTGGATGTACTCCCAAAGCCTTTGCAAAAGGTTTCTGGGGAGGGCAGCCTTATTCCACCCACCATGATAGGACACTTTACTACTCCAGGCCAGTAGCACGTACTCAGGAATCACTGTAGAACAAAGCATTGCAGTGTATGTTTGCTGGCATTCAAACAACATCCTTTCTTTATCTCTCTGTGTTATCCTCAGGAGAGTGATATTATTCATAGTCACCTGGTTGAAACAGGGTGCTTTTCTTAAAGGGACATTCATAGGTGCCCGTTCCTGCTGGGTTGTTTGCCTGTGGCTGAACAGAAATGTTCCCAACTGTTAGCCATGGGGAGGGGGGGCGTGAGGGGCTAGCCACGTGGTGGGGGGAGGCAAAATGCGACCTTGGAACGAAAGCACATGTGCTGTGTATGTAATGTTAACAGCAAGGTTTACCGTGAAAGAGTGTAGCCACTGTTCTAGAAAATGTGTCTTTTTAAATACCATTGCCTTTTTTTTTTCTCCACCAGCTGCATGCGTTTCAATGATCACAGGATCTTCTCCTTCCCAAAGGCTAGTGAAGATTAGAAGGCGAAAAAAATGCACTTGTGATGAAATGTTCTCCGAGCTCATGCTGTCCTCCCACACTGACATAGCACAGACGAATGCATGGAGGCAGACAATGTCAGAGTGCAGGAAAGCATAATAAGACCGGGAGGAGAGGTGGTGGGCTGAAGAGAGGGCTAAAGCTGAAAGGTGGCGGCAGCATGATGAAAGGAGACAGGATTCAATGCTGAGGCTGCTGGAGGATCAAACCAATATGCTCCAGCATATGGTTGAGCTGCAGGAAAGGGAGCAGGAGCACAGACCGCCGCTACAGCCCCTGTGTAACCAACCACCCTCCTCCCCAAGTTCCATAGCCTCCTCACCCAGACGCCCCAGAATGCGGTGCGGGGGCCTCCGGCCACCTGGCCACTCCACCCCAGAAGATTGCCCAAGCAACAGAAGGCTGGCATTCAATAAGTTTTAAAGTGCTGTGTGGCCTTGTCCTTCCCTCCTCCACCACCCCACCCAGTGCTTCCCTCCTCCACCACCCCTCCTGGGCTACCTTGGCAGTTACCCCCTATTTGTGTGATGAGTAAATAAAGAATGCATGAATGTGAAGCAACAATAACTTTATTGCCTCTGCAAGCAGTGATCGAAGGGGGGAGGGTAGGGTGCTTAGCTTACAGGAAAGCAGACTGAACCGGGGGGTGGGGGGTGTTCCATCAAGGAGAAAAACAGAACTTTCACACCGTAGCCTGGCCACTCATGAAACTGGTTTTCAAAGCTTCTCTGGTGCGCACCGTGCCCTCCTGTGCTCTTCTAACCGCCCTAGTGTCTGGCTGTGCGAAACCAGCAGCCAGGCGATTTGCCTCAACCTCCCACCCTGCCATAAACGTCTCCCCCTTAATCTCACAGATATTGTGGAGCGCACAGCAAGCAATAACAACAGTGGGAATACTGGTTTCGCTGAGGTCTAACCGAGTCGCTAAACTGCGCCAGCGCGCTTTTAAACTTCCAAATGCACATTCTACCACCATTCTGCACTTGCTCAGCCTATAGTTGAACAGCTCCTGACTACTGTCCAGGCTGCTTGTGTATGGCTTCATGAGCCATGGCATTAAGGGGTAGGCTGGGTCCCCAAGGATACATATAGGCATTTCAGCGTCCCCAACGGTTATTTTCTGGTCTAGAAATAAAGTCCCTTCTTGCAGCTTTTGAAACAGACCAGAGTTCCTGAAGATGCGAGCGTCATGTACCTTTCCCGGCCATCCCACGTTGATGTTGGTGAAACGTCCCTTGTGATCCACCAGTGCTTGCAGCACTATTGAAAAGTACCCCTTGCGGTTTATGTACTCGCCGGCTTGGTGCTCCGGTGCCAAGATAGGGATATGGGTTCCGTCTATGGCCCCACCACGGTTAGGGAATCCCATTGCAGCAAAGCCATCCACTATGACCTGCACATTTCCCAGGGTCACTACCCTTGATATCAGCAGATCTTTGATTGCGTTGGCTACTTGCATCACAGCAGCCCCCACAGTAGATTTGCCCACTCCAAATTGCTTCCCGACTGACCGGTAGCTGTCTGGCGTTGCAAGCTTCCACAGGGCTATTGCCACCCGCTTCTCAACTGTGAGGGCTGCTCTCATCTTGGTATTCTTGCACCTCAGGGCAGGGGAAAGCAAGTCACAAAGTTCCCTGAAAGTGCCCTTACGCATGTGAAAGTTTCGCAAGCACTGGGAATCGTCCCAGACCTGCAACACTATGCGGTCCCACCAGTCTGTGCTTGTTTCCCCGAGCCCAGAATCAGCATTCCACTGCATGAACCTGCCCCATTAGCACCATGATGCCCACATTGCCAGGGCCCATGCTTTGAGAGAAGTCTGTGTCCATGTCCTCATCACTCACGTCACCGCGCTGACATCGCCTACTTGTCCGCTATCGCTTTGCCAGGTTCTGGTGCTGCATATACTGCTGGATAATGCGTGTGATGTTTAATGTGCTCCTAATTGCCAAAGTGATCTGAGCGGGCTCCATGGTTGCTGTGGTATGGCGTCTGCACAGAAAAAAGGCACGGAACGACTGTCTGCCGTTGCCCTGACGGAGGGAGGGAGGGGCGACTGACGACATGGCTTACAGGGAATTAAAATCAACAAAGGGGGTGGCTTTGCGAGAAACTGAATGGCCCCCTCAAGGATAGAACTCAAAACCGGGTTTAGCAGGCCGTTGATTTCACAGAGGAAGGAGGGAGGGAGGAGAAAATGAATACAAAACAAATCTGGTCTATTTCTTGTTTTGAGCCACTTCATCTATCTTTATACGTCTTGCTGGCAGCAGACTGTGCAGTACGACTGCTAGCCATCATCATCTCCTGGGTGCTTGGCAGAAGACGGTGCAGTATGACGACTAGCCATCATCATCTCCTAGGTGCTTGGCAGAAGACGGTGCAGTATGACTACTAGCCATCATCATCTGCTGGCTGGAGGTTAAAAGACAGTGCACTGCCGGTAGGACTGAATCGCCACGAGACAAAACAAGAGAAATGACCTGGCTGAGTCACTCCCATGTTTGCCCAGGCGTCCGGTTAAAAGAGCACCCAGGACTATGTCGATGATGACTACCAGTCATACTGCACTGTCTGCTGCAAAAAGGCAATAAACTGCTGCTGTGTAGCAATGCAGTACCACATCTGCCAGCACTCAGGAGACATACGGTGATGGTTAGCTGAGCGGGCTCCATGCTTGCCGTGGTATGGCGCCTGCACAGGTAACTCAAGAGAAGAGGCGCAAAATGATTGTCTGCCCTTGCTTTCACAGAGGGAGGGAACGGGGGCCTGACGATATGTACCCAGAACCACCCGCGACAATGGTTTAGCCCCATCAGGCACTGGGATTTCTATGAAGAATTCAAATGGGCGGCAGAGACTGCGGGAAATGTGGGATAGCCACCCACAGTGCAACGCTCCGGAAGTCGACGGTTGCCTCGGTACTGTGGACACACTCCGCCGACTACATGCACTTAGAGCACTTGTGTGGGGACACACACAACTGACTGTATAAAACCGCTTTCTACAAAACCGACTTCTAGAAATTCGACCTAATTTCGTAGCGTAGACATACCCTGAATGTCAGTAACAGGTACAGCTGAAGCAGTGACAAATCTGGAATTGCAAGTACAAATGATTTCAGAAGCCTTAGTTAAATCTGAGATTAGCCATATGATGCTAAATACAGTTTCGTCCTTTGCACACTTGCAGTTAAACTGTGCTCAGCTCTACCTGTTGCTAACACCCATTGTCAGCAACAGGTAGTTTTCCCAAGGCTTTACAATTTAACTGCTCAGAAAGAGACATTAAAGGAGGGTGGGTTTTGTTGTTGCTTTTTGTTTGATTGGTTTAAGAAAAAAAACCTATTCAGAGACCTACCTGTTTAGTTAGGTGTTCACTCAATATGGTGTATTTTAATAAACCTAAATTGTGTACTTACACTATCAAGTAGTTTACGTCAAAAACTGAGGATTTAAAAAAAATAAAAAAGTTTTGCATAGGGCTGTCAATTAATCGCAGTTACCTCATGCGATTAACTAAAAAAATTAATCGTGATTAAAAATATTAATCGCAGTTTTAATCACATTGTTAAATAATACAATACCAATTGAAATTTATTAAATATTTTTGGATGTTTTTCTACATTTTCAAATATATTGATTTCTATTACAACACAATACAAAGTAGAAAAGTGGTCACTTTATATTATTTTTTATTACAAATATTTTCATTGTAAAAACAAGATAGTATTTTTCAATTCACCTCATACAAATACTGTAGTGCAATCTCTTTATTGTGAAAGTGTAACTTACAAATGTAGATTTTTTTTGTTACATAACTGCACTCAAAAACAACACAAAGTCCACTCAGTCCTACTTCTTGTTCAGCCAATCGCTGAGACAAACAAGTTTGTTTCCATTTACGGAAGATATTATTGGCTGCTTCCTTTGTATTTATGTTCCAGATATGCTAAACATTCGTATGCCCCTTTATTCTTTGGCCACCATTCCAGAGGACATACTTCCATGCTGATGATGCTCATTAAAAAAAAAATAATGCGCTAATTAAATTTGTGACTGAGGGGAGAATTCTATGTCTCCTGTTCCGTTTTACCCACATTCTGCCATATATTTCGTGTTATAGCAGTCTCGGATGATGACCCAGCACATGTTCATTTAAAGAAAACTTTTACTGCAGATTTGACAAAACGCAAAGAAGGTAGCAATGTGAGATTTTTAAAAACAGCTACAGCACTCAACCCGGGGTTTAAGAATCTGAAGTGCTGTCCAAAATCTGAGAGGGACAAGGTGTGGAGCATGCTTTCAGAAGTCTTAAAAGAGCAACACTTAAATGTGGAAACTACAGAACCCAAAACCACCAAAAAGGGAAAAGAAAGGAAAAAAACAAAAAACTAAAACCTCATTTACTTTCTGCTGGTGGCATCTGACTCAATGATGAAAATGAACATGTGTCAGTCCACTTTTCTTTGGATAGTTATCAAGCAAACCCATTTTCAGCATGGACGCATGTCCTTTGGAATGGTGGTTGAAGCATGAAGGGATATGTGAATCTTTAGAGCATCTGGCACGTAAATATCTTGCGATGCTGGCTTCAACAGTGTCATACGAACCTGTTCTCACTTTCAGGTGACCTTGTAAACAAGAAGCAGGCAGCATTATCTCCTGCAAATTGTACCCAAACTTGTTTGTCTGAGCGATTGGCTGAAGTAGGACAGTGTGGGCTTGTAGGCTCTAAAGCACTGTTTTATTTTTGAATGCAGTTATTTTTTTGTACATAATTCTACATTTGTAAGTTCAACTTTCATGATAAAGAAAGAGACTATACTACAGTACTTTATTAGGTGAATTGAAAAAAAATACTATTTCTTTTGTTTTTTACAATGCAAATATTTGTAATAAAAATATAAAGTGAGCACTGTATATTTTGTATTCCGTGTTGTAATTGAAAACATCCAAAAAATGATATTCTGTTACTATTTAACAGCATGATCAATCGAGATTAATTTTTTTAATTGCTTGACAACCCTCGTTTTGCAAAACCCAAAATGCAGTAGAAATATTTTAATCAAACTTCACTTTTTCCCCTCCCTTGGACAACATACAAAAGCAGCTTGAAAACTGAACCAAGCCTGGAACGAAATGTTAGATTTCACCACGAACCAAGCTGTATAGATAGAGCACTCAGCATACACGTCACAGACTATTTTATATTTGTGTTTGAATAGAGACAGACAAGCTTCCAAGAAGGATGCTGGCCAGTTCCAGGTTCTCTTTCTGTACTACAGAATGTACCACCACTGGACATCATAGCTACCTGAGAATTTTTGTTGTAACACACAAACAGTGGGGTTCAGAAAAGTTGTGGGTTTATTTTAATTAGAGCATGGTTTATTTTTATTGTTTTGCGAAGAATTTAAAAAAAAGAAAGAAAGAAAGAAAGAAACCCTGTTAAAAAAAGTACTACATTAAGGCACTTAGTTTCCATATGCAGAAAAGAACAAATTTCTCTAGGCAACTAATAAATGTCTTTGCCTTCTGTCACATTAATTTCATAGATCACGAAAGAACCTGAACACAAAGTAAACTCTCGTCCTCATCACATACAATAAAGTGTAAATACAGAAGCAGAAAATTTTACATGAGCCAAATTAATGATTCAGTAACCTCAAAGGTAAATTTTTAGATCACGTTGCATACAGAAACTGGATTTATTATAAGTACTTCTAATGGGCTTTCATGTCTAATTCAAGGACTCAGTTCATTCTAGGGCCTGAAAATGCAGGCCAGAGGGGTAGTGCCTGCAACCCTGCTAGTCACAGACAGCTGCACTAACCCCAGAAGTGGGCAGCACTGACACGTTAGTGGGCAGGGTCAGGACTCCTAGCAGATGAGCTAATTCAGTGAGGAACCAAACTACTGTGGTTCCAAACAGCAGCTTTATGTCAAATAAAATGTTATATTCATCTTATTGCCCTCTAAACTGATGTAAAGTCAAGGAGGAGAGAGAAAGGAAATAATTACTGCAGTGACATGCACAATGTTCTGAATTAAATTTCCAGACAGAAACTATTTTAAAATGAAGTTAAGAGGGAGAATACGTACCAGTCATTTACAGTGATATACTACAGGATATTGTAATTATCTCCAAAATGATCTTTATAATCCCAGGAAATTCAGATTTAAGATGAAATTTAAAAAATATGGAAATGCACAGTTAGTTACCTAAACAACCTTAACTCTGCTCTACAATGACACCATACAATAACCATATGATTACGGCATTTTAATTTCAGACTAGAGCAAATTGATTTTTAGAAGAAACTTCTTTTTCTATGTATCTTCAAAAAGGGACAAACGGAGAGGGGGAAGAAAAAGGAGAGCTCACATGCACCAGCTGTTAGGAGATGGGACAGTCTCCCTGAATGCAGTAAAACTAAATATGATCTTTGGAGTCTGATATTTGAAGCCGTGTAGGCTGGCAATCCTGTGCTCTTACTAGGGTTACCACCTTTCTAATGGCTGGTAACCAGACCCTGAGACCCTGGCCCTTCTCCACCTCTTCCCCCAAGGCCCTGCCCCTGTCGCAGTCAGGGTCTTCACCAGCACAGCTAAGGTCGCCTTACCCAGCACCTGTGGGCTGCACAGGGCCACGCACTGCCGCAAGCCACACAAGCAGCCAGGCCCCTGAGGCAGCTGCTGCACTGCCCCTTCTCTCTGCTTAGGATTGCAACATTTTCCACAGATTTAAAAACAGCACCCATACAGACACACAAGCTAAAACCTGGACTGTCCAGCTGAAAACCAAACGGGTGGCAACCCTAGCTATTACCACAATCCAACATTAGTACAAGATAGCAAATCACCACCCACATGAATCATGCACCATACTCCTTCCTCACCCCCAAAAAAGGCAGCTTGTCTGCATTCAAGAGCTCTCTCTACATTAAATACTCTTTTCTGCCTACAGCGCTCACCTCCATGGGGAGACTCTCGGATATCCCAAATGAGAACCCGGCCATCGTCGGATGAACTGGCAAAGACGTTATCATTCACTGGGCTCACTGAAAGGCCATACACTGCATCTTCATGTGCAAACACATCCAAGGTCTCACTGCTGCAAGACAAACATGTATTATTTCCCCTCCTTTTGGTGTACATTGTTTCAGGAGGCAATTGAGAGCCATAGTTTTGTCACCTGACAGTACTGAATGACCAGATCAACACTGCTCAGACTAGATATGAAGTTCTTGTTATGGAATTAAAACAATATTTGCTAACTAGACATCTATAACAAAAAGCCTCCAAAGTGCGGTTGCATGAGATAAGTTTTGCAATAAGTGAGCTAAGTCAGTTCCTCTTTCTTTTCAACTTGTAACCTTTAAAAGACTACTAAATATACTAGTAATTGTAAACAGAATTAATATAAAATAAACAGTTACTCAGCTGTGACTTTTTAAGGAAGGGAACATGAGAAGTAATATTTTAAAGTAACAGGGTAAATTCAGATATATATTTAACACCAGGAATGAGTCTGGCCCAACACATTCTGTGCTACTAATAGCACTGAAGCTTATAAAATTGCAAGAACTTCATGCCAGGGTGGAGCCAGCAACTTTGACAATAATATTAAGGGAAAATACATTTGTCTGATATGAGTTAATATACTTTTTGGAATTTTGGGGGTCATACCTGTTTTAAAGAAGTAAACTTGCTGAAATTGTGCTTTTTATTTTATTTGCATTTCTTTAGGGAGTAAAAGAGGTGGTCTCAAAGGGTTCTGGCTTTAGTTAAAGTTTCTGTTTGCTTGCTTGTTTTTTTACCCTGGAAATATTATGAATGTCAGCTCTGGTTTCCTGTGTTTGAGAGGGGACTTCCTGGGGCCCGAAAGATAGCTAGCTTTCATTTCTTAATTAAAAAGGGACAAGGAGGTGGGGAGAGTTGATTCTTTAATACAAGCTTTCTTTCACCTAGAGGTTTGTCAATCATTGGAGTTAACTGTTAAAAGAACAACAGTTTTAAGAAGTCTCAGCTACTTAGCTTTCCTCTTCGGATGTCATTTCACTAGTTCTCTAGTCAGTGTCTTCCAGGATAGACCACACCTGAATTTCTAATGTGGAAAACAAGCTAAGACCACCCCCCAAAACCCCCAATCCCTTTCTCTCACATGTACTCTTTATCCAACATACAGCAGCAAAACAAGGGTTCAAGCCCAGTTTCCACTCTCCTCCCATCTTTGTAGGTCACTTTGAAAAGGAGCAAGAAAGGAAGAATGCCAAGAAAAGACAGGCCAGCATGACTACTTAAAGGCTAGAACAGCCAGTGTGAGGCTCCTGGATTTGTATTTCTTGGGGGAACAACGTAGATGCATAGTATGACTAGCAAAAACTCCAGGGTACAGAAAGCATTCAAGAAAATCCTGTCTGAAATTAATGCAAGTTTTAGCAGTGCCCATGCTAAAGCTGCTGATCTAGGAGAGAGATCGAGTAACTATCTCGGAGGTGACTAACTTGGAAAGCAGTTCTGATAATGTAAAGGCCAGAAAAGCAGTAGCAGGAAGTCCCACTTGAGCATATGAAAAAAAGAATTTGATGGAGCTAGTTTACATAGAGCCATCATTAAAACATAAAATGTTAAAACAGAATGAAATTTTAGAAAATTAAAAATCAGAATTCAAAATATCACACTGACTGGGTTCCCCACAGAAGATGGTGCAAAGAAATATTGCAGTATTAGAGGAATGGGAGAATTGTGCTGCAATTGGACATAATATATCTGAAAATCCAGTATGTAACAAAAGCACATGCCAAAACAAAATCAAAGGAAGGACTGTACTTAAAATACTCAAGCAAGATACATGGTGAACAATCATTTTCTGTAAAACATGCCAGTGACAAAAACTGCTTGTCAAAACTAGGGATGTGGAGGGATATAAAACAAAACTGTATAAGGTTTTTGTTTTGTTTTACATTCCCAGGTGTAAGCCAGAGAACACAAGCAAAATGGAGAGGATTTGTTCTTACTAAGAACAACTGTGAAGAGCAAGACATACAGATGTTATATTTTCCCTTCAGTCAAATGTCAGGTCAGACACTCAGGTGAAACATATATTATGCTGAATAAAAGTCCCCAAAAGACTTCTTAACAAGCTTAGCAACAGAGATCCTTCCAAATTATGCTAACCAGGACTCAGGCAACGCAGAGATTTAAGGTTTTATATTTCTCACTATTCTTACATCCGCTCCTGCCTTTTCTGACTTCGTATTCATTTTTCATCAGTGCACATTACATTACTTAACAGTTTGTGGAAGTTAAACAACACGTACAGACCAAAACATTACCCTACAAAGGTTGTATCCCAGAAATCAAATCCAGCTCAGAAGAAACATACACTATCCTGATTGTTCAACTCTGATATTTAGACAGGGTAACAGTATGATGTTAAATATATTTTGGATAACCTTTCTACCCATGTTATCTCACTATGACTTCTAGGGCACAATTCCCCACAGCCTTCTACTTCTGGTATCAAGTGGGTATAAAATCCTACAAATCCGAATGACCACTGCCTTGCACCTTGTGTAGTTATTTACACCTGTAGGAGTTCACACTCACTTTGTACCAAAACTGCAAGGCTTTGGGGAAATGGGCCCTTGGAGCCAGATTTTTAAGAGGTATTTAGGCACTTAATTCCCCTGGACTTCAGTGGGAATTAGGTGCGTAGGTGCTTTTGAAAATCCCACCACAGCCTTGATACCTTTAAAAATGTGGCCCTTCTACTGCGTAATTCCCCATTTGCACATACTACTGTCTTCATGAGAGTACCTATCCCGCCCCCCAAACAAAATGAAACCAAAAGGTCACCCGATTTTAAGACCATACATTTTGGGCTAAAATGGTCTTTACTTTTCTTCTAGAACATCAGTTTGGATGCCTCCAATGACTAAGGTTATGAAGCTGAAACAGCAGTGGAAACAAACTATGCATTTACCTTTCAACATCATGGAGTATAACTTGCTCATCATTGCCTATAAAGAGAAATATAAACACTTAAAATCACGTACTGGTCATTAAAACTTTATAGTTAAAAAAATAAATAAATAAATAAAAGTTTTTGCAATTTCCATTTTGAAAACGAAAGCATTCTGGAGCAATGACCAGCCTGGTTGCCCAATGGTCAGCACTCTGCTCATCTACACAGAAACTCTGGGTCAATTTCTGGTTGTCGTCTAAAGCACCAAGGCCTTACAGGAGCGAAGAGTGCTGCAGAAGACTTAAATAAGTCTTATTTAAGGCTTATTTAAGACTTAGGCATGCCTCACATTGCTCAGACACTTCAGTTAATTAAGGAGTGTTGCTGATAATACTCGGACCAGTCTCAGCCAAAATTTTAGTGTGTGCATGGGTGGAGAAGGTGACAAGAAGTTTCAGGTCTCGTACAGAGACACCTACACCCACTGCAATTCACAAGGAAAGATGTAACTGCTTAAACAGTTACAGCAGAGGAAGGGCAAACTAGATGCTATCACAGTTTTAGCATTTGAGTTGTGAGCCCAGTGCACTCCGCATGTTAGTACAACAGTGCTCAGTGCTGCTGCAGTGACAGCATATTGGGCTACAATCACTGTTACGCAGGTGTGCACACACTACTGTGACCACAATTATTTTCATATTAAAAATCAGATAGCCTCCCTTGATCATGTTCCTTAAATGCAAGTCAAACCGTCCACATGAATGCAGGCTAAAGGAACTGCATCCATAAAAAATATCCTGGTCCCTCCATGCACCTCCAATCTCTAGTATTGAAGGTTGTTCCCCCTCCTGCATTCTCTGTACTAAACACTAGCAAATACAGGTTTAGCATCTTCTGTTTACAAAAGATTCAACACAGCATTATGCATGCAGTTACCATTCATTTGCAGTAGAATGAAGAAAGGAAAAATAAAAACCAAAGGACCTCATCCTTAGCCTAAGTGCATCTATCCATCTCGTAAATATGATGCCAGCTGTCAAGCAGTGAAGCTCACGTGATGTTCAGGAGAATGAACATGGGTTCAGAAGGAACAAGAATCCATTTATTGATATGCATTTTAAATGTAAAGAGAACTCCAAATTTTTGTTTATCTTGCACGTTTAAATCTGTTTGCTCCATGGACTAAACATGAGAAATAAGTTTACATGTAGCTAAGTGGAAGCAAGAAGTGTTTTCATATGTCCACAAACTCTCTTTAAAGGCTCCTGGCAAATGAGGACACAGAGCAACCATTACTGTGCCAGCATTAGGCTATGTCTACACTTCAGCTTATGCCGGCATAATTTGTGTTGCTCGGGGGTGCCAATAAACCACCCGTCTGAGCATCATAAGTTACACCAACATAAGCGTTTGTGTGCACAGCGCTATGTTGGCAGGAGAGCGTCTCCTACCGACACAGCTTCTGCCATTTGCAGAGGTGATGCAGCATTGTACGTGTAGACATGCCCTTAGATTACTGTGTAGTGGCTCTTTTCCATGGTCCCTTAATCAAGCCATTTACACAAAGTGCCTAGTTTAGATCCAATAAAGCCACATTGATTTATATGAAATTACACCAATGAAGAATCTGGCCTAGTTTTTCCAAGGACTTCGAACGCCACCCAATATACTCAGATGAACTGGGGAGGAAGCCATTACATGATGCTGACTTCAATCTCCTACCTATTAAGGAACCTGCTTTCCCCTCCCACCATAAGCTGTGGGAGCAGACTGGGGAAGCAGAGAGAAGTGTGGGGAGGGGCGGGGGCAGGGGAGAATACGAAGTGGCCATGACTTGCCGCTATCTCTGGTTCTGTCTCTATGGTGGGAGGAAAAGATGGGGATGTGGCCAGGACCACAAGTTGACTGGGTTACACGTGGCACCCTACTAGTTGCTTGCTGTTAAAAAAGTGTCACCACCATTCAGTAGGGTGTAAGTAGGGTTCACAATAACTTGGTTCTACTGTGATATTTAAAGAAAATGCATACAATTTGTGGAGAATAATTTGGTAACGTGTGTGTGTGTGTGTGTGTGTGTGTGTGTGTAAAACTCTTCCACTTCATTTAGAAAATCTCCCCTTTTGAGAATACTGGTTAGGACAATGAAAGACCAGAAAATGCCCACTATTCTTTTCAATTATACTTATGGGGATGGAATAAAGCATATACAAAAGGTGGTTTGGTAGTCTAAGCCCCAGATTTGTATTAGTGGGACTCCATGGAACCACAAGTTCAGTTCAGCTTTTCATCCACCCAAAGTATGAAGTTGAGTTCAATGCAGTTTACTACGAGTATTTTAAAACCATTCATGTTCTTTGTGTTCATTGGACATTAAAGGCTCCAGAGCATTCTTCATAGGAGCAGGGTTTGCCTGGTGTCTTTGGCCAAAGTTTCCTTTCCAAAGTTTGTTGTGCAGAGCACTGTCCACCCAGCTGCTGCCCTCCGCTCTAGAAGTAGCTTGATATAATAAACTCTACCTGTATACATACACACAAAATGCTTTGAGATCTTTTGGACAGAAGTTAAAAATATATACTTGTTTTGGGCAACCTGCCTCAATCCATAAACACACTGTCAAACATTTTCATGATAAGAAGGAGCTCTTTTTTCATTGTGAGTATGAACTAACAGTTCCACTCAGCTTAATCAAGTTTCCATATTTTAGTTTTTCAATTTGCAAAAATAAATAATCTGATTTTCTGTGGTTGAACTTCAACTCACTTCAAATTGCAATATTATACTGCACAGGGAAAAACCTTTACACTTGCACTTTTATCATACCTTTCAAGGATGTCAGACCACTTTATAAAGTATATTTAGCCCCCTTTTATAAAGGGAAATAAAATAGAGAAGGTAAGAGACTTAGTTTACAGCGCTGACTATAAAGTTCACAAAATCTCAGTGGGAGGAGGAAATCAAGAGCTTCAAAAATGTGCTAAAAAAGAAACAAACTTAACTACATCATAGGGTGGGCAGATAAAGGATACACATTTCTTTCCCTTCTTCACTGGTCTCATTAGACTGTAGAAGGAATGCTCGGCATGGATTGATACATATGCAAATATCCATTCAATAAAACATGTTTATTCCCCTCCCCTTCTCTGAAAAAAGTTTCAATATTTTAAAAAAAAAAAAAGGGGGGGGGGGAAGAGAATCTAGTACTGATGAAAGGTGTCAGACCAAAAATTTTAGAGACTGCAGACCTCTATATATTTCTCCAGAGCAAGTACATATTTCTGCCACACAGCTTCTGTCCCAATACCTCAATGCTGAATTTTAAGAATGAAAGTTGTTCAGTTTTAACAGCCAGTTTACTACCAAAGTGAAGTAAGACTATCAGCAAGTGGGCCAATCAGTGCCAAGTGTGCTGGTGGTTTTTCAATGTAGACATCTGCCCACTGGAAGATGGAATGAGATCCCAAGCTCATTTCAGAGACCACTTAACAGCCATCAGATGGTAACAGCATTTGATCACTACCAACCTGTTCTAAATTTGAACTGGCAACCTATAGTCAAAGCTCTGTATTCCATGCATACTTGTGGAACTGTCAGACTATTCTGTTGGATGGCCTGCTCCTTAGCTGAGCCAGAGCTCAAGGAAGGGCAAAGGTGGCTTTTAGCCACCTATCTCCAAAGGCTGATCTGGATCCAGTGATATCTTCCAGAAGCCTCAGAGTGCTAGGCTTCCTATGCCAGGTTGGGGGAGGGTCAGGAGCAATGGCACAGAGCAGACTATGCCACCTCAGCAACATCCAGAAATTTTCCCCATTTCAGGGGGCTCCTCGGGGGCCAATTTAGAGCAGTTCTGTGGAGGCCAATGAATCTTTGTGTGGGATAGGACCTGGCTTATTGTTTTTATTCTAAAGAGTTTATAATCCAGTCTCCTTAAATCAGGTTTCTTTTCCTTCCTTACCTCCAGAGAACACTTTTGTGTTACCACTGTTGAAAGCTAGGCAGAAGATGTTAGAATGATGCTCCCCTTTCAGCTGCACTGGTTTGACTCTGGAGTGGATGGCTTGTTCCATATGCCAAAGCAGGACCCGGCGGTCATCCCCTCCTACAAAAAAAGGAAAGGAAGCCTGTGTGACAGACTGAACTAAATGTAAGCCAATGGAAGAGAGAAGTAAGGTATTTAATACTGTCAACATTCACACAGGCTTTGTTGGGATGCAGATTGGTTTACCACACACCCCGATCCACCCTTCCACCCCCATTGGTTTGGATATGCTAATAGTTACCAAGAAAATTCTTCACATCAAGAGATAACCAAATGTCCAGGTGTTATCATTTATGAAAAGCAGAAAAGACAGTAGGTTAAGTCTAAAAGATTAAATACTTTCTTTTTGAAAACAAGAAACAAAAAACAAACAAACATTCTTTCAGCATATACAGACACCATCAACCTGCAGGGACTAAAAGAACCTCCCATAAATTGGGCTGGCTACAGGACAGGGTGTTAAGTATCAAGATTTTAATACAGATGCATCAGCATGCTCTCTCAACCTACTCTTAAATTAAAGATTTGTAAAGGGTTTAAAAAAAAAAATGTATTTCTGTGGTGAATATCTGTCACAAGCTGGTTGATAGTGGCAATCAACAGAGCAATATGGGCTTAAATCCTTTTTTTTTTTTTTTTTTTTTTTTAATTTGCAGCTCTTTGTACTTTTCACCATTTACCTGGTCACCATTTTGAAAGGCAGTAAGCCATCCATAAAATATACTCAAATATTTGCTAGACAGATAAGGCAAGAGTTGGAAAGGAAATATTAGCTGATTTTCAAGCTTCTAAAAACAGTATTAAAACAACAGTGATTAGACTTAGGGAGAATAACATTTGACAATGCCCTTTGAATGTGGAGTGCTTATGAAAAAGCACATGTTTGAAGATTTGGATAAGAAACTGTTTTTTAAAGGAACAGCCAAATAAGTTAGGCTCAAATAAATTTAGTTGGTGATTTTTATATGTGAACAACAAATTATATTGGAGATTAGAAGAGTCATTACATAGAGAAAAATTTCAGTTAAAACATTTTAACATTTCCTTGCACAACTGGAAGCCCAAAACACAGCAAACTTGGGCCACCATATAGGCCAAAAGTGAAACTGACTACAACCAAAGTGAAGCTGATTACTTGGATAATAAAATCAAACCAAAGTCAAATGCATAGAGTTAAAAAAACAAAACAAAAACAAAACAAAAAACACACACAACACACAAAAAACAACCACCCCACACAATAAAAAAAGGTTAAATATAATCAGATTTGTCAAAACTTTTTTAGTAACAGAAGGAAATTGTTTCATGGAATTGAGTTATACTGAATGTGCTTTTAGTTACCAGTTTCTCAGCTAAGTGAAGTGTCTTAAGGCAATCCTTCTAAAATCTGTTAACACACAGCACAGCAGTATTCAAACACTTCTTATACAATAAATTCCTTGGGACAGGGACCATTCCTTTGTGATGGGTTGGATCACAGAAACCCCCTTGGGGCTGCCAACTGATGTGCCAAGACTACTACTGCCCCTGCTTTCCCTGCCAGCTTGGGACTCCAGCACCCTGTCTTGTGGAGCCAGACACGCCATTCTGCTCCAACACAGATCCAGGGTCTGAACCATGTGCCCCAAAGCTGAAGACTTAACTGAAAGCAACTTAAGAAGTGTTCCTGTCTTTAACACTCAGATGCCCAACTTCCCATGGGGTCCAAACCCCAAATAAATCCGTTTTACCCTGTATAAAGCTTACACAGGGTAAACATAAATTGTCCGCCCTCTGTAACACTGATAGAGAGATATGCACAGCTGTTTGCCCCCCCAGGTATTAATACATACTCTGGGTTAATTAATAAGTAAAACAAGTGATTTTATTAAATACGGAAAGTAGGATTTAAGTGGTTCCAGGAAGTAACAGACAGAACAGAGTGACTTACCAAGCAAAATAAAATAAAACACGCAAGTCTAAGTCTAGTATAGTAATAAAACTGAATACAGATAAAATCTCACCCTCAGAGGTGTTTCAATAAGTTTCTTTCACAGACTGGGCACCTTCCTAGTCTGGGCACAATCCTTTCCCCTGGTACAGCCCCTTGTTCCAGCTCAGGTGGTAGCTAAGAGATTTCTCATGATGGCTGCCCCCTTTGTTCTGTTCCACCCACTTATTATATATATATATATCTTTTGCATAAGGCGGGAACCTTTATCCCTCTGGGTTCCCACCCCGCCTTCTCAATGGAACAGCACCAGGTTAAAGATGGATTCCAGTTCAGGTGACATGATCACATGTCACTGTAAGACTTCATTACCCAGCCCACAGGTACACAGGAAGACTTACAAGTAAAACGGAGCCATCTACAGGTAATTGTCCTGGTTAATGGGAGCCATTAAGATTCCAAACCACCATTAATGGCCCACACTTTGCATAACTACAATAGGACCTCAGAGTTATATTTCATATTTCTAGTTTCAGATACAAGAGTGATACATTTATACAAATAGGATGACCACACTCAGTAGATTATAAGCTTTGTAATGATACCTTACAAGAGACCTTTTGCATGAAGCATATTCCAGTTACACTATATTCACACTCATTAGCATATTTTTTATAAAATCATATAGAGTGCAACGTCACACCCTTCCCCTATTTTTGTACTGTACAGTGCAAGCTGATGATATATGATAGACTTGTAATGTGTTCAATAATCACTAGGAATAGAGATGCCAAATAAGTGACATGTCCAGATTAATTATAAATGAACTTCAGTTTATTGGAAACCGATGTGAGCTTGGCTTTCTTGCTGGCTGGAAATGTGGCACAGGAAGTTCACATGTACACTCCAGCTGTTTTAGATGAGTGAGTAATAATAAAAGTGAAGGTTTCAGAGAAATGCAAGAGGCGGTCATTGAAATACTTTAAATGTAGTCTTTAAGGTGAAGAAACCTGGCAGACACTGACACTTTTAACTGGTTACTTTTCAGAGATCAGAGTTATTGTCAAAATATCAACCCGTTTATGACAATCATGTCTTTTAGTTGTCACCAGCCAGCAACACCAACAGTTTAGGCTCAAGCCTTCAATATGTAGGGGAGGTGATCAGCAACATTACTGTATTTCTATCAGATATTTCTTGAGATGCACATTGTAAGAGGGCTTTTTGTAGAGTCAAAATATAATTTAATATTCTATTATGGGAACAACATAAGACTGTAAAACCACCAGCCACAGGTCTACATTACCCAAATGCTCCTAGTTCTCAAATGTGACTACCATCAACTATGATTCACACAAACTCTGTTAATGCTGTAAAAGTGCATTTCCTGTCAATGCAATCTTTAAGAGTTAAGGAAATCACCAGGTAAGGCAACATTTGTATTCCCCCCCCGCCCCCAGCCCCAATCCCCCATCAACCTCAGTTCATATTTTACCATCTGAACGACACAATATCCAGGGACACTCAGGAAGCTCATCTGTAAAATAAATTCCCTTTGACTTCCAACAGACATTCAGTCCGGCTCTGACAGAAGTTATGAAGGTTACTCAAGCAAGCATAAGCATTGCACAGCAGGGCTTCCCTGCTGCAGAACTTTGTACATTTAGTGCATGCGTTCGGAAGAGGAGGAATTACAATTTGGATGGGAAAGTCTTATCCATGCTACAATTTAATACTTTCAAGTACTGAGAGTTCAACATGAATTCCCTCTCCCTGTCGCCTCTATACATCCCCTTCTCTTTAATAGGTTCCTGTCCCCGGCAGCTCCCTTTTATGCCTCCTAGACATATGTAACACTCCTCTGCAAACCTCATCCACAGCCACTTGCAGACCAGCTAAAGTTTGGTACAGAGAGTATGGATTACCTCCTATGGCAGTGGTTCTCCAAGCCAGTCCACTGCTTGTTCAGGGAAAGCCCCTGGTGGGCCGGACTGCTTTGTTTACCTGCTACGTCCGCAGGTTCGGCCGATCGCAGCTCCCACTGGCCGTGGTTCGCTGCTCCAAGCCAATGCGAGCTGCGTGAAGGGCGGCCAGCATGTCCCTTGGAGACCATACCTCCATTGTACAACTACAAGCTCCACTTCTCAGGAAAAAGGTGTAACTCCTCCGTATTGCCAATATCTTAGGTATTTATATGGCTACTCCATTATGACACCATCTGAGCATCTCATTATCTTTAATAAATACTTATCCTCATATCAACCCTGTAAGATGGAGATAATAGCAATTCCCTATTTTACAGATCGGAAGACTAAGGCCTAGTCTACAATGAAAAATTTTGCTGGCATATAGTTATGTCAACTGGCAGAGAAGAGGGGAAGGGTAGAAACAATAACAGTGCACCTAACCAGCATCTCTACGCCTGCAAAAGCCCTAGTGTAGATGCAACTATACTGCCAAAAGAGTCATTTTGCTGTAGAGCTTATTTCATTCGGGAAGCTGTTTCAAGCTATACCAGCAAGAGAACTCTTTTGGCAGTATAAGTTGTATCTCCACTAGGAGCATTTATTAGCAAAGCTATACCCACAAACCCTTTCTGGTGTAGACAAAGCCTAAGAAATTTGCCCACAATCACACGAAGTCTTTGGCAGAATCAGGCACTGAATCCAGGTCTCTGAATCATAGGCTAGCACCCTACCCACTGGACCATCCTTTCTCTAGGACACAGTGGAAGAAGGCAAAGGGATTTTAGATTCACAGGTAAAGTTGCCTGAGAAGTACAGCTTGTAGCTCCTCTCTGAAGGCAAATCTCTCATGGCTCACTACAAGAAAGTCCAAGAGTCCCACTCCCGCTGGACTGGAACTCCCACTACCAAATTTTAAGTCCAGAAGAACCTATGGTGGCACAGCTGGATGGATGGAGGGGCAGCACAGAGGAAGCTAAAGTGTGGAGTTTGTGTATTACTGACCCCATCCCATCTAAAATGGTGGTTAGAATAACTAGTAGGTGTACGAACGGCAGTGCTTTACAGTGTCATGGTAGCATTAGAGATAAGATTTGAATGACCCATGTAAATTGTTTTTAATTAAATTCCTTCTGAGTTGATATTGCTATGCCGTTTCTCAGACAGAAAAGGAATGGTTCTGAAGTTTTATTTAAAAAAAAAATCCATTGAGTCATAATCTGTTGACAATTACTTGCATCATGATTTTTCCGGGTACTGATAATAAACTTAGACCTCTATATTATTTGCATCAACAGGATATCCTTTCTTCAGGATTGGTACAACTATTGCCTTTAATCAGGGAAAAATAATAATGAAAGTAATTTTCAACAGAACAAGTCCAGTTTTAGAGAAACTAGTAGGCACACAACAATGAGATTTCAAACCAGGCCAAAGTTACACTGATCAAGATATTCACACTCAGAGTTCACAGGAAAAAAAGAGGTGAGAATGGGGATTAGAGATGTTTGCTTTTTTTCCAAATCAACTTGAAGAAGGCATTTGATTTGATTTGGACGAAAGCATTAAGAAAAGTAGTAAAATCAAATGGAGTTCCAGATAGGGTAACTGCAATTGTAAAAGAAAATTATGTACTGAGACTCCTGCTGTGCCATAAGATTTGGTGGAAAATTAAGCAACTGGTTCAAGTCAAAGTTTAGTGTAAGACAAGGAGGCATGGAATCCCCATCGCTTTTCATCATAGTTCCTATTTTTAAGAAAGGAAAAAAAGTGATCCAGGTAACTACAGGCCTGTTAGTTTGACATCTATAGTATGCAAGGTCTTGGAAAAAATTTTGAAGGAGAAAGTAGTTAAGGACATTGAGGTCAATGGTAAATGGGACAAAATACAACATGGTTTTACAAAAGGTAGATCGTGCCAAACCAACCTGGTCTCCTTCTTTGAGGAAGTAACAGATATTTTAGACAAAGGAAATGCAGTGGATCTAATTTACCTAGATTTCAGCAAGGCGTTTGATACGGTGCCACATGGGGAATTATTAGTTTAATTGGAAAAGATGGGGATCAATATGAAAATTGAAAGGTGGATAAGGAATTGGTTAAAAGGAAGACTACAGCGGGTCATACTGAAAGGTGAACTGTCAGACTGGAGGGAGGTTACCAGTGGAGTTCCTCAGGGATCGATTTGGGGACCAATCTTTTTATTACTGACTTCGGCACAAAAAGTGGGAGTGGGCTAATAAAGTTTGCCGATGATACAAAGCTGGGAGGTATTGCCAATTTAGAGAAGGACTGGGATATCATACAGGAGCATCTGGATGACCTTGTAAACTGGAGTAATAGTAATAGGATGAAATTTAATAGTGAGAAGTGCAAGGTCATGCATTTAGGGATTAACAACAAGAATTTTAGTTTTAAGCTGGGGATGCATCAATTAGAAGTAACGGAGGAGAAGGATCTTGGAGTATTGGTTGACCACAGGATGACTATGAGCTGCCAATGTGACATGGCCGTGAAAAAAGCTAATGCAGATTTGGGATGCATCAGGCGAGGTATTTCCAGTAGAGATAAGGAGGTGTTAGTACCGTTATACAAGGCACTGGTGAGACCTCATCTGGACTACTGTGTGCAGTTCTGGTCTCCCATGTTTAAGAAGGATGAATTTAAACTGAAACAGGTATAGAAAAGGGCTACTAGGATCATCCAAGGAATGGAAAACCTGTCTTATGAAAGGAGACTCAAAGAGCTTGGCTTGCTTAGCTTAACCAAAAGAAGGTTGAGGGGAGATATGATTGCTATTTATGCCTCTGATATATTTATAGAGAGCAGAGAGGGAGAGGAATTATTTAAGCTCAGTACTAATGTGGACACAAGAACAAATGGATATAAACTGGCCATCGGGAAGTTTAGACTTGAAATTAGATGAAGGTTTCTAACCACCAGAGGAGTGAAGTTCTGGAATAGCCTTCCAAGGGAAGCAGTGGGGGCAAAAGACCTATCTGGCTTCAAGATTAAACTCGATAAGTTTATGGAGGAGATGGTATGATGGGATAACATGATTTTGGCAATTAATTGATCTTTAACTATTCATGGTAAATAGGCCCAATAGCCTGTGATGGGATGTTAGATGGGGTGGGATCTGAGTTACTACAGAGAATTCTTTCCTGGGTATCTGGCTGGTGAATCTTGCCCACATGCTCAGGGTTCAGCTGATTGCCATATTTGGGGTTGGGAAGGAATTTTCCTCCAGGGCAGATTGGAAGAGGCCCTGGGGGTTTTTTCGCCTTCCTCTGTAGCATGGGGATTGCTGGAGGATTCTCTGCTGGAGGATTCTCTGCACCTTAAAGTCTTTAAACCATGATTTGAGGACTTCAATAGCTCAGACATAGGTGAGAGGTTTATTGCAGGAGTGGGTGGGTAAGATTCTGTGGCCTGCATTGTGCAGGAGGTCAGACTAGATGATCATAATGGTCCCTTCTGACCTTAATATCTAGGAGTCTATGTTCTTAAATTGGATGTCAAGAATGGTAAACAAGTTGGAGAGCTTGGTACTCTAATCTAGAGTTAAGCGCTTTACTTATTCAGATGACATCATACAACTGGCAAAGATGTTTGAATTAGTGAGTATACTCTTTGCTACTTTGGAAAATTGGTGTAGTCAATTTAGAGTTACAATAAATGCTAAGATGAAAGGGTTTTAATTTTGGAAAAGGGACAATACATAAAGCATTGAAATGCAGCTGCGGTGAAGTTGCAGAACAAGTAAAAAATCACACATGTACCTAGGAAGCTTGATGAGTGCTGATGGTTCCATCAAGGAAGACGTTAAACAGAGATATACTTTAGCTACAAGTGCTGCACAGAAGTTGTTGAAATCATGAACTGATAACAGTATGTTTGGTACCAAAGTGATAATTCATCAAACCAGCGTATTACCGGTATTACTCTATGGTCCAGAAGCAGCTGCATTAAATGAAACTATTATCAGAAGGCTGGAGACAGGTAAGATGAAAATTCTTCAGAAGATGGCAGGTGTAAAGTGGAATGATTTTAAGATAAATAAAGTTAGGAGGAGAGCAGATGAGAAATCATGGTACTGGATTGACTGCAATAGAAAATATTACAATGGTGGGGAAGAGTGTAGAAGACAAACAGATGATGCCAAAGAAAATGATGCAAACACAACAGAGGTCAGTCTGACCTAGAGGCTAACTACCACCTAGATGGTGGGACACCGCATGCAGGGACATGATCAGGCTGGACTTAATGGGCGAATGAGCCATGGACAGGAACGAATGGTGACACTTGTACTGCACCTGTAAAGCTGCTTTGGAATGAGAAGAGGAGTCATAGAACGGTACATAATGACTCCTCCTCTTAAAACGTTGCATCCACTTTCCTTACTCCGACAAATCAGATGTCTCTTGGCCTGAAGTGTAGTTTTATTCATAGAAGTAACTATATCAAGATAGCATGTTCATTCTCAACAGAACTTCTCTCCTTGAGTGTATTCAGATACCCCATCTATTTAGTTTAAATTAGTACCCAAGTTTTTACAGCATTTTGGTTATATCAGCACTTGCTGAACCAGTACAGCTAAGATCCACAAGGAGTAAGGGAAATCCAATGTAACAAAACTGTTTACTAAAATCCCAATCAGTTATACCTGTGCCACAGTAGACAGAGACATTGAACAGGTGCCAGAGGCCTAATTTGGACTGCCAAACCTTTATTAATAGTAATGATGTGCAAAATGGGAAGAACTCAGTTTAACTCACAGATCCTGGGTTATGTTTGCAAGATTGGCGGTTTGAAAATCGTAAATTGAGCATGAAACTCCACAATGCCATTTTTAGTCACTTTTCAGATGGAATCACATTTTAAAGGCTTTAAACTTGCCAAGTAATTTAGTCGTCAATGAGGACAAGGGCCTTTAATCATTAGGGGTCAAACTCTGGCTTCTTGCCTCAGCCCCCCATATGAAGTTGTCAGCCACGTAGAGAAATATGCCAAAGAAAAATCTACCTCCAGGACAATCTGGGAAGTGATCACCCTTCCCTACAATCCCAATTCCTCTAGATCCACAGTATAAAACAAAACCCCCACATCAGTCAGTATGTTCTCCTTACTCTAAGGCTGCAGTGACTCTAGCACTTGGGAGAGGGGTAGGTAGCATTCCTGTACCCTACTCAAAGGTGTTATACTAAGGTAGCATCTACACTAGTAATTTAACCCTTTCCTAGCAGAATTGCAGGGCCATAAGTTTAAGCAGAAACCATTCACTGCCTTCACATTAGCCATACTGAACCACTGCAGTTTTGCCCCACATACACATTCGTGCTTCCCTGAACTGCTTCAGCTGATGCCTTCTGAGTAGGTAGCTATCCAACAGGTCTCAACACTATGGATTCTGGGAGATGAGAGTCCACTTTGGGACAGTAGCAGGAAGGCCATCTAAAATGTTTCCGTACTGTCCACACTAGCCCTAAAATGATACAGACTGACCCAGTATTTAGCCTTGCTGAAAGCAAATCTACTCTCACCAATATTTGCTAGGCACTGTAAACCATCTGGATCACTTATGTATGGACACACAAGTATTATACAAGCATGCTAGGAAGGACTAAGCAGCTCTTCACACAGAGTTCCTCTAATGTATACAAAGCCTAAGTGAGCTCCCTGAGCCTCTCTACTTCCGGTATATACCAGGACCAATCATTGAGGAACTAGTGCCCCAGGGAGGTGACACCCCCAATCCCAATTGCCAAAACCTATTGACCAACCATCTAGAGCGGAGTGTCCCCACATTTGCAAGGGAATTGCATGCACTTTTATGCCAGGACTGCACTTGGCCCTTTTTAAATGTACTTAGTAACATGATTCCCCTAACAAAAAGAGGTAATACTTCTCTAGTGTTGTTGCTAAGGTCATCTCATTACCCTGCTTCTGATCCACACTCCTTTGGACTTGCCTGGCAACAGAATGAGAGGTGCATTACCAAACTCTCTCTCTCATCCCTACAAGCTTCTAATTAAAACTTACAATCATAGGCAGGTCACTTAAATATTATTTTGTGAGGGGAAGAGCAGCAGAATGGGAAAAAAGCGCAGAAAAATGCATACAAAGATTAAGGAAACCTAGGACCATAATACCCTCCAGAAATTCTCTTGGTGATGCAGTTTAAACCAGAAGAAACTAGGAGGCACTGATAAACACATACTTGTGTTTATCAAAGATAACAGGGATGCATGGGGGGAGATGGGCAAATGCACGAACAAGAAAACATACCCAAAAGCAAGGCTTGAAAACACATTATGTAACACCTACTAGCCCAAGAATAAAAGTTCATTAGTTAGGATTCCTCTACCACCTCACCTCTTTAAAGCCACACCCTCCAGAAACCTCACCCCTGTAATTTAAAGGAATCAAATAGTTGAGTATAATTTACTGTGTGCTATACTTAACTTTTACATATAGTCAATCAACCTCAATTTTTTTTTGTAATGTAACTTGCTCTCAAGGCTGTGGAAAAGCAGGAAAAATACTGTTGAATAAGCTTGAAAACTTTCACATTTATTGGTCCAATAATATATCTACCAAATAATATCTGATGAGCTACAGAGGAAGGTGTTTTTTTTTTCCAAATCCTTCAACTAATTTCACTGAATAGTATTCAGCCACCCTTACTTACCTCTCTTCCTTATTTATTAGACCTTTCCCTTCCTAGTGTCATTCTATTTTTCATTGTCTTTCCTATTGTAAATCATGATGTATCTTGACGCAAGGGCTTGTCTATATGGCCTCACAGTTCGAGCTACAGTATGCTTGCATGCTGTGCTGTAACTCCCCTATGTGTTACGCTGCAGGCACAAATTAAAAGGTACTTAGTTAGCATTAATTTAATCCATATGTACTGCAATTCATTCCCTCCAAACTGCAGGGCCACATGGACATAGACTAAGTGGTGCTCTTCAGGATCTGTCTCCTCCTTTCCTTTCCTCTCCTCTATCCTCCACTTACATCTCTCGCTCTCTCCTTATACATTGTATTTTCTACTTCCTCCCTTCCAGTCTCCTTTCTTCTCCTACTTCTGTCCCCTAAACCTCAGTGTCTCTCTCTGAAGTGCCAGTATCAATTTTACAATTAAGGAATCCACAACAGAAAGAGTAAGAACCTCAAGACTGATGGGTTAGGCTTAGAGCCTCGCTAGAAATTTTCTATCACATTTGAAGTGAATTAGACAAGGAGCTCCCAAATGTAGACACCCTAAAAAAAAGCAGGGGGGGGGGATTCCTCACCAGGGTTCAAGAAACTCAACTTCTTTTGACACTTTGTAGCACCAATAAAAATGTTAAAATATTAAAATGAGAGAACTTACTTCACTGGATTTATCCAGGTGAGATCTGATACACAGGACCAAAGTTGATCAAATTTTTAATTAAGATTTAAAATATCAACATTAGGATGGTACACTGAAATCCTATTTTAAAATTTATTGGTGACAAATGCCTGTCCACACTGGGGAAATTCTTCCCAAAAATGTTAACTGGAAAACCAGTTGGAGCTATAATGTAAACCAGATTTAGGCAATCAGAAATGCATTTACTGAACCAGTAAGTAGCCTTGCAAACTCCCTTAGGACCCACTGCTTCTGACAACAGTGTCAGGAAGAGTTGGATATGTACCCAGAGGACATTCCAAATAATACAGTGAAGAACTGTGCTAACTGAATCAGTATGTCTAGAGTGAATGCACTATTCCACTTGTGCTTAAACTGGCACCATTGAAGGCTAAGTTACAAACAATTCAATTGTCAAATCAAGACACAGACTATAATGACCGGAGCACTAGAATAATTGTATCAAGACAGTAAAATTGTGCAACTGGGAAACTGTTTGCATTCCCTCTGCTCACATTCCCAGGCTACTATGGGCTTAGTAAGCATCTCCCCTACTTCATCCCTGCCTCAGCATCCCGACTGTTTTGACAGAGCAGTGTCCCAGCTAGCCTAACCTTCCCTTAGCTTTCATTAGAGTCCTTCTTCCCAATGAATGTCATTGCCTGCCTCTTCTGCTGTTCACAGTTTAAACATTAAAGATGCCTTTAAAAATAATCAGGCTCTTTTTGGTTTAGCTTTATTAAAGTCTGTACTTTTTAAGGGTATTGAATTTAATGGGGAATCCATAATGCTTCTGCCTTTTAAACACCTCATTCTTAAATGAGCAACTAAGCACCTGTCTGCCATTACCCTATAATGCAAAACACTCTCGATTTTCAGATTTCAGTGATAGCCGTGTTAGTCTGTATCAGCAAAAAAAAAAAAAAAAAAAACCCCAAAAAAACCACACGAGGAGTCCTTGTGGCACCTTACAGACTAACAAATTGATTTGGGCAGAAGCTTTCATGGGCTAGAACCCACTTCATCAGATGTATGAAGTAAAAGATACAGGAGCAGACCTGCACATCTACCAATGTGATATATGCCATCATGTGCCAGCAATGCCCCTCTGCCATGTACATTGGCCAAACCAGACAGTCTCTACACAAAAGAATAAATGGACACAAATCTGACATAAAAAATCATAATGTTCAAAAACAAGTAGAACACTTCAATCTCTCTGGTCACTCAATAACAGACCTCGAAGTGGCAATTCTTCAACACAAAAACTTCAAAAACAGACTCCAATGTGAAGCTGCAGAACTGGAATTAATTTGCAAACTAGATACCATCAGTTTAGGACTGAAGAAAGACTGGGAGTGGTTGGGTCATTACAAAACCTAAACTTAATTTCCCCAGTACTAAAATACTAATATCGCCCTACTGTTACTTACACCTTCTTGTCAATGGTCTGTAATGGGCACTCTCTTACCACTTCAAAAGTTATTTCTCCTCCCTTGGTATCCTGCTGTTAATTGATTTATCTCATTAGACTGACCTAACACTTGGTAAAGCAACCCACATCCTTTCATGTATTTATACCTGCTCCTATATCTTCTACTTAATACATCTGATGAAGTGGGTTCTAGCCCATGAAAGCTTATGCCCAAATAAATTTGTTAGTCTCTAAGGTGCCACAAGGACTCCTCGTTTTTGTTTTTTTTACTCTCGATTTTGTGGTCACTGATAGGGGAAACAGTTTGCAACAAATGGCTATGATACCCAGAGAAAATGAGAAATTCAGACTACCGATACAAAGCCAAAGTTAAGGTAGTTAAGTACACAGTGTAAATTCTCCTAATTCCTAATATCTGAGTTTCTAGTAAGAAACCTCAACCATGAGAGTCACAAAATTCAGTTATGATTTTGTCTTTTTAAATGTATTACAATGTTAGTATTTTTTTCCTCATGATTTCCTCAGATCTGAAAGAATACAGCTCAATTGATATATACCTCCTAAACTCTATAGAAGGGAAGTGCATCTCCTGTAGTCCACAGATGTGCAAGAGAGGATATTCCTTCCTGTGAATTTTATTAACACTGTAGATGGGGAATTCCTCTCCTTTCCTAATGAATATCTGCAGATATTCATTAGAGAGAAGCCCTATCTAGGAAGTGGATGCACACTGAGGTAACTGCATCAATTCCATCACAAGACTGAAGGGGCTCCTAAGGCAATGTTTCCCAAACGGTGGGTCCCGACAGACCACTGGGTCACAGAGAGGTTCCAGAAGGGTTGCCACGTCCAGGGATGGCTTAACCATTCACTAGGCCCTGGCTGAGGCAAACATACACTTTCCCTGGCCCAGTGTGGAAGGGAGGTGCGTTGGAGAGTTAGCCTGCCTTGCATTCACCCCACAGCAGTGGTTCCTGTCCCGCAGTGCTGGGTCCAGCTCCCGGTATTGCAACACCAGTCACTCAAATTTGGCCCAGGTACCCCATGGCAGAGGGGCAGATGGCCAAATCTAAGGCTATGTCTACACTATGGACCTTACAGCTGCACCTCTGCAAGGTCTCTTGTGTAGCCGCTCTATGCCAGTGGGAGAGAGCTCTCCCACTGGCATAATTAAACCAATGAGTGGCAGTAGCTATGGCGGCAGGAAACACTCTCCTGCCAACGTAGCGGCAGCACTTTTGTCAATAAAACTTATGTCGGTCAAGGGGGGTGTTTTCTTCATACCCCGACCAACAAAAGTGCTAGTGTAGACAAAGCCTGGACGATTAGTTTTGAGAGTCCATGCGCCAGATCACAATAACTACAGTGTGGAGCCAGGCCCAGCCCCGCAGGGCAGGAGCCACTGCTTTGGCGTGAATGCGGGGTGGGCTCACCCTCCAATGCACCCCATCCCTTTGGGTTCCTCCTCACCAGGCCATGATTAGGGTTATGATGCCAGGGTGAAGGGTGCACATATGTAATGGTGAGTAAAAAAAAAAAAAAAAAAAAAAAAAAAGACAAAATGCAGTTAGTGGTTCGCCTTAGTAAAAAGTGTGGGAATCAATGTCCGAAGGCTTTTCCAAGCAGCAGCAGCAATGTGAAACTAACATGATTCGTGCCAGTTTCTCTTGCTGTCTACATGCTTCTTAATAGCAGCAAAACACACTGGTCATTTGTGTGTCTGCCACAGATTAGGAAAGCTAAGAGCAGCAGCAAAGGCACTTGAGCTGTCGGTGGATTTAGGGCTTGTCTACACAGAGACATTTACAAGCATAACTATATTGCTATAACTGGCCACATGGACACTCTTACTCCAGGGTAAATGTCCACATGGGGCGTTACCATGGTATTATAGCGGTATAGTTATGCTCCTAAATTTCCTTGTGTAGACAAGCTCTAGGGAAATGCAGGTTTTCTTTTCTAACCATTATGACTAGAATTTTTCTTTAATTAGTTTCTGCAGCAGTTGATGGCATTTGCCTGGAAAAGATTCTTACTTAGCCCTGTCAAATGGGGTTTTGCAAGCACAAGTGTTGCTACAATACACTATGGAGAGGCAAAAAGCACCCATTAGGCCCGCTCCCCCCCACCCCCCGTGTCTCCAATTACTGTTCACAGCATATCAGATAGCCCCCAGGCAAAATCCTGAATATTTCTTCTGTTTGGTTTGAATCAAGTATGTTAAGACTCTTACAAATGAGAATCCACTTTTAAAGCAAAGGCTGCAAGAGACATAAATCCCCATGATGTGCCATTAGTACATGTGATTATTGCTAGCAGAAGGCCAGAGAGGCAGGAAAAGTCAATTTCTCTCTTTACCCCATTTTGGAGGAGGGCAGACCTTTATTTTGGAGGAAAGGTATAATCCCCTTTTCCAACCCTATGGGGTGGAGGACCTTTTGCAATACACACACGCACAGTTTGGAAGACCATGACTGTCAGTAAGGGGAAGTGACACTCCTCTCCTGTCTCTCATGTCCCCATTTTAGGAAGCTTGGCTGTCTGGAGTGGGAGGAAAGCTGGGATCCCCCTCCCACACACAGGGAGAAAGGCCTTGGTGGGGGGCTGTGACACACTCCAGTCTGGAGGGTCTTGGCTCTCAGTGGAGGGTCATGATCCCTTCCCATCCACCCCGCAGTCGGGGGCCCCTGGGTCGGGGAGGGGAGCTGCAGGCAGCCCTTTCCTTACATCGGACGGGCGCTGGATCCCCTCCCCAGGCGGTGCTGTGACCCTCCCCCGGGTTGGGAGTCTCGGGCTAGGTACGGAGAACTGCAACCTCGAGCCCCAGCAGGGACGATCTGGACGCTGGGCGAGTCTGGTCCGGCCTCCCCTCCCCTGGGCGGAATAGGCCATCGATTCCCCGGCCTGTCGCTAAGAGGAGCCCAGGAGAGCGAGGCCTGCAGCTCCCAGCAAAGCCCCGGCCTGGAGTTTGCTCCCTGCCCCTCCGCGCGGAAGGGGAGCGAGGCGTGAAGCACCGCAGGGGAGAAGGCACCTGCGGCAGCCCCGGGGGGACCCGGGCACGGCGCCCCGAGACCGCTCTCCCTCCCTCCCCTCAAGCCGGGCCCCCCTGCTACCTGACAGCGCCCGCACCCCAGCCCCGTGCGCCGGCCGCCCCGCAGCCAGGAACGGGCACCGCCACCCGCCGGCGGGGAGAGCCACCCCGCGGCCCCATCCCCCTCAACGGGGGCCCAGGAGCGACCCGAGCCTCCCAAATCCACCCAGGGCAGGGCTGCCCCCCCCGGACCCCCCCAGCGCGTACATGCCCCCCCCCGCAGCCCCCCGCCCTCCCCAGTCAGTGACCCGCCCCACTGCACCTCCCGACTCGCCCCAGCCCCGGCTGGTCGCTGGGACATGTCACCGGGCTCTGACAATTTCAGCCCAGCTGGCTCCCAACGCCTTCGCCGCGCAGTAAAGCGCATGAAACCCCCTGTACCGCCCCCCCGGTGCCAAATACTTTCCTGCAAACTTTGTTGGGGATTCACCCCCCCCCCCAATAAAATAATACAAAAATAGGATGCGAACCTGTCAACCATTTTAGATCCTTTCTTGGGGAACACTCGTCCCTTGCGGGGGTGGGGGGACTGGAAACGCCACCACAATCCCCCCCTTTCCCCAGGTGAGCGGGGGTGGGGAGGGAGGCGAGATGGCCGCGGGGGGGGGGGGGGGCTGGCAAGGACTGGGGCGGGGGTGGGAGAGGATGTTTGCTTTACCTGAGACCAGCCACTGGCCTCCATTGTTGGAGAATTCAATGGCATTGACACAGCCGAAGTGGCCCAGTAGGTCCTTCTTGTAGAGGTTTCTGCAGCCCCGCAGGCGTCTCCTCTGAAAGTCCTGGGTGAGCAGCGGGTCTCCCTGCAAGCCCCGCTGGGACAAGAAGCCCACCACCGACCTCATACTGCCCCCCGGCCCAGATCTCCTCTTCATGCTGCTGCCTCTGCTGCTGCTCCCCACCGCCCCCCCCCCACTCTCTGCCTTCTCCCCTCCCCCCCTTGTTATGGTTATGATGATTTTTCTTTAGCCAGCCATAGCAGAGAGAGGTGTTAGACACTCCGTTGCTTCCTGATCCCCCTTAAACTCCTCCCCCGCCTCCCCCCAGCAGCTGATCCACAGCTGCAGCCTTTTCCTTAATGCAATTCTTCTGCTGCCTGGGTTTGTTTGAATGTTGGTGGTGGTGGCAACGCATTTGGGTGTTCAATGGCTAACGCTGGCGTATAATAACTCGCAGACTTGCTTATGAGGGCATCCTGTTTTTGCTCTCCAACTTATTTCAAACACCCCTTCCCCCCGCCCTCCAGAAAATCGCTGCGGAAGTACTTTCTTTCTGCCCCTACGGTCGGATCAAGGTGTCGTATCGTTTCCCATTTGGAGGGTTGCCGTCTGAAGGCACTACTAGCTCTTTTGGATGGGGGCAGGAGTGCGTGCGAAGGGTGTAAAAGGGGGCAGCAGCGCTATGCCTGACGTTGGTATCTGTTGCCTCTCAAATGCAAGCGTGGCCGCTGATCCTCAGAAAACTCTACATTTCCTGGAGTTGAGCGTATGTAATAAAACTAGTAGGTTTCAGAGTCCCTGGAATTCGTTCCCCTTTGCACTGACTAGTAGGGGCTTTCTTTTCCATGCAGTTCCTAGTAGTGGGAAATTGCTGAAATGCAGCTAATTTTTGGGATGGTGAAGGATAAATCTATATTAACACCATGTCAATTTCCTGGGTGTCAACACAGCTTCTTCAGGGTAAGGATAGCCCTAAAAAACCCTGTTGGTGTTACCCCAAAATGAGCCTGGAGGGAAAAGACTGTTTCTCCAGCAAAGCTGCAAAATAACGCCTTGAGACAGACATTACCATTAATGGAGATGCTTTCATAGAAGTTCACCTTGAAGAAAAGGGGGGGAAAAAGTGACATTTCTTTTAAATCTCAAAAAATCTTGAAACTGTGGGAGTTGAGTATAAGGAATAAGGACTAAGGAAGGCTTTTCTAAAGTGGGTTCCAGCCTATTCTGATACTTGCTAAGAGCTCTTTGAGATGCAAATGGTGGGACATGTAACCCAGTAACTGGGAAGAAAAAGAGTTTGGGGGTGGGGGGGGCGGAATTGGCAGAACCTGTGAAATTTGTACTGGAAAATGTTGGTGAATTCTTCCCTCACCCCCAAAATGGTAAATTTCTACAGGATTTCCTTTTATTAACCAATGGTGATTTTTTTGAAAAAAAATTGCTCTTTTCCCTCCCCTTGTCTGCCCTGAAAACTTATGAATTTCAGCAAGGTTTCCCACTTCCAATCTACTGGATTGCTGTGGATCTATCCTCATGAGATGCAGTGAAATTCGGCAGGATTTCTTTCCCAAATCTGGTGTATCACCTTGCTATGTTGCAGTACCTGTGTGCGTGGAAGGGGGAGAAAACTATTTTTATTTTATGTTCTACAGAGCCATATTTTTAAATTTTAACACCAGATACCATTGTAAGACAAAAGGAAAATAATTTTAAAAGCAATGAAAGTACAATATAGACATTCTCTATGGCCCCCATCTTGCAAAGACACACACGCTCAATTTTATACACTGTAAGTAGCCTTAGGATTTTTAGACGCACAATTCCTAATGGGTGCAGGTTAGTACCTATGGAAGTTTAGGCAAGGCTCAGAGGGTGGGAAACATCTCTGAGCCTTATCTGTGTAAAGATGCCCATGTTGGGAATTATGAGCCCCCAAAATCCTAGTGTAGACAAGATAGAAAAAAAATGTCATTACTTCATGACCAAAACTGTTGTGTAGCATTATTGTGTACTCTTAAATAGCTGCCATGTTCAACCTCAGCGGTGACTGCTTTGCAATAGAAGATGAAATGATTTTGTTCTAAAAGGCAGTAAAAAACTTTGGGATTCTTCTTGGCTAAGGTTTATAGAAAGACCATATAATCCAATAAATCACACTTTTTAACCAACAACACTGTAAGCACTATTTTTAGTAGCAAACCTTTCAATTATATTAAAAATAAAAATAGGAGATTTGACTATTTAAAGTGTGCAGCTTTTGTTTTAGACAGGATTCTTTCAAATGAATGAAGTGTCAGTATGTGAAAATGTCTCCAAATACACTGTTTGAACCCAAAAGATAATAAATGCATAATAGTAATTTGACAAGAACATCCAACCACAGTGTGTTAGCTGAATGTTTCTGATACAATGATCACCTTAACTATATTAATATTGAGACATTATATAAAGGTTTCATATTTAACACCTGACATTTTTTAGGCCTTGTCTATGCCAAGGATTTGCCCTGTTTGCAGCCATAAGTGGCCAGCCATTAGTGCACTGTACTCATGCAAATTCCTAGTGTAGACAGGCAAAGCTGCTAAAAGTCATGATTTGCATGAGTGAAAATTACCCTAGTTTCACACACATGGGTAAACTGCACTGGTGCAAATGATAGTTTATTGTAGTTTGCCAGTGTACAGTAGAGGCACCTTTTACAGTTGAACTAGAGGCTGGTCACTGATGGCCAAAATTCCCTGAGTAGGCAAGACCTTAGTGACATTATTTCAGTCTGTAGATTCAAAACTGTCCCCATCAGTTTACATTCTATTTTATTGTATTCCACGTCGTTTTTTATACTGCCATCATCATTGTAGCATCTGATATTAAACAACATGATTAACTTCTGCACGTATGGTTCATTTTCTCTCTCATCCTCTTCCCAAAGGGGAAATTGTGTGATCAGAGTAAAGTATTGGTAGCTTTTTAGTTTTTTAAAAATAAATATGTGTATGTACCTTGCATTTGGAGAGGAAGGTGGTAAGGTTTATGGTAGTTCTTAGTTTGTTCCACAGTCTGGGACCAGTCCTGAGAAAAAGCTGTGTCCTCTGCACAGATAACGGGTATAAAGGCTATCTTCAAAACCAAAAGTACCAGAACTTTTTCGTACTACTTAATGGAAGTTTTGATTTGGAGAAAATAATCAAATCTGTGAGTGAAGAGAGGGGAAAACATTACATCGTAAGAATGTGTGGGTTTCTGTTGTCTTTGAAAGAAAAATGATGGGCGATGCACACCAGTGCCACCAAAGGTCATTTTTCTCACAAAGTCTAAACGCATTATCTATTTGATAAAAATGCTGGTAAAAGTATTTTTTCACCCTGTTTCCTCTTTCTGATTTATCTTAAAATAGAATTATAATTCCTAAAGAAATGATCATTTCGTATGCTGCTGAGTAGGATCTGAGCACATTTTGTTTTTTTAAGGAGACTATTCTGCTGTATTTACTCCTGAGAACATCAGTCTGATCAATACAAATATATTACAGGGCTTAATTGTGCAAGCCCTCTGAGAATGGAGCATCTGTTGGCTTTAATGGGAGTTCTGTAACATGGATTTGGGGAGGAGGGGAAACTTCCTGAATCACGCCCACTGAATTTTATTAGGTTAACATTTTAAGCATTTGGGGAGACTGTTTTGGTTGATTGGTCTGGGGCTTTTGCTTTCTATTCTCCCTTACCATAAACAGACAAACCAATCTTTTTGAAATTCGAAGACTTGAAATATTAAGTTCATCAGATCCCTACACTAGGGAATTAGTGACCGCTAACATAATGAACAGAGAATGTAATGTTTTCTGTGGGGAAGATTCTTTTTGTGTATTTTGGGCGTGCTCCAGCAGCCACTGTGGTCAATGGCACAACTCTCAGTGGCTTAAATAGGTTCAAGTTTTCAGAGATGCCAAGGGTTGACTGTCCTTAAGAGAGATTTACAGCCTCAAAGAGTGAGAGTTTCCAGGTGGTGTGTTAGGTCATTGCTTAAAACAGGGACTCTTACCTTTGGTCCTTGGTGACATCCAATAATCCAGGTTTTTAATCCAATCAGCACTGATGTAAGCAGTGTCAGGGTGAGCTCCACCCTGACATCTGGTGGTGAGGTGTGGCAAGTTGTGGAAAAAAAACTTTAGGGGCTGATCTCATTTGCATAGGCACACCCACCCCGCCTAGACTGAGGCCATAGCTGCCCAAATGGTCACTTCGGCTGCTGTGGGATCCCCAGTGTCTCTGTTATTGGGGCAGGAAGAATAAATTGTTATTACCCTGATTATGGGAACTGTGCTTGGAACTGTACTTGGCCTTTTGCTATGATGGAGGGACTCACCATCAACTAAGTAGCACTCGCTAGGCAAGGGTCATGGGTTCCAAAACTGTGTGAATTGAGAGAGACTTGAGACAGGTATTAGTACCTGGTGGTGTGGGCCCCTTTGTGAGGGCCTGAAGCACCAATTGTACCTCTGTCTCTCTCTCCACTGTGGAATGTCAGAGCTAATTTTGGGTCTATTAAGAGTCTTGCTACAGGTACTGTGCTGCATTCACTTTGGCCTTAAGGTGCACCAGCACTAAGGCCCCCACTACTATGAGCTGAAATCATTAAGAGCTGAAATCACTGAGCACTGTGTCAAGTAGTGGGGAGCCAGAAGATCTAGAGTGCAGCGGTGTGTTCGTGAGATGGCGAGCTGTGCGGAGTGGAGCCGGTCGTGGTGGAGCGGAGCCGTCTGTGAGACAGCGGTGTGTTCGTGAGACGGCGAGCTGAGCAGAGCTGTTCGTGAGACGGCGAGCTGTGCAGAGCGGAGCCATTCATGAGACAGCGAGCTGAGCAGAGCTGTTCTTGAGACAGCGAGCGGTGCAGAGCGGAGCCGGTCGTGGTGGAGCAGAGCCGTTCGTGAGACAGCGTAGCAGAGCAGAGCCCTGTGGGGCAGTCAGCTTCAGGACACGTAAGGTGCCCCTTACCCCTTTCCCCCACACACAGGCACATTTTAGCCAGACTGGGGAGTAACACTATGCAGATGAACTTTTGAACTCTGGGGCTGGACTTTTTGGACTTTGGGTGATTTGTGGATTGCTGGACTCAAGAGACGTTTGGGTGCTGGGACTCACGAACCCGAGGGAAAGGGGCATGCCCCAATTTGCTTGGGGTGGTTTTTTTTGCTCATGGGTTGTGTTATGAATCCTGTTGGTGGTGTCTCCCCAACATAATGCCACATTGTTTCTCTCTGTTATTAAAAGGCTTTTTGCTACACTCAGACTATGTGCTTGCGAGAGGGGAAGTATTGCCTCTTGGAGGCGCCCAGCGGGGGTGGTATATATTTGTCCCAGGTCACTGGGTGGGGGCTCGAGCCGGTTTGCATTGTGTTATTGGAATGGATCCCCTAGATATTGAACCCGGCCCTTGTTGCTGCCAACTCTGATGGGCAGAAGGGTTACATTTTTGGGGGCTCGTCCGGGATGCCTGGGTCAGTACCCCTCGCAAGCACCTGTTGAGTGATCCACTACATTGGAAAACAATTTATATTTTTTTTGTTTGTGCTTATATTTTGAGGAAATTACTGTTGTATAATGGCTAATTTGTCAGGTTTGTTGGGCCCTGGCTCAGCAGCTTCTAGCTCAGAGGCTGCAGCCTTGGCTGATGATTGGACAAAAGCTCTGGGGCAAACATTGGAAAAGGTTGTGCTGTCCCATGCTGCGTCAAACTCTTGTCGTAAGTTAAGATTATTTGCTGGGGAGGAGGAGTTTGAACCCTGGTTAGAGCATACCACTGAAATGCTGCAAGAGTGGGCCGTACCAAATGCAGAAAAGCGAAGATGCCTCATAGAGAGCCTTGGCGGCCCAGCATTAGATGTGATTCGCACCCTGAAGCTCACTGACCCTGGGGTCAGTGTGAAGGACTGCCTAGAGGCCCTTGAACACAACTTTGGGAGCGTAGAGGACCCTGAAGACAGCTACTGTAAGTTCCTTAATTCCCGACAACAAAAGGGCGAGAAGGCTTCAGCCTACATACAGAGACTGGAGAGACTGCTTCAGAGAGCTGTCATGAGGGGAGCAGTGACTGCTGAGCAGATGGATCAGACCAGACTGGCTCAAATTGTAAGAGGAACTCAGTATCAGAACCCGATTCTACTTCATCTCCAGCTAAGAGAACGACGGGAACATCCCCCAAGTTACTCCCAGCTGATAAAAGAGGTCAGAGAGGAGGAAGAAAGGCAGGCTGCCAGTGAGTTTTGGGAAGCCCAAACATCGGATCCAGCCAGCACAACACCACTGCAAGCGGCCAGTGTACTGATGGTGAGCACCAGAGAGGAACTTGCCCAACAAATGCAAGTCCTGACGGAACGGATAGCTGAGCTGCAAAGTACCATTGACCAAGTTAAGACTTCCAGGAATAAGAAGCCTCAAACGGTGGCAATTGAGAAGCCCGCACTTAGAGCCACCATCCAACCCAGGCGAAGGGGGAAATGTCAATTCTTCTGCTACCGATGTGGTCAGGATGGACACAGTGCTGCCAAGTGCCGTAATGAAGAAAACCCCTCCTTAGTGTATGGAAAGCTGAGGATCAGTTGGGAGAGATCCGGTAGCTGCCAGAGGGTCTGGGGACGGGGACCCCCCAGGTCTGCAGGATTTGAAGATTCCCCCAGAAAAGACTGTCCAGCTGGGATCCCCGCAGGACTGATAGGGCCTCGAGCAGAGGTCACGGTGAGGATTGAAGGGGTGGAGTGTAAAGCAGTGCTTGACACTGGATCTCAAGTGACTATTATATTTCAGTCATTCTACCAGCAGATGCTTAGGCACCTGCCTATACAGCCACTGACTGGCCTTGGCCTGTGTGGCCTCAGCATGGATGAATACCCCTACCAAGGGTATGTCATAGTGCACCTGGAATTCCCAGAGGAGGTTGCTGGGGTAAGAGAAGAGGTAGACACAGCTGCCTTAATATGCCCTGACCCTAAAGGGACCTCTGATATGTCTGTGCTGATAGGGACCAACTCCAGTCTCTTCAAGGTACTCGCGGATTACTGCAGAAGGCGGGCTGGGGACCAGTACCTGAATACCCTGATGATCCATACGCTTTGTGCTGAAGCCTATAGGAAAATTGAGAGCGCTAAAAGGGAGACATCTGAGCTACCGCTTGGGGCACTGAAGTACGCGGGCACGACCCCCTTAGTAGTGCCTGCAAGGACGGAGCAAGAAGTGCTTGTCATGAGTACCTGTCTGAAAGGCAGTAAACGGACGTTAGCAATGATAGAGCAGCCGATGGGAGGAGAGCTCCCTGAAGGAGTGCTGGTCCCCAGTGGAGTCATAACTCTACCCCTTGAAGCCCAGGAAAGGGTGACTATACTGATTGCTAATGAAACGAGTCGTGATGTTGTTGTGAAGCAAGGACAAAAGATAGCAGACCTCTTTGAGCCTGAGTCGATTGTAAAACCCCAGTGTGAAACTCAAGTTCCCACAATAGACCCAGCAAAGTTTGACTTTGGAGATTCACCAGTGTCCGAGGACTGGAAAGATCGCCTGAGGAAGAAACTTTGTGAAAGATCCAAGGTGTTCTCACTGCATGAGTGGGATGTGGGATGTGCAAAAGGAGTAGAGCACAATATCAGACTCCATGACTCTCGACCTTTCAGGGAGAGATCTAGGAAGATTGCTCTCTCTGAGATGGAAGATGTGCGACATCATCTTCAGGAGCTGGCTGCGAATGGCATCATTACAGAGTCCCGCAGCCCATACGCCTCACCCATTGTGGTAGTCCGTAAAAAGAATGGGAAAATTCGGATGTGTATTGACTACCGCACCCTAAACAGCCGTACTGTGGTCGACCAGTACACTATGCCTCGAGTGCAAGATGCCTTAGACTGTTTGTTGGGAAGCCAGTGGTTCTCTGTGTTGGATCTTCGAAGTGGATACTACCAGATCCCTCTGGGAGAAGAAGATAAGGAGAAGACAGCCTTCATCTGCCCATTAGGGTTTTATCAGTTTGAACGCATGCCCCAAGGGATTTCTGGAGCACCTGCCACCTTTCAACGTCTCATGGAGAAAGTTGTGGGAGACATGAATTTACTGCAAGTGTTAGTTTATTTGGATGACCTGATTGTGTTTGGAAGAACCTTAGAGGAGCATGAAGAAAGACTTCTTAAAGTGCTTGATAGGTTGGAGGATTATGGTCTGAAGCTTTCAATTGACAAATGCCAGTTCTGCAGAACCTCAGTGAAGTATGTGGGTCACATCGTGTCCCAAGAGGGTGTGAGTACTGATCCTGATAAAATAGAAGCACTCACTACATGGCCACGTCCAAGTAACTACAGAGAACTCAAGACCTTTCTCGGATTTAGTGGCTACTACCGCAGATTTGTGAAAAACTATGCTACGATTGTAAAGCCTCTGAACGATCTCACCAGGGGACATCAGTCCAGCAAGAACAAATCTAAGTCCAAGAATAAGGGGAGGTCTCCAAAGCCCCCTGTGCAGAGACACTATGGCCCATTTGAACCATTTGGGCCACGGTGGGATGAGAGATGTGAAAGGGCTTTTCGAGAAATCATTACTTGCCTAACTCATGCTCCAGTCCTAGTTTTTGCTGACCCAAGCAAACCCTTTATCCTGCATACTGATGCCAGTTTGGAGGGTCTGGGAGCAGTCCTGTACCAGGAAGTGGAAGGCAAACGTAAACCTGTAGCCTTTGCCAGCCGAGGATTGTCTGATAGTGAAACTCGCTATCCCACCCACAAGCTGGAATTTTTGGCCCTGAAATGGGCCATCACTGAGAAATTTCGAGACTACTTGTATGGTGCTCAGTTCCAGGTGTGGACAGACAACAATCCACTGACTTATGTGTTAACAAGTGCTAAGCTGGATGCTACAGGGCAGAGATGGGTGGCCGCCTTGGCTAGCTATGAGTTCAGCATTCAGTACCGATCAGGGAGAAGCAATGTAGATGCAGATGCATTGTCCAGGCGTCCACAGGCTCCCGAAGTTGCTGTGATACCCACAGATGGCGTGAGAGCTATTTGCAGTGTGAGTCGCCGAGAGCCAGAGGCCCGTGAGAGCCTTCAGGTATGTGTTGCAGAAGCTTTGGGCCTGCCCCCTGAATGCATGCCTTCTGCTTCAGTGAACTATATTGCATTGGACCAATCTCCTTTGCCCATGCTCAATGCAGCTGACTGGCAAGAAGCCCAGCGGCAAGATATTGACATTCGTGATACACTACTTGCCAAAAGGGAGGGGCGAAGCCCAGCTGCGGTTGTCCCACCTAACCCGGAGGGTAAACTACTATTGAGAGAATGGACCAAACTAAAACTGATTCAGGGAGTGCTACACCGAATGACCACTGACCCTTTACAAAAACAACGAGCACAACTAGTGCTGCCAAAAAAGTACAGAGCCCTGGCCATGAGGGCTCTGCATGATGACTTTGGGCATTTAGGGATGGAGAGGACCCTGGAACTTATTCGTAGTAGGTTCTATTGGCCCCGAATGGCTGAAGATGTTCGCAGGAAATGTGAGACTTGTGCTCGATGTGTTCAAAGGAAAACTCTGCCCACGAGGGCTGCATATCTCAAGAACATCACCAGCAACAAACCTTTGGAATTGGTATGCATTGATTTCTTGTCTGTAGAGGTAGACAAGAGGAAGGTTGGGAACATTCTAGTAGTGACTGACCATTTTACACGGTATGCACAGGCATATCCCACACGTGATCAGAGGGCCACCACCGTCGCTCGAGTATTGTGGGACAAATATTTCTCAGTCTATGGATTCCCGGCTCGGATACACTCTGATCAGGGGCGGGATTTTGAGAGTCACCTTCTGAAGGAGGTGCTGAAGATAGCAGGAGTCAAAAAGTCTAGGACAACGCCTTATCACCCCCAAGGTGATCCTCAGCCAGAGAGGTTCAACCGAACCCTATTAGATATGTTGGGAACTTTGCGACCAGAGCAGAAGGCAACCTGGAGCCAGCATGTCGCATTTCTGGTGCATGCCTACAATGCCACAAAGAACGATGCTACGGGGGTCACCCCATATCTCTTGATGTTTGGGCGAGAACCAAGATTACCCATAGACTTGTGCTTTGGTGTATCAGAGGATGGAGATAGCTATGAAACTCACCAGCAATATGTATCCCGACTAAGGGAAAAGCTGCGGGATGCTTATCGCTTAGCTACCGCTGCGGCTCGGAAGAACGCAGACCGCAACAAACATCGATATGATGCTAGAGTGCGTTCGCAGGAGCTCCAGCCGGGGGACAGAGTCCTGCTGCGAAATTTGGGTATTGCTGGCAAACACAAGATAGCTGACAGATGGAAGGCAATGCCTTACCTGGTGATGGAAAAGCTGGGAGATCTGCCGGTCTACAAGATCAAACCTGAAGACGGCCCAGGGCAAATAAAGACGGTGCATAGAAACCTTTTGCTCCCTGTGGGGGAATTGGTAAGCATCCCTTATGAGACGGGCCACAACAGGGCAGCCGGGCAGAACAGAGGTGCTAGACCAAAGCCGCCATCCAACACAGACAGCGGGCCCCCTGCAGCTAACTTACCCCTATTCTGCACATCTGAGAGTGAGTCTGAGGAGGAAGACACAACCCTGGTGTATCCTGGGATGGAGACAAGATTTCAGACTCAATCAGCTGAACCAAACGAGAGTTTTCCCTCTTCCGCCCTAAACCCCATGGCGGAATTATTTAGGCCCCTTTCTGACACCCCGGTGCCGCTGATGAGACCCCCCTGTGATGACACACACAGGTTATTGGACAATGGAGACACACAGGTAGAGGATGCCCTGGGCACCTTGGACCCTCCAGCGTTAGAACTAGGAGTGCAGGGGCCTACGCCAGTAGCCGAGGGACCCTCCAGGGAAGCCTCTCCATCCGTCACTCAAGAGAATGTTCCCCCTACCTCGGCAACAGAGAGTCTCAATAGACGAGACAGGGTGATAAGACCAGTGAAACGGTTAACTTATGATGCACCTGGGGTGACTAGTGAGGAGCCAATACATTTAGCACACAGGCTTGTGGAAGCTAAAGTGGGCTTCCTGAGGCCCTTTGGAGGAAACCAATGAGTTGGTATAAAGGGCGTGTGATTTGTCGGGACGACAAATTCTCGGCTGGGGGGAGGATGTAAGCAGTGTCAGGGTGAGCTCCACCCTGACATCTGGTGGTGAGGTGTGGCAAGTTGTGGAAAAAAAACTTTAGGGGCTGATCTCATTTGCATAGGCACACCCACCCCGCCTAGACTGAGGCCATAGCTGCCCAAATGGTCACTTCGGCTGCTGTGGGATCCCCAGTGTCTCTGTTATTGGGGCAGGAAGAATAAATTGTTATTACCCTGATTATGGGAACTGTGCTTGGAACTGTACTTGGCCTTTTGCTATGATGGAGGGACTCACCATCAACTAAGTAGCACTCGCTAGGCAAGGGTCATGGGTTCCAAAACTGTGTGAATTGAGAGAGACTTGAGACAGGTATTAGTACCTGGTGGTGTGGGCCCCTTTGTGAGGGCCTGAAGCACCAATTGTACCTCTGTCTCTCTCTCTCCACTGTGGAATGTCAGAGCTAATTTTGGGTCTATTAAGAGTCTTGCTACAGGTACTGTGCTGCATTCACTTTGGCCTTAAGGTGCACCAGCACTAAGGCCCCCACTACTATGAGCTGAAATCATTAAGAGCTGAAATCACTGAGCACTGTGTCAAGTAGTGGGGAGCCAGAAGATCTAGAGTGCAGCGGTGTGTTCGTGAGATGGCGAGCTGTGCGGAGTGGAGCCGGTCGTGGTGGAGCGGAGCCGTCTGTGAGACAGCGGTGTGTTCGTGAGACGGCGAGCTGAGCAGAGCTGTTCGTGAGACGGCGAGCTGTGCAGAGCGGAGCCATTCATGAGACAGCGAGCTGAGCAGAGCTGTTCTTGAGACAGCGAGCGGTGCAGAGCGGAGCCGGTCGTGGTGGAGCAGAGCCGTTCGTGAGACAGCGTAGCAGAGCAGAGCCCTGTGGGGCAGTCAGCTTCAGGACACGTAAGGTGCCCCTTACCCCTTTCCCCCACACACAGGCACATTTTAGCCAGACTGGGGAGTAACACTATGCAGATGAACTTTTGAACTCTGGGGCTGGACTTTTTGGACTTTGGGTGATTTGTGGATTGCTGGACTCAAGAGACGTTTGGGTGCTGGGACTCACGAACCCGAGGGAAAGGGGCATGCCCCAATTTGCTTGGGGTGGTTTTTTTTGCTCATGGGTTGTGTTATGAATCCTGTTGGTGGTGTCTCCCCAACATAATGCCACATTGTTTCTCTCTGTTATTAAAAGGCTTTTTGCTACACTCAGACTATGTGCTTGCGAGAGGGGAAGTATTGCCTCTTGGAGGCGCCCAGCGGGGGTGGTATATATTTGTCCCAGGTCACTGGGTGGGGGCTCGAGCCGGTTTGCATTGTGTTATTGGAATGGATCCCCTAGATATTGAACCCGGCCCTTGTTGCTGCCAACTCTGATGGGCAGAAGGGTTACACTTAGTTTGTTTTAAAATGTACACTGCTTAATATTGCATATGAAATGCTTAAATATCCTAATTCATACTAAAGTCTAGGGCAAGTGAAAATTCTATATGCAATGCAAACCAGTGGATTTTAATAAAAACAATTATTTGCTAGTTGGAACAAAAACCCGGATGGTTGGAGATCCCTGAGGACCAGAGTTAATAATCCCTGGTTTAGGCACACTGTCAGTGGACAGAATAAGAGAAATATTTGATAAACTGTTTTTATATAAACCTAACAAAAAAGAAAATTGTTTTATCAATACAACAATGTTTATTTTGCCTATCACCTTGTCATAGTGATCATCCATTTGAAAAACACTTTACAGTACAATTATTTGGTTTGTATATTATTACTCATATTACATTTACAGCAAACTAAAATAATCAGATTCCAAAATAAATAAATGCAAAATAAATTAAAATGAAATTATTAAAGTGAAACACAAACAATACATTAAGTGTACTGTATGTAAAAATAAAGTAATTAAATAGAATATTAATTTGAAGCTAACAAACCATAGATATAGTATCTAATTTGGTTTCACATTTTATTAATGTGCTTTGTTATATTGTCATGTGGCCCCCTTTGCTGTTTTTATAACTTCTTTTGGTGGCTCAAACTTCATTTGGATAATAGAGGACAGTGTCCCGTATTGCTCAAGGTTAGGTCTGAATGGTCTTTTGAACAAGACTGAACACTCTCTCTTCTCCTGCATTTGAGTGGGGTAAAACTAAGACAAGCCTGGCAACCCTGGACAGTAATGGGAACTTGAGAAGACCACATTTTAAAAAAAGAACTCTTGCTAGCTACTGGGACAATGAAGGGCCATGTATTTGTCCAGTGTGGTTTAATTTTTGAACTATATTTTGCAGTACCTGCAAACTTTCAATCAACTCCTGCTCAGTTTTTGGGCAAACTATATTTTTTTTGACAATCAAGTATCCACACACACACAAAAACCTGCATAGCCTCCTCTCTTCTTCCCCATGTGTATAGAACGTGGGTCTGTAGTCTCCATGGTTACCACAGTACACAAGCTTGGAAAGCCGCTTTTCAAGCTCTAAGCCAGTGGTCTCTTAACTTTTCAGGGTCATGCCCTCCTTACCTGCCCTCCTTGCCCGTGCCCCTCCCCCTGGAGCTGGGGCCATGGCTCCTGGGGAGGGGGGCGGACAGGGGCAAGGGAGCTGAGGCTGGGATCATGGCTGGGTGCACAGTTGGGACCGGGTGCAGAGCCGTAGCTGGGCTGCAGTTGAGGGCCGAGGCTGGAGGCGGGACCGGGAGCCAGAGCTGCAGCTGTGGGTGGGGTCAGAGCAGAGCTGGGAGTGGAGCAGGGCTGGGTGGCGCTCCCTTCCCACCTCCTGTGGAGGCTGGCCTGGGTCCCGCCGTGCCCCCACTGAACATTCCTCTGTGCCCCTCTAGGGGGGCGAGCCCCACAGTTTGGGGACCTCTGCTCTAAGCCCAGTGCCTGAGTCCCTGGATGTTTGTGGTCTCTTTTAAATCTTTATATATTTACTCAAAATTAGTGAGAGATGCATATGAATGTGTGAGAGTGAGATAGCATGCTAATGAGAAGGGCCGGATTAAGGCAGGGGCTTTAAGAGCTGCAGCCCAGGGCCCTGGCTAAAGGGGGAATCCCGCAAAAATAAATCACAGGCAGTGATCTCCAACTCAGGGCCACTAAAAGTCCTGCAGTGCAGCAGGGTGCTCAGGCAGGCTGCCTACATGCTGTGACCCCATGCGCTCCCGGAAGGGGCCGGCTGCTAGCATGTCTCTGTGGCCCCTGGCGGGGGGAGAGGCAGCTCCACATGCTGCCCCCGCCCCCAGCACCGTCCCATAGCTTCCATTGGCCAGTTGCCGGCCAATGGGAGCTATGGGGGCATTGCTTGCTGGCGCGGGCAGTACACAGAGACACGGTGTCCCCCTCTCCCCAGGGGTTACAGAGACGTGCTAGCAGAAGGCTGTTTTCAGGAGGCTTGCAGGCAGCCTGCCTGAGCCCTGCTGGACTGCTGGCTGGGAGCTGCCTGTGGTAAGCACCTCCCGGCTGAAGCCTGCACCTTGCACCCCCTCCTCCACCCCAACCCCAGATCAGAATCCCCTTCCTCCACCCAAACTCCCTCCCAGATCCCTCACCCCCTCCTGCACTCCAATCCCCTGCCCCAGCCCCCTCCTGCACCAAACTCTCTCCCAGGAAAAAGACCTGTATACAGGGGCCCCACAAAAATCTAATAGCTCTGGGCCCACAGGAAAGTTAATCCAGCCCTGCTAATGAGTGAGTCTCGCACCCAGTGACACTTGACATGTCTGAGTTTGGGGGCCTTAATGCCTAGAGAATTATAGTTCAAGTGGGGAAGGGTGGATAAGAGATTCAGTTGGTTAGAAGAGGAGTACTAGTGGCACCTTAGAGACTAACCAATTTATTTGAGCATAAGCTTTCATGAGCTACACGAAAGCTTATGCTCAAATAAATTGGTTAGTCTCTAAGGTGTCACAAGTACTCCTTTTCTTTTTGCGAATACAGACTAACACGGCTGCTACTCTGAAACCTGTCAGTTGGTTAGCTTACTACTAGCCTTTTACTTTTGGAGACCTGGATTTAGATTCATTGTGTGATCCTGGCCCCACTGAAATCACAGGCATAGCTCCTATTGATTTCAATGGGGGCAGGATTTCACCAGTTACACCTATGTCCACTGCCTAGCACAATGGGAAGCAAATCCCTGATTTACTCTTCAGACCACTGGTTGAATTGCTTACTCTTCTCTTTCTTATAATGAAAGACTTACTGACAAAATCTATTATACTGTACTATAAATTCTGTAATATTTGAATGAACATATATCATTTCTATACCTTGTATGTAACTAAGCAAAACAATACAAATAACTCAGAACTTCTTTTAAACATAGCTCTATTCAGAAAAGAGACTGCAAAAATGGCATAGTGAGGTTTTATTCCAATCTAGTTTATTCAGGTTTTTCTACTGTCCTCATTGCCGCAGTATCTGAACACTTTCTAGAAATGCATTAAGCAATGTGACTAACATTGACCATGTTTATTATTTCTCTGTCATGGCATATCAAATTTGCTCAGTTTAGCAGCTGAAGGATTTTTTTCCGAATGGTTCATGAACAGGGAAAAAACAGTTTAACTTTTAGATGCCTAGATCACACTTGGCCATTTTAAAGTAGGAGATTATTCTGATAACTGCAGTTGCACCTGTTTGAATGTCAAGAGCATTCTGAGGCCCTGTCTACACTACAGGGGAAATTCCATCTAAACTACGCAATTTGAGTTACATGAATAGCATAACTCAAATCGATGTAGCTTAGATCTACTTACTACGGGGTCCACACTTCGTGATGTCGACAGGAGACACTCTCCCGTTGACTCCCCCTACTCTTCTTGATCCGGTGGAGTATAGGAATCAACAGGAGAGCGATCTGCGGTTGATTTAGTGGGTCTTTACTAGACCCACTAAATTGACCACCCATTCATGAATAGGCACTCATCGATCCCCTGGTAAGTGTAGACAAGCCCTGAGTATCACACACAGCACATTTATAGACTCCTAAGTAATTTTGAATTTATTCTGATCCAGAACCTCTTTTTCCCCCACCTATCTGGACAATGACAAAATCCTTTTACTTCTTCCTCCTCTGCATCATACAAAAAATCCACCACTTCCTTTCCATCCTGACAGCTGTACAGCTAGGGTTGCTAACCCTCCAGGATTGGCCTGGAGTCTCCAGGAATTAAAGATTAATCTTGAATTAAAGATTAGGTCATGTGATGAAATCTCCAAGAATACAGCCAACCAAAATTGGCAACCCTATGAACAGCTTGTCCATTATTCCATACTCTGCCCACAATGCAAGTTGTCTGCAAATGAAGCCCCACCCACTTGAAATGACAGAACGAGATGTCACTCACAGTAGATTGTGCAGATGTTGAAAATATAACACATTCTGTGCTAGGTTCTTCCAGTTTAGCTTCCTTGTGGTATGGTTCAGATACCCTACCAGGCTTTGCTGGGTTCACCTCCCCTTCGTGGGGGCCTGGATGCCCCATTGAGCTGTGTGGGACTGACTCTTCTTCAAAGGGGCTTGACTATCCTTCTGGGTTTTCTGGGACAGATTTCCCCCTCACTAGGGTTCAGATGCCACATGTGCTCCATTCTTCTTGTTTGGCTTCTTTGTTTCACAGGTCAAATGGGGAGGGTTGAAAAGGTGGTCCTCTCCCAGGCACCTCCTATTGGTGACTCTCAGATCCAATGTCACTCATAAAACATTTGCAGATCTTCATACAATGACCAACCCTCTCATTTCTTACATGTGCAATGAAATAGTTAACAATGCTTACATTTCAATAATCCTCAGTGAGGGCATTTTTTACAGCTATTACATTTTCTCTTTAAACCCCTGGTAGACATCACTGCATTAATCACACTTGGTTCACATTTTGACTTAAAAAGCAAGTTACAATGACTTAAAATGAGATTTTGGCTTGCATATGGAGTGCAGGATTGGGCCCCAAGCAATATGTATTTTAATTATTAGTGGGCCAGTGGGGCCCACAGGTAGCTTTTTGTTCATTGTCTTCTAACAGCACTTTATAACTCTGAACTTGAGTCTCTTCTTTTTGATTATTGGTTACCATTGATTTCCCTTTGAATATTGAGTCATACTCTAGTCTTCTCCCTGTTACGAAATGAGCTAATACTATTATTAAAAAAATTGGGACTTTTGGCTGAAACCTTTGCACAGAGATCTCAAATCAGACTATTGAGAGACAGAGTCTCCTTTAGCTAACTAAGCGGCCCTACTGCTTCCAGATGCAAAGGTTCCCAGTTAACTGCTGAAACATGTTTCTCGTAAATAAGAATAAGTGTGCATTTAATGTTTACTGATTTGGTTACCTTCTTATCTTTGATAGCGTCCCTGACAGGCTTTTGTAGTCTCTATTTTTGCCAAAATGTACTCATGCATCAGTTGCTTTCATTTATTTTTAATTTGCCTCTTTTATGTGAATAAACTGCTCTGTAGATGGTGTGACAAAGCTCTGTCCTTGCCTCCGTGGCTCCCGTGTTTCCTGGCGGATTTCACTAGCCTCAGAGGCTCAGTGTGACCCTCCACGTAACCCTTCTTTCTTTAGAGACAAGGGTCACAGTCTACTGAGCCATTTTCATCATAAGCCAGTGAGGGAAGTGAGGAGGAGACGTTATCCTTCCTTGCACAGTCTCTGTTGTATCCCAGTCTCAGTGATTAATCAGGGGGCAAAGGTGGGGGGGGGCAGCCCGGGCCCACCCTTTACTCCAGGTTCCAGCCCAGGGACCCTAATAGTATCAGCTATGGTAGCTGACCTTTTAGAAACATGACATGTACAATTCCCTGGGCTACTTCCCCCACAGCAGCCCTCACTTCCTCAAGCTCCACTTCACCCTTACCTCAGGGCCTCCTTCCTTGTGCCTGATATGGTGCGTACTACTCAGCCTCTCCAACAGCGCAACTGCCTCCCACAGCTCCTGACATGCACACCCACCTGACTGACTGGGAGGCTTTTAGCTAGTTTCAGCCAGCCCCTGATTGGCTTCAGGTGTCCCAATCAACCTAGCATTCTCCCTGCCTTCTGGAAAGTTCTTAATTGGCCCCAGGTGTCTTAATTGATCTGGAGCAGCTTCCATTTCACTTAACCTGGTACCAGGGATTTGTTTAGCCTGGAGCTAATATATCTATCTGGCCTTGCCCCGTCTCATATCCACCCCCTCTGCTCAACATCATAGAGTTGGGCAACTTGGGACGCCAGGCAGTATGCTCGTGACAGACCATCAGCGTAGCCATGGTGGCATCCAGCCCTGTGCCGTATGCGGAACTGGAATGGTTGGAGGGATAAGAACCACCTGGTGACCCTTGCATTCTTTTTCTTATTCCGTTGCATCCACTGGAGGGGTGCATGGTCCGTCACAAGAGTAAATCGCAGGCCTAAGAGGTAATAACGCAGTGTCTCCATAGCCTATTTGACAGCAAGGCATTCTCTCTCAACTACTGCGTATTTGTTCTCTTGGGAGAAGCTTTCTGCTTAGATAGAGGATTGGGTGTTCCTCTTCTCCCACCATTTGCAACAGAACTGCTCCCAACCCCACCTTGGAAGCGTCTGTTTGTAAAATAAATTCCCTGTTAAAGTCCGGGGCTATGAGTACGGGGTCATTATAGAGGGCCGTCCAAAGGTCTGTAAATGCCCCCTCTGCTGCGTCGGTCCACTTTACCATGTCTGGACCTCGGGCCTTCACCAGGTCCGTTAGGGGACTTGCCCTAGTGGCGAAGTGGGGAATAAACCGTCAGTAGTAGCCTACCATGCCTAGGAACGCACGGACCTGCTTCTTTCAGGTCGGCTGGGGCCAGTTTTGAATTGCCTCTAGCTTATTCGTTTGGCGCTTCACTATGCCCCTTCCCACAATATATCCCAGGTACCTAGCCTCTGCTAGCCCTATGGCGCATTTAGCGGGATAAGCAGTGAGGCCAGCCCGCCTTAAGGTGCGCAGTACTGCCTCAACTTTCTCCAAGTGGGTTCCCCAGTCTGGCATATGGATGACGACATCTAGGTATGCAGCTGCATAACTCCGCAGCAGCTCATCCATGAGGCGCTGGAATGTGGCTGGGGCCCTATGTAGTCCAAAAGGGAGTACGGTGTACTGGAATAGCCCATCCAGGGTGGAAAGTGCTGTCTTTTCTTTAGCTTCTTTGGCCAGAGGAATCTGCTAGTACCCTTTTGTCAGATCCAGTGTAGTCAAGAATCGGGCACTACCTGTTGGTCAACCAGTTCGTCGATGCGTGGTATGGGGTATGCATCAAACTGGGATATTTCATTCAGTTGGCAAAAGTCATTACAGAATCTCATGGTACCGTCAGGTTTAGGCACTAGAACAGTTGGACTGGACCACTGACTGTAAGACTCTTCAATAACCCCTAATTCTAACATTTTCTTTACTTCGGCCTTGATTTCTTCTCTTTTGGCTGCTGGGATTCGGTAGGGTCTCAATGTTAACTTGGCTCCGGGGACCGTGCAGATATGGTGATCGGTCTCAGTCGTCCGCCCTGGTTTTGTAGAGAACACATCTCTGTTGCAATCAATCATGTTGGCTACCTTGATCTTTTGGATCAGCGTCAAGTTGGATGATATCCTCACTTGCTCGTGTAAGTTATCCTCTTGGGGAAGTGTCTCCTGCATGACTAAGCATGCCTCTCGATCGTGCCAAGGTTTTAGAAGATAGATGTGGTAAATTTGCTCCGATTTCCGGCAGCCTCGCTGCCACACCTTATAGTTCACCTCTCCCACAGCTTCGATTATTTTGTAGGGTCCCTGCCACTGGGCCAACAGTTTACTTTCTGCTGTGGGCACCAGTACCATCACCCGATCCCCTGGTTGGAACCGTCAAAGCTTTGCTTGGTGGTTATAATGGGTTCGTTGGGTCTCCTGTGCTCTCTCCAAGTGCTCCCATACAATGGGTGTAACTCGGGCTATCCGATCTCTCATCTGCAGTACATGCTCAACTATGTTCCTTCCAGGATTTGGCTCCTCTTCCCAGGCTTCTCTGGCTATATCCAGTATGCCCTGAGGGTGGCGCCCATATAGTAGTTCGAATGGAGAGAAACCCGTGGAGGCTTGCAGAACCTCCCGGATGGCAAACATGAGGTAAGGCAATAGGGTATCCCAATCTTTCCCATCCCGGCTCACCACTTTCCTGATCAGGACCCTCAAGGCCATATTGAACCTTTCCACAAGGCCATCTGTTTGTGGGTGGTATACAGAGGTCCGTAGGGCTTGTACATGGAGCAATGAACAGAGATTTCATCAACTTGGACATGAAAGGTGTCCCTTGATCAGTCAAAATCTCCTTGGGTAGCGCAACCCGGGCAAAGATCTGTACTAGCTCCTTAGCTATTGTCTTAGAAGCTGTGTTGCGCAGGGGAACAGCTTCCGGGTACCGGGTTGCATAGTCCAGTACAACAAGCACATGTTGGTGGCCCTGAGCTGTCCTCTCTAGGGGCCCTACCAGATCCATGGCTATCCATTCGAAAGGAACCTCTATTATTGGAAGAGGTATCAAAGGAGCCCGCAAGTGCAGGCGAGGGCTATGTAACTGACACTCCGGACAAGAGGTGCAGTATCGCCAGACATCTTCATGTACTCCTGGCCAGAAGAACCTCCGCAGGATCTGTGTCTGGGTTTTCTCTACCCCTAGGTGTCCTCCAAACAGGTGACTGTGGGCGAGACTCAATATGGCTTTTTGGTGTTTTCGTGGCACCAGAAGTTGTTGTATCTCTTGCTCCTGCATTTGCACCTCACAGTACAGGAGATCTTTCTTCACTCTAAAGTAAGGTCCGGGACCCCGGACCTTCCCATCCACGGGTATCCCATCAATCTCAGCCATCTCTTTCTTGGGGTTATCATATCTGGAGTCCTCCACCTGGTCCCGCCCAAAAGTCTCTCTCGCAGGACTAACCTGCCCAAGCTCCCAGGGGCTGGCTTCTGCTTCTTCCAACGGCTCGCCGCAGTCATGGCTGGGGGCAGCTTCTGGCTCATCTTCTGTGGTGGAAGTTTCTCTGTTGGCTGCTCGCATCCATCTGCCTACTAGGGAGGTCTTCTGACCCTGGGTCAGGATCCGGGTTCCCAAGGCCTTCGCGGCCTTCCTCTCTTTTTGTCTTCCGGGTCTTTCGGGGGGCTGAAAACAGATCCTGAGAAATCTCAGCGAACATCGGAGGTTGACATTCCCCTGGTGCCGAGTCGCTGTCCTCAGGGTCCCCACCTCCCTCCAGCCTCTCCACGGGGAGTAAATTATCAGACCCTAGATAGTCCCTCCCAATGACTACAGGATATGGGAGTTTAGGAACTACACCCACGGTCACCTCAATGGGGTTTCCCTGAACCTCTATCTCCACTGGGATGGTGGGGTAATGACTCGTGGCCCCATGCACGCACGTCACTGCTACGTGTTTGGCTTGTAGCAGCTGACTTTTTATCAGCTTACCCGATATGGGGGTGATAGCACTCCCAGAGTCCACAAGCGCTGTAGTCTCTGCTCCATTTAGCCTCACTGGCCTCGTGTAATTATGCGGGGCTAATGCGACCCCCGCGAGGTGGATAAGGGAGCATGGGACCTCCCAATCCCCCAAGTTACATTGCATAGGCTCCTCGGTGCTGGGACACTGTGCTGCTATATGTCCCCACTCCCCACATGCATAATATCTATAATTGCTTTTAATCACTCCCCTATCCCGGGGGTTAGGGGGTTTAGTCCCAGGGTTCCCCCCACTCAGGCCAATCCCTTCCTTCTGGGGTCCCCGCTGGTTTTGGCCCCCCCCCCCTTCTTCCACCTAGGACTCCCCAGGGGGTTGGCTGCCCAACCTTCCAGGGTTGGGGTCGGGTGCTTGCTTCGAAAGGGGCCTTCCTTGGGTAGTCGGGTCAGTTCCCTGGCTGTCATCCGTCTTTCTACCAGTGTGATCATCTCATCGTACGTGGACAGATCATTCTGGCCTACCCATTTGCGGAGATCTGGCGGCAGTCCCCGCATGTAATGGTCTATGACCAGGGTCTCCAAAATCTCCTCCGGCCTGCACACCTCGGGCTGTAACCACTTCCGTGCGAGGTGTATGAGGTCGAATAGCTGGGACCTCGGGGGTTTGTTCTCCTGGTATTTCCACTCATGGAACCTCTGGGCCCTTACCTCTGCCGTTACCCCTGATTGTGCTAGGATCTCTGCCTTCAGACAGGTATAGTCAGTGGCATCCGTGGCAGGCAAGTCAAAGTAGGCCTTCTGGGCCTCTCCACACAAAAAAGGGGCGAGAATGCTGGCCCACTGCTCCTGGGGCCACGCCTCACGCTGAGCAGTCCTTTCCAATGAGAGGAGATATGCCTCTATGTCATCTCCTGACATCATCTTTGGCAGACAACCAGTGGCCCTCAGGGTTCGCATCCCCTCGGACCCCCAGGCCTGGGTGGTGAGGATCTTCAGCTGGTCCACCACCTCTCTCAAGAGGGCACGATCTTGGGTCGCCTGGCTCATCAATAATTGATTGGTTTCCTGCTGTAGCTGCATAGACTCCTGTTGTGCCATTGCCTGAACCCAGGTGGCCTCCTGCTGAGCTGCCATGGCTTGTACCAGAGCTCTTACCACCTCCTCCATTGCGGTACAAAGCAAACAAACAAAAACCAAAACAAAAAAAAATCCAAAACCCCAGTGCACTTTTTTTTTTAAAAATACCTCTTTCTTCCGCCACACTGTGAACGAAGTCCTACTCCTCACACCAGTTGTGACAAAGCTATGTCCTTGCCTCCGTGGGTCCCATGTTTCCTGGCAGATTTCGCTAGCCTCAGAGGCTCAGTGTGACCCTCCATGTAACCCTTCTTTCTCTAGAGACAAGGGTCACAGTCTACTGAGCCATTTTCATCATAAGCCAGCGAGGGAGGTGAGGAGAAGTTATCCTTCCTTGCACAATCACTGTTGTATCCCAGTCTCAGTGATTAATCAGGGGCAAAGGTGGGGGGGGGGAAGAGCCCAGGCCCACCCTCTACTCCAGGCTCCAGCCCAGGGACCCTAATAGTATCAGCTATGGTAGCTGACCTTTTAGAAACATGACATGTACAATTCCCTGGGCTACTTCCCCCACAGCAACCCTCACTTCCTCAAGCTCCACTTCACCCTTACCTCAGGGCCTCCTTCCTTGTGCCTGATATGGTGCATACTACTCAGCCTCTCCAACAGCACAACTGCCTCCCACAGCTCCTGACATGCACACCCACCTGACTGGCTGGGAGGCTTTTAACTAGTTTCAGCCAGCCCCTGATTGGCTTCAGGTGTCCCAATCAACCTAGCATTCTCCCTGCCTTCTGGAAAGTTCTTAATTGGCCCCAGGTGTCTTAATTGACCTGGAGCAGCTTCCATTTCACTTAACCTGGTACCAGGGATTTGTTTAGCCTGGAGCTAATGTGTCTCTCTCCCACTACTTTTCTAGAGCCATCTGGCCTTGCCCCGTCACAATGGTTAGATGAGCCATCAAAGAAAGTTGCTGTTTACTGGAAAATGCTTGTGCCCGTGACAATAGGAAAAATAAAGACTTTAAATTCACTAGATGATATGATTCTGTTTTGGTAGTGAAACCACATTCAGAGCAGACATGGGGTTTCCATTATTCTTTACCTCTCTCTACAAATTATTCTCTTTGAAAATATATATATATATTTTTTTTAACTTTTCATTTTTTTGAACAAAACTCCGATTGCCTTAGAGAGCCAAATAAACACTTTAAAGGAGAAACTGTTTGTTCCAACCTAGCCCAGTCCCTGTCTCTGAACAGATGCCAGTCTGTAGTGATTTGATCCAGCCATTGAATCCCATGTGTTTCTAAGCCCCCTGAGCAGAGTGACTGGTTTTTAGCTCTGGGTCTCCCATTCCCAGGGACCGCCCCTGTCTCTGACACCCTTCTTGGGCAGTGGCACCCCACAGCCTGGCTGCCTTGGACCCCAAAACCAGTTCCACAACCCTCCTGAGCCCCCAGCTGCTTAGGCATATTCCCCCAAAGTCCACCTCACTGTGGAAGCTCAGATTTCTCAATTAATCTCTTGAGGGACTATATGGAGGTAGTGCAGGGAACACAGGCTTTGCAAAGGAATGTCTTAATCCCAAACACATTACTCTTAAAAAAACACAAGAAAGTTACAGATCTATGGAAAATGACAAACTCCCAATGCAATTCCCCTTAGTCTGACCTCAACATCTCTGTGATCACTGGGATTGGTCCAAGTCCTTAGGCCAGGCAACTCTTCCAGCCCTCTTGACCTGGCCATCTTGTTTCTACTGATGGAATGGCCTCCCTTGCTTAGAGAAGCACCTCTTTTAAAACCGACTCTGTCCCCCATTTTCTCATGTGCTGCCTGCAAGATGGGGGGGTAAGGACTATGTTCCAGGCCTGCCCCCCTTTAGCTTCTGTGTAGAGAGACATTCAAAGTCAATGGCCCTTTGGTGATAGAAAAAAACATTGTTCTAGTAACAAAGCGTAGTTCAATGGTGATGGCTCTGTCAGAGCTTCTCAAGGACAATAAATCCCAGGGGTGGCCAACCTGTGGCTCCTCAGCCACAGCAGCTCCTCAGAAGTTAATATGTGGTTCCTTGTATAGGCATCAACTCCGGGGCTGGAGCTACAGGCGCCAACTTTCCAATGTGCCGGTGGGTGCTCAGTGCTCAACCCCGGGCTCTGCCACGGGCCCTGCCCCCACTCAACTCCTTCCCACCCCATCCCCTGAGCCTGCAGTGCCCTCGCTCCTCCCTGCTCCCCACAGAGCCTCCTGCACACCACGAAACAGCTGATTGGGAGGTGCGGAGAGGGAGGGGGACGTGCTGATTGGCAGGGCTGCCGGTGGGCGGGAGGCGCTGGGAGTTGGGTGGAGGGGGAACTGATGGGGGTCTGCTGACGTATTACTGTGGCTCTTTGGCAACGTATATTGGTAAATTCTGTCTCCTTCTCAGGCTCAGGTTGGCCACCCCGATCACACCTCTGCCACAGAATGGATGCTCTAATCTACAATGAAAGTTACAATCACAAGTGGTAAAAACAAAATGAAATTCACAATGTGACAACACATCTCCAAACTATCACAATGTCAAAGCAATTTTAAGCAACAACTGTCATTGTTTCAGTGTCTCCATACACACTGAATGCAGATAGTTGAGATTTTAACCATATAAAAGTTTGGAAATATAAACCTGAGATTTTCAAAGAAGTTTAAAGAAGTTAGGTGCCCAAATCCTACTGAATTCCAATAGATTTCGGTCACCTACCTTGTTTATGCCTCTTTGCAAAATCCAATGCAAAACTTAAGGTTCTCACTAAATAACCAGAACTCTGTCCCCTGGCACATATATATATATAGCAGTATTGTCTAATGGTCCCAACCTCTTTGTGCTGGAGTCTCATGTTGATTATATATCAGGACTTGTTCCCAACATGTACCCTCTTGCCATGCCTGGATATGGTTGCTGCTTCTCAGTTGGTTTTTGTCCTTTTCTCTTTCCTGATTTTGTCTGTCTCTATCTTTTTTTCAGTTTGTCTCTTAATTTTATATTTATTTTGGGAAGGGTGGAGGTTATTTACCATTTTACACTCTTCTTGTTGTTCTTTATTTTGTGTTTTTCCCACTGCCTTTTTTTTCTTTCTCATAGTTCCTTCTTTGACTTCCCAATTTTCATCCTATGTTTGCTACGTTTATGTTCCTTTCTACTGGCTGCAGTGGGGATGGATTTCCATTTAATGAAGGATGCCTGTTTGGCTCAGATAAACTTTTGCAGGCTCCATTAAACAGACTGTATTTTGTCTTGCCTTCCTGCTTTCGTTTTAGTTTAAGGGTATACATGACTTCTGTTAGCCCTGTTGTGGTTTCCTCAAGTAGACTCCAGGCTGAACGTAAATATTTTAATTTCCTCACTTTAAACTTTAGGATCTTTTAAAATAACTTCATTTATTTTTAAAAATCCCCCTTTCTAAAGTGTAATGTCATTAATTTTTGGTACAATCCCTGCCCCGAGGATGTTGAATTTAATTATGCTGTGATGACTATTGCTTAATGACTCAACTATAGTTCCAACTTTTTTTTTAAAGAAAGAAACTCCTCTTTGTTACGTAGTAGAAGGTTGAGAGTATCCTTTCCTCTTCTGTGCTGCAGAACTAACTTTTCCAAGAAACAATAATTTTAAGTGTCAAGAAACTGCTTCTTTTAACCTTGTGACATATGACTACTTTATATGCAGGCAATTGACGTCATCCATTTATAGTGCTTTATTAGATTTATTTACCTCTTTGATCTCCCTCAAGATTTAACACTTGTTACATTTTTCTTGACCTGGAGGCAGGTAATGCAACCACATTGGTATATTTGCATTTGTATGACTTCGGATTTGTATCCATACAGATTCTAGTGTATGGTCTTCTCTACACAGCAATGTTTTTCATAGGTTTCCATGAAATCTTTCAAGTATAGTGTGATTTTCCAATTTCTACTACTTACTCTATTTTTCTCTGTATAGTTTCTACCCAACTAAAACAGAATATAGTTTATTTTCCATCATTGCACCATATTTCAAAAATGTCTGTTATGTCAAGGTCCTCTCCAATTGCCAGGTTTTGTAATTCACCAATTTTTGCTCCTAATTTCTCACACTGGTGTACAAACATTTGTAATGTTTAGTTTTGACGGAGTGCCTATTTTTTAAACAATTTTTTATGCCTTCCTGTTCTTCCTCTAATTTTTGTGCTATCTTTTATTATTTGATAGATAATTACATTTGTATTATGGACATCTCAAGCTGATGTCTCAGTCTTAGGGTTTCCCTACACACAATAGTATTGTTTTAATATATATATTTAAAGCAGCAACCCCTGCAATATGGATGCAGTTGTATCAATATAAAAGTCCTTTATACTTGTATAATTATTCTCTTACAAGAAGGGGAATAAATTATAGTGGTCTAAAGCCTGGTTTTCTACACTACATAGTTAGGTCAATGCAAGGCAGCTTATGTCATGGGCAGCATGTATAAGAGGCTTGGGGAGGCTAAGCCTCCCCAAAAAAGGCTGGCCATGCAGGAGGGTAACTGCCGGGGATGCAGTGCAGGTCACCTCCCTTTGGAGGCCCGCCAGCCCGTCGCTTTTGGAGCGTCGGAAGTTCCCTACAGGTGTGGTGGGGGGGCTCACCGGCGCCTGGACCATGGCCCAGCCTGCGCTCTGCCCCAAGGCCCCACCCCCACGCAGCCTCTTCCCCCTAGGCACCGGCTGCTCACTCCTCTCTGATGCAGAGATGAGCGAGCAGTGGGTGGGTGGGAGGGCCTCAGTGGAAGAGGCAGAAAGGAGTGGCCAGTGGGTGGGGGGTTTGGGGGAAGAGGAAGAGAGGAGCGGGCAGGAGGTTTGGGGGAAGAGGAAGAGAGGAGCAGGAGGTGGATGGGTGGGCCTTGGAGGAAGAGGCAGATAGGAGCAGGCAGGGTGGGCTCAGGGGAGGGGTTGGAGAGGGCCTCAGGGGAAGAGGTAGAGAGGAGCAGATGAGGTAGCTCAGGAGAGGGGGTGGAGTGTGGACGGGGCCTCGGGAAAAGAGGCAGAGTGGGGCAGGACCTTTCGGGGTGGGGCCTTGGTCTGAGCGCTGGTGGCCCATCAACTTCTAGGGAGCTTCCAGCACTCACGTGTAAGCCTCCCCAAATGAAAGACTCACACACCGCTGTGGCTTACATCGACCTAGCAGTCACACGTCTACACTCAAATTGGTCGCCCACCACTATAAGCACCCTGTTATGCCAATATAGTAACACTACCTCCTGGAGTGGCATAGAACCACAGTGGATGTACTTAGGTCAATGAGTGTAGAGACCATAACTGTCCTCCAGCAGTAGTCCCAGTCCCCACAATGCCCCACACTGACCACTCTGGTCACCGTTTTGAATTCTACTGCCCCAGTGTCATGGAGACTGGAAGCCCCCCATCATAAAAATAAAGGGAAGGTAATTACCTTTCTGTATACAGTGCTATAAAATCCCTCCTGGCCAGAGGCAAAACCCTTTCACCTGTAAAGGGTTAAGAAGCTAAGATAACCTCGCTGGCCCCTGACCAACATGACCAATGAGGAGACAAGATACTTTCAAAGCTGTGGGGTGGAGGGGGGAACAAAGGGTCTGTCTGTCTGTGTGATGCTTTTGCCGGGAACAGATCAGGAATGCAGTCTCAGAAACTCTGTTAAGTTAGTAAGTAATCTAGCTAGAAATGCGTTAGATTTCCTTTTGTTTAATGGCTGGTAAAATATGCTGTGCTGAATGGAATGTATATTCCTGTTTTTGTGTCCTTTTGTAACTTAAGGTTTTGCCTAGAGGGATTCTCTATGTTTTGAATCTGATTACCCTGTAAGGTATTTACCATCCTGATTTTACAGAGGTGATTCTTTTATCTTTTCTTCAATTAAAATTCTTCTTTTAAGAACCTGATTGATTTTTCATTGTTCTTAAGATCCAAGGGTTTGGGTCTGTGTTCACCTGTACAAATTAGTGAGGATTTTTATCAAGCCTTCCCCAGGAAAGGGGGTGCAGGGCTTGGGGGGATATTTTGGGGGAAGACATCTCCAAGTGGGCTCTTTCCCTGTTCTTTGTTTAACACGCTTGGTGGTGGCAGCATAGGGTTCAAGGACAAGGCAAAGTTTGTACCTTGGGGAAGTTTTTAACCTAAGCTGGTAAGAATAAGCTTAGGGGGTCTTTCATGCAGGTCCCCCCATCTGTACCCTAGAGTTCAGAGTGGGGAAGGAACCTTGACACCCCCCACTTCCCTTTAAAGCCCTTCACCCATTCAGCACCGTGTATACCTCCACAGAGCCCAAGTCACAAGCCCCTGCCGTGAACAGCAAGGAGGAGAAGGTGGTGGACAAGGAAGAGGAGGACTATGGGGGACAGGTGACCGGGGGATCCAGCTGCGCAGCGAGCCAGGACCTATTTTTGACTCCACTGCAGTCCAGCCAGTCAAGCACGGGTGAGCCTGATGCAGGGGAAAGAAAGCTCAGGTAAGTGTATAGGTGAATTTTTAGTTACATGGATGGTATCCCCAAAGTAGCAGGACACATCTTTTGACTTTTCATTAATGTACTTGTGCTAGAAGACGTAGTGGTAAACCAAGAGAGGTAGAGTTGCTATCTACTTTTCATTCCCCTTTAGAGTTAGGCAGGGGGACCACGTGGAGCAGTTTGGTTATGTACGTAGGAATGTCCTTTGAATCCTGAGAGATCTCAGTGAAACTTTCATGGAGGTATTCTGCAATTCTCTGCGAAAGGTTTCTCAGAAGGGCTGCCTTCCACTCAGCAGGTACTATTGCCGTACACAGGCTAGCAGCACATGGGCCCAGGGGCCTTCAGAATGCCAGTCTAAAATTCAGGAGTGAGAAATCAGCTAAAATTACCACTGCCTGTGGAAAATGGTGCCAGTAATCAGTGCCATTGCCCTATACTAATAGATTCATGCACCCGAGCAATTTCCTCCTCACTTCTCCAACCCCTGGTGGGCCATACTCACCATGGCTACTGCAGTGACTGGCGCCACACACAAGCAATCCCAAACAGAAGTGAGAACGTAGTGCTTACAACTTTAGGGGAGCAAAGGGAGTGAGTTCAGCATCTTAAGGAATACACTGACAATGGTACCTCTGCGTGTTTTATCTTCTGCTGTGCTGCCATTGCGGCCTTCAGGGTCTCCCACTTCACACCCATGGAAGGCCTGAGCCAGATAAGGAGGAGGAAGAAGTGGACTCAGGATGACATGTTCAATGAGATCCTGCAAGTCAGAGCTGTTTCGGACTGTGAGCACAGGGCTTGGAAGAGGAACATTGCAGGTACCCTGGAGAAGGAATCAGTGGAGAGGAGAAAGGCCGAGGAGTCCTAGCAGGAAAAGGAAAGGGAGATGCACCAGGACATAATGGGGCTTATCAGGCAGCAAATACATATGTTGCAGACTCTGATGGACCTGTAAGTTCAAAAATCCCAGGCCTGCCTTCCTCTGCAGCCCATAGAGAGCTTCGTATACCCCTGTCAAGCTACTGGGAGTAGCTCACGCGCATGATTACCAACCTCAGGGCAGACTGTCAAGAAACAAGGCACAAATCCCAAACTGTTTGTGTGTTCTATAATTAGATTTCGCCAACCAAGTAACAAGTGTGAACTCCCAAAGCACTATAACAGCTTTAACATGGAGCCACAGACAGTCCCCTTGGGCTTTCCAGTCTATCTTGTCAACCAGGCAAACCTCCCTTAGTGATAGATCGTCCCTTACACCAAAAATTACAACAATTTTCAGTCCCAAAGGACCAGTCACTTACCCCTGGTCAATTGTACCTTAGAGTTCTTGCCAAAGACAACACTTGTAGCCAATCTGTAATAAACTAACTAAAGATTTATTAACTAGGAAAAAGAAATGAGAGTTATTTACAAGGTTAAAGGACGTAAACATACACACACACATGTGTTAGAGTCATAGGTTCCAAAGGGAAACAGTGGCAGCTATATGCAAGCTCTATATGTCTATAGGGCTAACTCAAACTAAGCAGCTTGGGGATCCCTTGCTTATGCTTCAAAATATTGCCATCTCCAAATTCCACGCAGAACCGTGGTAACAATTTTCCTTGACAGAGATTTTTATCCCTTCCCCCAGAGCTCAACCTAATGGGAGGAGGGTTTATGTGTGTCTCCATTTCATGGGTGTGGGGTGGAGCAATCAGCAAAGTCTTTTGTCCACTCATACTCCACAATGGTTTGTCTGACATCTATGTGTCTTCTTTTGTTGGCCAGGAGATGATACCTCTTATGATAAACTAGTATTTCACTCTTGGCCCTGGTCTACACTACGGGTTAGGTTGAATTTAGCCACATTAAGTTGACTTTAAAATGAATGCTTCTACACAACCAACCCCGTTCTGTCGACCTAAAGGGCTCTTAAAATCTACTTCTGTACTCCTCCCTGGCGAGGGGAGTAGTGCTAAAACCGACCTTGCTGAGTCGAATTTGGGGTAGTGCAGATGCAATTTGACGGTATTGGCCTCCAGGAGCTATCCCAGAGTGCTCCAATGTGACCGCTCTGGAAAGCACTTTCAGCTCCAATGCACTAGCCAGGTACACAGGAAAAGCCCTGGGAAATTTTGAATTTCGTTTCCTGTTTGGTCAGGGTGGCGAGCTCAGCAGCACAGGTGACCATGCAGTCCCCCCAGAATCGCAAATGAGCTCCACCATGGACCGAAAGGGAGACACTGGATCTGATTGCTGTATGGGGAGAAGAATCTGTGCAAGCCAAACTCCGATCAAAAAGAAGAAATGCTAATATATCCGCCAAAATCACACAGGGCATGGTGGAGAGAGGCTACACCAGGGATGCACAGCAGTGCCGTGTGAAAGTTAAGGCGCTCAGGCAAGCCTACCAAAAGACAAAGGAGGCAAACGGTTGCTCCGGATCAGAGCTCCATACATGCCGCTTCTATGATCAACTGCATGGCATTCTAGGGGGGGACCCTACCACTACCCCACCACTGTCCATGGACAGCTGCAAGGGGGGAAGTCTCACGCAACAGGGAGGAGGATTTTGTGGCTGAGGAACGGGAGGAGGAGGAGGAGGAGAATGCGCAGCAGGCAAGTGGTGAATCCATTCTCCCCGGCAGCCAGGACCTTTAAATTACCCTGGAGCCAATACCCTCCGAAGGCGGGATCCCCATCCCTGAAGCCGGAGAAGGCAGCTCTGGTGAGTGCACATTTGTAACTACAGTACAGGGTTTAAAAGCAACTGTGTTTAATGTTTGATTTGCCCTGAAGAATTGGGATGCATTCGCGGCCAGTACAGCTACTGGAAAAGTCTGTTAACGTGTCCAGGGATGGAGCGGGAATCCTCCAGGGACATCTCCATGAAGCTCTCCTGGAGGTACTCTGAAAGCCTTTGCAGAAGGTTTCTGGGGAGGGCTGCCTTATTTCGTCCTCCAAGGTAGGACACTTTACCATGCCAAGCCAGTAGCAAGTAGTCTGGAATCATTGCAGCACAAAGCATGGCAGTGAATGGTCCTGGGTTTTGGTCGCATTCAAGCAACATTTGATCTATATCTTTCTGTGTTAGCCTCAGGAGAGTGGTATCATTCATGGTCACCTGGTTGAAATAGGCAAATTTTTGTAAGGGAACAGTCAAAGGACCTCATTCATGCTGGGTTGTTTGTGCTTGGCTAAAAGGGATCATCCCTGAGAACAGCCATGTGGCGGAGGGAGGGGTGAAGGGATCATCCCAGAGAATAGCCACCTGGTAGGGTGGGGGGAGGTGTGTGCTGCACATCCACCTGAAAACTGCAGCCCCTCCTTCTAAATGTGAAACCCAACCGGCATTGCTTGCTATGGGAGAGGATGGCACTGCAGTTTGAAACCATTCCCACATGTTATGAAGGCGTAAGAAGCCAACTCATGTACCAAAAGGCTTACCATGGCTGCCTGGAAACTGAATTCTGTTGCCCAGCCATTTGTGATGTGTCACCATACTGGCAGGCGCTCAATATAAAAGGCAAAATGCGACCTTGTACCTAAAGCACGTGTGCTGTCTGCTGTGAATTGCTTGATTCACTGTGAAAGAGTCTCCCTTTGTTCTCAGAAATGTATCATCTTAAATTTTACTCTCCCTTTTAATCTCCCCCCAGGTGCAAATGTTTCTATGCCCCCCCATCATCTCCATCCCTGAGGTTATCGCAGATTAGAAGGTGAAACAAATGCACTCACGATGACTTGTTTTCCAAGATCATGCAGTCCTCCCGCACTGATAGGGCACAGCTGAATGCATGGAGGCATTCACTGGCAGAGGCCAGGAAAGCATTAAGTAAGCACGAAGAGCAGAGGCAGGAAGCAATGCTGAGGCTAATGGGGGAGCAAACGGACATGCTCAGGCGTCTGGTGGAGCTGCAGGAAAGGCAACAAGAGCACAGACCGCCGCTGCATCCACCGTATAACCTCCTCAAGCTGCATCCACCCTGTCCTCCTCCTCAAGTTCCATATCCCCCTCACCCAGACGCCCCAGAACGTGGGGGGAAGCTCCGGGCACTCAGCCACTCCACTCCAGAGGATGGCCCAAGCAACAGAAGGCTGTCATTCAAACAGCTTTGATTTGTAGTGTGGCTACAATAAGCAATGAGGCCTCGTCCTTCCCTCCTCCCCCACCCCACCCAGGCTACCTTGTCAGTTATCTCACTTTTTTTTTTAATTAATAAAGAAAGAAATTATGGTTTCAAAACAATAGTGACTTTATTTCTTTTGCCAGCTGTGATCGAAGTGGGTAGGGTGGTTGGCTTACAGGGAATTAAAATCAACAAAGGGGGTGGGTTTGCATGAAGGAGAAACATACAACTGTCACACCGTAGCCTGGCCAGTCCTGAAACTAGTTTTCAAAGCTTCTCTGATGCGCAGGGTGCCTGGCTGTGCTCTTCTAATTGCCCTGGTGTCTGGCTGCTCAAAATTGGCTGCCAGGTGATTTGCCTCAACCTCCCACCCCACCATAAACGGCTCCCCCTTACTCGCACAGATATTATGGAGCACACAGCAAGCAGAATAACAATGGGAATATTGGTTGTGCTGAGGTCTAACCTAGTCAGCAAACAGCGCCATTGAGCTTTTAAATGTCCAAAGGCACATTCTACCACCATTCTGCACTTGCTTAGCCTATAGTTGAACTGCTCCTTACTACTGTCCAGGCTGCCTGTGTATGGCTTCCTGAGCCATTGGAGCAAGGGGAAGGTTGGGTCCCCAAGGATATCTATTGGCATTTCAACATCCCCAACGGTAATTTTCTGGTCTGGGAAGTAAGTCCCTTCTTGCAACTGCTCGAACAGCCCGGAGTTCCTAAAGATGCGAGCATCATGTACCTTGCCCGGCCATCCCACGTTGATGTCAATGAAATATCCCTTGTGATCCACCAGTGCTTGCAGCACCATTGAGAAGTACCCCTTGCAGTTTACGTACTGGTTGGCAAGGTGGTCTGCTGCCAAGGTGGGGATATACATTCTGTCTATTGCCCCACCACAGTTAGGGAACCCCATTGCAGCAAAGCCATCCAGTATGACCTGCACATTTCCCAGAGTCACTACCCTTGATAACAGAACATCAGTGATTGCTTTGGCTACTTGGATCACAGCAGTCCCCACAGTAGACTTGCCCACTCCAAACTGATTCCCGACTGACCAGTAGTAGTCAGGCGTTGCAAGCTTCCACTCACTTCTCAACTGTCAGGGCAGCTCTCATCTTGGTATTCCTGTGCTTCGGGCTGGGGAAAGCAAGTCACAAAGTTCCATGAAAGTGGTCCCACCATTCTGTGCTTGTTTGCTGGGCCCAGAAACGGCGTTCCACTTTATCAACCAGCCCCACTGCCGCCATGATGTCCCAATTGCCACATCCCGTGCTTTCAGGATCGTCTGTGTCCATGTCCTCAAAACAATTGTCCTCGTGCTGGCATCTCTTAACCCTGGCATCTCTTAGTTCTGCACATACTTCAGGATAATGCACGAGGTGTTTACAATGCTCACAACAGCAGCGGTGAGCTGAGCGGGCTCCATGCTTGCCATGGTATGGCATCTGCACAGGTAACCCAGGAAAAAAGGCGCAAAATGATTGTCTGCTATTGCTTTCACAGAGGGAGGGAGGACCACTGACGACATGTACCCAAAATCACCTGCAACAATGTTTTTGCCCCATCAGGCATTGGGAGCTTAACCCAGAATTCCAATGGGCAGCAGAGACTGCGGGAACTGTGGGATAGCTACCCACAGTGCACCACTCCGTAAGTCGATGCTAGCCACGGTATTGAGGAGGCACTCCGTCGACTTAATGCGCTTAGTGGGGACATACACAATCGAGTGTATAAAATCGATTTCTAAAAATCAACTTCAATAAAATCGACCTAATTTCGTAGTGTAGACATACCCGTGGTAATGCTTCTCTCCTGACTGAGTGGTTTCCAGTTTCATAGCAAACACTTTTATAGTCACAAAGTAAACAAATATTACCTTTTACCGTGGGATATTATAAGTGAGATTAATGCATGCGGCAACTCACAAGCATTTCATAAAGTCCACACATTAAACATATCTCTATAAATCTAATACCTATTTTAACAATATTAACACATAGGTGAGCCAGACTGGTTTCTAGATATGCATCTGTTAGTTTTCAGTGGGGCCTAGGTACCTTGGCACGAGCTGAAACCTGGTCTGCCAGCGTCATAATCCCCCCTCAACATTCCAGGTGGCATCATGAGTCACAGCACTATCCTATCACTCCACCCCGGGGGATATTAAAGACAATCGCAGCTTCACATACACAGACCTGTGAAATCCATGGTTGGTATATGAGTAGCTAAAATGGACATGAATGTTCTTTCCCCTTCATAAGTCCTGCTCTCTTAATTTATTAAGTTTTATTATGTTTTTAATGTATTTGGTATAAAATTGCATGGTTTTTTGCACTGATTTTCTTACAGAATAAAATTCTATTACATAATTCATCTTTATTAATTCGCAACCTATGCTGCCGAGTGCTCAGCAGTTCTGACATCAACAAATTACCTTTTACTGCACAGTGTCACAATTCATAGAATCATTCAGAAACAAAATTAATAGGTGCACTAACAATGTTATATTCCAACAGCAGTCACCACACAAGTCCTTCCAGATCACAAAAGAGCAGGGCCAGGTAGAGCACACTTTAACAACACACATTACTCTGGTCTGTATTAAAATGGTCTTTCAAAGCCATTCAGTGCTGCATTGAGCTCTTCTAATAGCCCTTGTATCTGGCATTTCAAATTCAGCAGACAGTCGGTGCACCTCTGCTGTAGCAACTTCTCCCACTTTGCTTCACAGATGTTGTAAAGGACAGAGCAAGCAGCTATAACCACTGGGATTCCCACCTGACCAGTATCAATCTGGCATTGCAAGTTTCCACAGTGCAATCGCCATTCGCTTCTCCACTGTCAGTGCAGCTCTGATTTTGGTATCCCTAAGTTGGAGGGCTGGGGCAAGCTTAGTGCACAGATCCAGGAATGTGGCCTTGTGTATCCGAAAGTTCTGCAGCCACTGCTTGTCATTCAAAACCTGCATTACAATGCGATCCAACCAGTCAATGCTTATTTCCTGGGTCCAGAAGCAGCGCTGCACCATCTGCAGCTGCTCCGTGAATGGCACCAACAACCTTGAACTGGTTCTCACTATGTCCCACAGCAATCTGTCCTCCAAGGAATCATTATGTTTCCCACCCATTCGGTTCTTCTTGTGGTTCTGCAAATACTTCAGGATCGTTAGATACCTTTTTACTGATATAACTGAATCTACACTAGTTCCAGTATAGCTACCGCTGCTCATTGGAGGTGGTTTAATTATGGTTTAATAATTATGTCGACAGCATAGAGCTGCTCCTGGAGTGCTCTTACAGAGGTACAGCTGTGTGGCTCTAAGCTCACTAGTGTAGACATGGCCCTAGCCAGCCCTACATGTAGAACTGGAGGGTATTTCAGGCAAAGTTACTGTGGAGACCAAGGATTTACGCATTTCACCTAATAATCTAAATTTAGCTTCCACAACCTGGACTTCTCTCTTTGACCCCCTACAGAGCTGGTACCGACATCCCCATGACCATAGGCTGCTTTCCAGCACAGACAGCAAGTGTGAAAAATCAGGACGGGGGTGGGGGGTAATAGGTGCCTACATAGGAAAAAGCCCCAAATATCTGGACTTTCCCCATAAAATTGAGACATCTGGTCACCCTACTCCAACATGAACTAGAAAGTTTATCTAGATGTCTTATGACGTGCACGGAGCTTTGCACCACTGACTTAACCACAGAACAGGTATTAACCCCAGAGCCCCTTGGGCAGCTGGACTCAATGCAGTCCCGGCACAGCCAGAGAGCGCTTGCCGTACAAGATGGCAGCGCCCACAAGCCGAGAGGGACGCCGGGTTGCACGGGAGGCTCCGCCCACTAGGAACAGGAGACCGGAAGTGTCCGTTAAAGAGGGCGCTCTGGGAGTGTGCCCGCCGGAAGTGTCCGTTGGTGCAGCCGGGTTTGGGGGCTGCAGTGGGGCGGGTTCCTGCTGCCGGAGAGAAGCCGGCGTTCTGCTGCGGGCCGGGCCGAGGCGCAGGCAGGTCGGGGGCAGGGAGGTGGCTGCGGATCCCCGCGCGCGGTTCTCTGTGCGGGGCGGGCGTCGCTGCGGGAACACGGTGCTGCTGCTTCCCTGCCGCGCCCGGCTGCCGATGGCGCCTCCTCGAGTGCCCAGCCCCGGGCACCCCACCGCTGCGGACCCCAAATGTGGCCCCGCCCCAGGAATTTCCCCCCCCCGGGGGGGGGTGTCTTCCCGCGTCCCGCCAGGTGTGCGCGGTGGCGTCGCGCTGCCAAGGGCAGAGTTTACAAGGGGGTGTTTCCCCCTCGAGCTAGTGGAGTCCAGAGCAGCCTGCGGGGTGTCTCGTGTTGGCCCCTCCTTGCTGGTGCGTTCAGCTCTTCCCCGGATCTGGGATGTGTGGGGGTGACCCAGCGGATGGGTGGTGGGTATGGTGTTGCCTGGCACCTCCCACGTGGTTCGGCTTGCAGGATCGGGGCCACCACAGGCCTCAGTCCTGCAAACAGTTAGACACGTGTAACCATGCAGGATGTGAGTCCTTCCAGTGAAGTCCGTGGTACTTTCAGCTGTAGGTATTCACGTGCTTGAAACTGTTTGCAGGACTGGAGTATTAGAACCCCATCCTGCAGATGAGTGGCTTTCCAGGTTTAGCTTTGCACAGTCAGAGACATAGGACTGGAAGGGACCTCTTGTGTCATTGAGTTCAGCCCCTGCCATTGCAGGCGGCATCATCATATGGTCCTATTCATCAAACTTCATCTGAAAATTAAGTTGTTTACACTGGAGGACATTGAAGAAGTGAGTGGGGCTACACATGGGTGCATGGATCATCTTGTACTATCAGGGCCTATATTACTTAGGACAGGTCTACTGTTAAAATGCTGCATCGGTGCAGCTGCACCGCAGTAGCACTTAAGTGAAGACGTTCCTATGCTGATGGGAGAGCTGCTTCTGTTGGTCTAGTTAATCCACCTCTGCCACAGGTTGTAGCTGTGTTGACAGGAGAAGCTCTCCTGCCAACATAGTACTGTCTACACTGGAGATTAGGTTGTATGACTACATGGCTGAGGAATGTGGATTTTTTGGGAAATACTGGTTTTTGGTACAAATTCTGTTCTTAGTTACGCTGATGTAAATGAGTGGAATTACTCTAGATTTACACTGGTGTAACCAAGACCTGAATTTAGACTCATTAGCTTTTAAGACACCACTGCTCCAGAGTGTGTCATTTGCTTTGATCCCTGATTTATTCCTGAATAGAATTCAGTACATTTTAAAAATTGCATTTTGCTTTATGATCCTGAGCTGTACTTAGATCTTTGTCTGAATAGTGGCAGTTTGATTTTCTTAATTTTATATTAAAAATTTTGAATAAATTCTTTAACATCTATCCTTCACCTGTCCCTCTTTTTTCTTTGCAGTCTATAAGAAAATTCTGCAATGCTATTTTGAGTGGGTGAAGCAGAGGAGGATGAAAAATGCTCAGACAAACGGCAGTGACAGTTACTGTGGCAACCCTGTTGAGCATTGCAGTAGGGGGTCTCGTTTTGTGGAAAGTCAGCCAGCGTCGGAAAGAAAGGGTCCGTGGTGGTGGTAAACAAGGTGGAGCTCTGAGAAGGTCAGGCGATGAGGAACTGACGAAAGTGGAGGAGAAGGAGTTGCATTCATATGTCGGTTCTCCCACCATTTCCTGGGTAGAGGAGATCCTTGGTGCAGAAATAGTGATAGTTTCAGAGGCAGAGGAGTGGGATCGAGTGGAACCATTACTGAAGAAGGAGCTGCAGAGGTGGCCAGTGCTTGGGATTGACTGTGAGTGGGTAAGTGTTTGATCAAGGAAAATCTGTCCTCCAGCCTCCTAGGGCAAAGGCAGAGAATTGATGAGGCTTTGAAGATTTCTTGCGCCAACACCATTTCTGGTTTTAGTAGTTAGAATGGACACACCAGAAGTGACTCTTGAAATTGCCTGTGCAGTTACCACCAGGGAACCCAATAAGGGTCTATTGATTTTGATTTTAATAAAAACTTAAATTACCTGAGCATGGATTTGAAGTATATTGAGATCATCATTCGTTAAACTTTTGGAATAACTCTTAACATATTCCATTGGTGGAATTATAACTGTTTTTGATTGGCTAGATACTATATATTCGTACAATGTTTCTTTCAAGATAACGTACTAGAATTGTATTAATTCAGCCTTATTTTTTAAGGCATTTACATATTTTAAAAATTATAACTAAAAATAAACTAAAAGAGGAGAAATCGCAGCTATTTATAAATGTATATGTAAAATATTGGACCTAACAGAAGATGAAATTCCAAGAAGAGGGCCAGCACAAGACCTATTTAAGTGTTCAAAACTGGCTTTCAGTGGGATTTAAGTGATGTCTAGACCTTGGGCTGGCCCTCTTCTGAAGGGTGAATTTCACCTACACTGCATACATTACCTTAGGCCTGGTCTACACTAGGGGGGATCGATCTAAGTTATGCAACTTCAGCTACGTGAATAACATAGCTGAAGTCAACGTACTTAGATCTACTTACCATGGTATCTTCACTGCGGTGAGTTGACTGCTGCCGCTCCCCCGTTGACTCCGCCTGCGCCTCTCACGGCAGTGGAGTACAGGAGTCGACGGAAGAGCACTCGGGTCGATTTATCACGTCTAGACTAGACACGATAAATCGACCCCTGCTGGATCAATCGCTGCCCACCAATCCGGTGGATAGTATAGACATACCGTAGGCTAAAGGGGAAAAAAAGGACTGAATGGTGAAATCCGTTAGGCTGTGAAATAGTCACCCAAGGAAAATGGGGGAAGCCACATTGCTTGTCTCTCTTAAAATTAGACTTGACAATGCACTACAGAATATACTGTGTGCAACAATGCTACAGTGGACTGGGGTTCTCAGGACAAATTATTTGGTGGCCTCAGAGTGTGGCCACCAACTCTTGCTAGTGGTCGCTCTCACACTTTTTTCTAAAATACTTAATTAGCTTTAGGAAAAACAAACAAATATACACGTCCAAATCATTGTAATCTTATTTATTACTAGCTAGTAAGTCTTTTGTGAAAAGTGATACTAACAGGCATACAAGTATCACTTTTCACAGCAGACTTACTCAGCAAGCCTGGGGATGAATTAAGCCCTGGATGGGGGTCAGTGGAGGCAGTGGGCAGGCTGAGTTTGAAGCCCGGTGTCCGGAGGATGGGGCCTGCCACCACGCAGCTGGAGCCCCAGGCGGAGCCTGGAGCCCTGTGGCCTGAGCCTCACCACCCCAGGAAGGTGGGGAACTCACTGGCTGCCTGCTCCTCCAGCATTGTGCCCCAGGTGTCTCCAGAGGTGGGCAGGGCCCAGCCCCTGCTGGTAGCCCCAGCAGCCAACACCAAGGCGGTGCATCCAGGAGCACCACGGAGTAGGAGAGGCCACTACTTTGAGCCCCCTTCCCCCTCCCCCCCCCAACCACAGCCCAGGATGCTGTGGCTGCAAGAAAAGGCCCTGGTGGATGCATGCGGCCGTAGTGGCCGCATTTGAGAAATGCTGGACTAGATCACTTAATATGTCTTTTCCATCTGTAATGCCTAGGATTCTGTTGTGGTTTGTTCTGTGCCCATGTACTAATACTCTAATGCCAGTGCTGTTTGGTTCTTTGGTTTCAGGTGTCAGTGGAAGGAAAGGCCAGTCCTGTATCCCTCTTACAGATGGCCTCTTCCAGTGGCTTTTGCATTCTTGTTCGATTGCCCAGGTTGGTTAGCAGTGGACAGACTGTCCCAAAGTCTTTACTGGACATCTTGGCAGATAGCACTATATTAAAAGTTGGCGTTGGATGTTGGGAAGATTCTTGCAAGCTACTTCAGAATTATGGCCTTGCAGTCAAAGGGAGCGTAGACCTCCGGTACCTAGCCATGAGACAGAGGTGCGTATCCATAAACAACACCAGTGTATTTGGGGTGTACAATTTTAATTGGAAATCTTAAAAAATGGATTTGGTTCTGATGAAGGATGCCACATTGGTAGTCCTGGATTTGTCCTCATAACAGTTATGGCCTGGGTAGCAGCAGTGCAAGCCTCCTCTTCTCCCCCGGCCTTTGTAGTATGCCTCAAACTATGACCCATGCAGACCACTGTTCTGGGGACAAGGGGATAGAGTCTCCATGGCCCATTCAATCCTTGTGCTCTGTGCTGAGGCTGTGAGTATGGAAGCTAAGTAGTGCCAGTTGTGGTGGGGGTTTTTGTAACAAGGGCATCTATTAGGAACTCAACTAATACTTCCAAGCAGTGTGTATATATTGTAACTTCTACCCAGTGGCTCACAATTTCAAACTAAACTAGTATTGAATTGTAAGAGAATCTTGATAATTAAGACAAAGACCTAAAAGAGGCAGAAAGGGAAACACACCTTGTCTCCGCATACAGTAGACAGTTTTTTTCTCTCCATCTTCTAGGGTGCGCAACTCATTTTGTCCTCTCTGAAATGTTCTTGCAGACCCATTCTGAGTTCTTATCGGCTCTCACACCATGGAAAACACTGGTTATATCATAACCAGGTGAGCAGCCTTCTCAGACTGGCTCCATATCTAACAGCCAGGATTTGAAACGTTGCCTGTCACCATTTACACCACGTACATAAACACGGCAACTTAACTGTTCATTTATCTGCATGGTGACCAGTGAAAGGAAAGTTAAATTTCAAATATTGGAGACCCTATCTTCCTTCCTCCCACCTAAATATTTGGATTTGGCCTACATTGCTCCCGGGAGGAGGAGGGGAGGGCAGACTGACATGTATACTGGATAGTGCTCAGTGATCAAGGAGGACCCACAAACAAATTCTAGCTATGCAAACTGGATGTTGCCAATATAGCCTGTCCTAGGTGTTATTAATTTGGCTTATCAGAGGTCCAAACTCAGTGGTCTATAATAATCTGTGTGTGGCAGGGTGCTTCCTATGTAACTGGGTACCTGCACACCCTGTCCTCAGATACAGGTTAAAGAAACAATCAGCAGATGAGTAGAAAGAGATGATTATCAGACTTCTTGAGAAATGTACACAATGATCAGCTTTTAATTTTCTCCTTTAATAATTCTGTTTCCAGTGAAACATTAAAGATACAATAATATTTTCTAACCAATTTATTTGAGCATGAGCTTTTGTGAGCTACAGCTCACTTCATCGGATGCATACTGTGGAAATTGCAGAAGACATTATATACACAGACACCATGAAACAATACCTCCTCCCACCCCACTCTCCTGCTGGTAATAGCTTATCTAAAGTGATCATCAAGATGGGCCATTTCCAGCACAAATCCAGGTTTTCTCACCCTCCGCCCCCCCACAGACAAACTCACTCTCTTGCTGGTAATAGCCCATCCAAAGTGACCGCTGTCTTCACAATGTGTATGATAATCAAGGTGGGCCATTTCCTGCAGAAATCCAGGTTCTCTCACCCCCCTCCAAAAACCCCCCACACAAACTCACTCTCCTGCTGGTAATAGCCTATCCAAAGTGACCACTCCTTACAACCTGCATGAAAATCAAAGTGGGCCATTTCCAGCACAAATCCAGGTTTTCTCACTCCCCCACCCCCATACACAAACTCACTCTCCTGCTGGCAATAGCTCATCCAAACTGACCACTCTCCCCACACTGTGCATGACAATCAAGGTGGGCCACTTCCAGCATAAATCCAAGTTTAACCAGAATGTCTGGGGGGGGAGGAAAAACAAGGGGAAATAGGCTACCTTGCATAATGACTTAGCCACTCCCAGTCTCTATTTAAGCCTAAATTAATAGTATCCAATTTGCAAATGAATTCCAATTCAGCAGTTTCTCGCTGGACTCTGGATTTGAAGTTTTTTTGTTGTAAGATAGCGACCTTCATGTCTCTGATTGCGTGACCAGAGAGATTGAAGTGTTCTCCGACTGGTTTATGAATGTTATAATTCTTGACATCTGATTTGTGTCCATTTATTCTTTTACATAGAGACTGTCCAGTTTGACCAATGTACATGGCAGAGGGGCATTGCTGGCACATGATGGCATATATCACATTGGTGGATGTGCAGGTGAACGAGCCTCTGATAGTGTGGCTGATGTTATTAGGCCCTGTGATGGTGTCCCCTGAATAGATATGTGGGCACAGTTGGCAACGGGCTTTGTTGCAAGGATAGGTTCGTGGGTTAGTGGTTCTGTTGTGTGGTATGTGGTTGTTGGTGAGTATTCGCTTCAGGTTGGGGGGTTGTCTGTAGGCAAGGACTGGCCTGTCTCCCTCAGAGGCTCGTTCACCTGCACATCCACCAATGTGATATATGCCATCATGTGCCAGCAATGCCCCTCTGCCATGTACATTGGTCAAACTGGACAGTCTCTACGTAAAAGAATAAATGGACACAAATCAGATGTCAAGAATTATAACATTCATAAACCAGTCGGAGAACACTTCAATCTCTCTGGTCACGCAATCAGAGACATGAAGGTCGCTATCTTACAACAAAAAAACTTCAAATCCAGACTCCAGCGAGAAACTGCTGAATTGGAATTCATTTGCAAATTGGATACTATTAATTTAGGCTTAAATAGAGACTGGGAGTGGCTAAGTCATTATGCAAGGTAGCCTATTTCCCCTTGTTCCCCCCCCCCCCCCCCCCCAGACGTTCTGGTTAAACTTGGATTTATGCTGGAAGTGGCCCACCTTGATTGTCATGCACATTGTGGGGAGAGTGGTCAGTTTGGATGAGCTATTGCCAGCAGGAGAGTGAGTTTGTGTGTGTGTGGGGGGGGGGGGGGGGGTGAGAGAGCCTATCCAAAGTGACCACTCTCCTTACAACCTGCATGAAAATCAAAGTGGGCCATTTCCAGCACAAATCCAGGTTTTCTCACCCCCTCACCCCCCTCCAAAAACCACGCGCACAAACTCACTCTCCTGCTGGTAATAGCCTATCCAAAGTGACCACTCTCCTTACAACCTGCATGAAAATCAAAGTGGGCCATTTCCAGCACAAATCCAGGTTATTACCAGCAGGAGAGTGAGTTTGTGTGTGTGGTTTTTGGAGGGGGGTGAGGGGGTGAGAGAACCTGGATTTCTGCAGGAAATGGCCCACCTTGATTATCATACACATTGTGAAGACAGTGGTCACTTTGGATGGGCTATTACCAGCAAGAGAGTGAGTTTGTCTGTGGGGGGGCGGAGGGTGAGAAAACCTGGATTTGTGCTGGAAATGGCCCATCTTGATGATCACTTTAGATAAGCTATTACCAGCAGGAGAGTGGGGTGGGAGGAGGTATTGTTTCATGGTGTCTGTGTATATAACGTCTTCTGAAATTTCCACAGTATGCATCCGATGAAGTGAGCTGTAGCTCACGAAAGCTCATGCTCAAATAAATTGGTTAGTCTCTAAGGTGCCACAAGTCCTCCTTTTCTTTTTGCGAATACAGACTAACACGGCTGTTACTCTGAAACCTGTCATAATATTTTCTGATATTGCTTTCATGTTAAAGAAATAAAGTTATAACCTTTTGCCTAGAAACACTCCTCAATTGCAATATTTTACAGGCCTTTGGTGTGTAGGTCTGTTGGTCTTGTGCCACTTCTTTAGCAACCATGAGTATCAGACAACATGGAATCCTTGAGTCTTTCATTGGACAGTTTAAATGTATATCTTCTGATTCTTCTCCTCTAAAGCGATGACTGGATCTCTCATTTCCCAGCAAAATGTAGCCCATTCATGGCCATTTGATCTGGTGGCATTTCAATTCCATACAGCAAACTTGCCCATCACTGTAGGATATCTCTCATTTTCATTCAGAGGCAGACAGCTGATGGAAGGATCCCCACTCTTTCTCTCAAAAAGAATTCTTCTTAGATTTTGTAATGATCTAGTGTCTGTATTATGTGAAACAGCTTCAAGAGGGAATCGGTAACATTCATACTTGAGATCTTCTGTTCCAAAACTAACCAGTGACCTAAAGAGGAAAGAGCTATGCTAGCCAGTGAAGCTTACAGATGAGCAGGTATACTAACATCATCTAATCACACACTTCAGTGGTTCCTCTTGTTCAAATAGATCCGGGGTGGATGCGAACATTTTTCAATTTGATTGGTGCTTGTATCCATTTATTTGCTTTTGTTTGTTAAACTGAAGGAAGGATCTGCTCTGTAATGGACTCAGCCTCAAATCTCTAGCTGAGAAAGTCCTGAACTGCCCACTCGACAAGTCTCTTCGCTTGCGCTGCAGCAACTGGGAGGCAGAAGAGCTGACTCAAGACCAGGTGTGTCTTCTGATTGTAGTTATTCTAAAGGGCAGGATTTGGAGTCGAGATCTGGGGTCTGTTCCAGCTCTGCCACAAGCTCAGTGTGTGACTGGTCCAGATGCTTCATCTCTCCCTGTCTCAGTTTCCCTCTCTTTAAATGGGGATACTTTCCTGTTTTGGGGTGGGGTGGAGGCATTCAAGGCTTAAACTTTGGAAAGCTGTTTGACATATTTGGATGTAAGGGGATTGAAGTGCCAAGTATTATTTCTATTCATAGGCAAGCGCCAGGGAACTGGTGATTGCTGATCTGCAAGGGTTTTGTGAGTGATCTGTAGCTGATTTGGGGATTGAGCCTTGAAGGTGCTGAGCATGTTTATCCTGATCCAGCAAAGTACTTGAGCACCTGCTTAACTGCAACCACATGACTAGTCGCATAGACTTGAATGGAACCACTCATGCTTAACTTTAAGCAGATGCTCTAGGACTTTGCTTGACAAGAGCTTGTGTGCTCAGCCCCTTGAGGATTGACCGTATAATGAGCAGATTATCATTGAGCTTTTTGAGAGTAGGGAGGTAACCATATAAAGGAGTGTCTGCCTTTGAAGTCACTCTGTGCCATCATTTTGAATGGTGTACAATGGACAGGATTACGGTGAGCATATGTAAATATTGTCTTTTGAGCTCTGCTTGTCCTTCAGTCGTCTTAAATTGACTTTGTATCTACAGTATAATACCTTCTGGCTCCCTCTAGGGGTCAACTGGCTACATTGCAGATTACTGGAAGGGCTTCAGATTGCATAATGAAGAGGAGGGTCTGTGGTTCTAGGTAGGGAGCACTAGAGGCTCCCAGACCCTCACTTCAGTGTAAGTTCCTAAGTCAAATAAATGCTGCTCCCTCTTTACCTAGAAATGATCTTTCACATTTGCTGTGTTGGGGGATCTTGTCTCAGGTCCTCACAAGGCGTTAGCCCTCCTTCCGCACAGTAACACAGAGCTCTGGCTCTTTTCCCCAGGTCAGTTATGCTGCCAAGGATGCCCAGGTCTCAATGGCTCTGTTTCTCCATCTGCTGGGATTTTTCTTCATCCCTGCTACAAGTGGAGGTGAAAATGCTGCTGTTGTTTGGGAAAAAGTACTTGGCAAGTGCCAGGGCTTGATGGATGTCCCATTCAGAGGAAGAAGCAGCAGCAGTCTAGGAGACGATGGAAACGGAGAGGTGGACACCCAGCAGAAACCAAGGAATCGGAAGTCTGCAACTAATGGCCAGTCCCCAGTACATCAACAAGTGAAGGATCCCCGCAAACAGAAGCGAAAGCCTCTGGGTGTAGGATATTCTGCAAGGTAATTGCATGAGCCTTTTTTACTATATGCACCTTAACTAAGTTTGCGAGGACAGGATTTTGATTGATACTACCAGCTCTGCTCATTATGGTTATGCACATTCACTACTGCTGGTGTCCAATAGCTAACCCTGAGAGTTAAATGTAGGATATAAGTGATACATTTACCAAAGGATAAAAGAAAGCTCAAGATCATTCTGATGCTCTAGAGGTCCTAACCCACTGAGCGCACCTCAGAGCAATATGACATTTGTCATTCTGCTTTCTAAAATAGGGATATAATCAGGTATAATTTGACTGCCTCAGAGCTCAAGAAGGAAAATCTCTGGCCTGCGCCTAAGCAGAGCATTTCACAGTTGGCTAGGCAGGATGGATAATGCTAGACCGAGGGGGTCGTTTTCTTCGCAAGCACCAGCTTAACTGTTGCTGGTGGCAGAATATGAGACTTCAACCAATGGTCTGATCTGATCAGGCAAATCCTAAATTCTTATGTAACAATGGAATCTGACTGTCTGAAACTTCAGTTATTTTATATACAATGCTTTTAAATTAAAACAAGTTAGATAAACCTTCTTAATCTGAATCCAGGAAGGGGAGATGCAGAATTCATATGCCTGTTTTTAAATTTAATTTGATTATATCCGAGATTTTTATATACACAAACATCAGGAATTAAACAACTTCAGTCATAGCCAAATGAAAAGGAAAAATAGATATTTCAATGTTTAACTTTCTCTGTTAAAATTCTCAGGTTAGCTGTGGGGGAGATAATTTAATGGAGCCAGAAAAACTGATTCGTTAGTATTCTTTAACAATTAAAATAGAAATAACAGTGTTCTGTTACTTACTTGTAATTTTCTCTGGTCACTTCATATTTCCAGCAAACATTTTGAGCCCACATCAAACAGTCCAAGAAGGGCTCAGCCCCCTAGGAAAAACAAAATAGCTGGTATAACAGAATTCTGAGCTACATCCAGGCTGTTGTCTGTATTTGATATTTATTTATTTTATTTTTTTTAAATCAAGAAGCCCCTTCATTAGAGACACTTAAAACTAGTCAAGACAAAGTGCTGGAGAACATATTGTAGGGAATAATCCTTCCCTGGTCTCTAGGGTTAGATTAGATGTGATTCAAAAGGTTTTTTCCATTGCTGATTTCTAGGAGACTGTTTGTTTTAATTTGAAATTGGTTTTTAATCCATAAATCGCTCAGATGACACCTTTGACGGAGCTATTACACCTGCTTCTCCATTTATTTTCTGTATCCTCTATCTTGGCTGGCCAGGCTAAACAATGTCACCTTTACCACAAAAAATTCCCGCCAGTGCTTACTACCAGTTCACCTGAACTGCTGATAATCACAGATAGGAGTCTTAGAATAGACAAATCCCAGCATCTTCATTTGTTTGTTTTTATCGCCACGCACTGGTGGAAATATTTTTGTCAAATTCCCTACTGTAGAGACAGTATGAATTACTGAATAATTTAAATTTGTGCAAGAGTTCTTGGCCTAATGCCTCTTGTGGTAGCAGTTCAACCCAGGGAATTCTTACAGCTGTGATCACACTGGTGCTGGTGAATGGAGTAAGGATTGTAGGGGAAGGAGCACTTTGCACTACAACAGTAGCTGTCCATCCCTGCTCCTGAGCAGTTATCTAGCTTTGTTGCCACAGTTCTGCTCAGGGCCTCCTGGCTGGAAGATGCAGCACATCTTCCTCCTCAGGCATTTAGTTTTGTTAAAGGGGTGCTGTCAAAGTAAAGATGTCATTTTGGAGAAAAAAAAATTCCTTCCCTGTATTGCTGAAAACACCGGAGAGCATCCAAACCAGATTTTAAACAAAGAGGTTACTTTTCACCATTGAGAGTTGCTCACGTTTAATTCTGAAATGTAAGCCTGTTATCAATGATTAGCTTCAACAGAGGGTTTGAAGTTCCCAGCTTCATGGGTATTGGCTACTGATCTGGGAAACGGATCCTTCACAGTCAATAGTTGTAGCCAGAACGGTTAGTCACTAAGGATGTTGCTGCCCTCGGCGACAGCCTGTTCTGCCAGTATGGTACCTGGCCCATAAGTACATGTTGCTGAGGGCTAGAAGTGTGTGTGCTCCTGGGGGCAGTCGTCTGGCTTAAAAGATGCCGGGTGTATGCAGCATGAAATATGTAGATACATAGAGCTCAGTTTCTGGGGTCCTGTTTATTATAATTGTCATGATGTTCACCCCGTTTCACAGAAAATCTCCCCTGTATGATAACTGCTTCCTGCATGCACCAGACGGACAGCCTCTGTGTACTTGTGATCGCAAAAAGGCCCAGTGGTACCTGGACAAGGGCATTGGAGGTATGTATGCCAGTCCTCATATTAGTCTGTGTCTAGGAAAGAGATCTTTTCTTTGCCATGATAGTGTTGGGTGAGAAATGATACTTTTGAGAAGGGGCTCAGGTCTGAACAGAGATCCAGTTATTGGAGATGTTGGGGGAAGGAATAAACAGGATGTGTCCCTTGACTTTGTTCATAATTCATTTAGCTTTTCACCTGCACTTCTGCAGCTGTTAAAGGCCTCCCTCTCTGCCTCTACCCTTCCAGAGTTGGTGAGCACAGATCCATTTGTTGTGAAGCTGCAGTTCGAGCCCTCAGGACGTCCTGAGTCCCAAGTCGATTACTATCTGACAGTCAAGGAGAACTTGTGTGTGGTGTGTGGCAAGAGAGAGTCCTACATCCGGTGAGTTTTTACACAGTGCAGGAAAGAAAAATACATCTGATAGAGTAAGACCCAGACCCTGATCAAGTTCAGCCTCTACCATAAGGAACTTTGTGTTATTTACCAGTGGGAGGTAAACTGGGACACAGTCATGCTTGTATAGAATTCAGTGTATATATCTCGGGTAGGCTGTAGCTATTCGAGGACCACATGATCATATGTAAAGGCTATGTTTTAGTCGCAGGTATTTTTAGTGAAAGTCATGGACAGATCAGTAAACAAAAATTCACGGCCCATGGACGTGTCCATGACTTGTACTATATACCCCTAACTAAAACTGTGGGTGCTCCGAGGTGTGTGTGAGAGAGGGGGCGGGGGGGGGCAGGCTGTGGCTGCTCCTCGGGGCTGGGGGGAGAGAAGGAGGAGGGGGGCTGGCAGGCTCCCTACCCGGGAGCTCTGCGCAGCTCCCCGGAACCAGCCAGCATGTCCCTGCAGCTCCTAGGTTGAGGGAAAGCCAGGGGGCTCCGTGCGCTGCCCCCACCACAAGTGCTGGCTCCGCAGCTCCCATTGGCTGGGAACGTGCAGGCAGGGGCAGCGTGTGGAGCCCCCTGGTCCCTTCACCTAGGAGGTGCAGAGACATGCTAGCTACTTCCGGGGAGCCCCCCCCAAGGTAAGCATCGCCCCGCATCCTAACCTCCTGCCCTGAGCCCCCTCTCACACCCAAACTGCTGAGGCGGGAGGGGATGGGGGTGCGGTGGCCCGAGGCTGCCCCAGCAGTGGCTGGTGCGGCTGGCCCAGGAGCTGCTCGGGAAGCCCCGGAACGAGCCACGTTGGCCTCTGCAGAAGTCACGGAATCCATATCAGACTCGGAGCCTTAATCACATGTCTCTGGAGAAGTTTGACATGGGAGAGAGGTTGGCACTCCTTCCAGTAGAGAGCAGTTGTGTTTACTCTCACTAGAGAACAAGCTGTGTTCAAACAGATTGCAGACTGCAGTCCAGCCTGTACAGGCTAGTGGTACACATACCTCCCCAGTTTAACTCTTTTCCCAATGAAAGAGAATAACAAACCCTCTGTGATGTTTTGGGAACAACCAAGACCAGTAAGGGGTTCTGTCACTGTCTGCCCTTTAACTTTAGAGGCCTTTGTGCTGTGCAGCTGTCGTTCAGATCCCTGACACCAGTAGCCAGCCTACAAGTGTATGCTCTCACCAGTCTAGTTACTCCTTGGGGTGTGACACCAACAGCCCTTCCAGTTCCAAGTCTCCCCAAATCTGTACTTCCCGGGTTCTTAACTATCAGATACTCCTGACTTTTCAGTTTGTCACCTGAGAAGGTGTAAAACCAGCCACGTGGATACCAGCTACTTTGACATGCACGTTCCCCACAGCTTGCATGCCAGAGACCTGCTTGGGGTAGAAATAAACAAAAGGTTTATTTAATAGCAAAACCACAGATTCGAAGATAAGAATAAAGGAAAGCAAACCTATACAGGTTACACAGCAAATAAACACAATCTCAGGCTTTTACATTTCCATATTAGATAAAATCTCTTTTATAATACAAATTACCTGTTGCCATAAGACAGTTTCTCAGCATACCCATTACCTAGAGGTGGGATCCAGCATTCATGGAGAGTGTCTTGCCACAAGATTGTCCCTCAAGGTCTGGATAAAAAACCTGAGTCCCAAGCCTGTTCTTAAAGGCTTTTTCCTTTCTTTTCTTTTTTTTTCCCCTCTGTCTGTGGTGACTCATGTTTATTCAGAGTGGGGAAATTCTCTCTTGACTTGATAGCCCGGATGTCTCAATGTCTTTCCGTTAACTCTAATGGCCCATCATTGTCTTTCCTGGGCTGGACAATGCATCAGTACTTGAAGCCAATTTCATGTAAACTTCTGGTTTTGGCGGTGCCCCTCCTTGCTTCACTGCTTAGCCCCTGCTGGGAGGTGTAGTTGAAGCTGTTGCATGGATTATTAACACAGTTTTCTATATTCACAAATACATAGCTCCATAACCACAGTCTGTACACACATCTCGTGATGACCATCAAGTTCAGAACATTACAAGCTTTCATAAAAGACCTTATTCATTATACTTTTATAGTACAATAATACAGTATGCAATCATTTGATTTAATTGATCATTTTGGGGACTTAAACTATCTGTTTTCCCAGTCGGTGTCCGGACCCTGACTGTCACACTGTATTTAATCCTGTTGTTGGCATTTAAATGGCCCAGGTGAGCTGTGACAACTACATATCCTTGAAGCTAATTGGTGTGGAGGGGAGTGAGTTCCACTCTGCTCCCAGCTAAACAATAGCAGCTGTAAAGTGTCCTGCAAGGCTACATGAACTGATCAGCAACGTGGTCGCTTTATAGTTTGACAGCTGTGCCTTTATAGCAGAAAAAGACAGATGTTTATTTTTAAATGAAAGCTTCCAATTTTTGAAAAATTCATCCAGATGCATCAGAAACTGGAGAGAATCTGAAACCTTTTGTGATCGTTGGGCTGTCTGACTGCAGATTTCTTCTGGGTAAAGGGTGTTTTCTTCAATTTTTCTGGGAAAGGATGTTGGAATGTTTTTACGGAGGTCTGTACAATCTTGTTGCAAACTTTCCCAGTGGCTTTCCTTGTCCCTCGCAGCCCCTCCAGCCTAGGCCAAGCAGGGCACACGTGCAGTTCTTTTCATCCCTTCAGATGTCATATGAGAGCTCAGGGCTTCATCAGCTTGATGAAAATCTCCATATGTCTACTAAGGGTATGTCTACACTACGAAATTAGGTCGAATTTATAGAATTCAGTTTTTTAGAAAGCGTTTTTATACAGTCGATTGTGTGTGTGTCCCCACACAAATGCTCTAAGTGCATTTAGTCGGCGGAGTGCGTCCACAGTACTGAGGCAACAGTTGACTTCCGGAGCGTTGCACTGTGGGTAGCTATCCCGCAGTCTCCACCGCCCATTTGAATTCTGGGTTGAAATCCCAATGCCTGATGGGGCAAAAACATTGTCGCGGGTGGTTCTGGGTACATATCGTCAGGCCCTTCCTTCCCTCCCTCCCTACCTCCCTCTGTGAAAGCAACGGCAGACAATCGTTTCGCTCCTTTTTTTTTCCTGGGTTACCCGTGCAGACGCCATACCATGGCAAGCATGGAGCCCGCTTAGCTCATCGTCATCGTATGTCTCCTGGGTGCTGGCAGACGCGGTACTGCATTGCTACATAGCAGCAGCTCATTGCCTTTTGGGAGCAGATGGTGCAGTATGACTGGTAGCCGTCGTCATCGTACTCCTGGGTGCTCTTTTAGCCAACCTCGGTGAGGTCGGTCGGGGTGCCTGGGCAGACATGGGAGTGACTCAGTCAGGTCATTCCCCTTTTTAGGTTTCGTCTCATGGAGATTCAGTCCTGCCAGCAGTCGTACTGCCCTGTCTTCTGCCGAGCACCCAAGAGATGACGATGGCTAGCAGTCATACTGCACCATCTGCTGCCAGCCTAAGATGTATAAAGATAGATGAAGTGGATCAAAACAAGAAATAGACCAGATTTGTTTTGTATTCATTTTCTCCTCCCTTCCTCCCTCCGTGAAATCAACGGCCTGCTAAACCCACAGTTTTGAGTTCTTTCCTTGAGGGGGCCATTCTGTTTCTCCTTGATGCAAAGCCACCCCCTTTGTTGATTTTATTTCCCTGTAAGCCATATTGTCAGTCGCCCCTCCCTCCGTCAGAGCAATGGCAGACAATCGTTTCGCGCCTTTTTTCAGCGCAGACGCCATAGCGCTGGGAACATGGAGCCTGCTCACATCACCGTGGCAATTATGAGCACTATAAACACCGCACACATTTTCCAGCAGGATATGCAGAACCATAACCTGCAAGAAAAGCAAAATCAGGCGAGGAGAAGGCAACTGCAGCACAGTGACAAGAGTGAAGAGGACATGGACACAGACTTCTCTCAAAGCACGGGCCCCTGCAATGTGTACATCATGGTGTCAATTGGGCAGGTTCATGGTATGGAATGCTGAATCTGGGCCCGGGAAACAAGCACAGACTGGTGGGACCGCATAGTGTTACAGGTCTGGGACGAGTCCCAGTGACTGCGAAACTTTTGCATGCATAAAGGCACTTCCATGGAACTTTGACTTGCTTTCCCCGCCCTGAAGCACATGAATACCAAGATAAGAGCAACCCTCACAGTTGAGAAGCGAGTGGCGATAGCCCTGTGGAAGCTTGCAACGCCAGACAGCTACCGGTCAGTCGGGAATCAATTTGGAGTGGGCAAATCTACTGTGGGGGCTGCTGTGATGCAAGTAGCCCACGCAATCAAAGATCTGCTGATATCAAGGGTAGTGACCCTGGGAAATGTGCAGGTCATAGTGGATGGCTTTGTTGCAATGGGATTCCCTAACTGTGGTGGGGTGATAGACAGAACCCATATCCCTATGTTGGCACCAGAGCACCAAGGCAGCCAGTACATAAACAGCAAGGGGTACTTTTTCAGTGGTGCTGCAAGCACTGGTGGATCACAAAGGACGTTTCAGCAACATTAATGTGGGATGACGCATCTTCAGGAACTCTGGTTTGTTTCAACAACTGCAGCAAGGGACTTGCTTTCCAGACCAGAAAATAACTGTTGGGGATGTTGAAATGCCTATAGTTATCCTTGGGGACCCAGCCTACCCCTTAATGCCATGACTCATGAAGCCGTACACAAGCAGCCTGGACAGTAGTCAGGAGCTGCTCAACTATAGGCTGAGCAAGTGCAGAATGGTGGTAGAATGTTCATTTGGGCATTTAAAAGCACGCTGGTGCAGTTTACTGAGTCATTTAGACCTCAGCGAAACCAATATTCCCATTATTATTACTGCTTGCTGTGTGCTCCACAATATCTGTGAGAGTAAGGGGGAGACGTTTATGGCGGGGTGGGAGGTTGAGGCAAATCGCCTGGCCGCTGATTACGCACAGCCAGACACCAGGGCCGTTAGAGTACAGGAGGGCGCGGTGCGCATCAGGGAAGCTTTGAAAACCAGTTTCAGGACTGGCCAGGCTACGGTGTGACAGTTCTGTTTGTTTCTCCTTGATGGAACACCCGCCCACCCCACCCCCCTGGTTCAGTCTGCTTTCCTGTAAGCTAAGCACCCTCCCCTCCCCCCTTCGATCACCACTTGCAGAGGCAATAAAGTCATTGTTGCTTCACATTCATGCATTCTTTATTTACTCATCACACAAATAGGGGGATAACTGCCAAGGTAGCCCAGGTGGGGTGGTGGAGGAGGGAAGGACAAGGCCACACAGCACTTTAAAACTTATTGAATGCCAGCCTTCTGTTGCTTGGGCAATCTTCTGGGGTGGAGTGGCTGGGTGGCCGGAGGGGGGGCCCCCCCCGCCTTCTTGGGCGTCTGGGTGAGGAGGCTTTGGAAACTGGGGAGGAGGGTGGTTTGGTTACACTGGGGCTGTAGCAGCAGTCTGTGGTCCTGCTGCATTTCCTAAGCTCAGCCATATGATGGAGCATATCAGTTTGATCCTCCAGCAGCCTGAGCATTGACTCCTGCCTTCTTTCAGCAAGCTGATGCCACCTTCCATGTTCAGCCCGCCGCCTCTCCTCGCGGTCATATGTGCTTTCCTGCACTCTGAGATTGTCTGCCTCCATGTATTTTGCTGTGCTCTGTCAGTGTGGGAAGACAGCATGAGGTCAGAGAACATTTCATTGCAAGTGTGTTTTTTTGCCTTCTAATCTTGGCAAGCTTCTGGGAAGGAGAAACATATGCAGCTGGTGGAGGGAAAAAAAAGGGAGAGTGGTAGTTAAAAAGACACATTTTATAGAACAATGGGTAGACTCTTTCACGGTAAACCTTGCTGTTAACATTACATAGCACATGTGCTTTCATTACAAGGTCGCATTTTGCCTCTTATTGAGGGTATGCCGGTTTGGTGTGAGAGATCACTCACGCAGGGCCGGGCAACAGAATTTGGCTTGCAGGCAGCCATGATAAGCCAGTCTTTTGGCTTTTTTAACCTTCATAACATGTGGGAATGGTTTCAAACAGCAGCGCCCTCATTTCCCATATGAAGTAGCCGTTGGGTTGGCCATTTAAAATGGGTTGGCAATTTAAAAGGAGTGGCTGCGGTTTCCAGGTTAACGTGCAGCAGAAACCCAACTAACTCCCACCACCACCCAATTCTCTGGGATGATGGCTTCACCCCTCCCCCCACCGCGTGGCTAACAGCGGGGAAGATTTCTGTTCAGCCTCAGGCAAACAGCCCAGCAGGAGCGGGCACCTCTGAATGTCTGCTTACTAAAACCACTCTATTTCAAACAGGTGATCATGAATGTTCTCACTCTCCTGAGGGTAACAGAGAGATAAAGAATGGATGTTGTTTGAATGCCAGCAAACACCGGGACCATACGCTACAATGCTTTGTTCTGCAATGATTCCCGACTATGTGCTACTGGCCTGGCATGGTAAAGTGTCCTACCATGGAGGACGGAATAAGGCTGCCCTCCCCAGAAACCTTTTGCAAAGGCTTTGGGAGTACATCCAGGAGAGCTTTATGGAGATGTCCCTGGAGGATTTCTGCTCCATCTCCAGACACATTAACAGACTTTTCCAGTAGCTGTACTGGCCGCAAATGCCAGGGCAAATTAATCATTAAACATGCTTGCTTTTAAACCAGGTATAATATCTACAAAGGTACACTCACCAGAGGTCCCTTCTCTGCCTTCAGGGTTCAGGAGCCCACCTTGGGTGGATTGGGGGGGTACTGGCTCCAGGTCCAGGGTGATAAACGGATCCTGGCTGTTGGGGAAACAGGTTTCTCCGCTTCCTTGCTGTGAGCTATCTACAACATCATCATCATCTTTCTGGCCCCCAAATGCCGCTTCCGTGTTGCCTCCCACTCCTTGGACGGAGTCAAAGCACAGGGTTGGGATAGTGGTGGCTGCACCGCCTAGAATGGCATGTAGCTCATCATAGAAGCGGCATGTCTGGGGCTCTGAACCGGAGCGGCCGTTTGCCTCTCTGGTTTTTTGGTAGGCTTGTCTGAGCTCCTTAATTTTCACACGGCGCTGCTGCACGTCCCCATTATAGCCTCTGTCCTTCATGCCATTGGAGATTTTTTTTCAAATATTTTGGCATTTTGTGTTTTCGAACGGAGTTCTGCCAGCACGGATTCGTCTCCCCACACAGCAATCAGATCCTGTACCTCCCATTCGGTCTATGCTGGAGCTCTTTGGCGATTCTGGGACTGCATGGTCACCTGTGCTGATGGGCTCTGCATTGTCACCTGTGCAGGGGAGCTTGCAACGCTGGCCAAACAGGAAATGAGATTCAAAAGTTCATGGGCCTTTTCCTGTATACCTGGCCAGTGCATCTGAGTTGAGAGCGCTGTCCAGAGCGGTCACAACTGAGCACTCTGGGATAGCTCCCGGAGGCCAATACTGTCGAATTGTGGCCACACTACCCCAAATTCGACCCAGCAAGGCCGATATCAGCGCTAATCCCCTCGTCAGGAATGGAGTAAAGAAATCGATTTTTAAGAGCCCTTTAAGTCGACAAAAATGGCTTCATCGTGTGGACGGGTGCAGGGTTAAATCGAGAGAACCCTGCTAAATTCCACCTCAACTCCTAGTGTAGATCAGGCCCAAGGCAGTGTCTACACTGCCACTTTCAGCGCTAAAACTTTAGGCGTTCAGGGGTGTGAAAAAACACCCCCCTGAGTAAAAAAAGTTTTAGCCCTGAAAAGCACCAGTATAGACAGTGCTTTATCACCGGGAGCTGCACTCCCGACGCTAAAGCTACCTACCCTCATTTGAGGCGGTTATTTTTTATCACCGGGAGAGCTCTCCCAGAGCGATAAAGCGTGACTACACTGCCTATGTCACAGCGCTGCCGCGGCAATGTAGACGTACCCTAAGTGTGCTCAGTAGTGATTTTGCAGTTGCTCATAACTTTATACAATTTGTTTCCACCCCTGAAGCCCTCATTGAGGGTAACATGCCACAGATGAAGGTTTTGATTAGACATTTTCGTGATACTAAAATGACCCAGTATGGCCGTTCTTATGTTCCTATAAACGTACTCATTTTTGTCTTTAACTGTATGAATCAGCTCTGAAAAATACCTCTGCAATGGCACCGTGGGGTCATTTTGGGTTGTGGGGTGGGTTGTGATTAATTTTCATTGATTTTTTATATGAAGAAAACAAACAGAAAGATAATTGACTTATAGCTTGTATATGTTTCAATATACTGCATTCTTTATGGGATTGCCCGTAGAATTCTGCAAACTTATTACTCGTCAAATCTGCAAGACATTAGGGTGGGGGTTAGAGAAGTAAAATAGGAGAAGACATGTAACCAGGAAAGGGAGCGTTTAGGTGGAATGGAGGTTTGGCTTTCTTTGAAGAGTCTCAATGTTTTTTATCCAAATGTAGCTAAAAGCAGGGCCCAAATTTCTTTGAATTCTTACAAAGGGTTTCCTGTTGATTGTCTCTCAGTAGCTTCCAGAGAGAACTTACCTAGGTTACAAAGGAGTTTTTTCTAATTGCCCTGCCTGCAAGACTCATGCTGAGATCTGAAGGTCCAGTTGAGCTGCTACTTACTGTTCATTGTCACGAGTAATAAAGATTCTGTAGGCCATATTTTGCAGTTAGTTACAACTGTGCAATTCCTTTGTGCCCTCTGGGGATGCACAGTGTAGCTGAGAGTAGAATTTGGTCCTGCATTTGGAATTGGGCCCAGTCCTGCAAGCACTGAGGCATCTGCCTTACTTCACACATGAGTAGTCCCTTTGAGGTTAATGGGACTACTCCTATGAGTATCGGTACATATATGCATATCTACATGCAGGATTGGGGCTTTTGTTAGGAATTCTTTTGATGCACTGGCCAGGACAGAATCTAGTGATGTCTCTGCAGGGCTAACAGAAGTGGAAAGCAAAAATACATTTCTGTCACTAAAAATATATTTCTGTCACTGATGCCAAGCATCAGATTGGCCATAGAGTACACACAGAGAACTGATCCAATGCTATTTTCACAGGCGCTTTTCTGACTCTTTTTTTAAAAAAATAACTTTAAAAGAGTGGATTTTCCCCCCAACTCAAAAATAACCAAGATTATCCTCAGTCTTTACAAAAGAACAATACACTCCTGGGCTACGACCAAAGGTGGAAAGCTCCAGCTTCTGGGATGGTTCCTTTTCAATATCAGTCTTCCATCAGGCGGGTAAGTAGTAGCTGATGGCAGCAGCCGTCTGAAATCTTAGTTAAGACTGTTGCTATTTCCTTCCCAGGAAGAACATTGTACCTCACGAGTACAGGAGACACTTTCCCATCCAGATGAAGGACCACAACTCCCATGACGTACTGCTGCTTTGCACTTCCTGCCATGCCATTTCCAATTACTACGACAATCATCTCAAGCAGCGGCTGGCCGAGGAGTTCAGTGCCCCCATTGGCTGTGAGGAAGGGGTGCGCCTGCTAGAGGACCCCCTGCGAAGGCAGGTCCGGTCAGGGGCCAGGGCTTTGCTGAATGCAGACAGCCTGCCTGACACCAGGAGGGAGGAGCTGTTGCAAGGAATCAAGGACTTTTTTAACACAGAGACGGTTACATCAGAGATGCTCCAGGAAGCAGCAGGCCTGGAAACCAGGTATTACAAGAGCCCAGTGACTAGGTTTAACGTTTCAGCCATCTGTATGTGTATAGTTATGTATTTAGACTTGAGTTACAGATAAAGACTCCTAGCCAAGGCCCTAGGTGCCCTGATACATAAATAGTACAGCAGCAACAAAAATCCCAGCAGCATTGGTAGAGCGAGTAATCGGCCTACTTTTTTTCCCGAGCTCCTTTAAAAACACCTCCTGCTGTTTTAATCTCCTAAAACCAGGGCCAGAGTTTAACAAACTGGGTGTTTACACAGTGCGTTACAAACACAGTGCTGCAGAGCTCTGTGCAGGCACAGGGAACCCCAGCACCGGTACGCTTGTGAGATTGGGGCTGTAGATTACAATGTGTTTCCTGCAGTGAGATGCTTACAGTCTCTCACTCAGGTTATTACTCTGCTAAGGGTGTGGGGAGTAGTTGGGTGGACAACTCTGTTGGCCCAGCCTGCCTAATTGAGCTTTGTGTTTGTCAAGTGCTCTGGGTGCGATGGCGCCCAGCACATCACGGTATTGGGAGCTTTGGGAGGCCGAGAGTCCCATACCGGGCTTGCGTGAAACCAACCCCCCTTGTGTCTTGGCAGGATTTGGAATGAGCGCTACGTGCCGCATGGGCTGAAGGTGGTGCAGAGCTTTGCCAAAGGGGGGCTGCGCTCGCTCATGGAGCTGGAGGGGCGTTGGCGGCAGCACTTTCTGGACACCATGCAACCGAAGCATCTCCCAAGGCGGTGGTCGGTCAACCACAATCATGGGAAGCTGATTCGAAAATATGGGGAGGACCTTCAGATCCAGCTGTCGTGAAAGTGACTCCAGACAGCGACTGGAAGGACTGTTTGACTCTCATCTCCCCGTTGGAACTGCAAGCTCCTGGGTGCGGGATGGCCCAGGGAGACTCCCATTGTCAGCAGTGGCTCTGCTGGGACTTGACAGCCCTACCAATGGTTAAATCACGTGACTTCAATGTTAAAAGGTGGTTGGGAATTTTTAACCATAGTCTGAATAGAGCTGCTTGGTTCCTCACCATCTTGTTCTACAGAGAGGGGGCCCTCATGTATGCAGACATGAGCCCCTCCTTTTTTATTAGACTGTTTGTTTCAATCCACAGGGGGTGTGCTAAGGAGACTTCTCCTCTGCTCAAAGTGACCATTCAAAAATTGGCACTTTCCTAACTGTTCTGACCCCTCTGCCAACTTTGGTGAGAGATGAACAGGGCAGATTCTGCCATAGAGGTTATAGCATCGTGAATTTGTGATGACCAGCCATCCCTTGAGAGGTGTGTTGCATCCAGTTTGTCCCCCTAATCATCGTGGATGGCTTCTTCACATGGGATATGAACCTTTTTGTTGTTTCCAAGTGCTAGTGTGGACCAATCCCCCTCATCCCATGGCTGCACCTCAAACTAATTCACAATTCCACCCCCACCCTTTGCTTTTGGTGCAGGCCAGCTGCACCCGGGTTAGCTTTTCTTGGAAGAAACCTTCTGTCAAGGTTCCTTCCCCACTCTGAACTCTAGGGTACAAATGTGGGGACCTGCATGAAAGACCCCCTAAGCTTATTTCTACCAGCTTAGGTTAAAACTTCCCCAAAGCACAAAGTCTTTGTCCTTGGATTAGGTAAAACGCTGCCACCGCCAAGTGTTTTAGACAAAGAACAGGGAAAAGACCACTTGGAGTTCCTATTTCCCCAGAATATCCTCCCAAGCCCTTACACCCCCTTTCCTGGGGAGGCTTGAGAATAAACAAGATGAGCACAAACCCCTTGAATTTTTAAGACCCAAAAAACCCAGTCTGATTCTTAAAAATCAGAACTTTATTAGAAGAACAAAGAAAAGATAAGAGAACAACTCTGTAAGATCACAATGGAAGATAATCTTACAGGCAGTCAGATTCAAAACATAGAGAATCCCTCTAAGCAAAACCTTAAGTTACAAAAAGACACAAAAACAGGAATATACATTTCCTCCAGCACAGTGAATTTACAAGCCAAAACAAAGAAAATCTAACGCATTTTCTAGCTAGATTTCTTACCAACTTCACAGGAGTTGAAGGGCTTGCGTCCTTGATCTGTTCCCGGCAAAGATTTCACACAGACAGACAAAAACCTTCCCCCCCCCCCCAGCTTTGAAAGTATCTTGTCCCCTCATTGGTCATTTTGGGTCAGATGCCAGCAAGGTTACCTTAGCTTCTTAGCCCTTGACAGGTGACAGGATTTTGCCTCTGGCCAGGAGGAATTTTTTAGCACTGTATACAGAAAGGTGGTTACCCTTCCCTTTATATTTGATACCTTCCCTAAAGAGACATTCCTGTTTCATGGAGGGGGTCCCAATGTGAAGAAACAGCACTTTTGTCTCATTGAGAACTGTGTCAGAATTGCAGACAGGTCTCTCAGCCTTCTGATGGCTGCTGCTGCATCTTGAGGAAGTGACATCATTTGTGATTCTGTCAGTGTGGGAGCACGAACAGTCAGAAATCTATTTAAAAACAAAACAGAACACCTTTCAGACGCACAACGTGTGTCTATAAAAATGTTACTTCCCAATACAATCTTCCTGTGTGGATACTCTGATGAATAGCTTTTGGCAAGCACCCTTTCACCTCACTCTGAAATGGGGTCATCTGTCTTACAGAGGATGTGGTGGGAAGAAAAGGCTTTTTCAGAGAAGCAGTATTTTCTAGCCATCTGTGCACATAATTGGAAGCCAGGAGCCCCAGAGTGCTAATCTGGACTCAGACGCTGACTTGCTGGATGGCTTTGAACAAGTCACATAACTTATCTGTGCCTCAGTTTCCCCATCTGTAAAATGGGGCTAATAATACTTACCTACCTCACAGGGATGTTGAGGCTTAATTCATTAATGTTTGTAAAATGCTTTGAAAATGTAAGCCATTATGTGAGGGTTAATTATTACTGTTGATTTTTAAATGTTCAGCATTCATGTTTCTGCCTGGTGCTAGATTTTAGTTGTATTTAACTTCTTTTAAATAAAAAACCCTTTTTCTTAACTGTTCTGACTCCTCTGCTATCTTTGGTGGGAGATGAACAGGGCAGATTCTGCCAGAGAGAGGTTATGTCACCATGAGTTTGTGATGACCATGTGTCAAGGTTCCTTCCCCACTCTGAACTCTAGGGTACAGATGTGGGGACCTGCATGAAAACCTCCTAAGCTCATTTTTACCAGCTTAGGTTAAAACTTGCCCAAGGTACAAACTATATTACCTTTTGCCCTTGGACTTCTGCTGCCACGACCAAATGTCTAACCGGGTTTATTTTATTAGGAAAGAGCCCCTGTGGAAACGTCTTTCCCCCAAAAATCCTCCCAACCCTTCTAACCCACTTCCTGGGGAAGGCTTGACAAAAATCTTCACCAATTTGCATAGGTGACCACAGACCCAAACCCTTGGATCTTAAGAACAAGGAAAAAGCAATCAGTTTCTTAAAAGAAAAATTTTATTAGAAGTAAAAAGAATCACCTCTGTAAAATCAGGAGGGTAAATACCTTACAGGGTAATTAGATTCAAAACATAGAGAATCCCTCTAGGCAAAACCTTAAGTTACAAAAAGACACAAGAATATCCATTCCTTTCAGCACAGCTTATTTTCTCAGCCATTTAAAGAAATCATAATCTAATGCATATGTAGCTAGATTACTTACTAAGTTCTAAGATTCCATTCCTGTTCTGTCCCCAGCAAAAGCATCACACAGACAGACACAGACCCTTTGTTTTTCTCCCTCTTCCCAGCTTTGAAAGTATCTTGTCTCCTCATTGATCATTTTGGTCAGGTGCCAGCGAGGTTATCCTAGCTTTTTAACCCTTTATAGGTGAAAGGGTTTTTCCTCTGGCCAGGAGGGATTTTAAAGGGGTTTACCCTTCCCTTTATGACACCATATTTCTTACATGTGGTGAAGTCATGCTTGAATTACACAGGTCCTTTCAAAAAAAGTTTCAATAAAACCTTTATTCCGCACGACATTTTTCTGCATATGCCCCACTTCTTGCAGAAAACTTGTCTGGAAAAGTCTGAGGGCTTTTTTTTTAATGATTATTTTAAATGGGTAAAATCCTGGCCCCGTTTAAGTTAATGACAAGATTCCACCCTCCAGGGGGAGCACTTCATGCAGTCACTCTCCTGTAGGAAGGCTGTCTTAGTGGGTAGGGCACTGGGCTGGGGTATAGGAGACCTTGGTTCAAATCTTGGCTCAGGTACAGTTTTCCTGCGTAACTTGTACAAGTCTCCGTCTCAGTTCCCCATCTTTCAAATGGTGACAATGCTCCTTCCCTGCCTCATAGGCTCTTGTGAGAGTAAGAAAATCATTAATGATGGTGAGGTGCTCGGACACGATGATGGAAAAGTAAAGCTTCCTTAGTACCCTAAGTTCAACTGTGGTGGGAGACTTAGAACTAATAGCTCCAACATTCTAGAGCTAGAGGGAATAGAAGGCTGTAGGCTGATGGGTCATGTGATAGTCAATTGTAAACGACTCATTGGTCTAGAAATTAATGTTCATCCCACAACTCAGACTAGTAATTTTGGGAAGAAATTCCACATTTGAGGGAAAGAAGGAAATATTTCTGGAGCAGGTTGTTTGCAATAAATTGCAATTATAGAGGTATGGAATGTCAGTAATCCCTGGGGAGATGGATTAGTAGGGGGAAGGCAGTCAAAGGTACATAATAAATGCAATTTATCAAAGGGCTGCTGATAAGAGACCTTTGCCATTTATAAACCCCATTTTGTGCCTCCCCTATCCCAATCCACAAAGATTAAGATCTCAACAAAAGCTGAGCAGGAAGTGCTAGATCCAATGGGTTATGTCTCTGTCATAAATATAAAGGGAAGGGTAAACACCTTTAAAATCCCTCCTGGCCAGAGGAAAAACCCTTTCACCTGTAAAGGGTTAAGAAGCTAGGATAACCTCACTGGCACCTGACCAAAATGACCAATGAGGAGACAAGATACTTTCAAAGCTGGGGGGGAGAAACAAAGGTTCTCTCGGTCTGTGTGTTTTTTTGCCGGGACCAGAGCAGGAATGCAGGTCAGATCTCCTGTAAAGGGCTAATAAGCAATCTAGTTAGATATGCGTTAGATTCTGTTTTGTTTAAATGGCTGATAAAATAAGCTGTGCTGAATGGAATGTATATTCCTGTTTTTGTGTCTTTTTGTAACTTAAGGTTTTGCCTAGAGGGATTCTCTATGTTTTGAATCTAATTACCCTGTAAGGTATTTACCATCCTGATTTTACAGAGGTGATTCTTTTACTTTTTCTTCAATTAAAATTCTTCTTTTAAGAACCTGATTCCTTTTTCATTGTTCTTAAGATCCAAGGGTTTGGGTCTGTGTTCACTGCAAATTGGTGAGGATTTTTATCAAGCCTTCCCCAGGAAAGGGGGTGTAGGGTTTGGGAGGATTTTGCAGGGAAAGACGTTTCCAAGTGGGCTCTTTCCCTGTTATATATTTGTTAGACATTTGGTGGTGGCAGCAATAAAGTCTAAGGGCAAAAGGTAAAATACTTTGTACCTTGGGGAAGTTTTAACCTAAGCTGGTAAAAATAAGCTGAGGGGGTTTTTCATGCAGGTCCCCACATCTGTACCCTAGAGTTCAGAGTGGGGAAGGAACCTTGACAGTCCACCTTGATTATCATACACATTGTGAAGAGGTCACTTTGGATGGGCTATTACCAGCAAGAGAGTGAGTTTGTCTGTGGGGGGGCGGAGGGTGAGAAAACCTGGATTTGTGCTGGAAATGGCCCATCTTGATGATCACTTTAGATAAGCTATTACCAGCAGGAGAGTGGGGTGGGAGGAGGTATTGTTTCATGGTGTCTGTGTATATAATAATGTATTCTGCAATTTCCACAGTATGCATCCGATGAAGTGAGCTGTAGCTCACGAAAGCTCATGCTCAAATAAATTGGTTAGTCTCTAAGGTGCCACAAGTACTCCTTTTCTTTTTGCGAATACAGACTAACACGGCTGTTACTCTGAAACTTGACAGTCTCCATCCCCTTTCATAGATCTAATTGCAATAACCAACCTCCTGTCCATAGTGACAGCCCAGGATATGGCCTTGGCCTTCTGTGACATAGATGTTCCCAGGCATGTATATTAGTACCCCTGTATCCAGCCATCTTCTCAGTATTTTGCCAAAGGGGGTCATATGTGGTCTCTGCTGAAAGCTAAGAACTATCTGACTGTTAGGGTTATTGCAAGTTGTTTGTACAGGAAGTCGTTTAAGAAATATGTAGACTATTGGATTTCAAAGTTGTTGAAAGTCAGACTTGTCACCTGAGGCGAGGCCCTGGTGGCGTCTGCGGGCTCTCTCAGTCAACGCTGAGAACAATGGACATCTGAGGAGACAGTCTGTGTTTACTGTCTGAGCCAGGTGAAGGCTTGAGGATTTACCAAAAAAAGAAAAAAAAAAAAACCAAGAAAAGTGTTTGAATAGGGGCCCCTCTGAGGTAAGAAACAATAGTCTGCAACTGTGTAAGAGAAGAGGAAAGGGCACAAGGTTTTATTCATTATGGAGGAGAAACTCTGCCAGCAGGAATGTCTCATGAAAGGTGGATCCCAGCTCTTGGAACTAGAAGACCACTACTGCAAGGACTGACCTTTGGGTGAGAGGACAAGAAAGTAACTTGTTAGTAAGTGTAGGTGATACTTTGCCTTTTAAGTTTTCTTTTATCTGTAACTGTATGTTTCCAAACCCTAATACTTGCTTTGATTTAAATCTTTATCTCAAGCTGTTAAATAAACTTCAATTTGGTTTTACTATAAATCTGTCTAAGAGCTTCATGTTAAGGTGTTGAACTGAGGTGAAACCAATGAACTTGGGTGCACTGTTTCTATAGAGGCAGTGGATCAGCGTACATTGTGGGTGACCAGAAGATACAGGACTGGCACCTGAGGGTAACAAAGGGGGGGTGAGTAAATTGCTAGCCCGCAGAGAGAAAGAAGGGCTCACAGAGCTCAGAGCCATAGGTGCTGGAACTAGGGATGCTGCCGCACCCCCTGGCTTGAAGTGGTTTCCATCATATATAGGGTTTGCAGTTTGGTTCAATGGCTCTCAGCACCCCCACTATAAAGATTGTTCCAGGACCCCTGTCCAGAGCAGAGTGCTTGTATTGCTTGCAGTCGGTAGTTGGGGAGGGTTTCCCTTGGTGAGCTCAGACAAGGCATTCACACTGTAAGCAGGTGGTAGTGATTCATCCTGGACACTTTGGGTAATCCTGAAAAGTCTCTCACTGTCCATAGCATTTTGAGGATTTGTTCAGATTAGGTAATATAATCTGTTGTAGCGTGCCCTGGATTGTGATATAGTCAGGTTCTTTAGTACGTCTCACAGAGCACAAAAGCTTCCCCGCAGTCAACAATACAACCTGGCCAGCCTTACTTTTTTCTCCCCACTAATCTAGCATTTGAGCTGCTGTCTATATCAGAATACTATTCTGGCCAGTCCTGGCTTGTAACCACTCAGCTGACCTCAGGGTGTTGTGTTTTCTGCCTGTGTATCAGGATCTTGTGGAATGATCTGAGACAAGAATGAGCCCAATCTGAATTTCTTACCCTTGGAGAAATTTATATAACCAAGGAATTTTTATTTCCTTTCAGATCACTGGTCCAGAAACAGGACTTTGAAAATTGTACTTGTCTTATAAGCATTGCAGCTGCCAAAATGTTCTGTCCTGTGATATGAGATATTGGATCTTTAACTCACCTGAATTGTTATACCACCTTGCTTTTGCCTCTTTCAGGGTAATTATTCATGGTGTGTTTTTAAAAAAGTATTACCTTTTATTGGTTTTAAATGTGTTGCCTTTTAATTTTGTGGATAATGAGAACACATGCGGTTACATTGCCATAGCAGTGTCAAACTCATTTTGGAGGAGAGGATGTGATTCCATGTTTAATTATGGTGTGTGAACCAGGCTATAAATTCTGGACTTCATGTGCCCCTCCCACCTGTGTTAGCTAATTATTTCATATCTACTGCAAGTTTCCAGCACATTCTTCTTAAGCAACTAGTATTAACTACTGTCAGTGATGGGATACTATCTATCTTGGATATTTATATAGCCCCATCACCAATATTTGAGCATTTTATAATCTTTAATTTATTCATTATCACAATAACCCTGTGAGTTAGGGAAATGCTGTTATCCCCCTTTTACAGAGGGGAACTGAGGCACAGAGGAAAACGGCTAGTAAATCTGTGGTAGAGCAGGGAATTGAACCAAGGTCTCCCAACTCCTAGGCAAGCAGCCTACCCACAGGACCATCTGTCCTCTCTACTAGTATAGATGGACCCCCTCCTATGAGCTGGTATAGCAAGTCCTAAATTCATCTGTCTCCAATCTGTGATCCAATCTGTGATCTTAGCCCCTTCTCTGTGTGGGAGAGGCGAAGGCAGGATGAGTAAAAGCCCATTCATGGAGTTTATATGAACTCCCAACCTCCTTCAGTAGCCTCAGGGAACCCCATACATGGAAATTAGATGCTTTCACACAAGTCAGAGTCAAGATTCGTGCCTTATTTTAATTCCCCATTCCCAGAGTCTGGTTTAAATTGTCATCATCTGAATGTCTTTCTTTGGGGGTCAGTTGTGGAGTGTCTTTAAAGGACTCACTCTCATTTTGTATATTTATAGAATCATAGAATATCAGGGTTGGAAGGGACCCCAGAAGGTCATCTAGTCCAACCCCCCTGCTCGAAGCAGGACCAATTCCCAGTTAAATCATCCCAGCCAGGGCTTTGTCAAGCCTGACCTTAAAAACCTCTAAGGAAGGAGATTCTACCACCTCCCTAGGTAACGCATTCCAGTGTTTCACCACCCTCTTAGTGAAAAAGTTTTTCCTAATATCCAATCTAAACCTCCCCCATTGCAACTTGAGACCATTACTCCTCGTTCTGTCATCTGCTACCATTGAGAACAGTCTAGAGCCATCCTCTTTGGAACCCCCTTTCAGGTAGTTGAAAGCAGCTATCAAATCCCCCCTCATTCTTCTCTTCTGCAGACTAAACAATCCCAGCTCCCTCAGCCTCTCCTCATAAGTCATGTGCTCTAGACCCCTAATCATTTTTGTTGCCCTTCGCTGGACTCTCTCCAATTTATCCACATCCTTCTTGTAGTGTGGGGCCCAAAACTGGACACAGTACTCCAGATGAGGCCTCACCAGTGTCGAATAGAGGGGAACGATCACGTCCCTCGATCTGCTCGCTATGCCCCTACTTATACATCCCAAAATGCCATTGGCCTTCTTGGCAACAAGGGCACACTGTTGACTCATATCCAGCTTCTCGTCCACTGTCACCCCTAGGTCCTTTTCTGCAGAACTGCTGCCTAGCCATTCGGTCCCTAGTCTGTAGCGGTGCATTGGATTCTTCCATCCTAAGTGCAGGACCCTGCACTTATCCTTATTGAACCTCATCAGATTTCTTTTGGCCCAATCCTCCAATTTGTCTAGGTCCTTCTGTATCCTATCCCTCCCCTCCAGCGTATCTACCACTCCTCCCAGTTTAGTATCATCCGCAAATTTGCTGAGAGTGCAATCTACACCATCCTCCAGATCATTTATGAAGATATTGAACAAAACCGGCCCCAGGACCGACCCCTGGGGCACTCCACTTGACACCGGCTGCCAACTAGACATGGAGCCATTTATCACTACCCGTTGAGCCCGACAATCTAGCCAGCTTTCTACCCACCTTATAGTGCATTCATCTAGCCCATACTTCCTTAACTTGCTGACAAGAATACTGTGGGAGACAGTGTCAAAAGCTTTGCTAAAGTCAAGAAACAATACATCCACTGCTTTCCCTTCATCCACAGAACCAGTAATCTCATCATAAAAGGCGATTAGATTAGTCAGGCATGACCTTCCCTTGGTGAATCCATGCTGACTGTTCCTGATCACTTTCCTCTCATGTAAGTGCTTCAGGATTGATTCTTTGAGGACCTGCTCCATGATTTTTCCAGGGACTGAGGTGAGGCTGACTGGCCTGTAGTTCCCAGGATCCTCCTTCTTCCCTTTTTTAAAGATTGGCACTACATTAGCCTTTTTCCAGTCATCCGGGACTTCCCCCGTTCGCCACGAGTTTTCAAAGATAATGGCCAAGGGCTCTGCAATCACAGCCGCCAATTCCTTCAGCACTCTCGGATGTAACTCGTCCGGCCCCATGGACTTGTGCACGTCCAGCTTTTCTAAATAGTCCCTAACCACCTCTATCTCCACAGAGGGCTGGCCATCTCTTCCCCATTCTGTGATGCCCAGCGCAGCAGTCTGGGAGCTGACCTTGTTAGTGAAAACAGAGGCAAAAAAAGCATTGAGTACATTAGCTTTTTCCACATCCTCTGTCACTAGGTTGCCTCCCTCATTCAGTAAGGGGCCCACACTTTCCTTGGCTTTCTTCTTGTTGCCAACATACCTGAAGAAACCCTTCTTGTTACTCTTGACATCTCTTGCTAGCTGCAGCTCCAGGTGCGATTTGGCCCTCCTGATATCTTTCCTACATGCCCGAGCAATATTTTTATACTCTTCCCTGGTCATATGTCCAACCTTCCACTTCTTGTAAGCTTCTTTTTTATGTTTAAGATCCGCTAGGATTTCACCATTAAGCCAAGCTGGTCGCTTGCCATGTTTACTATTCTTTCGACTCATCGGGATGGTTTGTCCCTGTAACCTCAACAGGGATTCCTTGAACACCTTTCTAGAACACCTTTGTGGAACTACAGCCCTCAGGAAAGGGAGAGTGGTTAAGCTAAAATGTCCATGTTCCTTTTTGAACTTTGAGGAAGCTATATTGTTCTTCAGCCACCCTCTTCTTGGCCAGGCAGAGAGGCAGGCTTGCTAAATGCTGAGTCAGGGAAAGTGTAGGTAAAATGCATTAACGACCAAAGTTTATTCACCAAAGAAAAAGACAAATAACTATGCACAGGACAGTTTCCCATGCAGTCAAACCAGAGCCAGCAGTGAAGGATGGGTGGGGTGGTGGTGCTTATTTTAATCCTCTCAAAACTTTCGCAAGTGACTGGGATTTCAGAGGTTGCTGGACCTTGTCCTGGGATCACACAAGAAGCCGCAGCTCCTTCCCAAAGTCTGGCCCTGCAGGAAGCTGGCCAAGTCTCTCCCTTGCGCTTGTTGTTCTCACAGGAGGGGATGAGGGAGCAAAGAGTCCAGCAGCTTAGCCCTGGTCTACACTGGGGGGGGGGTTGATCTAAGTTACGCAACTTAGACTACATGAATAACATAGCTGAAGTCAACGTACTTAGATCTACTCACCGTGGTGTCTCCATCACGGTGAGTCAACTGCTGCCACTCCCCCGTTGACTCCACCTGCGCCTCTCGTGGCGGTGGAGTACAGGAGTCGACGGGAGAGTGCTTGGGGGTCAATTTATCACGTCTAGACTAGACGCCATAAATTGACCCCCGCTGGATTAATCACTGCCCACCGATCTGGAGGATAGTGTAGACATACCCTTAGAAACACAGGATGGTGGCTCTGTTCCTCCCTGCTGCAGCACTTGGCCTGGGAAGAGGCAAAGGGGTGTGATCAGCCCCTGGAGCTGCCCATCTTCCTTGGGAAGGGGGAAAGGGGATCCTGCTGTGGCCTCCGCAGGCTTGGGGCTAAAGAACCCCAGGTGGAACAGAGGTGAGGTGGGGGGAGGCTGAATTAATGGAGGGTGGATGGGCAGAGCTGAGAGAAGGCTGGGTGGGGATGGAACTGATGGGAGGACTGGGGGGACAGGATTGTTTATGGGGCAGGTGATGGGCAGATGTGGGGCGTGAGAACTCCTGCAATGGCGGCCAAGATCACCTTTCTCTTTACATTTGGGAGAGTGGGTGACCATTTACATTTGGGAGAGTGGTTGCACTCTGGGGGTGCAGGGGGGATTTGAAAATTAAAAGGCAGGCCAAAAACACACTATCATCTCCTGGTGCAAACAACATGATTTTTTATTGTTGATCTCTTGGGGTTCTCAATACTGCAAAAGTAAGTAGACTGCATCTCTCTCCTCAAACTAGCTATGCGGAGGGGGTCATAAGAAAGCAACTCGTCCTATATCCATAAGCTTTAAAATAAACCTAACCAAGGGTTTTGTCTAATGTGGCTCTAGTTGACAGCCACCGCTAGGAGACTAGTGAGCCAAGGAGAGGCCGTTCTCAGCATCTGGCCCACAGCTGTGAAACAATCTCCTGGATCTGACTAGGACCATGAACCTCAAGACCTTCAGAATAAAAAGTAAACTCCACTTCTTTGACCTAGTTTCCCCACAATTGCACCCTCCCTATTTCATAGAATATCAGGGTTGGAAGGGACCTCAGGAGGTCAGTCTAGTCCAACCCCCTACTCAAAGCAGGACCAATTCCCAAATTTTGCACTAGATCCCTAATGGCCCCCTTAAGGATTGAACTCACAACCCTGGGTTTAGCAGGCCAATGCTCAAACCACTGAGCTATCCCTCCCACCCTTAACTCACCTCCCCCCTTTCAACCCACCCCAAGTCTTGGTGTTACTTCCCCTTCCTTTGGGAACGCGCGAGAGAGAAGCTGAGGTCTGCGTTTCTTGCAACACTTGTAAAGCTAATACAGTAATCAGTGGCACAAAATCCCACATAAAACCTTGCTGCAGCATTGAAAAGTAACCCTGAGGCTTTTCCCATTCCTGGTGCTGTAGACTGAGCCTCTAGGGGGTGCTACATGAAGGCCTACAACTAAGATGGCTACTGAAGTCCTCTCACCCTATTCCAAGCCTGCTTGGAGTTACAGTGGGCACAGAGGAACTAGAACTTTTGGGGCCAAGAGGGAGGTTTTGGCTGGGGGTGATCTGGGTGAGCAATCTTGTTGGACCAGTGACAAGCCAGGGCTGCACAGCACCCAGCAATGGACAGCCTGACTTTACATAAAGGAGAAAGAGAATTTGGACACTGGCAGAGACAGCATGCACATGGGAGTCTCTGCTAAACTTCCACTCTCCTCATAGGGAGTTCTTGTACTGCTCTGAGATTAGCCGCATGGATCAAGGCACTGCAGTGACCAGCATGTAGAGTGAGAGCTCCGACCCTACACTGGCTGCCAACTGAGAGCCAGCCAAAACCCCCGGAGGATTCCAGACCAGGACAGGCAGCAAGTCCAGCTGCAGCTGGGAGAGGAGAGGACCCTACCCCCAGCCAGCATTGAAGAAAAAGTAACGGGACTTCTGGTTAAGCTGGCTACCTCCACAGCATTGCAGCACACCATCTCAGGACACTCAACCAACCATCTGCTTTGGGAAGGTGCCAGGCAGCAGCACCCTAGCACTGCCCCCCCCCCAGCCCAGGACAGTCCTCCTGAGTCTGCCGCTGGCCCCAGCAGCCCCAGACTCTGGGCAATTCCTCCCCCCCCAGCCCTGCACCCACCTCACTGCATCCCTCCACCATCCCAACCCCCCGCACCTCCATCCCCCTCAATGCATCCCTCCACCCTCCCAACCCCCTGCACCTGTCCCCCTCACTGCATCCCTCCACCGTCCCATCCTGCCCTGCCCACCACACCTACCCATCCCAGCCCTGTACCCCTTACAGCGCTCTCCCACCCATCCTCTCCACCTCCCAGAGCCACCACCCCATGTCTCTAACCCCGCACCCCATCGCACCCCATTCACCTCTATACACTGCTGCACTCCCATTATGTCCCTATAGACACTTGTGCCCCCCACATCCTCATGCACCTGTAGCTTCTGCCTCCCTCTGTATCCCCATCCACCCCCCGTACCTCCTCTCCTTCACTGCCCCCTCTCACCCCCACCCTGTCTCATCCTTGACCTCTTTCCCTCCCCATCCTCTCTCCTCCACCCTTACCATCTTTTCCCCACCAGCCCACCCTCCTCCCTTCCCAGCTGGGTGATTTAGGCAGCCCCTGGAAGAGTGGATCCTCCCGGGCACCATCATAATCAGAAAGAGAAAATAAAAAGGCAATAAAACCAGACAATAAAATTCAGCCAGCAGCCCGGGGCCCAGGCAGAGCAGAGCCCCCTCAGTGCCAGGTGGCCAGCCTCTGGCCCTTCACTCTGGGGCCCAACCTTCATGCCAGGCACAGCAGTGCTGCAGCCCCCTGGGCGAGGGGCCACGGGCACTGGAAGGCTCCTGCAGCTAGGATGACCCCAAGTGACAAAGGGCGGGGGAATGGAGTGAGCAGAGGCGGGGCCTCAGGAAGGGGCAGGGCAGAGGGCGGGGCAAGGGAGTTCCGTTTTCTGGAATTAGAAAGTTGGCAACCCTACTTTCCTTCCCCAGATCCTACTTTCCTGTTCCATAAAGCCCCTGCCCCTCCTTTGTTATGCTCTTATTTTGGGTATTTCAGTCCTTTACTGAGCTTTGTTTTATTTACTTTGTTGTCCCCCGGGTACTGGGCTTGCTAGCTGCAGTATTATTGATTTTTCTTACAAGACAGCACGCCTGTGTGTCTGGCACAGTGAGGAGTCACTTTGAATGGTGGCACCAGGGAAAGAATCCAGGACCAGCCCATGCATGAGGGGGGCAAAGTTGCTCCAAATATTAGCAATAGCAAGCACCAGTGAGAGGACAGGGAAGAGGCTACACGGGCAGTACGGGGGTGCTAAATACAACAGGACATAGACTTTAAGTCTCCAACAAAGGACTTTTGCTCTTAACTCATCTTTGTTTTTTTAAATTCAGCTGATTGTAATCACTTCCAATTTAAAAATTAAAAACTCCTCCCCATGCAGGATTCTCATTTGACTTTCAGCTGTGGATAGTCTGACGGTCTGTGAGGGAAATCTCATTTTGCATGTTGGGAAGATAGATGGAAATTACTGATTGACAGTTAGTGGGCTAGGGTTCTAATAACACTTCAATCTTTTTTCTTAGTCCTCTTCACTCCTATACAGTGGAAGGCAAGAGGCTGAGGGAAGCATATATAAGTACCCAGCCAGTTTTTCCCTCCCTTCCTCATCAGTGTACTGACTCAAACACTATCCTTTTCTCCTAGGATCTGCCAGCCTGGAACTATGGGCCTACCCTGTTGGGGGCCCTGTCTCTGATGGTGGCCATTGGCTCATGCTTGAGAGGAAGTAGTAGGTAGCTAATCCCCATCTGCCTCTGTCCCGTATTACTGCACTCCGGTTTGGTTCTGCTTTGCACTAGCTGAATTTAGCAAGTGTATTACACTGCTTTCCTTCCTCCTTGGCACTGACCTAATGCTCTCTAGTTCAGAGGGCTGAAAGGAGTAGAAGAGGAGGAAGAGATGCTGCTGCCTCTTGCTCTTTAGAAGCTACGGATCCTTTATGCTCATTATCCTGGACAAAGTCTGATTTCCTGGGCCAGTTTTAGGGCACTGCAAAGTCTGTGGCTGGGAGCCCCCTGATTTCTAGGGGATGAGGCCCACACAAGCTCAGTTTTACAAAGGAATGAGGAACAATGTTCTAACGCGCCTTCCAGACATGCTGCAGAATAGCTTACGCCCAACATTTTACTTCTATTTTGAGTTATTTATTAGCAATTCAGTTTAAATAAAGATGCGTATAAAGGTTTTAGGTGGACTAACAGGACATTAATATGACAACATGTCCCCACTGGGATTTTACAGAAATTTGCATAGCTAGAAATCATTTCTTAAAACGGAGGGGTTTTTAAAGAAATTATGGTTTGGAGGATTTAACCCTTTTCCTTCCCAAATGCAACATTCCTGCTGCTCATCGATTAGCACAAGGAATAGTGATTGTAAACAGAAAGTGACAGTGTCATTGTACCAGCTGAGAGAAGTGCAAAATAATACATGTGGCATCAGTGGCAAAACATACATGAAAAAGGGAAGCCGGTATCTTGATTCCAGCAACTCCCTTACTTGACCCTAAGTACTGATAAGCATAGTAAATTGTTTCCTTACTGTGCCACTAGATGGCATCATGAGAGAAGACTGGCAGTAGAGGCCATATGCAAATAGAACTAGGTGACCTTATTTCTGGACAAATAGTTTATTTGCCAAAAAAATGCTATTTTGGACTGACCATAACTATTTGCAAATTCCGGTTGAAGTGAATGAATAGTTTTGGCTGAAAAACATGAAGCAGAAATTATGAAAATGTTTTGTTTTGATAATTGTCAATACAAAATGTTTTGACATTTTGTTTTGAAATTTAGCTAGATTTGTTTTTTTTATTTTTAAAGGTAACCCCCTTCCCAAATCAAAACAAAAATCATTTCAACTGGAAACGAAAATCTTTTTTCCAGGTCAGTCACCCAACTGAAAAATCAATTATTCTCTTAGCTCTGCATACAGGTGATGTGAAGATACCACACAGCATGCAACAAAATGTGCATCATACGGGAATTACAGCCCTTCCTTCATGATAAGGCTGGTAACCATCTCCAGAGTAGCATTCCTCTCTCCTTGAGATCTCTGGGTTCTCTGCAGGGAGGGAGAGGATGGGCAGTAAGGGGTAAATGGGGATGTACATTGTCCCCGGCCTATGCAAAGGGTCTTCCAGTGTCACTTCCCTCCCCCCCGCCCCCCCGCACCCCTAGATCTCCCCATCTGATGGCCAGTGCGGGGGCCGCCACCGAAGGAGCAGGAGGAGTGGAGCTGTTCCTCCAGAGCCCCTGCGATCTGTAGGGTGCACAGATTGGACCTCCGGCCTGCTTTGCTGGGGTGGGTGGGAAAGTAAACCCCCAAAGGAGCAATGTGATGGGAAAATCAGATTTTTCTCTCTTCTCCAGATTTTGACTTGGTAGGTGCATGTCTTGCTACTGCACCCTTCACTTACTCTCCAAGAATATCTGACACGCAGCTCTCCTCCAAGCGCTGTTTTAATAACATATACTGGGCCTGGGTTTTATTGCTCTAAAAAGTAGCCACGAGGGGTATCTTATTTGACTGGAAGGTCATATGTAACTGCTGTGCAGTTGACCAATACCACCAGTGGGTGACTGCCCTGGGCATGTGTCCCTTCATTTACTCTCCACACCTTCGCTGTGTTTCCGTGCAAAACTTTGTTTCACAAGTTAAACACTTCCTTAAAAGCCTGTGGATGGAGTTTTTCAAAAGGTGATCTACTAACTTTCCAAAAACCTGCCCTTCCATAAGAAATGCACTCAAAAATAAATGCTAACCTTGAACAACCCCTCTTGTTTTTTACATCTCAGAACTTTACTCCTCATGTGGCTTTTGCCATGAAGTTAAATGAATTGCCAGCCAAAGAACCTGATGACACTGGAGGTGAGACTGGAAGTAAATATTAGGAATGTGAGTAAAAACCCCCATCCAAGAACACTGTTGTTTTCCCACCACAGGAGGAGGCAGAGGGGTTGGGGAAGCTCAGGAATCTCAGAGTCACAGCTGACCTCAAGAGAAATGGGTTTGTACCCTTTTTGGGTTCATTTTTATGTACAGAGGAGACCTGAAAAGATTTTCCCATACCACATGTAACCCACAAGGATGGACTGAGAATGTAGGGTTTGCCAGATTGATTCACAGATTTAAAGGCCAGAAGGGACCATTGTGATCATCTAATCTGACCTCCTGTAAAACACTGGTGTCTTTACTTCACTAGGAATATAGAAAATATATCCTTGATCTGATTGCATGTAGCTTCATTCTCTCTAGACTTCCCATCTGAGGCTGCTTCTCTGCATATTCACTCTGTCCCATAATCTGCAATAAAAAGAGAATTCAGACACTACTCACTCCCCCCTGTGCTCAGGAGGAAAACAAATCAGAAAGGGGAAGTGTCAGGGTTGTGCCACAAGTAAGTTACTAGTCATTAAACCTAAGTCTCCCCAAACGCTTTCTCAGAGTCGAGGGGAATATGAAAGGCAGCACTGAGAAAAATGGGGAGGACATGGGAATGGCACCTGGGGCAATATCTTGGTTCTCTTGTATCTTTCAAAGGTATTCGTGGCTCTTAAGTGAGTAAGGCAAGGTCACCCTTTGCCTGCAGGTCCCCCACTCCCCACCCCCAATGGTATTGGGGTAGGAAAGAGTTTGCACCTTTCCCTCCTCAAAAATCCAACCAACTACTGCCTCTATTTCTTATCCCGATGGAATTCCCCCCCATGAATTCCCACTCGCCAGTAGAGAGCCAGAGCACTCCCTTGAGCACTATTTCTGCAGTGTCTGTATTTAGACAGAAGTTGGATCAAAAGAACAAACCAACCTTCCCACATTTTGGGTAGTGAATAGGCAGCTGCTCTCACTGTTGTGTCAAATACAGCATTAAAATGTTCAGAGGCTTAATCAGCTGAGCAGCAGTAACCTAGAGCTGCGGACAACAGCTGGGGCCTTGTGCTCTGCCTCTACCAAAGACAGATGGAACTGGCTCACCGTGACTCTTTTCTGAATAGCATAAGAAACATCGATTGCCATGCCCAATTCTCCCTGCTCCTCCCAGAGAGAGATTGTCATGTAACCTTTCCACCCAATAAGGGATAATCCACTCTGACAGTGATGTCAGTGCTACAGGCTGCTGTCAAAACGCTTTCGTTTTCTACCAAGATCATCTTAATCTAGTATATCAGTCTGAGGTGTATTCTGTCCTCTGCTTCCTCATGATTTTTAAAAAGGGTGGGGAGGTAATCGGTTGAGGGCTGATCCCACAAGAAAATGTGGATTAGGGTTGTCTGTTTCAGAAATGTACCTATAGTCTCTCGACAGTATATCATTAAAGCATGCAGCACCCTGACACCTTTTAAAAGTAATTAAAGTACTAATAAAGACACGATCTGTGCTCCTCAGTGGTTACAATATAATCTTAAAGAGAATCTGATGAGCAGAGTTACGCAGTAGGGATGTGATAGCATGTGAGAGAGAAGTGTCTCCTAGAGCGAATACAACTAATCACAATATTAAAAAGGAGAAAAATTAACATCCCATAGCAATGGATCAGAAGCACATCACAACTGGAGTTACATGCATGTATCCATTGGGGGGGAGCGGCTGTAGTGAAACCCCAGAATCAGCCCACATCTCCGTACACGGGGCTAGTTTCAGCTGCAGAGTGCAGGTTTGTGGAAATTAACCAGACAAATGGACTGAATCAAAACTCCAGCCAGTTCTACCCACTCACCTCCCTGGGCTCAGGGCTGTTCAGCTTTTGAAATCTGGATCCTGTCTACGTGAGATCCCGATCTCCCTAGAAGGAAAAACCAGAGCCACAGATCCACCCCCCACAAACTCTGGGGAAGTTCAGATGTGAATGCTGTAGCTCACATACACACTCATCCATTAAAGCAGCAAGAAGCTCAGCTTTTGAATATTAGCTGTTACCCTGCAAGAGGAAGCAGAGCTAGCAAGGGAAGGATATCCAGCTACAGCACGAGTCTGCCTGATTTTCTAGAGCTGACTTGAAAATTTTGAGTGTTTAGAAATAATTCTGATGCAATTTTTAATGACCCAGTCCCCATTTGACAACCAGTTTGTAGCTGGTTAGATGTTCTTGAAAAATCAGAAATGTCAATACAAACATTCACAATTCCCTCCAATTTTCCTTTTTGACCAGCTCTTGTATTTATACTACTGTGCAGATTAAAAGCAGCCTGTCACCTGGAAGTAGAAAAGGAGGACTTGTGGCACCTTAGAGACTAACCAATTTAATAGAGCATAAGCTTTCGTGAGCTACAGCTCACTTCATCGGATGCATACATGCTCTATTAAATTGGTTAGTCTCTAAGGTGCCACAAGTCCTCCTTTTCTTTTTGCGGATACAGACTAACACGGCTGCTACTCTGTCACCTGGAAGTGTAAGTAGGGCTTAATCTCCTACTATCATTTGGAGATAATTAGCAGCAGCAACATCTTCTACTACAGCTGAGTGAGGTGTGAAGTGTTGCTCTTATGCCAATAGCACTCTTCAGAGGAGCAGAGGTAAGTACTACCACTAGACCCTCACTGGGATTTTTATTTTAAACACGGTTGAATTTCTCTCTTAATCCCCCTCTGGCTCCAGGCAGAGATAGCAACTGCCCTGTTGATAGCAGAGAGATAGACCAAGATCTTAAAAAAAACAATTGATGGCTAAAACTGGCTCCAAAATCCATATTTAGATGCCTGAATTCCCATTGACTTAAAAGGGACTGGAGATCTGGCATGGCTGCCAATGTTGGGGGGAATTTAATAAGCCAGAACCCCAGCCCTTGGAGTGTTGTGCATGAATTCTGGTGGGTTTCAGATTCTGAAATAATTGTGGATCAAAACAAATGCCAACTACTAACTTGCCTTGTGGTACTGCAAGAATACCTGAATACTAGTGATGGAAAACCTCAAAGAGAGGCCAATGGTAGATAAGCATCCAGAGTTTGATACTGACGGGAACCAACAAAGGATGGGCCAGGCACTACCACCTCCTCTGGACACAGCTATTCTCCCCAACTATGGTCCCCTTTACATGGAATGGTTGACCTGCTGTCCTTCCCACCCTCCACTGTGCACAGAAAACATCAAGCCTGTTTTCACTCCCTCTAGTAATTCCAGAGCCCCTCCACTACTTTCTTTCCCAGCTGGGTGTTGCTTATCTCTCTTCTCTAGCCCCAGCTGATTCCATACTTTCCCCATTACTCCTCCAATCCTGGAAGGGTTGAGGAAAGAAATCTCCCTCTCTGTCCCTCACCTCTGAATTCAGGAGTGGCTGGGTGAATGACTGAGACACTGCTAAGGAGAAGTACCACTCCACACACTCTGCACTGAACTCCAGGGAGAGCAGAACCAAGGAGCAGCTGAGACAAATAGAGGGAAAACAGGTACTTGCCAGCCCCACACCTACTCAGCACAGCAGCCTCTACCTTCAGGAGAACCTCATTCCAGCCCTTTGCCCCTCAGCTAGCAGATATAACACTCCAATGGCTGGAACTGGGACTAGCTAGGGTTATAAAACCTGGGCCCAAGCACACCTATGGACATGACAAGGAGGCTATTCTGTGTAAGTTTTTATACCATGCTCATAACTGTAGTATTTGAACACCTTCCAGTAGTGTATTAAGTAACATGACTCCACCTCTGTCACATGTTCTCTCATCCTTTCCCCCGGGGGAGAAGTGTGTACAGTGGAGTGCTTTGGAATTTTCTGTTGTATATCCACATACAGTTATGTCTGTGTTAGAGAAGGCCAGCTCAAAGAAATGCTTCTTGGACTTAGAGCAGAAGGTGGTGAGGTTTCTGATGGTCCTTCGTTCCTAGGGGAGTTCATTCTACAGTCTTGGGCCACCCCAAGAAAGCTCTGTCTCCTGGAGCCAAATTAAGCCTTAGGCTCACTGAAGCCTGCTTATATTACATATACAGAAGTGTCTGTGCTTCTGAAAACACTGCATGGTCTGCAGACCAGGTTGGTAGAAATGCAAATTCTCAGCCAGTATGACATGATCTACTACTCCCCTATGCCACTTAGATGGTCATGCTGAAGTTCAGGCAGTTTCCCCAATTTCAGACTATTAGTTGTGGATATCATACTCCTCACTGAAAGCTCTTTACCTGCCAAATCTACATTGAGATGTTTTTGAGGGGAAAAGAATTACTCAAGATTTTAGAGTGGGAAAATTAATCCCTTCAAACCTCCCTTCCCCCTGCCACTCAAATGGCTGAGTTGATTTTGTTCAGCTTTTCCAAAACATTCACCTTTTGGGAAAATGTTCATCTAAAAATGTGAATAGTTCAGACAATTGAGTATGTGAATATGGTTTATAGATGAACCAGTTTTGTGGCTGTTGCTATTATAATCACTGCTAAACGAATGTTATAGGTTCCCAAATGATGGTCCACAGACCACTGGTGCACTTTAAAGCACTTATTGGTGGCTGCTCAGATAGTACTGGCTTCTCACTTCCAGCTACTACACTGTATTCAAAGAAACTAAAAGTGCCCAATGTATTTTTTGAGCGTTGCTTTTTCTACATGAGCAATGGCCATAGTTGCAACAGGGATGTTATAAGATTGCTAATGGGAGGGGAGGTGTCCATGGGACACTCTGTTAAAATGTAGCCCACACTATGCCAAATTTTGTGAACTTCTGCTATAAAATGAAAGCTTAGATCCTGAAGTACTTGTTTGTCGTTTCATATGCAAACCTCCCATTTAAGCCAATTGGAGTTTTTCTGAGGAAGGACTGTAGGATTTGGGACAGACTGTAAGAAATATCCCCAGAGCTCAGACATTTTGTGATGGTGGGGCTGCCCTGATCCCTAGCACTGGGAAGACCCAGAGGGAAATGTTGCCCTCAGATGCACAGCCACAGATTCCACTTACCTCAATGAGAATTGAGCTGTGTATCCGAGAGCAGAATTTTGCCCTGAAAGCTCAGTGAGTCTGAAGGGGCCTGTTGTCAGCATGTAGATAATCAGGGCTGGCTCCAGCTTTTTTGCTGCCCCAAGCGCGAAGAAGAAGAAAAAAAAGACAAACCCGATGAAGCTGCCGCCGAAGTGCTGCCGAAGACTCGGACGTGCCGCCCCAATAACTGACAGAGTGCCACCCTTTTCTATTGGCCGTCCCAGGCACCTGCTTCCTTCGCTGGTGCCTGGAGCTGGCCCTGTAGATAATATACACAAAGGAGACATTGTGGGTCCCAGTTCCCTTTTGGTTCATCAGCAGTTAACTAGCTTTCTGAATTCCCACATTCCCTCCTGTTGGGGACACTGGGGCATGGCCACTAGGTAACTCGAGGGGATGGAAGACCACGAGTGTCGATGAAGCCCCCTCGCACTAGGCCCAAGTGTCCTTGGCCCCCACTCCCACCTGGAGGCACTCGCAGCAGCTCTGCGTACTAGGCCCAAGGGTCCTTGGGCCCCCCATCTGGAGGTACACACAGCAGTTATGCTGAGAATCTGCAACAATATGTTGCAGAGTCAGACTGCCTGAAACTAAGCAAGCCCAAACAGGGTAGATATGGAAGAACAATGCTGAATAAAGCACCTTTATGTATGGTTTAAGAAATGATACAGAGAACAAGGGCACTAGCTGGGAACTGGATTGGCTGGCTATATGGATACTTAGGGCAGCTTGCTATTGGATAAGTATGCTGGGAAAAAGGATGTATAAAAACCTGTGTAACTTCCTGCTCTGTGTGCAGGATTTGAGATCTTATTCTCCCTGTACCTTTTTGCAGCTGCAAATAAACTTTTCTGCTTCTCCACCCCGTTGTGATTATTGGGTGTAGCACACCGAGTAGCGAACCAACTTCAGCTGTTGTTTAGCCTCTCGGCACTGGGTGCTGGCAACACTCCTTTCACTTCAATTTTAAACTGCTCTACACCAGCCTTGCATAGTGTTTGTACTGATGCCTGGCTGTCAGATCCTGCTGCCTTCCCTTTGCTCTTTAAAGGCCCAGTCCTGCAAGGTGCTGACTATCCTCTACTCCCCTGGCTTTCAAATGGAGCTGAGGGCTCTCAGCACTTCACAGGATTAGGCCCTTTGAAGACAGAAGTGGCTTTGCCTAGCTGGGCATGTGTTCCAATCCCAGCTGTCTCGAAGGAGAACGCTACCGTCAGTTAGTAAATGCTGTTCACCACTGAGGCTGTTGGGTTCCATTTTGCTCCTTATCTGAGACAGTGGCTCTAGACAGGTCAATCTCGCTTTCTTGTTCCCATGCCCTAGCCCAGTGCTGTAAGATTTGGGATGAATTCACAACTCAGCAGAGGAACGTTTAAATCCGATTAAAAAACCTAATGAAACCATTTCTGTGCATGACAGAGTGTGTGTTTCTGCACCATTCTCCACACAGTCCTCAATGTTAGGCCTAAACTGCTCGGCCTTGTGTCCCTTTGATGCATGAGGTGTTGGCAGAGGCCATTGCAGTGGCTAAGGACCAGGAGGCATAAAACTCAGTCTGGAATTTATTGTGAGATCTCATAGGCTGAGAGCTTTAGTTATTTAGATTTTTCGCACATAAAGTGACAGAGCAGGTGTGACATGGATGCAAGTTTCCTTTTTTAAATGTGTTTCACAAAGGAGAGTGGTGAGTGGACATCAGCATGGCTTTCTGTGTATCCCATTCCCCACCCTCACCCCTTACTCCCAATGAATGTTAGAAACACAACTTGGTGATGGTTAGGGACCTTTGAATCTTTCTTTAAAATTGGGCCTACCAAAATTAAAAGGGACACCAGTTTAGGCCCCATGTTTAGATTTTGTTAAATAAAAAAGGTGTTTACTGACTACATATTGTTTGTACATAGCCCCATAGCTGTTCAGGGCTTTTACAGACAAACATACAGATTGATGGCCCTTTACGGTCCCTGTGCTGAGGCATTTTCAACTGTCCTGATCATAAAAAGTATTTTCGCTGGGCCTAGCCCCGCTGAGTTTATAACTTTAACAAGGGTTCTTGCAAGCCCCTAGTAAACCCCTCCAGCACCTCACTGGGAGAAAAGCTGTTGATACATAACTCAAAGGGGAGAGAGAGAGAGACTAATACATTGTTAATACCAAGTAGATCTAGTCAGGATATGACCAGGGATTGGTTGCTGTAAACAGGAAAGAGCAGAGGTCTCATAAACTATAAACACCATGAAGACAATTTTAAATGCAACCCTTACACTATTGTTAGGCAAATGCAGGTGAACAAATACAGTAATTGAATATTATGACACTTGGAAGGAAGCTTTCAATTCCACTGATGCAGCACTCTGCAGTAATGGAGACTGTTCTGCCCTTGATAAGGGTCTTTGGGATTTTTGCAAGAAGTTTTTTTTCCCACTCTATTGCACCAGGAAACCCCCCAGAATCAATAAAGCCCAGCTCTCTGTAGCTTTCTCCATATTCTCACTAGTTTAACTTGGTTTGTGTTTTGATACCAGGTGTTACAGGTTTTGTCTGTTTTCTTATTCAGATGGTTTTTAATTCTGCAGCTGTCACCCACAGATGGATCTAGATCCCAGCAAGCAAAAGGTTATGTGATTAATCTTATTATGAAGTCACAGCAGAGACTCTGTAGTTAAAGTTGACGGTTCCGTATGCAAGTCCTAGTTTTGGCCTCGTTTCACCCTGGGACTTCTCCTGCTTCATGCCAGCCCAGAGAAGGGATGTTTTTGAAAAGTTTGCAGTTAATTGTATATGCTGCTTTGAGCTACAGAATTTCAAAAAAATTGCTTTTACTTTTTAAAAAGTTAAACCAACCTTTTTGAAATGCACTCAACTACAGAGTCAGTATGCCAATCTTACAGTATGAATGAAGACATGAATAGGATAAGTTTCAAAGCAAATTAGCTTCCAGATTTTAGGATTTTCAGGGTGGACTTCCTTATTGGAAGGAGCTCCATCAGATTGCCTGATGAAACTTTCAAGCTTTAACTACTGTGTGGATGAGAACTCTAGTAAGCGCAAAACTGTAGCTATGCTCCCCAGAAGCTTATAACTTCTGTGAAGAATAAAATGGGATTCTTGCAACTGTAAGAGCTGTGGTGGACTGGCAGTCTAGGACCCCAAGTGGGGAAGAAAGGAAGCTGAAAGTTACAGTACGGATCATGTGATTACTTGGGTTGGTTGTGAGGAAGTCTTGGAAGTTTAACCATTTATATTCACACAATTAAAAAAAAATAAATCCCTGTTCTATTTCCATTTTAAAAAATCATCTGTCATATTGGGACCACCATTGTTAGAGTGGGGTTTTTTTTATACTGCTGCTCTTTCACCTCCAACTTTTCCCACTCCAGGTTCTATCTCATGTTTTCCTTCCATTTCTCAACCATTCACTTACTGCTTCAGCCCTTGCTAAATGCAACCCATTAGCTAATGCCTTCTCCCACAACAACTCTCAGGTCCAAAAGTGCAGTCCTTCTCCTGTATAAAGGAATTGATCACAAAGTTCTGAGTGTAGGGACTAGGCTAATCCCCTCCCTTGCTGCTCCTGGCAGTTACAACTACTGAGGTCTCTCCTCTGAGAAGAAATAAGGGCTGTTTTACAGAGTCACTCCCCTGGGAGCTGCTACAGTGCAGCTCCTGGGTGGGAGGGAGGCAGTTGTTCTCCCCAAATCCTAAATCTGCAGGGGACTCAGCTAGTTAATCCCCTGCTACTTCTGGTTGCTTCTGGCCTGTTCTTGATTTGAACTAGCATCTTAGAATTTCTAATCCAGGACTGCCCTGGAGTCTCCAGGAATTAAAGATTAATCTTTAATTAAAGATCATGTCATGTGATGACATCTCCAGGAATTCGTCCAACCAAAGTTGGCAACGATACTCAGAAGTGAAAGGCTCTATAGCCCAGTCCCCTGAGCTGTCCAATCTCTGTATCTCTTTGTTCATTTCTGTTGTTCATGTACACGTGACACTACCAGCCAAACAATCAGAAAAGATTCATGTCAAGAAATAGCATGAAAACTACAGCTTTCAAAGGGGGAACTGAAAAGATAATTCACCAAGGGACGAGAGAAGAAATTCAGAAAAGATTGACAATAGATATGTAACAATGTTATCTTAGTTAACACTGCATCCATTTCAGGCTCATTACAATGGAGTAATGTTGGATTGAGTGTACGGCTCACAGAGATTAATGGTACTGCCTTATGGAGGGAATAATTCTGAATCACTGCTAATTATTTCTGGTAACCCTCTTCTGGCTCCTACAGACTGTTAAAGGAGGATCATCTTGCCACTTTTAGCTTTTCAGCAGCTGGTTTTCTTTTCATACTTTGAGATCAGAAGCATAGTGTGGAACTGTTAATTATTGTTTATTTGGGCAATGTTCTTTCCTTTTGAATAATTCCCAGAGAAAAATGTTCGTGAAGATAATTTTAGGGCTAAAAATATAAATTAATAGAACTCTATAGTTTAATGAAAAAAGTAATCTTAACCTTTGAAAAGCCAGGAATTCCACAGTTAAGAATCCAACACTCACCTTAACTCTCTCCTCTGTCCTCAGTCACTGTCCACAAACAGGCTAGAGACCTAAACCAGTTGCCACACAAAGCTTATGGTATGTCCAGCCTGTTGAGTACATACACACCACACTACTGTGAGCTGTAGCTCACGAAAGCTTATGCTCAAATAAATTTGTTCATCTCTAAGGTGCCACAAGTCCTCCTTTTCTTTTTACTACTATAGCTTATCTCCCATTGCATGTGGATATAACCAGCATCCTCCCTCCTAACTGACATCCGTTACAGAGTGACTCCATCATGCATCTGGAGGGTGCCCAGCTGGATTACATGCAGACAGCAAGGATCCAGTGTGGGGAGGCCCCCGAATTTTTCTGTCTATTGGCATTTTTAAAATGTCCATGACTAGTATCTGAGCTCTGGCAGTAGGTGGGTCTCAGCAGATTGCTGCCAGTACAGCATGCAGACCCAGACTAAGGTAGCAGGAGGAGCGAGATAGGCACTAGAGGTGGGATTCACAAGGCGAAACTTAGAGTGCATGTTGCAGCACCCAACTTTTAGGAGCTGTGCTGCCAACTGGAATTCACAACCAAGTTAGGCACCAAGGCTCCCTATACAAAGAAGAGAGAGGCACCTAAAAAGGGAGTTGCAGAAGCCCGCACATTGAAATTCACAGATTCCAAGGCCAGGAGGGACCATTGTGATCATCTAGGCCAGGGGTGGGCAAACTTTTTGGCCCGAGGGCCACATTGGGGTGGGGAGATTGCTTGCAGGGCCATGAATATAGGGCTGGGGCAGGGGGTTGGGGTGTGGGAGGGAGTGCGGGGTGTGGGGGGGGGTGCAATGTGCAGGAAGGGGCTCAGGGCAAGGGGTTGGGGCACAGGAGGGATTCAGGGTATACAAGGGGGCTCAGGGAAGGGGTTTGGAGTGCAGGAGGGGGTGCACAGTGCAGGAGGGGGCTCAGGGCAGTGGTGCAGGAAGGGGTGCAGAGTGCGGGAGGGGGCTCAGGGCAGGGGGTTGGGGTGCAGGAGGGGTGCGGGGTGCAGCAGGGGGCTCAGGGCAGGGGGTTGCGGTGCAGCAGGGGGCAGTAGGGGTTCGGGGTGTGGGTTCCGGCCTGGCGGCACTTACCTGGAGCAGCTCCGGGGTGGCAGCAGTGCGCACCGAGGGCAGGGCAGGCTCCCTGCCTGCCCTGCCCTGGCCCTGGCCCTGGCCCCGGCGCCGCACCGCTCCGGGAAGCGGCCAGCACCACGTCCCTGCGGCCCCTGGGGGAGGGGGCGCAGAGGGCTCCGCGTGCCTGTGGGTACCTCCCCCAAAGCTCCCATTGGCTGCGGTTCCCTGTTCCCGGCCAATGGGAGCTTCGGGGGAGGTACCCACAGGCAAGAGCAGTATACAGAGCTCTCTGCTCCCCCTCCCCCAAGGGCCGCAGGGGGTGGCAAATCCGCGGGTCGGATCCAAAGTGAGTGAGGGGTGCAGTCTCTGGGAGGGAGTTTTGGTGTGGGCTCTGGGCTGGGGCAGGGGGTTGGGGTACAGGAGGGGGTGAGGGCTCTGGCCGGGTGACACTTACCTCGGACGGCTCCCGTAAGTGACTGGCACATTGTTCTGGCAGCGACTCCTAGGCAGTGGGGGGCAGGAGGTCTCTGCACACTGCCCCTGTCCACAGGCATCACCCCCACACTTCCCATTGGCTGCAGTTCCTGGCCAATGGGAGCAGCGGAGTCAGTGCTTGGGGCGGGGGCCGGACCCGGAGACCCCCTGCACCTCCACCCCCGTGGGCCTCAGGGACGAGAAACGCTGCCCTAGAGCGTAGCTTTTAGAGAAACATCCAATCTTGATTTAAAAATTGCCAGGGATGGAGAATCTACCTGGCCAATGGTGAATTACTCTGACTGTTAAAAATGTACATTTTATTTCCATTCTGAATTTGTCTAGCTTCAACTTCCAGCCATTGTATCGTGTTATACCTTTCTCTACTAGATTGAAGAGCCCATTATTAAATATTTGTTCCCCACATAGATACTTATGGAATGTAATGAAGTCATCCTGTAACCTTTTCTTTGTTAGACTCAAAGAGCTCACTCTGATTAGCTTATCACTATAAGGTAGGTTTTCTAATCCTTTTATCATTTTTGTGGCTTTTCTCTGAACCCTCTCCAATTTATCAACATCCTTCTTGAGTTGTAGGCACCAGAACTGGACATAGTATGCCAGAGGCCATTGCACCAGTGAGTGCCTAAGCTAGCCAATAGGAAGTGCTGACAAGGAGAAGGTTGTGTCCTGAACTGCCCCTCAAAGGGAGTTAGGTCCCTAAATCCATGCCAGAGGAGGGTTCTGCCCTCCACTTGGGATTCACAGCTCTGAACGCTCTCTAAGGACCTAAGCCAGGTCAACCCTGTTTCAAGAAAAGCAGAGGAGGGGTGCCCCTGTTACCCATTGGTTGGAGCGCTCACCCAGGAGGTGGGAGACACAAGTGTGTGGGCATGCAGCTGTTTCTTTAACATGCCATTTTGTAGGAGTCTCTGCAAACACCTTTATGGAAGTTATACTAACCAACCGCAGAGCTTGGTGTGTTTTTTAAATTCCATCTTGTAAACTACTTGTGTACATTCAAATCCCTGCCCCACCTCAGGCAGAGTGGGGATTTAAACCCCAGTTTCTCAGCTCCCAAGTGAGTGCCCCTAACCACTGGGCCATGGACTAGTCTTTCTCATGGGGTTCTGTTGAAGCTGTATGAAATACTTAAATCATCATTAGAGCAGGGAACCTGACTCACCCCCCTACCTCCTAGGTGAGTGCCTAACCGCTCTCATATTCTCTCGCTCTCTCTCACACACACACACTCACTCACTCACACACATAGTCTGTCTATTATAAGGAGACAGGACACTTGAGCCTAGATTATGCCGTGGGCTGAATTAGAGCACCCATCCACTTGGCTGAAGACGTTTGGTGTCATTTCATGCAGTGAATGAAGTAAAGATCAATTTTTGATTAAATCTGTGATAAACCAGAAGAGTGTGAACTCCTTAGACGGGAATATTGACTTCAATGGGAGCAGAGTTAGGTCAAAACAAGGTGCTTTAGAAAATCTCATCCATGAAGACTAATCTGGCCTCTCAATCCTACAGTTGGATTCCTCTGGGTTCGGGTTGAGGCACATCAATCAGAAGCGGACTATGGTTTTGTGGGGCCCTTGGCCAGAGCAAGTGGGGGCCCCTCCCTACCCCTTCTGCCTGCAGTCCCCCTGCCTCACCCCCTGGCGCTCCTGCCAGGGAGCAGGGTCAGGGCACGGGGGCTTGCCCTGCTCCGCCCACCCGGTGCTCCTGCCATGGAGCGGGGTTGGGGTGCAGGGCATGGGGGCTTCCCATGCTCCCCAAAAGGAGCACTGGACAAGCGGAATGGGTCAGGGCTTGGGGCCATTTTTCCGGGGCCTGCCCCACTGGCCGGGGCTCCTGGGCATGGGCCCTGTTGGCCGGTGGCTAATCCGCCGCTGCACTGGGTGTAGCACCTGTTCTGTGAATAAATAAAGGACTTCATGGCCGTGGATATCCACCTGACATTTTCACCAGCAGGGAGCTTACACAAGCAATTTACAAGATGGAATTTAAAAAACACACCAAACCCTGGTGTTGGTTGGAGTAACTTCCATACAGATGCTTGCACAGGCTCATACACAATGGCATATGAAAAGAACACATGTATGCACACACACACTAGAACAGTATGAGAGGGTGCTTTTAGCTAATGAAGGTGTTGAAGACAGTGTAGAATCTGCGTGATTTTTTAAAAAATCCCCTATTTTTCCTTACGAAGCAACTAAGACACACTCAGGGGGAAATTATATATATCTTGCCAAACCAATATTATAATGTAGTAACCAATGTTTAGGAACATTTCCACTTGTGTAGTTTAGAACTGATTAAAGACCCCAGCATGGAAGGAAGGCAAGCTCTTTTGGTCACTGCCACCAGAGCAGATGCTGTTCATGATAGCTGACTCCTCTCTCTGTTTCCAGCACATCCTTCGGGACGCTGATAGTGTATGTTGTGGGGTGCAGACACAGGTCAAGGACTGACTGTTTGAGGGGGAGGAGAGAGAGGGAAATGCAGTTGTTAGTGTCAAGAAAGCAGAGGACTCCCATTAGTCTTGTTACTCATTGGAATGAATTCGGGGGGCTGATCCCTTTTACGCTAGTGTACCTCACTGATTTCACTGGAGTCTCACTGATACGAGATCAGAATCATGCACAGAATCTTCTCCCTGTGACAGTTGTAATTCTCCCTCAGCAGCACCTTGATCCTCTCCTTAATCTTATAAGCACGCCTGGAAACAAGCCACAGTTCAGGAAGCGATCAAGAATTTCACTTATCAGAAGGAGTATGGCAATTACTGAGCATAAGTGGAGGAGAAGGAAGGAACCACATGGTGGCAGCATCCTCAGAGGAAAGCATCCCATCATTACCAACCAAGATCTCTATTTATCCCTGTAGCACAGTTCACACTGCAGTGGCACTGTGTGTGATTCCAGCATCATGGGGGGCAGTGTGGACCTTTTTTTGAGACTTTGCCTTGACTAGGAAAAGGGGTTGAGTCTAGGCTGGGCTTAGCTAACACATATTAAATAAACCTGATTGAAACTCAACCATTTTTCCTAGTCAAAACAAACCTGGAGTCTGCTCAGACCACATATATGGACCGGGCGTTAGTCTCTGTTGCACGTAGTGAACAGGCAGGCACATGACTGTCACTGCAAAGGTCTGTGACACAAATTGAAGCCGTGCTCCTCAGCTGTCCCAGGGAGAATACCAGCAGGAGTTCCCTTGCCACCTCTTCCCCTCTGAGGATTCTCTCTACTTGCCCAGCTAGTTCTCAGGCAGCTCATTTTGTTTTATGTTTCTTTTCAATACGGGAAAAGTAAATTAGAGAAGCAGAAGAATAGATTCTGCAAGTTCCTCCTTTTATGGTAGTCTTGGCACCCCAGCACTGCCGGGGTCTCACGCTGTTCCTTGGTCACAGGGCTTCAAACCATTGTTTGCAGCTATATCAGTCTGCTGAACACAAATGGAGCAGTCCCAGTGGTGCATATATCTCTGGCCCAGGTAGATTGACATGTCACTGTCTTCCGTTTCTCTCTCTCAATCATTCCACTGTCCTTGTCCTCCTTCTGCGCTCCCTCATTGACAAGGTGCTCACAGAGTCATGCACCCCTGTGGAGTCTAACAAGTCACTCCTGCCAGCTAAAATAATAATAATAATAATAATAAAACTCCACCCCAGCTGAATGGGAACAAGAAAGAGGCCCGTTAAGCCACTGCCAGCCCTGCCTGTCAAGACTAGGACAGCTCCAGCCCCTTTGTCTTAAGGATAATGGTGCTTTAAAATTTTTTGAGTAAACTCTGCAGGACTTAGTTCAAACTGTTTCCAGAGCTCTAGACAGATCTTCCTCTGCTAGTGTGGATGGTACTTCCATCCCCAGAAGCCATGAATACTGCTGGCCCTGATTTTTCACATCAGAAGAGTGTTAGGAAAAAAACTCCTGGATCCCTCCAAATGTTTGACAGTCAGAGACTCAGCCATTTTATACCAGAATACGGCAACAACACTTAAACTGTCTGTCCATGACTAAAGGCGGTGAGGCCCAATCTTTTGTCATGGAGAAAGCAAAGGCACAGGATGCCATTCCTTTCTCGCTCTCCTTAATGCCAGCTCTGGACGTCTGATCTGCACTTCCAGCCACACCAGGGCCTATGTTGTACTGCCACTGCCAGCCAACAAGACACAACTGGCTCCCAAAGTGCACTGTCCTGTAGTTAACCATTCTAGGAAATCTGCCCCCATTAGTGGTGATGCTGCTTGAGACCCCAGTGACAGTCAAGAAGATGGTGCTTTAAAAAGCTCCTACACATTTTCCTCCATACAGCTGGTCATAGCCATCCATTCTCTCGCTGTGACTAGATTGCTTACTGAATGGTTACCTTAGGGTATGTCTACACTATGAAATTAGGTCGATTTTATAGAAGTTGATCTTTAGAAAGCGATTTTATACAGTCGATTGTGTATGTCCCCACTAAGCGCATTAAGTCGGCGGAGTGCATCCTCAATACCATGGCTAGCATCGACTCATGGAGCGGTGCACTGTGGGTAGCTATCCCAGAGTTCCCGCAGTCTCCGCTGCCCATTGGAATTCTGGGTTAAGCTCCCAATGCCTGATGAGGCAAAAACATTGTTGCGGGTGGTTTTGGGTACATGTCTTCAGTCTCCCCTCCTTCCCTCCATGAAAGCAACGGCAGTCAATTATTTTGTGCCTTTTTTACTCGGTTACCCTTGCAGACGCCATAGCACGGCAAGCATGGAGCCTGCTCAGCTCACCGCTGCTGTTGTGAGCATTGTAAACACCTCGCGCATTATCCTGCAGTATGTGGCTTGTTTCCTAGAACCTGGCTAGGAGATGCCAGTACGAGGATGATTGTGAGGAGGACATGGACACAGACATTCCTGAAAGCACGGGCTGTGGCAATTGGGACATCATGGCAGCAGTGGGGCAGGTTGATACAGTGGAACGCCGATTCTGGGCCCGGCAAAGAAGCACAGACTGGTGGGACCGCACAGCGTTGCAGGTATGGGATGATTCCCAGTGGCTGCGAAACTTTCACATGCATAAGGCCACTTTCCGTGAACTTTGTGAGTTGCTTTCCCCTGCCCTGAAGCGCAGGAATACCAAGATACGAGCTGCCCTGACAGTTGAGAAATGAGTGGCGAAAGCCCTGTGGAAGCTTGCAATGCCTGACTGCTACCGGTCAGTCGGGAATCAATTTGGAGTGGGCAAATCAACTGTGGGGGCTGCTGTGATCTAAGTAGCCAGTGCAATCCCTGACGTTCTGTTATCAAGGGTAGTGACTCTGGGAAATGTGCAGGTCATAGTGGATGGCTTTGCTGCAATGGGGTTCCCTAACTGTGGTGGGGCGATAGATGGAATGCATATCCCTACCTTGGCACCGGACCACCTTGCCAACCAGTACATAAACCGCAAGGGGTACTTCTCAATGGTGCTGCAAGCACTGGTGGATCACAAGGGACATTTCACCGACATCAGAGTGGGATGGCTGGGAAAGGTGCATGATGCTTGCATCTTTAGGAACTCAGGGCTGTTCAAACAGCTGCAAGAAGAGACTTACTTCCCAGACCAGAAAATTACCACTGGGGATGTTGAAATGCCAATAGTTATTCTTGGGGACCCAGCCTACCCCTTGCTCCCATGGCTCAGGAAGCCATACACAGGCAGCCTGGACAGTAGTAAGGAGCAGTTCAACTATAGGCTAAGCAAGTGCAGAATGGTGGTAGAATGTGCCTTTGGACGTTTAAAAGCTCACTGGTGCTGTTTGCTGACTAGGTTAGAGCTCAGTGCAACCAATATTCCCATTGTTATTGCTGCTTGCTGAGTGCTCCACAATATCTATGAGAGTAAGGGGGAGACGTTTATGTCGGGGTGGGAGGTTGAGGCAAATCACCTGGCAGCTGATTTTGAGCAGCCAGACACCAGGGCGATTAGAAGAGCGCAGCCAGGCACCCTGCACATCAGAGAGGCTTTGAAAACCAGTTTCATGACTGGCCAGGCTACGGTGTGACAGTTGTGTGTGTTTCTCCTTGACGCAAACCTGCCCCCTTCGTTGATTTTAATTCCCTGTAAGCCAGCCACCCTCCCCACTTCGATCACAGCTGGCAAAAGAAATAAAGTCACTATTGTTTTGAAACCATGCATTCTTTCTTTATTAATTTAAAAAAAAAAGTGAGATAACTGACAAGGTAGCCCGGGTGGGGTGGGGGAGGAGGGAAGGACAAGGCCACATTGCTTATTGTAGCCACACTACAAATCAAAGCTGTTTGAATGACAGCCTTCTGTTGCTTGGGCCATCCTCTGGAGTGGAGTGGCTGAGTGCCCGGAGCCTCCCCCCAACCCCTGCATTCTTGGGCGTCTGGGTGAGGGGGATATGGAACTTGGGGAGGAGGGCAGGCAGTTGTACAGTGGATGCAGCGGCGGTCTGTGCTCTTGTTGTCTTTCCTGCAGCTCCACTAGATGCTTGAGCATGTCCGTTTGCTCCCCCATTAGCCTCAGCATTGCATCCTGCCTCTGCTCTTCACACTCACTTAATGCTTTCCTGGCCTCTGCCACTGAATGCCTCCATGCATTCAGCTGTTCCCTATCACTGCAGGAGGACTGCATCAGCTCGGAAAACATGTTGTCGCGAGTGCGGTTTTTTTCGCCTTCTAATCTGCGATAACCTCAGGGACGGAGATAATAGGGGGAGCATAAAAACATTTGCACCTGTGGGGGGATAAAAAGGGAGAGTAAAATTTAAGATGATACATTTCTGAGAACAAAAGGGAGACTCTTTCACAGTGAATCAAGCAATTCACAGCAGACAGCACACGTGCTTTAGGTACAAGGTCGCATTTTGCCTTTTATATTGCGTGCCTGCCGGTATGGTGACACATCACACATGGCTGGGCAACAGAATTCAGTTTCCAGGCAAGTCAAAGGGTACGCGTGTTTGGCTTCTAACGCCTTCATAACATGTGGGCATGTTTTTAAACTGCAGCGCCCTCCTTTCCCATAGCAAGCAATGCTGGTTGGGTTTGCCGTTTAAAAGGAGGGGCTGTGGTTTTTTGGTGGATGTGTAGCACAGCCCTCCCCCATCCCACCATGTGGCTATTCTCAGGGATGATCCCTTTTAGCCAAGCACAAACAACCCAGCATGAATGAGGTCCTTTGACTGTTCCCTTACAAAAATTTGCCTATTTCAACCAGGTGACCATGAATTATACCACTCTCCTGAGGCTAACGCAGAAAGATAAAGATCAAATGTTGCTTGAATGTGACCAAAACCCAGGACCATTCGCTGCCATGCTTTGTGCTGCAGTGATTCCAGACTACTTTCTACTGGCTTGGTGTGGTAAAGTGTCCTACCTTGGAGGACGAAATAAAGCAGCCCTCCCCAGAAACCTTCTGCAAAGGCTTTCAGAGTACCTCCAGGAGAGCTTCATGGAGATGTCCCTGGAGGATTCCTGCTCCACCCCCAGACATGTTAACAGATTTTTCCAGTAACTGTACTGGCTGCGAATGCATCCCAGTTCTTCAGGGCAAATCAAACATTAAACACAATTGCTTTTAAACCCTGTACTATAGTTACAAATGTGCACTCACCAAGGTGCCTTCTCCGGCTTCAGGGTCGGGGATCCCACTTTGGGAGGGTATTGGCTCCAGGGTGATGAAAAGGTCCTGGCTGCCAGGGAGAACGGATTCTCCACCTGCCTGCTGCGCATTCTCCTCCTCCTCTTCCTTATCCACAAAATCCTCCTCCCTGTTGCGTGAGACTCCCCCTTTGCAGGTGTCCACGGACAGTGGCGGGGTAGCGGTAGGGTCCCCCCTTAGAATGCCATGCAGCTGATCATAGAAGCGGGATGAATGGGGCTCTGACCCAGAGCGACCATTTGCCTCCTTTGTCTTTTGGTAGGCTTGCCTGAGCTCCTTGACTTTCATGTGGCACTGCTGTGTGTCTCTGGTGTAGCCTCTCTCCACCATGCCCTGAGCGATTTGGGAATATATATTAGTATTTCTTCTTTTTGATCGGAGTTCGGCTTGCACAGATTCTTCTCAGCAATCAGATCCAGTGTCTCCTGTTTGCTCCATGCTGGAGCTCGTTTGCAATTCTGGGACTGCATGGTCCCCTGTGCTGCTGAGCTCGCCATGCTGACCAAACAGGAAATTAAATTCAAAATTTCCCTGGGCTTTTCCTGTGTACCTGGCTAGTGCATTGGAGTTGAAAGTGCTGTCCAGAGCGGTCACATTGGAGCACTCTGGAATAGCTCCTGAAGGCTAATAACTTCAAATTGTGTCTGCACTATCCCTAATTTGACCTCGCACCGTCGATTTTAGAGCTACTCCCCTTGCCGGGGAGGAGTACAGCAGTCGATTTTAAGAGCCCTTTAGGTCGACGGAATGGGGTTGGTTGCTTATAAAATCTACCTAACGCCGCTAAATTCAACCTAATCTCGTAGTGTAGACCAGGACTTAGGCTCCTACTTCATCCTTAAGAAACAGCCATCAGGGTTTATGGACACTTATTATTTGAGTGCTTAGTGATGTGCTAGGTGCTTCACAAACCAGGAAGACACACGGTCCTTCTTCTATAGTGTTTACAAATTAAACTCACCATGGCAGACCAGTGCTCACCATAACTGCACCAAAAAGGAAATAGGAAAAGGACAAAAGTGACAATAAGATCAAATGATTATGCAGCAAGGTTTATATACTTCTTGATCTGATTTTTGTTTTATTATATTCCCTTTCTCTACTTGTTTCTTGCAGGCAGAAGGGAGTTTATAGGAGGGATTTGAATAATAGGAGCCAGTTTGGGATTGTGGGATTAGCTGATGTTTCTAAAATGATTAGTTATCAGTGTCAACAATTGAAATGGCTATTTAGGTTTCCGTTAACCTTTAGAGATTAATGGGGCAGCTCACAGAGCTGTTTTTCAGGTTGTCTGCAGATTCAGGATGACACTACTATCTCAGGTTTCAGAGTAACAGCCGTGTTAGTCTGTATTCGTAAAAAGAAAAAAGAAAAGGAGTACTTGTGGCACCTTAGAGACTAACCAGTTTATTTGAGCATGAGCTTTCGTGAGCTACAGCTCACTTCATCGGATGCATAGCATATCGTGGAAACTGCAGAAGACATTATATACACACAGAGACCATGAAACAAAACTTCCTCCCACCCCACTGTCCTGCTGCTAACAGCTTATCTAAAGTGATCATCAAGTGATCATCAAGGAAGGCCATTTCCAGCACAAATCAAGGTTTTCTCACTCTTCCCCCCCCCCCCCCCCACAGACACACATACAAACTCACTCTCCTGCTGGTAATATCCCATCCCTCTTTGAAACCTCTCTTTATAATGCGCATGATAATCAAGGTGGGTCATTTCCAGCACTAATCCAGGTTTTCTCACCACCCCCCCCCCCCCCACACACACCCTCCAAAAACCACACACACAAACTCACTCTCCTGCTGGCAATAGCTCATCTTACAATGTGCACAGCAATAATCCAAGTTTAACCAGAACGTCTTGGGGGGGGGGGGTTTGTAGGAAAAAAACAAGGGGAGATAGGCTACCTTGCATAATGACTTAGCCACTCCCAGTCTCTATTCAAGCCCAAATTAATAGTATCCAATTTGCAAATGAATTCCAATTCAGCAGTTTCTCGCTGGAGTCTGGATTTGAAGTTTTTTTGCTTTAAGATAGCGACCCTCATGTCTGTGATTGCGTGACCAGAGAGATTGAAGTGTTCTCCGACTGGTTTATGAATGTTATAATTCTTAACATCTGATTTGTGTCCATTTATTCTTTTACGTAGAGACTGTCCAGTTTGACCAATGTACATGGCAGAGGGGCATTGCTGGCACATGATGGCATATATCACATTGGTGGATGTGCAGGTGAACGAGCCTCTGATAGTGTGGCTGATGTTGTTAGGCCCTGTGATGGTGTTCCCTGAATAGATATGTGGGCACAGTTGGCAACGGGCTTTGTTGCAAGGATAGGTTCCTGGGTTAGTGGTTCTGTTGTGTGGTATGTGGTTGTTGGTGAGTATTCGCTTCAGGTTGGGGGGCTGTCTGTAGGCAAGGACTGGCCTTTCAATAAATGGACACAAATCAGATGTTAAGAATTATAACATTCATAAACCAGTCGGAGAACACTTCAATCTCTCTGGTCACGCAATCACAGACATGAGGGTCGCTATCTTAAAGCAAAAAAACTTCAAATCCAGACTCCAGCGAGAAACTGCTGAATTGGAATTCATTTGCAAATTGGATACTATTAATTTGGGCTTGAATAGAGACTGGGAGTGGCTAAGTCATTATGCAAGGTAGCCTATCTCCCCTTGTTTTTTTCCTACAAACCCCCCCCCCCCCAAGACGTTCTGGTTAAACTTGGATTATTGCTGTGCACATTGTAAGATGAGCTATTGCCAGCAGGAGAGTGAGTTTGTGTGTGTGGTTTTTGGAGGGGGGGTGTGGGGGGGTGGTGAGAAAACCTGGATTAGTGCTGGAAATGACCCACCTTGATTATCATGCGCATTATAAAGAGAGGTTTCAAAGAGGGATGGGATATTACCAGCAGGAGAGTGAGTTTGTATGTGTGTCTGTGGGGGGGGGGGGGAAGAGTGAGAAAACCTTGATTTGTGCTGGAAATGGCCTTCCTTGATGATCACTTGATGATCACTTTAGATAAGCTGTTAGCAGCAGGACAGTGGGGTGGGAGGAAGTTTTGTTTCATGGTCTCTGTGTGTATATAATGTCTTCTGCAGTTTCCACGATATGCTATGCATCCGATGAAGTGAGCTGTAGCTCACGAAAGCTCATGCTCAAATAAACTGGTTAGTCTCTAAGGTGCCACAAGTACTCCTTTTCTTTTTTCTTTTTACTACTATCTCAGTTACACTCCCAAAGATTCTCTTTGCAACTATGAGGCTGGAAACATATGATCTTTAAATGAGAGGTGAGATTCTGGAGCACAGTTCTGCAGCAGGGAGTGAATTGATCGCAAATTCTGTGACCACTGAATCTCAGAATACAAAGGGTCTTGGCTGTAACTCCCATTCAGTGGGAATTATTCAGCCGGTGGTGAGAGCATTATGCCCATGAAGATTAATCACAACTGAGGATATGGTTTCCCAGCTCTATTGTACACAATGAAGCCTGAGACTCTCAACTCGCAATACTGCTATATCCTTCACTAGAGCAGAACTTCATTAAAATACAAGCTCATGGACCCAGATCCTCAAAGGTATTCAGGGTCTAATTCCAATTGATTTCCCTTTGGGCCAGTGAGAGAGGTTGAAAATGACTCTCTAGCCTGGTGATTAGGGCACCCAGGTGGGAGACCCTAGGTCCAATCCCCCTGCTCCATGACTCTATTATTTGTATAGAGTGGAACAGCTTCAAGAGGAGAGACTGAGGACACCCCACAGCAGACTGTCCTATTGCTCGCCTCTTCAAGCAGGGGGGAATTGAACCTGGGTTTCCCACAACCTAGGTGAATGTTCTAACTATTGGGCTATAAGTTTATAAAAGGAGGGCACCTCCTCTGGCCAGGGTGGGACCTGATCTGGTAGGCAGTTTTTGAGCACACCTGCTGGATCAGGCCCCAGATGAGAGACAGGTGGCCGAATGCCTGTCTCCCCCTGGTTTGTGAATCGCTCTGGGGTTAGGCAGGAGGTAGGTGTCTAGATGCCTAGAGGGAGGCAGCAGTGTGCATGCAGTGCAGAGGGAACTTATATAGAGGGAACTTTCAATAACCTGAAAACTTATTTGCTGAGTGAGTTTAGGCACCTATAGACTTCAGCGGGAGTTTTATGGATCACAGTGGAGCCTAAAGCTGGAAGTGAGGGTCCTAAACTCAGATGTAGGTACCTGAGTGCCTTTGTGAATCCTGGATTCATTGACTAATAATATCACTCACTGAGCCCTTCAGCGGCTAGCACACCGCATCTGCTGCAGGTCCCTGTGCGACAGATATTACAACCCCATGCAGTATCTTTGGAGAGCACTGTATTAAATCCATGAATGGATTCTGTACAATTGTGTTCTACTCCATGGGGGACGGTTATCACAGCTCCTCCAGGAACAAAGTGTGTGTGGTGATTACCTGTTGGGATTGTAAATGACTCCAGAGAAGCACCACCCCCCTGGGGTATTTGCATTTGCTGGCTCAGCCTGGGTTTTCCAGAGGCTCAGACAAAGAAAGCATAGGCAGCGAGTTATGTGGGCCCGCGATGTCCGTGCTCCACCAATATTAAGGAAGGTGGGCCTGGCTCCACCAATGTTTGGGCTTATATTTTCAGAGCCGTCCCATCCATGGGACGGACTGGGGCAACTGCCCCAGGCCCCGTGTTTTGGAGGGCCCTGCGCTTCAGGGGGTCCAGGGTGGCCTGGTGCCGGCAGCCCAGCCCACCCCTTCCCCCAAGCCCCTCCCCTGCCCCACCTCTTCTCACCCCTGCTCTGCCCCCTCTCCACCCCCATTCTACCCCTTCCCCCAAACCCTGGCCCTGCCTCTTTCTGGCTTCCATCCCCTCCCCCAAGCCAGCAGAGCGGGGCAGGACGGGCTGGGGCTGGGACCAGGTTGCTCACTGCTGCCAGGGCCAGGTGCCCTGCTACTCCCCCAGGCCACCCTGGACCCCGCGTTCCCCAAAGCACAGCGCCCGGGGGAGTTGCCCCGGTCCGTCCTATGGATAGACGGCTCTGCTTGGTCCTGTTTTCAGCACCACTAAAAATTATACAAACCTGGCACCCATGAAAGAAAGAGGTTTTGATATAAAAAGACTGAATTTGAACAGACTCAGGGCCTCCCTTCTGATTCAGCAAACAGGCAGCGCCTTCTGTCCGGACCCGGGGGAGGGGCAGGTTCTTGGAGAAGGTTTGGAAAGACTTTGGTCTACTAGGGGCCCATAAAACTAGTGAGTGACTATTAGTATGTTTAGTGCATGTTTAAGTCTGTTTTATTTTGGTGGGTTTTTTTCTAGGTTTTTTTCTGTAATGCTTTTACCTTATGAATAAATGTGCTTATTTAGAAAGAGCTAAGTGGTCACTTGTAACTGCTGGCAATGCACTGGCCATAGCGCATGGAGAGAAAACAACATACAGGCACTGGCCATTAGGCAGACTGACTTGCTGGGGATATCACAGTGTGAGATAGGGGGCTGTGCAGCCTTTAAACCCCTGGTCAGAAGGGATTGGCACAAGGGTCCCTGCCCAGAGACAGGTGATGGCTGGAGACCTGAGACCTGACTGGGGACTATTGCAGTGGACCACTGAGGGGCAATACACATGTAATTACCCTGAAACTGTGACAGTCCTGATGGAATCTTCATCTCCTTCGTGTCATTCACTGAAATGATCTATGCTGGAGACTGTCTGGTGAACCTCATGATGTGATCAAGGCAGAGTAATAAATGGGACCTGGGTGTGTTCATTTCAGGTTTTTTATTGCTGCTGCTCTCCTGCCTACAACTGGAGAGAGTCCCTTTAATAAAAGGAACTCATTAGTAACCAATAATGTGTGCTGGCAACACAATCCGATTTCCAGACTTCGTGCAAAGTGCAGTTGTTTCCAAAGATAACTCTATAGTGATCTCAAACCAGCTGCAGCTTTAGCTGGATGGCCTGAACCCTGCTGTTGGTAATACCATCTCTGGAATGTACAACTCAGTACATTATTGTGCAGTTGTTAATTCTCAATAAAAACAGGTCTAGTTTTCCATTGTCTTTTTCCCGTCTGTAATCACTCACAGCTGTATAAAACAACCAAATTAGAATTCTCTACTCACTTACACAGCTGGTAGCATTTTACATTCACTTAGCACAGGTACAGATGGCTATATAAGGCAGTGGAGAGTCAGGCCCAATTTGTGGGACTAAAAAAAAAACTAATTTGGTATTTTAATAACAAGGTACTAGATTTTATTGGCAGATGGCAAATTGACAGATGGCAAACTGCGAGGGCAAACTAGCAAAATATAAGTGATGATACTGGAACTGCATATGGCCTTCATAGATCCTCTCTTGTATATGGAATACAGTGCAGGGTATCTTTCCCAGGCAAAGATTATTGCCATGGAAAGGGTATTAGTGATATTAAGATGATACTGTCAATTCAGGAAGTCGGGTTTATTCTGGGAGGAAAAGAGGAGATGTCGGGATGACCTAATGGAAGGTTCTGCGATTATGAAAGAGAAGGCAGAGAGGTCACCTTATGGAGAGGATCAGAATCAGGAGACGTGAAAGTGATGGATGAGGAGTGTAGATGTACTCTGATGGAGTCATTCAATTTAAGTGATAATCGGCATAAGAAACCAATTACTGGGGATGCTGACTGAAGAATCTAAATTATTTGTTTCTGGGGAGAGGTTAAGCAGTATGCTGGGAAAAAGCAGGAAAGTTCAATCAACCTAAATTAAACCAGGGCAGGTGTATTGGGTTGGATGGCTTTCTCTGGTTCCAAACATTCCTCCCTGTCAGTATTGGGGTGGCTGGCCTTTCTCTAGAGATGCTCAAATTCATTAATCCCTCTGAGGAAATAAACATTCCTGTCTCATCTGTGTCTTGAAGAGTTCACCTTACAATCCATAAAGGTTACTCCAGAAGGGCTCAGAGAATGCGGTTATTAATTGGCTGCCAAAGAAGACTATCTAGTACCTTCCACAGAGGCTTAAGAATGTTCTTCCATATTATAAAAACAGTGTGAACAGCACAATCCCTGGTAAGATCCCTTAACTCATTTCTGATCATCAGTCTGCTACCTGAAACTGCAACTGCAGGACCTAGCAATAAGAAAATCTGTCAAAGATGGTCCAGCAATTGATATGCAACAGGGCACAGCAACACCACCCAACACTTTAGTACACAGACTGAAGAAGAATATTGGATCCAGCTGAAACTGAAAGAGGAATGTAGGAAGGCAGAGTGTAATTGCCCACAGTGGAATCTGACCAGGATGGGAGGACTGAATCCCTACTCTTGCGAAGGGGACAATGGAACTCATAAGACCACAAGTTCTCAAGACCTTGGCTTCACGTCTCACCAGAAAGCCAGCACGTCCAGCCGTGTAGCATCCCCTATCGTCATGCTGGGCATGTGCTCAGGCAGCTCTGACTCAGAGAGAGGAGTGTGAGTCACTGACAGCACAATTGCTTGCCAAAGGCACGGAGGGCAGAGGCATTCCATCTGTAACCACTGGTCCGCTTCAGGACACTGTAGAAGCCTATTTGACATTAGGTTAGTTCTCTTCTCTTCTTTTCACCTGGACCCACGGGCCAGGGGAGACAGAGTCCTCTGCTCCACAGACCCTTCATTTGTGATGGTTCCAGGTAAATGGCTTGATGTATGGTTTCAGAGTAGCAGCCGTGTTAGTCTGTATTCGCAAAAAGAAAAGGAGGACTTGTGGCACCTTAGAGACTAACCAATTTATTTGAGCATCCGATGAAGTGAGCTGTAGCTCACGAAAGCTTATGCTCAAATAAATTGGTTAGTCTCTAAGGTGCCACAAGTCCTCCTTTTCGTCTTGATGTATGTTTGAAATGGATCCCAGGCACCTTCTCTCCAGCCGATTGTTACCTGATGTTGTGCAAATCATAGGGTACGCCCTTGTACCCATAAATGCAAAACTACCCCCCCCCCACTTCTGCGGTTGATAATTAACCCTTAGCTCTCTTGTCCCCTAAAACACCAGCACTAAAATAAACCCTTATACAGTCCCGCCCACTCCAGGAGCTCCAGAGGGGCCGCTGGGGAGGAGATCATCTGAACTCGGGGTGGAAACGCCCCATTAGCGCGTTGGGTCCATTCCCGCCACGCGAGTCCAGTGCTGGCCTGGCACCGCGCGGGCTTCGGCTCCCGGCGTGCGCCTGATCCCAGCTGTGCGCTGGAGAGTAAAGGGCATTAGGACCCTGAGGCTCTCGCTCTCTTTTTCTGCTCTGCAGGACTGAGCCGCGAGAGCAGAGCTAAAACAAACAGCTGTGACTGGGTAAGAGCCGGCCGAACAGAGAGAGGGCGAATCCTGTCACCAGCACCCTCCTCTCCCCCACCTCCCTCACACAGAGCCCGGACCCTTCCCTCGTCTGATCCCTGGGAAACCTCTTCTCCAGGTTATCTGGCTCCCAGGCTCCACTGGGGCTTTCGGGATGAGGCGGATCAGGGCTAATGCCATTGCAATCCTGACTGTAGCCTGGATCCTGGGCACTTTCTATTACTTATGGCAGGACAACAAGCCTCATTCGGCAGCCTCCAGCAGATCCCCTAGCAGCGGCGGCAGGAATGGGCAGAGATCAGCTGCGAGGCTGGAGAGCCACAGGGAAGATGGGACCATCCCCCTCATTGTAAGTGAGACACGCTCGCCGAGCGGATTACATTTTAATTCTTCAGCAGCGATTGTTGCGGGGAAATTGCATTGCGCGTCGGTGCTGCTGCCGGGTGAGGTGTTGTCAGGACCATTCATCTAGTTTGTCAGAGATTGGTGGGGGCTGGTGAATGAAGGGGGGGGCGGGGATACATTAGAGGAGGTGTTAGATGTGCATGGGTTTCTTTCTATTTATTTTAGCATTCTGGCTTGTAACCATGACAGCACTTGCAATTGGGGAGCACTACCCAAAGGCTTGGAGAAATAGACCAGCGCTGAACGTAAAGTCGTGTCCACTGGATGGCCAGGGTCTGTTTCTCTGGCTGGGAGCTGGATTTCCTTTTTGGCTAAGAAAGGGGTGGATGAAACAGCCGTGAAGGCTTGTTGGGTTGTGTTCAAGCTGCGTGTTTTAAATGAGGCCAGAACGATTTGCATTTGCAGAAAACAGTTTTTTAGGTCCTGGGCTCCATGATCCTTGCTCTGGAAGGATTGTGAGGGTCAGGGCCTGGGGGAATAATGTTGCAACACCCACACTGCCATGTGGCGGGTTTGGTGGTCTCAGCTGCATCATCCATTAGTCGTTGTACGTCCTAATGTGAGAGCACAGCACAGCGTGCGAGCTTGGAAGTTAAAACTGAATTGAGCCAGAGGAAGCTCTCTACTGTTAGACTCATATTTCGGTTGAGCTCAGAGCGAGACAGGAGGGGTACGCAGCCCTGGTTTATCCCTGCTTACATCCAGACTGGCTCCCTCCCCCGTTTTATTTCTAATTTGAGGCACTGTATCAAAAAGACCTGTCCTCCACTTTTCCTGGGGATGTCCAGGGGTTTGGCAGGGGGGTCAAATAGAGCTTCTGCTCTCCCTGTATTAGGGGAGATGATAAGAACCATTCAGCTCTATCAGGTGGAGAAGGTTTTTCCTCTTTCAGGCTACAAGGTAAAAATAAAAAGCCACTATTTACTGTAAGAAAAATACAAGTAACCAAATAAAAAACTCATTGAGTCCATTCTCACTGGAAACCTGGGCAAGACCACTCAGAAATTGGAAGATGTGTCATTGTTTATGTTTGTCTATGAATCATCTGGTTGTACAGACATGGAAAGGAACAGAAACAGCCTGGTCTAATAGTTAGAGCAGGAGCCTGGACACCAGGATTCTTGTCTTTTCTTAGTGACTTGCTTTGTAACTTTGGCCAATATCTCAGTTTTTCCATCTGTAAAATAGGGCTGTGTGACCATCACATGGGGGTCATGATGCTTAATTTATTAATGTTTATAAAACACTATGAGATCCTACAATGAGAGATGCTTTAACAAGTGGTGTGTGTGTGTGTGTGTGTGTGTGTGTATGAGGGAGAGGGAGAGAGAAAAAATGGGGGAGGGGAACCCTACAAACACATAAGAACAGCCATACTGGGTCAGACCAAAGATCCATCTAGCCCAGGATCCTGCCTTCTGACAGTGGCCAATGCCAGGTGCCTCTGAGGGAATGAACAGAACAGACAATCATCAAGTGATCCATCCCCTGCCACTCACTTCCAGCTTCTGGCAAACAGAGGTTAGGGACACCATCCCTGCCCATCCTGGCTAATAATTATTGATGGACCTCTCCTCCATGAACTTATCTAGTTCTTTTTTGACCCCTGTTATAGTCCTGGCCTTCACAACATCCTCTGGTAAGGAGTTTCCCAGGTTGACTTCCATGTATTGCCTTACAACCCAGGAACTCTACAGGAAAGGTCATGTGGTGAAGGCATAGGGCTAGGAGTCAGGAGACCTGGGGTCTGTTCCTAGCTGGGCCACAGAGATCCCAATTTCTGCTGTGCTCTTGGACAAGTCATTTTGCCTGTTTCATAGTTTCTCCATCTGTAAAATGAGGGAAATCATATGAACTTAGCTACCTCTCTGAGGGGTTGTGTGGCTTCATGCCTTCATGTTTGCAAAGCCCCTTGAAATCCTCAGAGGGAAGATGCTGTAGAAATGCCAAGTCTTATTATATTACTAATGTGTGGTATGTAAGTGCACATGCTCATACACATACACAAATGGTGTGATAATAAGCTTTAGTCATTTTTGAGTCATTATTATTAAAATATGGCATTACTGGTGGAGTACCATAGACATTGTCATTAAAAAAAATAGGGATTGGTCAGCCTGACCTGGGCTTCTGTCCCAAGCCCATTAATAGAGCGGGATAATGCCGCTCTCTGCCTCCCCATTCCTCTCTGTAATTGGGGTCAGAGGATTTGCTACCATACTGGTCTATCTTCTCCAGATTCCTGTCTCCAGTAATGGCCAATAGGTAATGGGAGAAAGGAAGGTGAAATGTAATGCACTTGACTGACTGTGCAGTGCTGTACATGGAGTACTCCTTCCTGACCCCTGCAATGATCAGTTTATACAAGGAAGCAGGAGAATGGAAGCAGTTGGATCTTCTGAGTAACCACATTTCTCAAATATATGATATACACAGTGTACTTTCCAAAATGTTCTGTCTGCTGCTGTGAGAGTCAAGCCAATCAAATGCCGTATTCTTGCTGATGTGACCCCTTGCAGTGGCATTACTGTTGATATGGCACCACAGTGAGAGAGTAACGGGACTTTACTGTGATGGAATGTGAATAACAAGAAGTCAGCCCCATTTGTAGCAGTCTCATTGGATTGCTAGAGACAGCTCTGGGAGGAGGTGAGGCAGAGAAATAAGCAAGGAGCCAGTCTGGGGTGGGAGGGGGAAGATCTGTGGGCAGAGAAGCTGGAGAGCAGGGTGGTTGACATGCATTCCTGCAGGCTCTGTCGTAGGCACACTTGGCATAGGTTCTGATTTTTCAAGGCATATAAAATGTGCCTTTGTAGTTGCTTTTATGTGGGAACAGAAGCTATTAATATATAGAGAAACAGGTGCTCCTGGGTCTGTAGTGCCGTCAGCTCTGGTCTCCTTAGGAGTTAATTACTTTGCATAATAAACAATGTCAACACTATTTGTTTACTAGGTGTATCTATTGGCTGTTAACTTTTCCAAAGTTCCAGGGTGTTTGGATCTGCAGTTTTGGTTTGGCCCACGATAGAATTGTTAAGGTAAGCCACACAGTTTGGCTCCAGATCCAGATGTATCTCTGGTTTTTGTGGTTGGCATCTGGAGATTTGTTTGGGGCTTGTACTAAGATTCTTTGGAAGCACATTGTTTTGCAGTTTTAAAATGCTCTTTGTACTGCTTTTGTCTGCAAATCTCTTCTTTGACCAAGTGAGTCCAGAAGTTCTGCTCTGTGCCATTGCAAATCCCAGGTGAATGACATGTTTAAAAAATGGAAATGCCTTTGGGGGTTTACAGGACTCTTTTTATCCCCTCTTGAGATGGAAAATAAAAATCTACAGCTAACTAAATGGAGAATGAGCAGGTAGTAAGGCCACTAAATAACTGTCTGACTTCTGATGGCCAATGTGAGCCTGAATTTCAAACTTGGGTGCCTAAAATTTTGAGTCTGCTATGGAAATCTCTATATCAACCCTAATCATTAGTGGGAGGTCAGGTGTTACAGTGATGGGTCTCCAAGAAATACCTTAGATTCGATAATGTTGGACACTCAAATCCCTGTTCTAGGCACAGAAGTTTTAAAAATTTGGCCTCTCTGGGTCAAAAGTCATCCTTGGTTTCATCCCACTGAAATCAACAGATTTAAAAAAATAAATGAAAACACTGACTAGGTCAGCTTTGGAAATCATCTGCAAAGCTGTGTCCCCTTTGAAATAAACATGGAGATGAAGTAGTAAAAATCTGCTATAGGCTATGTCTACACTACGCAGCTTTTAGCGACACAGCTGTGCCGCTACAGCTGTGCGTGCCGCTAAAAGGTGCACAGTGTAGCAGCTGTTTGTCGGCTCTCCTGCCGACAAAAAACTTCCACCCACAACGAGCGGCCGACAGAGCACTGTTCACACAGACGCTTATCATCGACAAAACTTTTCTCTGTCGGGGGGGGGGGGGGTTAACACCTCTGAACAACAAAAGTTTTCTTTCACTTGCCATTGTAGACCTAGCCATCGTTACAGGCAAAGCTCAACTCCTGTGTGTTTGGCTCTCCAGATTCCCTCTCCAAAGACCACAAAGGATCTGCAAATAGCTGGTGGTTGTTCCTCTAGGATGGGGGAACCAAAATACAGCCCAAGGGCCAAAGGCAAATGCTCAGGGCTGAGTTGCTGTTATTATTTAGTATTAAATACAGCCCACAGAATCCAATGGGGCAAGCTCACTCCCATGCAGTTATCACAAAGCTATCGGCACCACTGTGTAGTGATGAGGCGTGTGTAAATGGAACAGCTGCATGAAGAGGATCATGGCATTCCTAGAGAGGCTGTAGAGGGGGCCCTGCACCAATCCCAAACAGGCTAGCGCAGAGTGGTTATTGGGGTAACTGTGGGAATCCATCCTTGCCTGATGTCAGTGGTCCAGAAGAGCAGTGGATGATACTGACTCGTAGGCTGAAAGAGCAGCAGTGAAAGGAGTGAGGTGCAGCCCTGCTGCCTAGGTACAGGTTGGGGGTAAATTCCAACCCTCCTTGGAGTAACCCACCCACAGCTTGATTAACCCAGACTAGTATGAGGAGGATTAAAAGTTCATCCAAAATGTAGTCTCTCTGGCCACTCTTTTTTTAATCAACTGCAGGCTGAGAACAAATCAGAATCTGATGAGCTGAGCCGCAGGACTTGGTTGCTGGTGAATTGAGCCAACAAGTGCTCCCTGCTCATCTCTCAAGGAAGGCGCAAATACCACAGTCCTGGGTATTTATTTTTTATGTTTAACAACGTGGTACTTTTTTTAGGAGTAGCCCTGGGGCTCCTGCATGTTGCTCACATGGCTCTCTCTGTTGCAGCGTTTGGGCTTTTCTGAAAAACAGCATTCCAATACATGTGCCCTCCTTTCTCTTTCTCCCCAGTGGGATGTTGTCTTCAGCTCCCCATAGCTTTCCTTTACACAGAAGCTTTAAAATGGGTGATCAAAGGGTTCTTGGCAATACTTACACACTGAATTTCAATGGGTTAATCATTCACCTCTTTTCTTCCAACTCTGTTAGCACAGATGTGAGGGACACTTGCTTCCCTTCCCAAAAGACTGAGAAAGCTGCCCAGTACATTTATTCCATGTAAAATCCGTGGTCCTAAACGTGAGCCCATTGAGGAGAGTAAAGACCCTGTTGTCACGCAGCGAATGCTGCCTGCATGTCAGATACATGGCTGATGCACAGTTTTGAAAATGGAGCCCCACTGCTGTCTCTCCATGTGGTGGTGGTGATGATGCAAAAGGCATAGTAATAATAGCTCACCTAGACCACTGACTAGAGAATTACTAAAAAGAAAAGGAGTACTTGTGGCACCTTAGAGACTAAATGTGTTAGTCTCTAAGGTGCCACAAGTTCTCCTTTTCTTTTTGTGGATACAGACTAACACGGCTGCTACTCTGAAACCAAGAGAATTACTGAAGATTGAGATAGGAAAGACTTGTTGGATGATCTTGTCCAGTGATGCTGGAATGATTTGTATAGGTGCTGAGAGCCTTTGAACCAAACAGTGAACCCTCTATATTATGGAAACCACTTCAAGCCATGGGTGCGGCAGCACCCCCAGTACCCCTGGTTCCAGCATCTATGATCTTGTCTGTCCTGCAGGGCTGGTACAGGATTGTTCCCTATGGTTTGTTCTCCCATTCTCTTGTCCTGTCCAGTTTTATACATCCTAAGCAATGTCCCTCACATCCCTTAGGAGACTATTCTACAACTGATAGATCTCACTGTCTAATATTCTGCCTACATTTCCTTCCATAAAATCCCATTACTCTTTGGTGTGGTAGAAAGAGAGCCTGAGACATAAGGCTTTGTATCCATTTCCATTTTGTATCAATATCAATTTTGACCAGCCTAAATAATACATCTCCCCTGTTGGTGTTTGTTAACAAATCCTTTATCCTTCTCTCCTTCCATCTGAAGATTTCAAAATACTCTGCAAAGATTAGTGGATTAAGCTTCACCACCCACTGTGAGATAGGGAACAGTATTATCCCCATTTTACAGATGGGGAAAGTGAGGCATAGAGGTTAAGTGACTTGCCTGAGGTCACATAGTGAGTCGGTGGCAGAGTTGGGTAAAGGACACAGATCTTCTTATTCCCAGTCCTGCGTTTTAGCTGTAAGACCATTCTCTCTGCTCCCCCCTTTACTATTCTCTTACACCCTTCAGATCCTGATAGATTTAACTGTAATTTAGCCACGCTACCAATAATCAGTTTTATTTATTTTTAACACATTATTGGGGAAATAGAGTGTGTGTATATGCATTTTAAAAAGCTCCCTGCTAGATCTGATACTTTCAAACTCATTACACTTCACACGTCTGAATCAGCTGTTTCCAGCTCCTGAGCTCCCTGACAGTCCTGTGAAATGGTTATGTCCCCCTCTTCCCATGTGCTGCTGTCAAAACCAGATATGATATTTCACTCACAACTGAGATAAACTGCATCTTTCATGGTTCAATAGCCGATCTCTTTTATTCTGCAGAGGTTTCAATCCCACTGGGCTCCCTAGGGTTGTGTGCCTGCCTGGAGGCAGTTCTTGTCAGTTTCAGTGCTGTAGCTATGGGAATACAGGTGGCTTCCAAATAAATAAATAAAATAACTGCAAGAGAAAGAACTCCCTGTAGTGGCACTTTGCCATGCTCATGATATACAGGTTTTATTTCACGTCCTGCTGTGCTGCTAAGGAGGTAGAACCTAATAATTAAAGATATATCACAGCTCATAAAAGCGTCCTCTTGAGCTGGGGGAAATCTGGTTTCTGTAGAATTTTACTCTTCCTAGCTAATTTGTGACTGACCGTCCCATAGTCAATAATTTGCCTTGCTGTTCCAGTTTAAGAATTTAACCAAGTTTCTTCTTCTTCTACCCCGCTGGGTCGATACAAATTGATTTTCATCTGTACATGATCATAAAGTGGCAGTCCCCGCTAGCCTGTTTGATCTCTTAAAGGCTGCTCATTGAATTTGCATTTTTGTATAAGATGTGCTCTACAAAGTAGGTGATCAGACTCTGGATTCGGAGAGAGTCAAAAGCAGTTCAGGCTTTTGGGCAAACCTTTGAACGCCTCATAATATTCAGTGTATTGTGAACTATTGATGTTTTTCTTAAAATGACTTTTTCCCCCACAGGAAATGATTTCTCCTCCTGCATCACTAAAGGAAAGAGGAATGTTGCAGAGTTCTTGGGCTCTTCCTCGTGCTAGAATGCAGGACTGTCTTGCAGGAGGAGTTGTTCGGCTAGTACCTGCATACCTTCACAGATTCTGCATTCTAGAACCTGGCCTGCTTTGATGGAGACCTATGGTTCGGATCTCAAATTCTTCCCTTCTTATAGCTGGTTCACCAGAAGGCATAGGACTTCATGAGAACCATCCCTAAAGTCCAAATCCTGGGTGAACGTAAACTGATCTGTCCATACTGTTGCTAACACTGTTGCCCACAGTTCTGCTGGTGTCCTTCACAGAATTCCTGTATCATCTGGATATGAGGAAGGGGATTCTTCCCTGGATACCAGTAGGATCAAAAGAGCATTTTCCCTTTCTTTGGGTTTACTCCAGTAGTATAGTTGAGGATAAGTGGTGTGTAAACAGAGTTTACTAACTTCTTGTTTGGGGAATATGGCATTTACCATAGCCAAGTCTGGAGTGCCAAAACATTTATTAATCTTCACCCACTTTTTTTTTTTTAAACCTATACACCGCTGGTCTATCCTGTTTAATACTTGGTTGGGAGACCCCTCTGGAAAAGCAAAATGCTAATGGGAAACCCTCATGGAAAATCCAGATGCCACATGAAGTTGTGTTGGTGATTAAGTAGGTTTTGCTCTTCCCTTGCATACTGGATGGGACCAATGTCCCAGCGTGGGAAGAGGTATTGTGCTGCTGATGGAGGTACTGTCACGTTCTGGGGAGCAATCCAGACATGTGAAAGGTTGTGTCACCGCCTGCCCTATAGCCCTGAGTGTCTCCAAATGCTGTGCTACCAAAGATCTCTTGTCTGGACGCTTCCAGCTAGCAAACAAGCCTGCACTGAGTGTCGGTGAGTTAAGCAGCCCTGGTTCAGTGCTCTGACCCCAGCAGCCTGCCTACAATACCACAGTCCCACTCTGGTAACACCTGGCAAAATGGACCCCACTGCCCCCCTGTGACAAAGTTCCTCCTCTACCTTGGTGGGTCTTGTGCTTATTGGCGGATTTGCTTGCCTTGGAGCTTCACGGCAGCCCTCAGTTTGGCCGTTTTCGTGAACCCACAGTCCAGTTCGACTTGTCCTGCATCTGACCAGGAGTTGGGAGGTTTGGGGGGAACCCGGGCCCGGGTTCCAGCCCAGGGCCCTGTGGAATGCAGCTGTCTAGAGTGCCTCCTGGAACAGCTGTGCCACAGCTACAACTCACTGGGCTACTTCCCCATGGCCTCCTCCCAACACCTTTATTCTCACCATAGGACCTTCCTCCTGGTGTCTGATAATGCTTGTACTCCTCAGTCCTCCAACAGTCCACGTTCTCACTCTCAGCTCCTAGCATCTCTTGCTCCCAGCTCCTTCCACATGCACCACAAACTGAAGTGAGCTCCTTTTTAAACCCAGGTGCCCTGATTAGCCTGCCTTAATTGATTCTAGCAGCTTCTTGATTGGCTGCAGGTGTTCTAATCTGCCTGTCTGTCTTAATTGTCTCCAGAAGGTTCCTGATTGTTCTGGAACCTTCCCTGTTACCTTACCCAGGGAAAAGGGACCTACTTAACCTGGGGCTAATATATCTGCCTTCTATTACTCTCCTGTAGCCATCTGGCCCGACCCTGTCACACCCCCAATACTAAATTTTCCCAAATCCATGTGCTCTGCAGTGTCCAGCCCTCTCCTGGAACACTCAGAGGAATAATAAGGTCCGTTTGCACCTTTAAAGAGACAAAATTGGGGATTGGCCCTGCTTTAAGCAGGGTGTTGGACTAGATGAGCTCCTGAGGTCCCTTCCAACTCTGATATTCTGTGATTCTAAAAGAACATCACAGCTTATTAAATTAACTGGGGTAAATACACCCTTCCCTTCAAGTATAGCACTGACTTGGTTTATTGTAAAAAAACCAAACAAACAAGTTTATTAACAAAAGGACATAGGTTAAGTGATACCAAGTAGAAGAACTAAAGTTAGAAAGGATTACAAACAGATAAAATCAAATACACTTTCTAATGGCTAAGACCTGACTTAAACAAGCTATAGTCTTTGTTCAAGGTAGTTTCCTTACCAGTCTTCCATTCCCAGAACTTTGACTCCCTTGGCTGAAGGACCCATTTTTCTAAGCTTGCAGAGCTCAATCCAGTGATGTTGGTGAGATGTGAAAATGTGTCCCTGAGCAGGGCTAGTCATTAATGTTTTTATGGCATCTTTTGCAAGACTAGAGGTACTAGAAATTTCTGCAGAACACTAAATCTATCTGTGTAATTAAATTCTCCTTGTGTTTTCAACTGGATAAAGTATACTACATTTTCTGTCCTGCAGATCTATAAGTGTTGCATTTCATCCCAAAGATAGTTGGCTTCTTTTCAGAGGTGGTTGAAAATTGTTACCTCATGGGAAGGCCCATGAAGTCTGTGGTTTATTGTAGGCAGATATTCACTCCAGGGGACAAGGCCTCTAACACTTAAGGTTTGTTGTATATATTCCTGTTGCGGCAAGGCCCACGATGCTTGTGGTTTCTGCTGTCCTTTGGATGTTTCTCACAAACCACAGGTGAGTGGGCTATGCCAGCTCCGTAGAATAAGAATGGTTGATAAATGCGTCTCTGGGAGTGTTACTGCACAAGAAAGATTCTGTTAGAGTTTGACAGCTTTATATTTTATTTACAGTGCTTACATTTTGGAACTGTGGGAATGCTATTTGCCTAAATGGCAGCAAATGATTTCATATTTAATTTGTTCCAGTGGTACACATGGGGCTTAAAAAAATTAAAGTAAAATAAACAAAACAAACCCATCACAAAAATTTAAAAAATCCTGTCAGCTGTGTCTGAGGGCTTGCCTCAGTATCTTAATTCTGAATTCAAGTGGCTAGGTGGTTCTACAAATATTCTGTTCTTGGAGAGCGTGCTGCTCTGCCTGTGGCATGATTTTTTGGTGAGGCCAAAGGTGAGGTGCTCCTTAAATTAATCCCACATTCTACTTATTATTTATATTTTGGCAATGCCTAGGAGCATGAGCCAAGGACCAGGACCCCTTCATGCTAAGTGCTGTATGAACACAGAACAGAAAGATAATCCCTGCTCTGACCCTTTCCACCAAAGTCGGTGGGAGCATATGGGGTAGGGAACACATCCATTACTTGCTCCAAAGTTTAGGTAGCTCATGCTTCAATAATACACAGCCACTTCCCAAGTGAGGCTCTCCCGATGGTCTTTGCCTCAGTCTGCAAAATGGCCCCCATCAGAGATCATAGTACTAAAACCTGGTAATACACCTGCACACATGGAGTCAGGGAGCTTTCCAGTTTGCCCTACAATCCTGATTGGATGGAGCATAGGCGAAGGGGAGGATTCTCAAATCCTTGGCTCTTTTAAAGGAGCCTGCAATAGCGTAGTCATTACATGTAATACTGTAATACCAGATCTGCTTGCAGGCACTGCAAAGTGAAGCCTGGATCCTGTCTCTTGATGCTCACCTGAGGAGAATATGAACTGCCATATGCCTGAAGATGAAGTCAGGACAGGAAAAAAAAATCATTCTTTCCATTTTAACTGAGCTGTATTGTGGTTGTCAGTGTTGAGGAGCTTTCCAGCTCTGAAATATGACTTAATTATCCTTGCTGGCAAAACACAGCCCAGCAGAGAGGGAGTAAAAGAAACAGAGTCAATTGTGCTGAGGATGAAAAAATATTCTGGCCATTTGCTTACTGTTCTTATTTGTGTCTGTGTCTTTCTCTATGGAACTGAGCTGCCGTACCAGATAGGAAGTAATTCAGTGGTTGGAACTAGCATCTACCCTCATAATGGATAAAATAACTTTCTAAAGGAGAGGCTGACTCGGCCTGTTTCCGTTTGTCCTGGGAACTGCTGCAAAACACCTTCACACCACAGGAGCCTCTCTAGGTCCCATCTTCTAAGAAGTTCTACATGTCCCAGGGTCTAGTTGGTTCTAACTTGGTAATCCTTTCCCTCTTCTCTGACTGGTTTTATTCTCATGCACTTTCCTTCCTTTCACTGCTTCAAACATATCTTCCATTGTTTTCCTCCTTCCTCCTTGTTGGCTTTCATGCCATGAAGTATGATAAGGTGTGAATTGATCATTCTTAACCTGTACCTCAGTTAGGTAGAAATGCAGGATGGTTTTGTGGTTAAGGCACGGGACTGGGAATGAGGAGACCTTGCTTCTGTTCCTGGTTGAAGCGCAGACTCAGTCTGTGACAATGGGTAATGCCTCAATTTTCCCATCTGTAAAATGGAGCTGTTGTGAGGCTTAGTTCATGAATGTTTTTTAAGTGCTTTGAGATCTTCAGGTGAAAGGAGCTTTACAGGGCTGGCTAATAGGTGAACCTGTGTTGGATGGCATGACAGTGGCTCAGCTGTATGTGCTGTTATCTTAGATGCTGTTTGTCTGAGCATTTCCAGTGCATGCTCCAGCAAGGTTAGAGCTGGTCAGCATTTTTCCAGCAGGATGTTTTTGCATTGGAAAATGCTGTTTCATTGAAATCAAAACTTTCCTTGGGAACATGTTTATTTGGCTAAATTTTCTTTTGAAAAACAAGAGCTGGAAAAGTATTTTGATATAATCAAAACATTTCAACCTTCTCAGAATGGAACATTTTGATTTTTTGTTTAGAAATGACTTTTTGTTTCAATATTTATTTTATATGATAAATTGTAATTTAAAAAGAGACAAAGTCGGAAAGCAATGTTTCAGTTTTCTCAAAATGGAACATTGCGATTGACCTGAAATGAATTGTTTTCAAAAAATTTATTTCATGAGAATTTTTTTTTGTTCTGATTTGAATGAAAACAAATTTTGAAATTCTGGAATTTCCTGTTGAACAGAAATTCCAGATTTTGAGCAGCTCTTATCAGGTTATTGGTGTGTTCACATCCCAAACTACTACATCATCTAGTATGATTGTTGTAAGCCTGAGCGACCATAATATTGAAAGCGCTGCAAATCAGAATGGAGGTGCACTAGCAAAGCTGGGGGTGGGGGTGGCAGATGGTGTCTCAGCAGCAGAATAGCAGAGGCTGCTGCAGGTCAGGAATGAAGTGCTTTGACAGAGCTGTGTGAAAAGCCAAGGACTGCATTCAAGAGGGCTGACAGTTGAGGATTGACTGGTAAAGCTTACACACTGCCTGCTGGTCTCTACCATTCACTATTATAGATCACACTTTCACTTTTGTGAGCACCTTTTTTGTTTTTGGGGTTTTTTTTTGTTTTTGTTTTAATCCAAAAAAGGAAAACAGGGATTAGAGCCTGGCCATTCCCCACTGATGCTCACGAGGCCAGATTGTGCTTGTCGTTGTATGCTGTTATTTAGACAGTGAGATGTGTGTGTGCGCGCACGTATGTGTATACATAAAAATGAGAGAGAGAGGTCTTCAGGGCCCCATTTATGCAGAGAAATTGCCCATGGTGTGAAATATGGTTTCAGAGCATGGGCAATTTTCCAGTGCTGATTGAACCTAGCCGTTTGATAGGCAGCTGTGTGTTCCCTTTGGAATTGCCTTCTCTTGACTGCTTATAGAGGGGTCCTTTCTGCTCTTTTGAATTGGGTAATGCAAATCTGGCAGATGTGTCTGTTTCTTAGCTACGTTCTACTTTCTGACTTGAAAGAAAAGAGGAGACGGCTTGCTGTCTGCAGGGAAATGGTTCTAGTCAACCTGAAGAGGCAATGTTAGACTTTCCTGGTGTGTTGTGGAGGGGCTCTTGGTTATAAGATTTGACTCTCTGGATACTTGGCCTCCAAAAAGTCTCTGAGCTCTTTGGGTTAAAGCTGTACTTTCTCATTTAATTATATGAGGGCCAATAGTGACCACTCTGTTAGATCTGCCTGAAATTTTCCATTACCAGCCCCTTGTTTTCAATCTCTTATAACTTCCCAAATTTGTCACCTTTTGAGCTGAACGTTTCTAGTCATGTCTCTCTGTGCAGGTGACTATATTTTTAAATAATAATAATTAATAAGTTAATAATAAAAACATTATTTTGGGGCACTGGGAAAATGGGGGAATATATTTCCCTTACTATTAAAGCAATACAAATTAAACCTTTTTTTGAACAGGCCTTGTGTCGAAACAGCTGTGGGTTGAAGCTTGGCCGGGGAAAGAGCTCTTATTGAGGAGAGGTGGTTTTGAGTGTTCCCATAAAAGTTCTTTTTGATAGACTCAGTTATGAATCATTGAAAATTGCACTTTGTCCATGTGCAGAATGTTCTGAATGGAGTTTTCTCACTCACCTCAAAGTGCCTGGCTAACTTAAGTGCACGGTGAAAAATCTAGTGAATGGCACAATGAATGCAGTAAGGCTTGTGCATTTCGTAAAGAGACGAGTGCATGGCTCCTAAGGCTTAGCTTACAGGAGAGGGGCTCTCTGGAAAGTGAATGGGATGGGGTGTTCCACCCAACTAATTCCATATAATGGAGTTTCTTTTTTACATCTGTTTTTCTTAAGAAATTTCATTAGAGAATTGTAAAGATGGTAAAGCACTCCAATTAGGAACGCTGAAGTTATATGTGTAACCTTGTCTAACCCATGGCATACCTATATAGCACAACAACTTGGTAATTAATTACATGATCACATACTATTTCTCAAACAATATAATACAGGCTTTTATATTGTCTTAGAGTATGTCTTTGCTGCAGAGTTAATTCAAGTTATCTGCATTTGAGTTACATCTCTTACAGTAGCCTAGCTTGCATCAGAGTGGCCACATTGAATAAACACTTGAGTTGCCAGGGCTGCCCTGGTGCTGCACTCACTTGTGTGGCAGGCAGTAACACTTTGAGGGCCATATCCCATGGTTCTTTGCGCTGCAGTAAATTGATCTGCTTGAGGAATTCTTTCCAAGTGCATTATGGGAGAAGCTGCTTGTCTTTTCTGGGAACATGGGGGGAATTGTGGGAAGGCACTGGTGCACTAGCAGCACTCCAGGGGCGCTAGTCTGTGTCCACCCTGCAGTGCAGTTGTTTTAGCATCTGCTGAGTTGCGTTAACTGAAGCTTTAGGCTATCCCCCCCCCGTACAAGCCACCACACTTGAGTTAAGGGTTTTTGTGTGTGGATGGGACTCAAGTTCGGGGCAACAATCAAATTATAACTTGAGTTAACTTTGCAAAAAACAATCCCCTGGATGCACGTGTGTTGCATCTGACAGTACTGTGTATGCTAGAGATAGTCCATTTAAAGTAATTGTAAATGAAAATAACCAATAAACCATATTTACACTACATACTACAGATTAAACACAACCACATAGAGTAGTAGTGAAAACTTGCTGGTCTACTTAGGTCACCTAAGCTTGTCATTAAACTAGTTTTGTAGCTAACTTCCTCATGCTCCAAACTGCATCCAAAGAGAGCTGTGCAGTGAGCCGAAAAGGAAACCTGTAGGCTGGAATGAGTGGCTGTGCTTGGGGCGTGCCTGCTGGGAGATAGCTCTGCTGAGACAGCTTCCTCCTTTTCCCCTCCGGTAAAGTCATCAATGCAGCAGGTGTTAAGAGCTCTCCACCATAGAACTTGCTGGGACAACATGCTGAGTGGACATCTTTTGAGGCATAGGATATCCCTGGACTCCTTTCGATGAATCCTCTTACCATTTTGAATCTTTGTGTCTTAGTTAATGGGGATTTAGTCCTCTCAATTTGTCCCAACTCATCTCCGTTTCCTCCTTTTCTTGTTAAAGAATTATACTGTCATATTAAGCTTTAAAGGGGATTGGATTGTTGTATATCTTTCCTCTCTTCTAAATGTCTGCTAGGAGACCTTATGAATTAGGGGCAGGAATGAATAAAAAGATGATATCACTGTCTCCTGAAGGAGAAGAGGGCAATTAGATTCTCTAACCTTTTCTTCTCCTTTGCATTCTCCTTGCAGCTACTGCATTGGATACTCTTTGAGCTGCTAACCAGTGACAACACCATGTCAAATTTCCTATAAGTCATCCTCCACAATTACATTACACAGAGGGAGGGATTCCTTGCAGTCAGCTGGGGGAGAATTCTTCGGCACAGGCACTGCACGGGGCTACTGTAGGCGGCCCAGTGCAAACCACCTCACCAGCCTCCAGGGTAAAAATGTGCTAGGGACATGACTGTGTGTTGGAATGGCTTTCCCAAACTGCATGCTCTTACAGAGATTCTGGGGTGCAGATCTTCCCATAAGAGTCTGACATAATGTAGAGTAGCCACCCCATGTGTGTCAATCTGACCCCTCACCAGCCCAGACTCCAGAAGGCAGAAAGTTAACCTAAACCACCCTTGTGCCTTCCATCTCCCGGGCTTCTCTCATGTGTGCTGCAACTCCTAGAGACACAACACACAATCTTACTTAGTGTTTATAGCACAATTTCTTCCGTTTGGTTCAGTGGAATTTTAACATTGAATCATTTCATTTAAAATGTAGAGATTTTAATTAAAAAGAAAATCTGTGGCAGAATCTTCACCCGTATTGGAAAACAGAATTCCAGGAATGCAGAATGACAGTTTAAAAACTCCCTAACTAGTGTAACAGCAAAATTGAGCTCTTGGAACATAATGCTACCATGTGCAATCTTCATTTATTAGGTGCACCAGCATATCCTGAAACTGAGGCTTGTGACAGATTAAGTGTTTGGAATCCACATTACATCATCAATTTTCTTATCTTGCTCTCCTGTAATACTTCAGAATTCCACTAAATTATGTCTCTCTCTGCTATGCCTAACTCTCCAAAGTGGTGTAGAGCTTTCGTTGTGGCTTTTATAATTCTCTGTAACAAGGACAGAATTATGAAGCATGGAAGCGGAAGGGTATTTTGAAATATCAGAGCAAAAGATTCACATCTTTCCAGACCTGACTAAGGCAGCTGAGTCTCAGTGGAAAAGATTTTTAAATCTTGGATCAGAATTTTCTTTTATCTAAAGGTATCAATTGTTTAGTATTTTTCTTCCAGGTAAACTCCAGGTCATCATCACTGGAAACATTAGTAGCATATAAAAAAAGTTTGGATTGATGGTGTGAAAAATAAATCTTAGAAATAAAAATGACAAAATAGATGATCTGTAAGCAAATTTATATATATATTCATATTTCCCACATACTTGTGTGGCTTATTTGTGTATAGTCTTCATGTTCAGTTGTGTTTTTTGTGTATCTGGGAATCTCACTTGGATCCCTTTTTAATAGAGATTTTTTTTAAGCATCGAGACTGGGGACCCCCTTGTACTAGGTGCTGTATGTGCAAAAGAGAGCCTCCGGCCCCCCGCCCCCCCGCCCACCAATTTACAATCTACATGGACAAAGCAGACAAAGAGTAGGGGAAAGGAAGTATTCATCTCCTCACCTTACAGATGAGGAGCTGAGGTTAAGTGGCTTGCCTGGGTTTGCACTGGAATTCAGTGCTGTTGCAGAACCAGCAACAGGACTCAACTTGCCTCAGGCTCAGTCCAGTGCCTGGATTGCAAAGCTATCCTTCCTTTCTAAGGCCATGGCTAAGCTAGGAAAATAGGTCATGCTTCAAAACATGTTATCTAATATGTTTTAATTAACATTTTAAAATACTTCCTGTTCAAGAGGAATCTCCATTGGCCTGCTACCATTGGAATCTGTTCCATTTGTGCTGGAACAGACCAGAAAATCTGTATGCCATTGGCCTACAGGTATTATCTCAGGCATCCGTGGTTGTGGCATGGCTTACTGAAGGAGAATGTGAATGTCAGCTTCTCTACAATGCCAAAGGGAATGTTTTATGCACATAGTTGCATGGACAAATTTCTATCTGAAAGGTCACTTGGCCACTAATCAGAAAGCAATAGTTTATGTGTCAAAAATTTGAAAATAGGGGGCTGTTGCTTCTGATTTCTTTATCACGTTAGCTGGAACTAATTGGCATTTAACAGAGCATTAAACCAGGAACCTAAGGGTATGTCTACACAGCAAGTAGACACCTGCGGCTGGCCCATGCCAGCTAACTTGAGCTGGAGCTGTGGGACTGTTTCACTGCAGTGTAGACACCTGGCCTTGGGCTGGAGCCTGAGCTCTAGGACCCTCCCACACGTCACAGAGTCCTAGAGCCTGGAGCCCAGCCTGAGCCCAGATGACAAACAGCAATGGAATAGCCCCGCAGCCCAAGCCCTGCAAGCCTGAGTCAGCTGGCACGGGCCAGCCGTGGGTGTCTACTTGCTGTGTAGACATACTCTTACTGTCTCAGGATGTATCAGTTGAAGTTCAATCTGTAATTTTATTGTTACCTGATCATGGTAGATTATTATTGGCACTGTGCAGTGGTTAGTGGAGGAATAATTCCAGAAGGCAATAAGTTTTAGGTGCTTCAGTATTTGCTTATTGCTAACATAATGATGCTTTGCACTTACATATTTGCATGAAGATCTCAGAAAATGCTTTACAAAGATGGTAAATATCATTCTATTTTATAGTTGAGAAACCAGGGGCACAGAAAGGTTAAGGACCTGATTTACAAAGGTGACAAGCACTCGCAGATGCCATTGATTTCATTTTAACATCTGTCATGCAAATCATTTGATTGACATCTCTCAGCTGGAATTTAGGCATACTTTTGATTATCCATAGTTCTATGAAAAACTTCTTTAACTTGCTGGCAAGAATACTATGGGAAACTGTATCAAAAGCCTTGCTAAAGTCAAGGAATAACACATCCACTGCTTTCCCCTCATCCACAGAGCCAGTTATCTCATCATAGAAGGCAAATAGATTAGTCAGGCATGACTGTCCCTTGGTGAATCCATGCTGATTGTTCCTGGTCACTTTCCTCTCCTCTAAGGGCTTCAGAATTGATTCTTTGAGGACCTGCTCTATGATTTTTCCAGGGACTGAGGTGAGGCTGACTGGCCTGTAGTTGCCCAGATCCTCCTTCTTCCCTTTTTTAAAGATGGGCACTACATTAGCCTTTTTCCAGTCGTCCGGGACCTCCCCCGATAGCCATGAGTTGGCAGCCGGTATCAAGCGGAGTGCCCCAAGGGTCGGTCCTCAGGCCGGTTTTGTTCAATATCTTCAATAATGATCTGGAGGATGGTGTGGATTGCACTCGCAGCAAGTTTGCAGATGACACTAAACTGGGAGAAGTGGTAGATACCCTGGAGGGTAGGGATAGGATACAGAGGGACCTAGACAAATTAGAGGATTGGGCCAAAAGAAATCTGATGAAGTTGAACAAGGACAAGTGCAGAGTCCTGCACTTAGGATGGAAGAATCCAATGCACCGCTACAGACTAGGGACCGAATGGCTCGGCAGCAGTTCTGCAGAAAAGGACCTAGGGGTTACAGTGGACGAGAAGCTGGATATGAGTCAACAGTGTGCTCTTATTGCCAAGAAGGCCAATGGCATTTTGGGCTGTATAAGTAGGGGCATTGCCCGCAGATTGAGGGATGTGATCGTTCTATGTGATCGAGGGATCGATCCCCTCTATTCAACACTGGTGAGGCCTCATCTGGAGTACTGTGTCCAGTTTTGGGCCCCACACTACAAGAAGAATGTGGAAAAATTGGAAAGCATCCAGCGGAGGAAAACAAAAATGATTAGGGGACCCTGAACACATGACTTATGAGGAGAGGCTGAGGGAACTGGGATTGTTTAGTCTGCGGAAGAGAAGAATGAGGGGGGATTTGATAGCTGCTTTCAACTACCTGAAGTGGGGTTCCAAAGAGGATGGATCTAGACTATTCTCAGTGGTTGAAGATGACAGAACAAGGAGTAATGGTCTCAAGTTCCAGTGCAGGAGGTTTAGGTTGGATATTAGGAAAAACTTTTTCACTAGGAGGGTGGTGAAACACTGGAATGCGTTACCTGGGGAGGTGGTGGAATCTCCTTCCTTTGAAGTTTTTAAGGTCAGGTTTGACAAAGCCCTGGCTGGGATGATTTAGTTGAGGATTGGTCCTGCTTTGAGCAGGGGGTTGGACTAGATGACCTCCTGAGGTCCCTTCCAACCCTGATATTCTATGATTCTATGAGATAATATATCCCACATGCGGCATGAAGGATTTCAATGTTTCATACAAATGGATGCCATTTTTCCAGATTTGATGACTTTTGGATCTGGCATTCCAAATCCATTGCCTCTACTGTATGTGTTACAAGATGAAAGTTCTTCATTCTTGACTGGAACAAGATGAGCAATAGTAAGTCATTTCAGGTATGTTTCACTGGCATCTACATAAAAAGACAAAGGTGTCAATGAGAGGCTTATTTACATAAATGTACGACTGTATTTATCTTTGAGCCAGTTTCCAGATTAGAGTAAAATCCCTCAGGTGAGACATATGCCATTTGCACTGAGTTTTTAATTAGAAAAAATGCAGCATAAACACAGTTCTTTCTCTCTCTCTCTTTAATATGGTGTGGGATAGGGATTCTGTATATCAGCAGAAGTGTGTATTTCATCCTGTTGTTGTTGTTATTTATTACTTAGCTGTATAGTGGCAGAGCCTAGGGGCCCCAGTCAGGGATAGGGGCTCCAAGTGATCTCTCTGTGCTGACACCGTTCATTTTTCATTATTTAATGAATGTACTCAATAGCTGTCTTTGAGCTGGGACAGTTCCACAAGACTGTTCTTTGTTGAGAAGATTTTTAAAATTTGCACATTGAAAAACTTCTTGATCCCAAAAGTTAAAAATGTAAACTGTGGGGAGAAGTGGGATCTTAACAACAATTCTTTAATAAAACAGATTTGCCCCTTCCCCAAGCCTTGCCCAAGGGGGGGGGGGAAATACACTACCAAAAGAAAATCTTCCTCAAATTTAGTAGTTTAGGTTTGGTGCTAAGGTACCTACCAAATTTAATTGTATTGGACAATGGCTTTCAGTATTATGACACCCTAAACACAGAGCTGTTCACCAGAGTTTAAAAAGTCCAATTTCTTTTACCACTTTATAGCAGAAGAAGAAGAAGAAGGAAAGAGATTAAATGTAGCTTACTGGACTCATCTAGTTGAAATCTAGTGCACAGCACTGAGCAGTAATTTATTAGACTTCTAATTTGAAAAGTTATTACCATTTTAAAGAGTCGTGTAATAATGGCTCACTGATGCCAGGGAACTTAAAACAGGACTCCACATGGCTACAGGAGCTGTCGGGTGAGATTGTCAGAAGCACTCAGCATTGGCCTAACTCTGCTCCCATTGAAGTCAGTGGGAGTGCTATCCCTGACATCAGTGGGAGCAGTTAGACCAAAGGAGAGCACATTTGCAAATCCTACCCTTAAGTGCTTATATTTATTATTTTAGTGGATGTTTTTAGCCCTTTCCCTTGCAGAGACAGACATCAAAGTATAAACCAATTGCTAAGCAGACTTGCCAAGGGTCAAAAGAGAATTTTTTCAACAAAATTGGATCAGACAAGCTGAGTTTATTAAGACATTTTCAAAAATAAAAAGTTACCACATTTAAACACTGCTAAGGTTTATTTTTCCCCTGATCTTAGCTGAGAGAGTTTGGGATGTGCCTGGATATGCCTCCCTGCTGTTCAGTGTCCCCTTCACCCCACCCTGCACCCAAGATGACCTGCTAGCCCCAGTGGCCCCATTCTTTGGGCTTCTTAAGGTGTTCGCTTTCTAGGTGACTCTTAGGAGATGTATGTGGTGTAGGACTGGTTAGAACACATAGGCAGGGCCATCCTTATCCATACGCAAAGTATGCAGCTGTGTAGGGCACCAGGAAATTTGGGGCATCAAGTTTCCTGGTGCCCTGCACAGCTGTGAGCTGCTCCAGCCTTTGCTCTGCCTCTTCCCCATGGCCCCCACCCCTTCCCCGCCTCTTCCTGCCCCTGCTCCACCCCAGACCCACCCCCACTCCCCTGAGGACTGCAGCAGGGCTGGGCCTGCACTCACCGGCGACAGGAAGTGCAGCGACCTGGCCCCAGCCGCGCTGCCAGTGAGTGCTGGGGGGTGGTTCCCCCTTGTCCCCCAAACCAGCCCCCCACCCTGCGGAGGTCTGGGGCCAGCTCCCCCACTCTCTGCATAGGGCCCCAGAATAGCTAGAGATGGCCCTGCACATAGGTTAGGAGAGCAGCAGAAAAGGGGAACATGAATGGTGTCAGCAGAACAAAGGGCAATGGAAAAGAGAGGAAGCGGTGTGCACCAGAGCGAGGGGAAATGGAGAAGGGTAGCCTGGGGGACAGCAGAATGGGAGGCATTTCTCCCCTTCTACGGCCCTTAAGAGGCTCATTCGCACCCCAAACAGCTACCGCCTGCAAGCTTTGGAATGCTTGTTGGAGTCTTACAACTATTCTGCAAGCCTTTGTTGGCTTGTCAGGGGCCTTAACCCTGCCCCTGGAGCCTTGTGGACAAACTCAAGATAGGGGTGCTGGATGCAGAAGGGGTGGTATACAAGAAGTACAAAGATCATTGTGGGAGTAGTGGACAAACGGTGTTTCAATGCTGGCTTTGTTGGTGGAGTGAATATGGGGACAAATCCCTTTGGCCTTGAGTCCTGTGAGCTGGACTGGGGCCATCACCAGAGTTAATTATTATCAACCTGAGCTTGTGTGCTAGGGAATGGATACGTGATACATATTACTAATGGAGAGGGAGAGACCACCTCTCCGTTACAGTGACAGAATGTTTCACCATATGCTTTAAGTCAAGTTGAAGTAGTAATTGAAAAGTATATCCTAAGAGGAGTTTTTCCTCTCCTATGTTGGGATTAAAGGCTTGAGAGCAATTTTCTCTTACCTAAGAAAAAAGTTGAGAGAGGGTAAAAGTCCCTTCTCCACCAGTCTTGATATTCAGTAGGTCTTGGCTTTCAGGTCTTGGGAAGATAACTTGAGCACAAGTTATTCAACTCCAGTGGATAAGTAATTGTTACCTGTTTGATTTGAGAATATCTCTTCAGCTCTTTATTCCCCAGGAGAGTGGCTCTATTACAACTTATACCACTTGGAGAAATGAAATGGGAATTCCCAATAACTCTTGTTCTCAGAAGATGTGTAGTTATACCAATGCTGCATTCAGCCACCTGCCTTCCCAAGAGAGGAGTGGATTGTTGTGTGGTTTTTACATCGCTTGAAAAGGAACTGCCATTTGGGTTCTGGTGCATTCTCTCTCTGCTCTGGAGTGGCCTACGTGTGGCTTTGGCTGCGGGTTCTAATTTTGTAGTTTACAAGTCAAGGGGCATGGACATAGGATTGTGGTGGATCTAGACATACCTTGTGAGGACAGGAGATACAGGTCAATAATTAGAAGTAAATAGGAACTTATTTATACTGAATAGTCATTTGTTATGAGGCAAGGGGGCACAACAATTTCTTTTTAATTATAGGACATTAAAGGACAAGGCTGTCCTTAGAAAACTGGACAAGCCAAGCCTCTCATATCTTAAAGGTAGAGTGTATCAATTAATTAAAACAAATCTGCATGGGTTTTATATTTGCAGGGTCTCTTGTGCTGAAGGACCCAGGTGAATCTGAAGAGGGATGCTGCACAAAGCTGTATCCTGGCCCTTCCCACAACTGAGAGTGGAATGAGAGTTCTGATTGTTAATCAGCATTGCCTCTCCAGTTAAGGGGAGAGAGCTGCAGCTCTGATGGCAGCCTTGTTCAACATCCATGATAATGTTCTCCAAAGTTCTGATCAAGGTCCTCTAGCTAAGAGAAGAGCGGGAGGACTCTAATATCTTTAACATCAGAAGGAAGAAGAGTTTTAAAAAAAGTTAAGGCAACTGTGTGGTGAAAAAGAAGCAAAAAACCAGCACTGTTGTTTTTGCTTCACATTGAGAATTAGCCAGTTCTACAAGGTTGCCTGTGGTTACTGGTTGGGGTGGTCATGCTTCTGGAAGACGTGACATGTCAGGACTTACGGGAGAAGCTGACTTTGACAAGCACCCACTTTGGACACCCCTGCCTGCCTGGTCTGTATGTGATGTGCCCTGCTTTCCCTGCCACTGGGTACTCCCAGGTGGAGATATCTGATTGGGGACCTATTGCCCCAGATTAATTCCTCTCATTCCAGTCAAATCCAGCCACTATGCTGGCTCCGAACATTGCCTTGGTTTGTGGAGGGGAAGATTCTATAGCTTGCCCTGCCCCATGAGAGTGCCCGGCAAAGGATGAACTTAAATTGCTAAGAAGTAAAGGGACGAGAAGGGATCTCTTGCCTCTTGGTTTAAAATTCTTTCCTTGGTCTAGGTGAATGCTTTGTTCTGGGAAGAGGTGGAATTGGGGTGTGTAATGTGCACAGGGAGATGGTGGGATGATGTTTCACTGCTCCCCGTGACAGAACATATCAGTCATTTGGGGATTGGTTCTAGTACATTGGTTTTTCCTCGCTGAGGAAAGCTCTTAAAGCCACAGCTCTGGTGGGTGATGAAAGACCCTCATAAGCTTGTTTTTTTAAAAGACATTATCAATTTTAAGATTTGAAACTGCTCTGGAATGGTAATTGTCCTGAGATAGGTTTTCACTCAGTGTCAGGTGGAGGATTTGGAGCCAAGAGGCTGCTTTTCAGCTTCAGGATCTCAGTTCAGTTCCAAATGCTGAATGGATAGCCTTGGATGAAATGACCTTGTTGCTTGAACAGCTACCGTGAAGACGCACAGTCCCATACCACAGCCTTCAGTGTGCAATGGGCAGGGTGCAAATAGAGGAGTGCCATTTATGACAAAGAGGGCAATCTCCTGGATGAACCTTATTGAATTAAGTTTAATATCTTTGGAGTCTATTGTATTAAGTGAATGGTTTACATAACCTTGTGGGCCAGGAAGTTATGTATTTCCATGGGATTGGTAAATACAGCTCCTCCAGGAACTGAGAACAGAGTGAGGTGATTAGTCAAAGTCACCCACGTTGTAACATCTCCAGGGAAGCACCACCTCGTGGAGAAATTCACATAAACTAGTTCAAACTGGATTCTACAGGGACCAACAGACCCAGAAAGCATTTTTGAATTAATAGCCTGGCGGTAAACTGACTGATGGCCTCCTTTCTGATCCAGCAAATAGACAGGACCGTTAGTCCAGGGAGGGCCCCAATCTTTAGGGGCGGGTTGGAAGGACTTTGGCTGCTGAGGCCCCATAGGACTATGTGCTTGTTCTTGTTCTGAGCAAAAAGTGTTACAAATTTGAAACCACAAGAAAACCTCTGTGTGGGGTTTGAAGGCCTGCTGACCTGCCAGAGCCCATGGTGGAGTTGGGATGATCTCTGGTAAGCTCATTAGCATGCATGTTCTCTTATAGTTTTTAATATGTTTTCTCTGTATTGCTTTTACCTCAAGATTAAAATGTGCTTGCTTAGAAAGAGCTGTGTGGTAGATTAACTATGATGTTTACACTGTTAACCATCTCTGAAGAGAAGGCAAAAGAAGCCTGCTTAGGCAGCCTGTCTTGGCTAGTATATCACAATGAAGGCAGAGATCTGTTCATCCTGGAAATACCCTGCTCAGAAGGGAGAGAGATGCAGGTCTCCATCCTTGAGAGGCAATGGCTGGGGAGCCGGAAGCCTGAAGTGCGTGCCCTTGCTGGACCATCGAAAGAGAAATACCCATGTAGTTGCCCTGTAGTGCGACACCAGTCATGAGCATCAGAGATGGAGAAGACTGAATGGCCACAGGTTCTTCTACCCTGACCTCAGTTGCAGCTCTACTGTGTATGTCTCTACTGCTCGCCAAGGAACACAGCCAGGCAGAACTCTGAGTTTAGCTGGTGCTGCAATGCTTAGGAAGATTGTAGGCAGGGCCTGTCCAGCACTTTCCTACCCTATCTTCACTGTCACTGTTGCATGTGGCACAGCTCTCTCTGGGTGGTGCATGGAAGCTTCAGCTGCAGGGGAAGGGGTGAAGCTCAGAGTACAAAGCAGAGGAACATTATAGCATCACCACCATAGCAGGAGGCTTAATTAGTGGTGTTTCCCTCAGGACAACATTTATACCTCTTTTAACTTAGGTCTGAGTTGGTAGTAGGGTTGCTAGGCGTCTGGTTTTCGACTGGAATGCCCGGTCAGAAAGGGACCTTGGTGGCTCCAGTCAGCACTGTCGTTAAAAGGGAGTGCAGTGGGGCTAAGGCAGACTCCCTGCCTTCCCTGACTCTGCGAGGCTCCTGGAAGCAGCCAGCATGTCCCTGCGGCCCCTAGGCACAGGGGCGATCGGGGAAGCTCTGCATGCTGTCCCTGCCCTGAGCGTCGGTTCTGCAGCTCCCATTGGCCGGGAACCTCAGCCAATGGGATCTGTGGGGGTGGTGCCTGCAGGCGCAGAGTTGCCTGGCTGCCCCTGCGCCTAGGAGCCGGGCTGCACATGCCGGTTGCTTCCAGAAGCCTTAGCACCCCAACCTCCTACCCCAGCCCTGAGCTCCCTCCTGCACCCAAAACCGCTCATCTCCTGCCCCACACCCCTAACAGGAGTCCACATCCCCTCTTGCACCCGAACCCTCAGCCCAGAGCCACCTTCTGAACCCTGAACCCCTCATTTCTGGCCCCACCCAGGAGTCCATACTCCCAGCCGGAGCCCTCACCCCCTCTTGCATGTCAACCCCCTGCCCCAGCCCAGTGAAAGTGAATGAGGGTGAGGGAGAGCGAACAATGGAGGGAGGGGGGATGGAGTGAGTGGGGCCTCGGGGAAGGGGCGAGATAGGGGTTGGGGCAAAGGTGTTTGGTTTTGTGCAATTAGAATAAAAGTTTTGTAAATGCGGCCACCAGGGGCTTTTCTTGCATACACAGCCTTCTTGGTGGTGATTATGGAGGGGAGGGCAAAGCAGCGTCTCCTCCCCTGGGGCCACCAGCAGGTTGGGCCCTGCCCCCTGTGGAGCTAGCTTGTGTGAGTTCCCCATCTTCCTGGGGGCGATGGGGCTCAGGCTTCCCGCTTCAGCCCTGGGGTGGCGGGTGGCATGCTCCGACCATGCGGTGGCAGGCTCTGAGCTTTGGGCTCCAGTACCGGCCCTGGGTTTACCACCTCCCTCGTCGCCGCTGGCCCCTGCTGCCTCCCTAGCCACTTCCCCATCCAAGGCTTAATTTGTCCCCTGGCTTGCTAGGAATGAGTAAGTCTGCTGAGAAAAGTGACATTTGTATGTTTGTTAATATCACTTTTCACAGCAAACATACAAATGTCACTTTTCATAGAAGCAGACTTACTAGCTAGCAAGTCTGAAAAGAAAATGCAACCAAAAAAGCAAAAGAAAAAAATACCAAAAAAAGACAAGAACATGCAAAGCACCTGAATTGTGTTTCTATTCTGTTTAGGTCCAGTAAAGAAATAGAGACTGCTGTATGTTATTTTTATTATTGAGTCTGCAAAAAAACCCTACATAAATAAATTACTTTCATGTGGACATATATATGTGCATGTTTATTTGTCTTTCCCAAATTAATTAAGTATTTTAGGAAAAATTGTCATACTGGCCACCAGCAAGAGTTCCTGGCTGCACTCTGAGGCCACCAACAGTTTGTTTTTGGTGAGAACCCTGACTAGCCTAACCTCTAAAGAGCAAAGGACTTGCCTACATAAAAGACTTCACCCAGTTCATCTCTTGTGTCTTTTTCTTACCTATCTCGGGGTAGAATCATGCGATACTTCTACTCCTAGACTGGGACATGGCTATAGCACCAGGTGTATACCAGCCTCTTATCACCCTGCAGGTCTAACTGGGTTTCACACACCTGCATTTCTTCCCTTCAGTGGCCTGTGACCAGTGATATATTGACCAACAGCCTTATTCAAACAAATAATATTTTCATTTAGCAGTTGGAACAAAGGATTGGAGAAAAAAGAATTTTAAAACAATAAACACCCTTTCTCCCCCTCCCCCATATTTAGTCTCATCTAAACTTATACTTCACTACAAACAAAGCTAGATGGGCTGTCCTGTTAGGTTACAAGAAGTGCAGAACAGAACCAACTTTTATTTGCAGTGCTCTAGCCATGTTGATCCCAGGATGGTAGAAAGACAAGGTAGGGGAGGTAATATCTTTTATTGGACCAACTTCTGTTGGTGGAAGACACAAAACTTTTGAGCCATGGAAAGAGTGAGTGACTCTAGAGCCAGGTGGTTGGGTCTCTCCCCTCAGACATACGAGATTGAAGTCCATGCTCCAGTGACTAGTTTTTTATAAAAAGTGGAATGGCTTCAACAAGAGGGACTGAGAGAGCCTCTTTCCAGGGAATCTCATAGCCCAGTTCTTAGGGCACTCACCTGCACTGTGGAAGACCCAAGTTCAGAGCCCTTCTCGACCTGACAAGGGAGGGGGCCGAGGGAGAGTGAAACCCCACTTTCCACATACCAGGTGCATGCTCTAACCACTGGGCTCAAAGATCTAAGCATGGCTGCTTCTCCTCTGCCTGTCCTGTGAAAGGCATGTAAATTCCTTTCCAAAAAATTTGCCCAAAACTATTTGACAAATTTGTGTCAAATCTGCAGATAGTTCTGGGTTGACCAAAACTACATTTTTTAGGGGGAGAAATAAACTCTTTTTCAGAAGGCCGGGAGAACGGTAAGTAGGCCTCATCTACCTCCCCGAGCCCCATGTTGAATGCAGCTCCATGGCATGCAGAGGGGCTGCTCTCAGAGACCTCTGTGTTTGGGGAATCAGGACCAGGATTTGGCCTAGGATGTGCCAAACAGGCACATAGATTTAAAGAAGGGAAGGGTGCTGGGGAAGGAAGAGTAATTGTGCCTGGGGGATGGAGTTCCTGTTTAATACACTTTCTACCTTCAGCTTTGGCTCACCCCCTTCTTGTTTTGGGTCACCTAGTGCATCACGCAGGGGCCAACGCAGGGTTGTTCTCTAGTGCTATTTCCAATCTAGAATCCTATGTCTCAGGCAACGGAGCTTCCTTCAAGAGATTATCCCACAGTCCAGTGAATTTCACTGTCAGGAACATTTTCCTGAGCTTTAGCCAAAATCGTCCTTTGCTCCATTTAATCTCATTAATTTGAGGATGCTCTTCTGTGTTGACGAGCAGGAGACTCAACAGGAGCAAACTGAACTGTTTGTTGGTTTGCTAACCTTCCCCAGTGCTGCTGCTTGGATAAATGAGGTGTCTTTGGTTTCCCTCGCTCACACGAGCACACAGCTGTTGACCAAAACTGGGCTGGGTGTGAGATGTGAGAAGGAAGAGAATTGAATGAAAAGTTGGTATAGCAGTGTATTTAGAGTGAGAGAGAAGTTGGTTAAAATAAAGAGAATAGCAGGAGGATTTGCTATTGAATAAGTTTATACTTTGTTAGTGCTTTCCATCTGAAGATCTCAAAGGGCGCAATTTAAGGAAACCTCTCCTTAAACCTCTCCTTTCAGGGCGGCATGTGCTGAGGTGTGTTCCGGAATGGGGCTAAAGTGCTGAGCAAACATTAACGATTTAAGCCCTCTCACCCCAGCCTCAGGGGCAGGTCAATATTCCTGCTCCTAGAGGTGGAGAAAATTGTCCAAGGTGAAACCAGGAATGCTGTAGCAGAACTGGGAATGCAGCTCAGATCTGCCTTCTAGTTCTGTACCTATGCAACAAGACCATCCTTCCTGTAACAAAGGGCTCCTTTCTGACTGGAATTTGAAGTGCCTTCTTGACTTCTTTGGGTGAACCATGTGGTATCTTTGAGCCTTTTAACCCTCAGTTATGAGGAAAAAGGTTTAAGAAGCCCTGTTGGCACCATGCCAGCAGAACGTGTATCTTCTAGGAACCCCGTGGCTATGTTGGTAAAGTTATTAGCTTTAGTGAGGCCTGAAATGTGAAGCTCGTAGTAGAAACAAACTCAGTGGGTTACGCTGGTGAAGCATGCATCTTCCATAAGGCCTCAAATATGGTTTTGCTTACACTGAGTGTGCCCTCAGAACCACAGCTGAGGCTTTAGGGAAGTTACAAATTGTGGTATTTTAACCTGCCCAGCTTGTAATCCACATGACTGCTAGTGATAAAATAAAGACCTCACTGTAATTTATAAGTACAATTAATTTGGCTAACTTTGTTATGTGATCACAACAAATGCTTTTTCTTCACTTTAATAAAATCTAAGGAAATTCCCAGACAAAAAACTTGAAGGTAGTTATGTTTAAGAATATATTGCCCTTTACAGCAACAACATATTATGTTTAACACCCTCCACCGCAAAAAGCGTTAGAAACGCAGGAAATTCGTATATAAACTCACACCAACCATACATGCTAAAAAGCTTAGAGGAAACTTTGATTACAGTATATATTGTTATATTACACTGATGTGTTAACGGCAATCACTTCCTGGATCCTTTCATCTGCTTCCCCATATGTATTTAAATAAAACAAGAAATTTATTTGTAAATCTTGTTCCCCAAGTGATGATTCACAGAGACCTGGTTTCACTGCTGGAGTGTTGATGCTGTACTGAGTGATACATATAACAGATTAAAAACACTGCAGGTCAAAGGGCTGCTTCCTCCTTAGCTACAGAGAGGACATAGCTACTGACATAACTAATGAAATGGGATTGGTTTGAGTGGTGTGGGCTATGTGCCATACAACTTGTTGTCCATTAAGAGCTGCTGTCATTCTGTTCTCATCACCTGTTTAAAATAGGTCTTTGGCCAGAATGTTCTTGCTGGGATCTGACAGACAGGGTAATAGGTGTGCTGGTGTGTGCTTTTGTGATAAGGATAATTGTCTACTAGGAACCTGACTGAGCCCAACAACCCCTCCACACTGGCCACTGGATGATGACAGCTTTGGCTCAGTATCACCTTGGAGCCAGTTTTGAACTTGCTGCCTAGTGTTTAAGGCATTATAGCCCATTGTCAGTCCCCTTCCCCCCCTTCTCCCCCCACCCTATCTTTTAAATCTATCTGTTTCAGAATCTGTGGAGTGCTGACAGTGTAGAGCGGACTCAGTCCTGAAAAAGGTGGCATAGCTGGCAGACCTGCCCTGCAATACTGAACCCCAGAATGTTGCTGCACCTGGCAGAGAAGCCCCCTGTAATTCTGGGAGGGGGAGTCCCTAGAATGTTGATGAACCTGAGAGGGGTAACCTCCCACATCTTCCAAAACATGGGCAGTAGAATAAAGGGCTGTCTGTTCAGTATTTTGGTCTTTTAAAAAAAAAATTGATAAGGCTTCCAAATGGCTTGACAGGGAACTTGGTACCCAGGTATGCAGCGATAGCACTGTTTGGGGTCCTATGATCTTTACCTTAGTTTCCAAATATACCTTCCCAAAGTTTCATAGACTTTAAGGCCAGAAGAGACCATAATGATCATCTAGTCTGACCTCCTGCACATCCAGGCCACAGAATCTTACCCACCCACTCCTGTAATAGGCCCATAATCTCTGGCTGAGTTACTGAAGTCCTCACATCCTGATTTAAAGACTTTAAGTTACAGAGAATCCATTATTTACTCTAGTTTAAACCAGTACAGACCACTACAGACTAGGGACCGAATGGCTAGGCAGCAGTTCTGCGGAAAAGGACCTAGGGGTGACAGTGGATGAGAAGCTGGATATGAGTCAGCAGTGTGCCCTTGTTGCCAAGAAGGCCAATGGCATTTTGGGATGTATAAGTAGGGGCATAGTGAGCAGATCGAGGGACGTGATCGTCCCCCTCTATTCGACATTGGTGAGGCCTCATCTGGAGTACTGTGTCCAGTTTTGGGCCCCACACTACAAGAAGGATGTGGATAAATTGGAGAGAGTCCAGCGAAGGGCAACAAAAATGATTAGGGGTCTGGAACACATGACTTATGAGGAGAGGCTGAGGGAACTTGGATTGTTTAGTCTGCAGAAGAGAAGAATGAGGGGGGATTTGATAGCTGCTTTCAACTACCTGAGAGGTGGTTCCAGAGAGGATGGTTCTAGACTATTCTCAGTGGTAGAAGAGGACAGGACAAGGAGTAATGGTCTCAAGTTGCAGTGGAGGAGGTTTAGGTTGGATATTAGGAAAAACTTTTTCACTAGGAGGGTGGTGAAACACTGGAATGCGTTACCTAGGGAGGTGGTGGAATCTCCTTCCTTAGAAGTTTTTAAGGTCAGGCTTGACAAAGCCCTGGCTGGGATGATTTAATTGGGGATTGGTCCTGCTTTGAGCAGGGGGTTGGACTAGATGACCTCCTGAGGTCCCTTCCAACCCTGATATTCTATGATTCTATGATTCTATGAGTAAGTAACCTGTGCCCCATGCTGCAGAGGAAGATGAAAACCCCAGGGTCTCTCCCAATGTGACCTGGGGGAGAAATTCCTTCCTAACTCCCAAAATAGTGATCAGTTGGACCCTGAGCATGTCAGCAAGACCCACCAGCCGGACACCTGGGAAAGAATTCTCTGTAGTAACTCAGAGCTCTCCCCATCTAGTGTCATGTCTCTGGCCATTGGGGATATTTACTACTAGCAGTCACAGATTGCCTACAATGGCACGTGGCCCATCTCATCATACCATCTCAGTGATGGGTTGCCCCCCCTTCTGGGGTACCACCTGCTGTACTGGGGTACCACTGAGCCTGCCTGTTCCTCCAGTCTGGGCTCCCTCACCTTGTCCTGCTAACCAGGCCCTCAAGCCTCCTCTAGCATACAGACAGGTAGGGACACACACAGCTGCAGAAAGACACAGACACTGAAATCAGTACTGCATGGGAAGGCTTTCCGCTAAGGAATTGCCCAGCACTCAAGTGCACTCCCCCTCTGGAGAGTAAACCCAAAATTGTATTGTCTTGCACTGCACAGAGAACTGTACAGCATAAGCTAATTGAAATTTGCCCTTTCCCTCAATGTGGAGAGAGATACGCACAACTTTTTTTGCCGCTCCCAGTTATGAATGACACAAACTGGGTTTAAAACAAAACAAGTTTATTAAGTACAAGAAGTAGCTTTTAAGTGATTATAAGGGATAGCCAACAGATCAAAGCAGATTACCTTAGTAAATAAACAAAAAATGCAAACTGAGCTTAACACACTAGATAGGTAGGATATACATTAGCAAATTCTCACCCTGAGTGATAAACAAGCTGGCAGACTCTTAAGGCACAGGTTGCCTTTGCTTTCCCAGGTTTTCATACACAGGCTAAAGACCCTTCTAGCCTGGGACCATCACTTCCCACAGTTCAATCCTTGTCCTTCAGGTGTTTTCAGTGTGTTGTTGCAGGGAGAGTGAGGTCCCGTCATGATGTCATAGTCCCCCTTTTATATCTTCTTCCCACTTGCTGGAAAGTTCTTTTGCTGTGACCTTTGACAAACAGTTCCCACTGTATAGTGCTATCTCTGAGAGGTTTCTATTGTACACAGTTCCTGGGGTAATCCTGTGTTTGTGTGAATTTCCTCAATAAGCCATTAACATTGTTTGGCCTTTTTACTGTTGTACCTGAAAGGCTGCTTGTGGGTGTTTTCAGCCTCACAACATGTTTCAGTAACACATACACAGCCAAACTTCATAACGTCACACACAACAATAACACATACTATCCAACGAGATATTAATGTGTAGCAGATCAAGACTTTTAGAATGATACTTCACAAGACATACTTTGTACAAAACATATCCTAGTTACATGACAGTGGTGAATATTGGGGTGTCAGGGTGTCACAATCCCCTCTATAAATTTATCAAGCTCAGACTTAAAACAAGTTAGGTTTTTTGCCCCCACTGCTCCCCTTGGAAGGCTGTTCCAGAACTTCACTTCTCTGATGGTCAGAAACCTACATTTAATTTCAAGCCTAAACTTGCTGCTGGTCAGTTTATATCCATTTGTTCTTGTGTCAACATTGGCACTTAACTATAAATAATTCCTCTTTCTCCCTGGCATTTATCCCTCTGATGTATTTATAGAGAGCAATCAGATCTCCCCTCAGCCTTTGTTTGGTTAGGCTAAACAAACCAACCTCCTTGAGCTGGGTCTGGTAAGGTAGGTTTTCCATTCCTCTGATCAGCCAGTAGCCTGTTCTCTCCGCCTGTTCCAGTTTGAATTCATCTTTCTTAAATGTGGGAGAACAGAACTGTACACAGGACTCCAGATGAAGTGTGACCAGTACTTTTGTATAAGGGTAATAACACTTCCTTATCTCCACTGGAAATACCTCCCCTGATGCATCCTAGGATTGCATTAGCCTTTTTCACAGCCGCATCACCTTGGCAGATCATAGGCTGTATCTACACTAGAGAGTTTACAGCAGCACAGCTGTATTCATGCAGGTGCAGCGCTGTAAGATATCTAGTGTAGCCGCTGTAAGCTGATGGGAGAGAGCTCTCCCATTGACATAATTAAGCCACCCCCAACGAGCTTTGTCCACCGACATAGCGCTGTCCACACTGGCACTTATGTCACTAAGTGACATATGGTATACCAACATAAGTGGTAGTGTAGACATATCCTTATTCATCCTGTGATTGACCAATACACCCAGGTTTTTTTCCTCCTCTGTCACTTCTAACTGATAAGTCCCCAGTTTATGGCAAAAATTCTTGTTGTAAGTCCCTTAGTGCATGATCTTGTACTTTACACTTTTAAATTTCATCGCATTCATATTACTCCAGTTTTCAAGGTCCTCCAGATCTTCTTTTATGATATTATGGTCCTCCTCTGTGTTGGAAATACCTCCCAGCTTTGTGTCATCTGCAAATTTTATTAGCACATTCCCATGTTTTGTGCCAAGGTCATGAATCAAAATATTAAATAAGATTGGTCCCAAGACTGATCACCCTGAGGAACTCCACTAGTATCCTCCCTCCAGCCTGACAGTTCACCTTTCAGTATGACCCACTGCAGTCTCCCCTTTGACCAGTTCCTTATCCATCTTTCAGTTCTCGTATTAACCCCATCTACTCCAATGTAACTAATAATTTCCCATGTGGAACTATATCAAATGCTTACTCATCCAGCTTGGTCTGCAACCCTTCCCTATGAATTTTTTCCCCTTGCTTGGGATGCAGACTTCAGATAGCTTCTGCAACTTTGACTTAAAGTAATTCAAAGCCTCCTCCACATTCAGATCCTTAAGTTCTTCAGTCCAGTCCACTTCCCTAACTAAGTCCCTTAGTTTTTGAAAGTTTGCCTTTTTGAAATCAAGGACCCTTGTTGTAGACCTATTTTTGTTTATCCTTCCATTTAGTTTAAACTGCATTTGTTCATGATCACTCAAACCAAGGCCGTCCTGCACAACCAGTTCTTCTGAGAGAGAGGTCCTTGCTACTTCCAATACTAAATATAAAATGGCATCACCTCTTGTTGGTTCAATGACTATTTGGTGAAGAAATATGTCAGCTGTCAGATCCAGGAATATCTGGGCCCTACCATTATTAGTAGCACTTGTCCTCCAATCTATATCAGGAAATTAAAGTCTCCTATAATCACAGAATTCCAAATAGTATTCATTTCATTAAAATGTTAAAAAGGTCTCTATCCATATCCAAATTGGATCCTTGGGGTCTGTAGCAGACCCCAAGCACCATCCCAGTGGAGCCCCTGTAACCTTTCTTCCACAAAATGATTTTGACCCAAATAATTCTGTTTTATCCATTCCATCACTTCTAATTTCTTTGCAGTCTACTTCCTCATTAACATGCAATGCTACTCCACCACCTTTACCTTTTATTTCTGTCTTTCCTGAACAGCACATACCATTCAGTACCTGTACTCCAGTCATGACTACTATTTCACTATGTTTCTGCTATCCCTATAATATCTTGTTTCACTTTCTGCACCAGTTCCTCCTTTTTGTTACCCAGGTTCCTTGTATTGGTGTATAGATATCTTAGTTGTTTCTGTTCGGCTTTGCCCAGATTTCTCACTCAATTAGATACAATCATTCTACATCCGGTATCGCCTACCTGACTGTTAATGTCACTGGTATTAGCCTTGTCTTTCCTCTTGATGCCCATTCTCCTACCCTCTGTTGTTCCTTTCTCTATTGCTGTTTCCTCTTACTTGATTTTCCTCCTGCTCAGTGTTAGAATCAGGTATGGAGATTACATAAGCATCTCCCAACCATCTCCCCCGAATTCCTAGTTTAAAGCTTTTTAAATCAGTTGTGGCCATCTCCATCCCAGAAGTCTATTTCCCTTCCTACTCAAGTGGAGTCCATCTCATGAGAACAGTCCTCTGTCTGTGAATGCCTCCCAGTTGTCGAACATCCCAAAGCTCTCCTTTACCTGAGCCATCTGTTGATCATCATAATCTTGTCTCCCCTTCATTCTTCTCCTCTAGGGACAGGTAGAATTCCACTGAAGATCACTTGAGCCTCCATTTCTTTATTGGTCTTCCCCAGCCTGGCATAGTCTCCCTTGATGCATTCCAGTGGGAATCTAGCTGTATTATTTGTTCCCACATGAAGGACACTCATTGGATTCTTTCCAGCTTCCATTAGGATCCTGTTCAGCCTTGAGTCCACATCCCGTATCTTAGTTCCTGGTAGACAGCACAGAACCCTTCTGTTCTCTGAATCTGCTCTCATGACAGGCCTGTCTGTTGTTCTTAGTAGGGAGTCCGCAATCATGCAGACCTGCCTCTTCCTGGTGTTGGTGCGATTCTCCAGCTTTGCCCCTTCTGTTCTTTCTGGCTGCAATTCCTCTTGTCTTTTGTTCTCACTTGCAATCTTCTGCAATTCATCCTCTATCCTCCTGGGGCTCCAAACTCTGGTGGTCTCCATTGACACTTTTCTCTTCTTGTAAGACTAGCTGCTCTTCTCTTCTTCCTTGCCTTCCCACCTTCCATCACTCCTGCCTCTCCCTTTCCTTTTCCAACTCAGCAAACATGTTCCTCAGTTCTTTTTCTCCTTTGCTAGTCAGTCTTTTCCTCTGCCTGGTTCCTGTAGTCACATGCTTCCACTGGCCACTTTCCTCACCTGCCAGTCTACCCTCACAATTCTCCAGCCAAGCTTGCATCTGTGAGTCTTGAGTTTTCCCTTCCACCTCCTCTCGCCTTCCCTCCATCATCTGCTCGACTCCCCTTTGAAACTCAACCATAGTTTCTACCTGCATCTCCAAACCTCGGATCTTCTCTTCCGTCAGCTCTAGCAGGCCTCACGTCATACACACGAAGGACTTTTCAGGACCCACGCCAGGATAATGTATGTGCCACAGCGTCCACAATCAGTCATCTTCATTGTCTCTTCCATTCCTTGGGTCACTACTGTGGCTGCCTCTGTAGGTGTCCTCGCCTTCCCACCTAAGCTCCTCTCAAGGAGAGAGAAAAAACACACACACACAAAACAGAAACACAGAACCCCACATAGCCCCTCCTCTAAACTCCCCTTACAAACGCCCACTCAAACTCCCCTGTTCCCATCTCTGTTTACTGGTTCCTTGGGTTGCCAATTCTGGTCGGATGTATTCCTGGAGGTTTCATCACATGACATAATATTTAATTGAATATTAATCTTTAATTCCTGGAGACCCCAGGACAATCCTGGAGGGTTGGCAACCCTACCAGTGGTTCCTGTGCCACTGCTCCCAGGGACCTTCTTGTCTTGCCCCGAAGGAAGTCCCCAATTTCTCATCCACGCTCTCGCAGTGCCTGTCTGTCTGGTGGTGCAGCAGGTACGCATACAGCAGCTTGACTCTCAGATACTATTGTTCAGGGTTTTTTTCCTTTTGAATAAAGCTCTGTAGACCTTCACAAGAGGCCTGTCTTTTCCCCATAGCCCTGCCTGTGAATGCTATTTCATCTATTGACAAAAAAATAGCTGATGTGGAGGAGGATGTTGACTCATTTCTAACCCCTGGCTGGCAGTCAACACCATCCTGGAAATATTTACCTTACCAGCCATAGGAACTCCCCTGGCTATTCTGAAGAAATAGCTCTCTGCATAAAGCTACTGGAAGGAGTGTTTTCTGCTTCCTTCAGTTCACTTGCTGGTGCTGAGAGCATATGGGGTCCACCACTCTGGGTGAAAGAAGCTGCAGTGCATCATGTTTTTTAGGACCCCCAAAGTGGGGAGAATTTCCCTTGGGTCTGGGGGGTTTGAGGGTGTGGTGTCTGCTGGGGATGGGCAAGGTTACAGCCACATACTCTACACAGGTATTTGTCCATGAGGGCCTTGTTGAATTTTTTGCTTTTTCTAATACAGCCACTGGAGTAACAATACTGGGTTATATATGCAGATCCCAAACTATTCTGAGGCAGTGCTCTGTGCTGACTGTGCTGGCAGGAGTTCACAATGACTGACCAGGGTCTCCCAACTCATGCAGCTGTTAAATAGCATAAGTGCGCTTTCACTACTAGGTCCCTTGGGAGACTGCACTAGTGGGGACCAAACTGTCATGGCTTCTTTCTTTCTTTCTTTCTTTCTTTCTTTCTTTCTTTCTTTCTTTCTTTCTTTCTTTCTTTCTTTCTTTCTTTCTTTTTCTTTTTCTTTTTCTCCTATTAAACTGACCACATGTTACAATCACCTCCCTTTCCAGAACTTGCAAGCCAGACCCCATTTTCAGGCTTCGGTCTAGCATCCTTCCAGTCCAGCTTGCCCAGCAATTATGCATTTTGATGGGTACAAAACATGCTTATCCTGGAGGTTTGTACAAAACTCAATTAACAATACAGCAAATCTAAAATTGGGCCAATGCCAGTTAGAGGGCTCCTAACTAATTTTGGACATTGCCATATGGTGATATGACATCCTAGTGCTGTGTTCTTGATACAAGAGAGAGACTGAGGAAGAGAAGATGTTTTCTAGGGAACAAGGAGTCGGACTCCTGGGTTCTACTCCTAACTTGGCTGCGAATTAACCTTTTGGCCTTTGCAAGTCACTTAGGACCTGATTTTTAAAGGTGCAGAGCCCCTACAGCTCCCATTGACTTCACCTGGAATTGTGGGTGCTCAGCACTTCTGAAAATCAAACCCTTAACCAATCTGTTTCTCAGTGACTAACTCTGCAAAGTGGGGATAACAACCATGACCTACCTCAGAGAAGGCACCACTGATCAAAACTTGTAAAGCATTTTAAAATGTGGGGATTAAAGGTGGCTACAGATGGGCATATTTTTGGTTGTTATTATTCCTGGACTATGATAGAGGGACAGATGCAGCACCTCAGCATGTGAGATTTTGTTTGTTGTTTCAGCTCTCCAGGGTAATGAGTCTGCTTGAGCTCTCCAGCAATTTGCTCAACACCCGCCATCAAGTTTCAAGGCTTCTTGGGTGGGAACTGTATAAATGAGGTTAATGCTTGTGATATAAAATTGCTATTACATTGCCTTCTCCACAGTGCATGGACTGTGTCCATTCAGGTCACCACACTTTGGGAGTCTCAAATGCAGCTGTTTTTATGAGCAGTCCATTGTGCTGTGCAAATACAGTTTTGCTGAGGAAGATCTCTTGTTGCCTCTGAAGAGAAAAATGTGGTCCGAGCACAGCACTGGGAACCAGAAAATTAGGGCTGGGGTTTTAAAAATGTAATTTCCTAGTTTTCTTTTAAAGAAAATACAAATGCTATCATGTGTCAGCTGGGTCATCAGCAAGGTTTGAGCCCTAGGCCTTCAGCACTGCGGTACAAACCTCTACCACTTGCACTTAAAGACTGACTATGTTAGGGAGCAGCAGAAGTAGCTATTATTCTCTGTGAGTGAGGCATGACGGTAGTGGGGGAGAGGTAATGGATGCAGGAGTAGCTCCATTTTACAGAGAGTATATGTAACATTGGCCCATACTAGACAGTTAATTTTCTGTTCTATCCTTTGAGTTAGTTATTAGCTTGTGACTTTGAGAACATCTTGCTGGCATCTTCTTCTGGCCCATTGAATTGAGGGGTGTTTTGGGAAAGTGGTGGGTTTTGGAGTGCACTGAATATGGTAATGGTTTGGCTCTATCTGATCTCTTTTTCAGGGAGACTTCTAGGGCCTTGGTTCGGTTGTTGGGGCAGTTCTACTGACGGGTCCCTCAAGTCTGAACCTGATCTCTGTTAGCTGTAATGTGCTAGATGCCCATAGCTTACATAGCAGTTCCAGAAGACCTCTGCCTTGAGATAGCATGGATCTGTCCTATTAAGTGCTTTGTAGATCATTCACTTTTAGATGCACTTCAAGGTTCTGTAACTGAAGAGCCAGTGAAAGTTGTGGAGACCCATGTGACATGCCTTTTCTGGCTGGTCCTGCTTGGGAGAGAGGCTGCTAATAGGTGTACTAGCTGCAACTTGTGATCTTCCCCTGTAGTCCTCGGATGAGTGACTTGCAATAGCACAGTGGGGAGGTGATGGACACATGAACCACGGTAGTCAGATACTCGTCAGAGAGTAAGAGGTGGAGTGCTTTTGCTAACTGTAGATGGGAGAAGTGCTTCTGATGAGGGTGAGATAGTGAAGTTTGCCACCTCCTCAAAGCATTCCTCTCTTCCATTTAATATCACTTCATGCTTTCCCAGATTTAGCATGAGCCAGGAGTTCTTTATCCAGGTGTCAGTTTCCTTCATGCACTGGCATAGCTCTGGCTGCACTGTAAGAGAAATCTAGATAACCCCCACCCCAGGTGCTTATCGCTATGGTAACTAAGCACCTAGAAAAGAACACCAAGCTCTGCGTCATCTGCAGACTGCTTGCTTTGCAGCCCAGGCCCTAGCAATTGCACATTGACGTTAAATAATATCAGCAACAGGACTGGGTGTGAGGGGAGGAGCCGCTAGCCATCATGACTCTTTGGGATCTCTCTAAGGAATGAGCGTCACCAGTTTAACCATTACCATTGACTCCTAGAAAGTCTTGTAGGTGGATCAGCAGCTTCTCCTGCTTGATGGTGTCAAAGTGTCAAAAACAGCTGAAAAATATCAAGCAATGTGGGAAGTGTTTTCCTTCTGTCAGTCACCGTGGCGAGACCCTATGTTACAGCTACCAACATCCTTTTAGTGCTCTACTCTGGCCTGAAGCCAGGCCAGGAAGGGTTTTAAGATATTAATAAAAGTTTGCTATCACCGTGTCAGTAATCATGCCCAGGATTGTGAGATTTGAGACTGAATTCTACTTAACAAGATTGCTTGGCCTGAGCAGTTGTGGGTGTGGGTGGAGGAGACTGTGGGTTATTGTGTTAATGTTTTAATAGAACGGGGATCACATTTTTAAAGGCAGTTGGTAGAATGCCTACTCGAGGGAGGCACAGTTGATCTTTGTCAGCATTTGCCAAGGCATCTCCTGCTGGTTTTGATTAGCCAGGGAAGGCATGAGTACTGTTTGCATGTGGTGTGTCTTCTTCAGCTTCCAGCACCTCCATCAGTGGGACTGTGCCAAGTTCCAACAAGGTGGGCAGTGTGAGTCCAGTGGGAGAAGAGCTCCTAGCAGCCGGAGGTGAGAGGTGATGAGGTCTGTGGGTGATATTTCAAAGTACTTCAGACTGTCCAAAGGATCACTGCATTCATCACTGAAATGCAGGCATCTCTGGAGTGGAGTAGGGCAGTTGTGTTCAAGAGCCCATGGCAACAGTGCATAACACTGTTGGAGAGGACGTGAAGAATTCCACATCCAATGAAACTGCAGTGGTGTCTGGGAAGCAAAATGTAATTACTGAGGTAGGAATTGAGTTGGGAACCTGACACTACCAGAAAGGAGGGACGCTGTCCTGGAAAGGGCTGCCATTGCAAAAGAGGAAAGAACTAGCGATTATTAACAAAGTTGGTGCCATTTTCAAATGCTATCCTGTGAAAGGATTTATGTTTCTCTGAAACATTTCCTCTTGGGATGATTCTGACAGGAGCACAACTGTGTGTGTGTGTTGTGTAAACAACACTGTCTCTCCTTTGAGTGCCAAGAGTTCTCTGGCCTGATAGATCTGGGATTGCCTCTAGGGACCCAGTGGCAGGGTGATTCTTCCTCATTACAACTTCTGGCATCTAAATAAGTTGAAGATTCCCAGTCAGATGCCACTTGGGGATTTGATTTGGATATATTGGCTCTCCACCGCTTTCTGTTGTATTTTGCAGGAGATGGGAAGAATCCATGATAGGAGAACTCTATAGGGAATACAGTCTCATGGCGGAGGGAACATGTTGGCATGTAACTGCATGTGATCATAACGCATGGACATAAGGGGAATGAATTAAGGTTGCATGGAGGGTCTGAATTCTGGCCTTTCCTTACTTCTGAGTGCTCAACTCTGCAGCCTAAATAACATTATTGGGGGGATTGTATGTAATTATACATTGATTGACAAGACCCTCAGCATCCCTACTCTCTGACTGGGAGAGCTCCAAGACTCCTGATTGGGCTGCAGCCCCTATTTAATCCAGAGGAGGAAACAAGAAGTTCTTTGTACAACTGGATTTCACCTTGATCTGGTGTTTACCTGGTCCTGCCTTCTGATCCTGACCTCTTGGTATGCTGACTTAGCCTGACTCTTGGTAACTGCCTCCTGGTTTCTGTCCTCTGATTCCTTTGCCTGAACCTGACTTTCTGGTGTCCTGGCTTGGCCTGACTCTGGGTAACTGATTCTTGATCCCTGTCCTCTGGTTTATCTCTTGTTTTTGATCTCCTGGCATTCTAACCCGGCCTGATTCCAGGTGATTGGATCCTGGATTCTGGACCCTGGTCTTGTGCCTCATGCAGACTCTTAGGCCAGGCAGCCCATGGTCTGGTCCTGACAGCATTACATGAAATTCACCCCACCACATTGAAAATGTAATCCTGAATGGGGCATTCCAACAGGAACTTAGTATGCCACTCCTTATTAGCTTGTGACATTGGGTGAAACCCATTGCATTGCTTGGGCCTCTGGTTGTTGTTTTTCCCGAAGGATCCTAGAACACTTTACTTTCGGACAGAGACATCCCTTAGGGGAGGATCTATGAATGGAGAGTCTCTATGTCCTAGTAAAGAGGAGAGGATGGAAGATGATAAAATACAGGTAGGATTTGATGAGAAACAGTCAAATGAAAAAAAGTCTCATTCAATTACATCATGTAATGGGAGACAGCTAAAAAGTAACAAGTTTTTAACGTGCTTATATACCAATGCTAGAAGTCTAAATAACAAAATGGGTGAACTAGAGTACCTCATATTAAATGAAGATATTGATATAATAGGCATCTGTAGAGGGTTTTGGCCGGGGCTCGTCCCTCTCCGGGGCGGTGGGAAACCACACTGCCACACTACTTCCTTCCAGTTGTTGACGGGGAATTAGCCTGCCTATGGGAGTTTCTTGCTGCAGCAGTAGTAGAGGCAAACACAGACAGTTATTCGTGCCTGGCCTGTGGTCGGCGAGCAATAGTGAGTCAAGGGCTCAGGCCGGGGCTGAGCAAAGAGTTATGTAATTAGCAGGCCCAGGCCTGGGCCCTGGCTCCGTGCAGGGCAGCAGAGGGTCAACGGTTCAGGTCCTCAGGCAGGGGCTGACCAAAGGCAGGTAAACAACAAGCCCAGGCCCTCAGCTCAGAGGGGCCTGGGAGAGCGGGAGACTGCCACCCACAAGCTGGGTGGCAGGGGGGACGCAGGCCCTCCCACTCCACTGCATCCCAGCCCGGGGCCCTAGCAGTGGCAGAAGGCCTGCTGCTGAGTCAGTGTGGATATTGGTCGCAACACACTGACATAGGTTCTGGCAGTGCTGCAGCCAGACTAGGGTCGGCTGCCCCTGGGCTACTTCTGAACTCCCCCTCTGGAGGTACCTGGGTCTGGACGGTGTCCTCCAGGGGGGTCAAACACCATGGGGTCCTCTGGGTAACTGGTGAGGGGCAGGCTGGGCAGCTCCTCCAGGCTTTGGTCAGCGTCAGTCATCAGCAGGTCAGGCCAGACCTCGGGTCCACCGTAGGTTGCCAGGGTTTCCCAACCGGGAGCTAGGCCAGAGGCATCTGGCCTCTCCAGTGGCTGCCTCCCGAGTGAACTCTGGGATCGGGCTTTTATATTTCCTGTCCTGTGCCTTGACCTCTGGGGGGTGCGTGAGGGACTTGCTAGCTCCACCCACTTTGGTGTCGGGGGCTTGTCCCTCTCCAGGGCGGTGGGGAACCACACCGCCTCGCTACAGCATCACAGAAACTTTGTGAAATGAGGATAATCAATGGGACACAGTAATACCAGGACAAATATATCAAAAGGACAAAACAGGTTGTGTTGGTGGGGGAGTGGCACTATATGTGAAAGAAAGCGTAGAATCAAATGAAGTAAAAATCTTAAATGAACCAAACTGTACCATAGAATCTCTATGGATAGTAATTCCATACTCGAATAATAAGAATATAGCAGTAGGCATATATTACCAACCACCTGACCAGGATGGTGATAGTCACTGTGAAATGCTCAGGGAGATTAGAGAGGCTATTAAAATAAAAAAATCAATAATAATGGGGAATTTCAATATCCCCATATTGACTGGGTACATGTCACCACAGGATGGGATGCAGAGATAAAGTTTCTTGACACCTTAAGTGACTGCTTCTTGGAACAGCTAGTCCTGGAACCCACAAGAGGAGAGGCAATTCTTGATTTAGTCCTAAGTGGAGCACAAGATCAGATCCAAGAGGGGAATATAGCTGGACCACTTGGTAATAGTGGCATAATATAATTAAATTTAACATCCCTGTGGCAGCACAGTGGTCCAACACTGTAGCATTTAATTTCAGCAAGGGGAACTACACAAAAATGAGGAGGCTCGTTAAACAGAAATTAAAAGGTACAGCACCAAAAGTAAAATCCCTGGAAGCTGCACGGAAACTTTTTAAAGACACTGTAATAGAGGTTCAACTTAAATGTATACCCCAAATTAAAAAACATGGTAAGAGAACCAAAAAAAAACATGGCTAAACAACAAAGTAAGGAAGCTGTGAGAGGCAAAAAGGCATCCTTTAAAAAGTGGAAGTTAAATCCTAGTGAGGAAAATAGAAAGGAGCATAAACTCTGGCAAACGAAGTGTAAAAATATATTTAGGAAGGCCAAAAAATAATTTGAAGAACAGTTAGCCAGAGACTCAAAAAATAATAGCAAAATTTTTTTTAAGTACATCAGAAGCAGGAAGCCTGCTAACAACCAGTGGGCCCTGGCTCATCGAGATGCTAAAAGAGCACTCAAGGACGATAAGGCCATTGCGGAGAAACTAAATGAATTCTTTGCATCGGTCTTCACAGTTGAGGATGTGAGGGAGATTCCCAAATCTGAGCCATTCTTTTAGGTGACAAATCTGAAGAACTGTCCCAGATAAGGTGTCATTAGAGGAGGTTTTGGAACAAATTGATAAACTAAATGGTAATAAGTCACCAGGACCAGATGGTATTCACCCAAGAGTTCTGAAGAAACTCAAATGTGAAATTGCAGGACTACTAACTGTAGTCTGTAACCTACCATTTAAATCAGCTTCTGAACCAAATGACTGGAGGATAGCTAATGTGACGCCAATTTTTAAAAAGGGCTCCAGAGGTGATCCCAGCAATTACAGCTGGTAAGCTTGACTTCAGTAGCAGGCAAACGGGTTGAAACTATAGTAAAGAACAAAATTGTCAGATACCTAGATGAACATAATTGTTTAAGTCAACATGGTTTTTGTAAAGGGAAATCATGCTTCACCAATCTACTAGAATTCTTTGAGGGGGTCAACAAGCATGTGGACAAGGGGGATCCAGTGGATATAGTGTACTTAGATTTTCAGAAAGCCTTTGACAAGGTCCTTCACCAAAGGCTCTGAAGCAAACTAAGCAGTCATGGGATAAGAGGGAAGGTCCTCTCATGGATCGGTAACTGGTTAAAAGGTAGGAAACAAAGGGTAGGAACAAATGATCAGTTTTCAGAATGGAGAGAGGTAAATTGTGGTGTCCCTCAGGGGTCTGTACTGGGCACAGTCCTATTCAACATATTCATAAATGATTTGGAAAAAGGGGTAAACAGTGAGGTGGCAACATTTGCAGATGATACAAAACTACTCAAGATAGTTAAGTCCAATGGAGACTGTGATGAGTTACAAAGGGACGTTATGAAACTGTGGGACTGGGCAACAAAATGACAGATTAAATTCAATGTTGATAAATGCAAAGTAATGCACATTGAAAAACATCATCCCAACTATACATATAAAATGATGGGGTCTAAATGTTACTACTCAAGAAAGAAATCTTGCAGTCATTGTGGATAGTTCTCTGAAAACATCTACTCAATGTGCAGCGGCAGTCAAAAAAGTGAACAGAATGTTGGGAATCATTAGGAAGGGGATAGATAATAAGACAGAAAATATCATATTGTCTCGAAATAAATCCATGGTACAACCACATCTTGAATACTGTGTGCAGATGTGGTCACTCCATCTCAAAAAAGATATATTGGAATTGGAAAAGGTTCAGGAAAGGGCAACAAAAATGATTAGCGGTATGAAATGCCTGCCATAATCAGGAGAGATTAATAAAACTGGGAATTTTCAGCCTGGAAAAGAGACAACTAAGGGGGAATATGATTGAGGTCTATAAATTCATAATGGGTGTGGAGAAAGTAAATAAGGAAGTGTTATTTACTCCGTCTCATAACACAAGAACTAGGCGTCACCAAATGAAATTAATAGGCAGCAGGTTTAAAACAAACAAAAGGAAGTATTTTTCACACAACGCACAGTCAACCTATGGAACTCCTCGCCAGAGGATGCTGTGAAGGCCAAGACTATAACAGGGCTCAAAAAAGAACTAGATAAGTTCATGGAGGATAGGTCCATCAATGGCTATTAGACAGAGTGGGCAGCGATGATGTCCCTAGCCTCTGTTTGCCAGAAGCTGCGAATGGGTGACAAGGAAGATTACCTGTTCTGTTCATTCCCTCTGGGGCACCTGTCACTGGCCACTGTTGGAAGACAGGATACTGGGCTAGATGGACCTTTGGTCTGACCCAGTATGATCGTTCTTATGTTCTTACAAACTACTGACTGGATCCTGAGAGGTACACTGTAGGCATTGGAGGTGTGCCACATCTTGAGGATCAGGCCCAAAATATACAAGAATCATTGTGGCAGCTATTTTAATGTTATGTTAATGTGGTACAGTAACTCTTTGTTTTGTTTTAGTTTCTTAAGAAAATCCCTTCGGATGCAGTCTTGTCCCATTGACCTCAGTGGGAGTTTTGCCTTTAAGCCAAGACTTCACCCTTAATCTGCAACATAATTCAATTTTACATTGTATTCATGTGAGTAAAAACAAGGTCTGTGTTTTTTGCCCCATTCAACTCCATCTGAGGAGATGGAACAAAAGAATGCAATGAGCCAACTTCATCCTGGAGAGGACCCCACTGAATTCTGTGGAGTTCTAGCCGGGATGAATTTTTCATTTCCTTCTTGGGATTTTGGAGGAGTCATGAAGGCCCCCTATGTTGGATTCAGGCTTCAAACCCCTGCTCTGACCCTCCCAACACCAGTCACTTTCGAGGGCTGGTCAGTCTCCTCAGTGAAATAAGAGTGTTTTTAAAAAATATCCTGACAAACTCACCAAAGAAGGAAAAACCCTGTTCATCAGCAGCAGAATTTGCTGGATAATGCAGCCTTCACACACACACACATCCCCCACTCCCCTTCCCTCTTGGGAGATCAGAATTTGGAGTTGCAGCCTCAAATAACTGGACTAAGTTACCCATCTTGAAACAAGCATTCATGTTGTTTGATTTTAATAAATGAATAATCTTTTATTTGAGGAAGCCACTGCAGAGAAAAATGAATGGAAACGGTCGCTGCTTAGTGGTGATGTCTGCTGTTTTAGATTGTGGGTCCTGCATTAAATAGTATGGTGACAGGCATGTTAGAAATGCTTCTAGACTATAGTGTTTGTATTGTACTGAAGGCGGCTGCAGTAAAACAGTAAAATTACTGTCCTCCTGGGACCCTTATGAAAATGTGGTTTGTACAGGAATTCATTAGCTACACTAGTAAGCAACATTTTAAGTCCATTTCCTTTGATGCCCAAAACTCAGGGCTCCCAAACTTAGCATGATCAAAACCCTCACTGACAGCTAGCCAGGAGCCCAAGGGCTGCCTGCATCTACAGTACTGACGGCCCCAACCTTTCAAACTTCATGATGGGTCAGGCCCTGTCGGGGTGAGGGGAGATGGGGGGGAAAGGGGCTGGTTGAGTGCTCTGGGCTGATAGTGCCACCTAATGGTGATGCTCCAGGATATAATGCCTAAGGTGAGAGTCCAAGGGCTGCTTTGCCTAACGGCATATCACAGGGGTAGTGTGTCACCCACTGCTGAAAGAGGGGAGGGGAACCCAGATCCACCCTACTCCACTGGGTTCTGACCCAGGGCCATTCAAAACAGTGGACCCTGACAGAGGGTTCAAGTCCTGATCCCACCAAGCATGTTCCATGGGTCACTTCCTACCCTCGTTCCAGTCCCTCTGGCATCATGCCAGGGTTGGACGTGGGGTCCCTTTTGTGTTCCCTCTGAGTTGTCTCCAGAGTCTTGTCTGTTGGCAACAGCGAGTCGTTCCTGTGGTCGACTGGCTTCCTACAACGCAGCTAGGAGGCTCAACCCCAGCAGCTTGGAGTCATGGTGGCTTCCCAGCAGGAGGCTGCTGCACACAAGTGCTCTCCTCCTCAGTCCACCCAGACTGAGCTGAGCTGCTCTCTTTTGAATGCTCCCTCCACCAGGAGCATGCCCAGCAGGGGTGAGGGCTGTGTGGCCTCTTGGGCCCAGAGCAGTCCATTAATCCTCGCCTCTCCAGTGTGGGATTGGTTCACCCTGGCACAGGCCCCCAAAACCATTGGCTTCAAAATAATGAGATTTTTAAAATAATAAATTTGGGATCTTTATATTTGTCTTCTATTTTTTTTTAACCTTTAGCTTTCACCTTTCCCAGCTTTCTTCTACAACACAGAGGGCTAGAAACTTACTTTTTTAAAAAGAAAGCTGAGATTCTCACATAATCTTAAAAAGAAAAGGAGTACTTGTGGTACCTTAGGTTTCAGAGTAGCAGCCGTGTTAGTCTGTATTCGCAAAAAGAAAACCTTGTGGCACCTTAGAGACTAACCAATTTATTTGAGCATAACCTTTCGTGAGCTACAGCTCACTTCATCGGTTGCAATTTATTTGAGCATAAGCTTTCGCGAGCTACAGCTCACTTCATCGGATGCATCCGATGAAGTAGCTCACGAAAGCTTATGCTCAAATAAATTGGTTAGTCTCTAAGGTGCCACAAGTACTCCTTTTCTTTTTGCGAATACAGACTAACACGGCTGCTACTCTGAAACCTGTCACGTAATCTTGTGAAGTTTTAAGAAAGACACCAAATATTGCAAGACTCGCAGTTAAAATTGCAAGAGGTGACAACACTGTGACTTGTGTATACTCAAGTAGATTGCTCAAGTAAAACTCCTCGTGTTGAATGGGGGTTAATAAATTAATAGATTTTTAAGACTGAAAGAGGCCATTCTGATCATCTAGGACAGTGGTTCTCAACCTGCAGCCCATGGGCCGCCTGCGGCCCAATCAGCACACAGCTGCGGCCCATGTGACATCCTCAGGGCCAAATGGATAGTATATATAATGTGTGGATGTCACCCACATAACACACAGAGAACTGCATATGTGCCCACAGTGGTAAATAGGTTGAGAACCGTTGATCTAGTCTGATCTTCTACATACCACTGACCACAGAATTCCTCCAATGATAGCTTGTGGCTCTACAGTTCTTAACATGCAGTGTTCCCTCTTGAGCTGAGATGATTGTAGAATTCAATTACCCATATTTTGGCCACACCAAAATGTCTCAGAACTCTGCCAAATTCTTGAGTTTGCTGTTAACACCAACTCAATAGTTCTACCCGGACAATGGGTTTAGGAAAGTACCAAACTCTTTCTTAGTTGACAGTGATTAAAATGCAGAGCAGGAATGCAGTTATGGGCCGTTGTTAATAGTGCAACTGAAATCTGGTGTGGCAAAGGCCTGAATAGTGTAACAGGTTTTGGGTTTTTTTTTTAATCTTTGACAGGCATATATGAGCCCATTGCTCTGCTTCTTATTGGTATGCAACATCCTTGATTAAATTTGCAATGGGGTTGGGTGGATTTAATGCCATTGCAAATGGAGACCCAGGCAAGAACAGAGCGCAGCACTGAGGGTCTTGTCAGTTCAAATTGATTGCCTGGAATTGAAGCAGCACAGTAAGTGAAAAATTCAATCAACTCCATTGAATTTCATTTGGCTTCTAAACAAAATGCCAACGGCCTGATATTCTCAGATCTCTGCTGACAAATGGACAATGAGCTTTTCACCAGTGGGAAAATATGCTGCATGTTACAAACCTAAGTGCATGTGAGATAATGCATGTCAGAGCACATATGGAAAGCCTTGCACCAGAGTGTTCATTGTGTAATAAATCCATGGCTGCATATGCACAGTCACTATGGTCATCAGGATAAATAGCATCTACGCAGCACTCAGGATGAAACCCAGGGCTTTTGGCTCCCAGAATGCAGGCATTTACCACTTGTGTTAAAGGATAGCCAAGGGCTTGTCTTCACTAGAAAATCAGAACACAACTTTGAGGAGTTACACGGGTTTTTTTCAGTATAGACCAGGACAAGTTGTGTTTACCATTGTCAGCTTCTTGTGCATAAGCCTGTGGTCCAAGCAGGGTTGACCCATAGCCAGCTGACATGATGGTAAAAATCCCCTGGCTCTGTCTACACTTACTGCCAAAGTTGTGTTTAACATCATGTTAGTTAACATGACTTCTCCAGGTCATGTTCTAACGTGACCTAATTTTCTAGTGAAGACAATCTCATTGTTGGCAGTAATGGCAGATTGGCCTGTGGGCCAGCCTCTAGAGCAGGGGTCGCCAACCTGAGCCTGAGAAGGAGCCAGAATTTACCAATGTACATTTTTGCCAAAGAGTCACAGTAATTTGTCAGCAGACCCCCATCAGCTCCCCACCCCCCTGCTCCCAGCACCTCCTGCCCACCGGCAGCCCCGTCGATCAGCGCCTCCTCTTCCCTCCCCATGCCTCCTGATCAGCTGTTTCGTGGCTGCAAGAGGCTGGGGGGGGGAGGCGGGGCAGGGGAGCGAGGGCATGGCAGGCTTGGCAGGGGGCAGGAAGGGGTGGAGTTGGGGCAGGGCCTGGGGCACAGCGGGGGGTTGAGCAGTGAGCACCTCCTGGCACATTGGAAAGTTGGCACCTATAGCTCCAGCCCCGGAGTTGGTGCCCATACAAGGAGCCGCATATTAACTTCTGAAGAGCCGCACATGGCTCTGGGGCCACAGGTTGGCCACCCCTGTGCTAGAGAAACAACTGTGATCTCTCTCACTGAGCCAGGACATAACAGCGGCTCCTGGAAGTTGGTGGCCACTGTTCCCCATGCTCAGGGCATGTCATAGTGCATGCTGCATAGAGGGGTCAGAGGGATTATCTGTCGTGGGCCAGTATTTCTCTGGTGGCCCCAGCAATTAATTAAAAGGGGTGGGGGAGTAGTTTCTAGCCCTTATGATTTTGAATGTAACCTGATGTTGCTCTCTCTGACTGAATTTATAAGTCAGGTCTACATTTAAATGCAGACAGAAACAAAGCAATAAGAGGCAAATTGTGGTCCCACTGAAATTAGGGTTGCCAGGCGTCTGGTTTTCAACCAGAACGCCCAGTCGAAAAGGGACCCTGGCGGCTCCAATCAGCACTGCTGACTGGGACACTAAAAGTCCAGTTGGTGATGCAGCAGGGTTAAGGCAGGCTCCCTGCCTGCCCTGGCTCCGCGTGGCTCCCAGAAGCGGCGGCATGTCCCCACTCCGGCTCCTAGGCACAGGGTCAGCTAGGGGGCTCTGTGCGCTGCCCCCGCCCCGAGTGCCGGCTCCACAGCTCCCATTGGCTGAGAACTCTGGCCACTAGAGCTACAGGGGCGATGCCTATGGATGGGGCAGGGCGCGGAGCCAGAGGGACATGCTGGCCACTTCTGGGAACTGCTTGAGGTAAATGCCATCCAGAGCCCACCTCCCGTACCTCCTCCCACACCCCAACCCCTTGCCTCAGCCCAGAGCCCCCTCCAACACCCAAACTCTCTCCCAGAGCCTGTACCCTGAACCCCCTGCTGCACCTCAACCCCCTGCCCCAGCCTGAAGCTCCCTCCCACATCACAGTTTCTAGCCCTCACAGTTGCAGAGAAAAACTTCAAAATGTGACCCCAGCGCACCCTAAAGGAACAGAAAGAAAGCTCCAAACTTATTCATTTTAAATCTCATTTTTTGAACACTTGGGGTTGACCTGGCCCGTTCACCTCAACTGGTGTTAACTTAACCCTATGCGGATAATTGTAAATACCTATATGGTTAACTCTTTCACTGCTGATTACGTTAGCATGAAGTATCCAGCTACTCTGGGACTAGAGACAGATAGTTAGCAGAAAAGCAACACAATATTTTTTTTCAATTAGTCCCTGGGATTCACAGTTTAGGAGACCTCACCAGAGAGCTTTCGTGGACCTGTAGTATGAAGAATGCTTTGGGACATTTTTTTTTCTGAATTAAAATAAAATCATAAAATATCTTTAAAACATGAACATATGTTTGGTTTTTTACTGCACTTCCACTGCAGTCCTAGGACAACGTGATGTGGCTATTAAATTCCAGCTAGTGCATTTGCAATGCTATAGATATGTTACATTCCCTAACTTGGCCTATTTTATCCATTTGAATTTCAGTGCAAAAAGAAACCAGAGGCTAAGCTTTGTCTCTCTTCTTGACTCAAGAATGCATGCAAAACCTACTCTGATTCAGTGACTGCAGCCAGGTCTACCCTACAAACTACATCGGTATAACAATGTTGCTCAGGGGTGTGAAAAATCCACATCCCTGAGTGACGCAGCTATACTGACATAACCCCCAGTGTACACAGTGCTAAGTCGATGGGAGGGCGTCTCTCGTCAACATAGCTACTGCCTCTCACAGAAGTGGCAAAACTGTGCCAGTGCAGCATTTAAATGTAGACCTGCTCAGAGGTGTGCTTATTTCCCTCTAGGAGGCTGTCCCCTGCTACACCCGTCTCTAGTCAGTCAGTCATTCAGACTGACTTTTCCCCTTGGCTGCCAGAAGAGTACAAGTTACCCTGAATGATCCTGCAGCCTGGCAGGTCTGAAGTAGCTTCCACCTCATCTGTGAACCAATACCGCTGGGGACAGCTGTCACTCTAGACAGTCATGATTCAAGCCATTTGAGTTCAAAGGGACTAGATTAGTAAAACAGCAAGGGAGATACATACATACACTGCGTCTGTGCAAGCAGTGTTGGTGGGGATGTGAACATACATCTTACATGACTGATACTTTTAACTGTTGTCTGCAGTGTTGTTGCAGCTGGGTTGGTCCCAGGATATTAGAGTAACAAGTGCGTGAGGTGATATCTTTTATTGGATCAACTTCTGTGGGTGAGAGAGACAAACTTTGAGCTCAAAAGCTTCTCTCTCTCACCCACAGAAGTTGGTCCAATAAAAGATATTACCTCACCCACCTTGTCTTTCTGTCCTAGCCCTCATTCATGTGAGTTGCCTTATTGACTTCAGTGGGACTACTGACATGATCATGCAGTCCTCATTCAGGTGGCAATAGTGGACCAAATCCTACCACCCTTATTTAGCTCCTTACTCAGGCAAAACTCTGGCTTGGATGGGGCTGCAGGATTTTGTCCATGATGTACATTTTGAAATGGGAGCACCCAAATCTGGGTTGAGGAGCTCAGGTCCAGCATATGGGCACTTAATGGCCATTTAAGTGTCAAACATTTGGAAAACCTCTCCCCTGCTTACAAATTCATTTTGAAAGAACCCACCCTGTCTGGTAAAACCATGTGGATGTCTCATATTTAAAAACGAGATGCACATTCTGTGTGTGTATGTAAAACATACAAGATTGATAGATTATCCCAGAAATAACTTCCCTTCCTACGTGGCCTTTTGTTCCAAGGGACCCAACACCACTTTACAGATTTTATATATGGAATACAGATAAACATTAAATAAAACATCTCTATACCATAAAACACATTAGTATGTCACAAGTTCTGGCAGTGTAGTTAGACTTTGATAAAAGGTTCTCCATGTGATGCTTAACAGATGTCTGAACTCAGACAGTTCTCTGGCTAAAACCTTCATCTTTGAAGCTTGTACTCAGTTTGTTCCCACTGAGATCTCATTTTGATGGTGCTGGCAGGGGTCTTGCTGAAAGTTTTGTTCTGTGTCCAGTGTGGATGGTCTAATCCCTTAGTTATTCCATGTGTGCACTTTCACCTCAGTCTTGCCTCGCTGTGGCTAGCTGTCATCAAGAAAATATACAGTCTAGAGAGGTGTCCTCAGACACTGGCTCTGTGGATGAGGGGAAAGCAGTGGACGTGTTGTTCCTTGACTTTAGCAAAGCTTTTGACACGGTCTCCTACAGTATTCTTGCCAGTAAGTTAAAGAAGTATGGGCTGGATGAATGGACTATAAGGTGGATAGAAAGTTGGCTAGATTGTCGGGCTCAATGGGTGGTGATCAATGGCTCCATGTCTAGTTGGCAGCCAGTATCAAGTGGAGTGCCCCAAGGGTCGGTCCTCAGGCCGGTTTTGTTCAGTATCTTCATAAATGAGCTGGAGGATGGTGTGGATTGCACCCTCAGCAAGTTTGCAGATGACACTAAACTGGGAGGAGAGGTAGATACGCTGGAGGGTAGGGATAGGATACAGAGGGATCTAGACAAATTAGAAGATTGGGCCAAAAGAAATCTGATGAGGTTCAACAAGGACAAGTTCAGAGTCCTGCACTTAGGACGGAAGAATCCCATGCACCGCTACAGACTAGGGACCGAATGGCTAGGCAGCAGTTCTGCAGAAAAGGACCTAGGGGTGACAGTGTACGAGAAGCTGGATATGAGTCAGCGGTGTGCCCTTGTTGCCAAGAAGGCCAATGGTATTTTGGGCTGTATAAGTAGGGGCATTGCCAGCAGATCGAGGGACGTGATCGTTCCCTTCTATTCGACATTGGTGAGGCCTCATCTGGAGTACTGTGTCCAGTTTTGGGCCCCACACTACAAGAAGGATGTGGAAAAATTGGAAAACGTCCAGCAGAGGGCAACAAAAATGATTAGGGGACTGGAACACATGACTTATGAGGAGAGGCTGAGGGAACTGGGATTGTTTAGTCTGCGGAAGAGAAGAATGAGGGGGGACTTGATAGCTGCTTTCAACTACCTGAAAGGGTGTTCCAAAGAGAATGGATCTAAACTGTTCTCAGTGGTAGCAGATGACAGAACAAGGAGTAATGGTCTCAAGTTGCAGTGCGGGAGGTTTAGGTTGGATATTAGGAAAAGCTTTTTCACTAGGAGGGTGATGAAACACTGGAATGCATTACCTAGGGAGGTGGTGGTCCTTCCTTTAGGACTAACCAATTTATTTGAGCATGAGCTTTCGTGAGCTACAGCTCACTTCTCAAATAAATTGGTTAGTCTCTAAGGTGCCACAAGTCCTCCTTTTCTTTTTGCGAATACAGACTAACACGGCTGTTACTCTGAAACCTCTCTTTCCTTTGAAGTTTTTAAGGTCAGGCTTGACAAAGCCCTGGCTGGGATGATTTAGTTGGGGATTAGGTCCTGCTTTGAGCAGGGGGTTGGACTAGATGACCTCCTGAAGTCCCTTCCAACCCTGATATTCTATGATTCTATGACTCTATGAAACAGGAGCGAAGTCAGACAAAAACAAAAGAAAAACCATGACACATGCTTCCTTTTCATGTTGTTACTCAGCATTTTTGAAGAATCACCCCCGCTCTGTTTTTCAGTGTCTTTCCATGTTTCTATTTTTTTCCCACTAGATAGTTTTTTAAAAAAAACCTTTGAACTATAAGAAATGAATAGGAATGGCAACCTTTGTATAGGAGCAAGAATTTACCCAAACCAAAAGCGCTTATCCCCATCAGTATGTTCAAAATCAAATATGTATGAACTATATTTGTGTGTGTGTATATATGAAATACACATGCACTTTTTACATGATTAAATTAAAAACTCAAACATTGGAGTATATACAACAACATGTCAATGTGTGCATTGGAGATAGGTGCAAAGACTGAAACAGATCTTAGGCAGTCACTTAACCTCACCTGGCCCCTGAACTTGTGAGGTTCTGAGCATTCTCATTTCCCACAGAAGAAATTTGTAGGTAAAGGCACTAAACTATCTTGCAAGTTCTAGCCCTTGCTTACCACCCAGGCCGAGGTGGTGATTAAGCAGCTAATGACATAAGATAGCAATGGGTAATAATGTTAATAATAATAATGTTAATAATGTTAAAGAGTCTGTATCATTGAGCAGTAAAGCATGGCATAGACAGTACAGTGTGTCTACTGCATGTAAGACTCCCTTCTGATCTTATACAACTTCAGCTGGTGTAACTTACAAACCGAGGAGCTAGAAGAGCAAGGTTGTAACAGGAAAATCAGATAACGGGAGGATGGAAGAACCAGCCCTGTTTTATTTTCTTCTGACTCTTCGGAGTGCAAGCCAAACGATTCTTAAAAGGTGACTTGATCATGGGTGACCTATAGGGTGACCAGACAGCAAGTGTGAAAAATCGGGGGAGGGGGTGGGGGAGACTATATCAGAAAAAGACCCAAAAATCGGGACTGTCCCTATAAAATTGGAACATCCGGCCACCCTAATGGTCTATAAGTATCTAGATGGGGAGAAGTTTTCTGATAGTAGAGACCACTTTAATCAAGCAAAGATATAACAAAATCCAGTGGCTGGAAGCTGAAGCTAGACAAATTCAAACTGGAGATAACAGATTTTTAAGAGTGAGGGTAATTAACCATTGGAACAGTTTACCTAGGGACGTGGTGGATAATCAATCACTTAGAATCATAGAATATCAGGGTTGGAAGGGACCTCAGGAGGTCGTCTAGTCCAACCCCCTGCTCAAAGCAGGACCAATCCCCAATTTTTGCCCCGGATCCCTAAATGGCCCCCTTAAGGATTGAACTCACAATCCTGGGTTTAAGCAGGCTAATGCTCAAACCACTGAGCTATCCCTCCACTGTTGAAGTCTTTAAATCGAGACTGGATGTTTTTCTAAAAGATAACTTCCAGTTGAACTAGGACATATGGGCTGCATGCAGGAATCATTGACTGGTGAAAGTCTGTGATCCGTGGGAAATCAGACTGGATCATCATGAGAGTCCCTTCTGTCCTTAAAAATCTGTGAAACTTGTGACTCCCTTGCACCCACTTGTGGGCATAGACTGCCTCACATATCACCTCTCAGTCTGGTCCTTTAGTTTTAGTCCTGTGCATGAGGCCTTGGAATTAAAGTTGAATATTAACTGCATTTCCTGATTTTGAGTGCATGCTTTCTCTCTACCTGAATGCTGTATTGACCTTAGGGGTGAAATCCTGGCTCCACTGAAGTCAAGGGGAGTTTTGTCACTGACTGTAGTGGAGCCAGGATTTTACTCTAGACTTGTGCGTGTGCAATTTTCTTGACTTGTTTTTCTTTTCTATATAAAAAACCATGTAACATATTACTGTCACACTGTCTGGATGGCTCAGAACCATGAGTGCCAGCCTCAGGGCAGACTGTCAAAAAAGCAGAGCTGAGACTGCAAACTGATTGGTTTCAGAGTAACAGCCGTGTTAGTCTGTATTTGCAAAAAGAAAAGGAGTACTTGTGGCACCTTAGAGACTAACCAATTTATTTGAGCATAAGCTTTCGTGAGCTACAGCTCACTTCTGAGCTGTAGCTCACGAAAGCTTATGCTCAAATAAATTGGTTAGTCTCTAAGGTGCCACAAGTACTCCTTTTCTTTTTGCAAACTGATTGTGTTCTGTAATTAGATTTAACCAACCTAGTAGCAAGTGTGAACTCCTAAAGCACTATAACAGTCTTACCATGGAGCCACAGACAGTCCCCTTGGGCTCTCCAGTCTATCTTGCCACCCAGGCAAGCTGGACTTAGTGATAGATGGTTGATTTACACCAAAAATCACAATAATAATCAGGGCACTCCCAATCCCAAAGGACTAGTCGTTTACCCTCAATTTGCACCTTAGATTTTACTGCAAAGACAATGCTTGTAGCCAATCCTATAGTAAACTACCTAAAGATTTATTAACTAAGAAAAGAAATGAGAGAGTTATTACAAGGTTAAAGCGGGCAAGCATATATATACAAATGAGTTACAGTCTGTGGTTTCAAAAGGTGACAGAGTTGTAGTAATCTGTCAGCTGTGAATGTCTTTTAGGGCTAAAAGACAGGTTGACCCTAGGGATCTCTACTTCTGTTTCATAGCTCCGGCCCTGGGAGAGTCCAAACAGCAAAAGAGGTGAAACATTTTCTTATCAGCTATTTTTATTTCCTTCTTCCAGAATTCAAGCTCATGGCATGAGCCCCTTTGCACGCATCCTCTTCATGGGTGTGAGGTGGGCAATTTAAAAAGTCTTTGTATTGTGATGTCCCACAATGGCCCATTTAGTTTTGATGGGCCTTCTTGATGGTAGGAGATATTCTTCCTGACTGGATTTGCAGCTTCAGAGCAAACATTTTTTACAGTTACAAAGCAAAACTTAAATATGACCTTATAGCATGTGAGAAAGATATAAATGAGATTAATGCATGCAGCAGCTTACACGCATTTCATTACGTCTAAACACATTGTTATAAGTCCAATACTCATCTTAACCATACTAAGACACAGGTGAAACAGACTGGTTTCCAGTAATGAATTTGTCAGTGCTCAGCGGAGGCCTAAAGCCTTGGCAAGAGCTGGCATCTGGTCTGCTGGCCTCACACCTCTGGCACCAGTTTAAGCGACCTGAAGGATGGCCAAAGGGCAATTGCATCCAGAAGGACTAGACTCTGGGGTGCCTGTGTCACGTCCTGCATTTTCTTTGCCACATCCTCTACAAAGTGGGCTGGGAGAGGGAATGGTGCAGGTGCCAGTCTGACATTCTGCGCCCCAGCAGAATCCGCCAGGGCCCAGCTCTGCCTGTTCTAGCCATGCTTTGCTGTATTCTCTGTGTAAGGGTGCAAACAGACGTGTGCACATGCGCCAAAGAGAGAAATGAAAAAGCTTAACCCCTCCCCACAATGTGGTGTGCAGTGCTGGCAGTTTGCAAAAATCGAATGCAAGTTTAAACAGCTAGTACCCTTCACAATCATTCTCTGCTCCCATTCCTGCTGCACCATGCAGATAATCATTTACAAGAAACTGCTAGCAGGGAGCCTGTAGCCTTAGCTGAACAGCTGGCTGTCCTCTTGGTCACCATAGCAACATCTGTCTAAGTGAGGTTGGCAGGCTCTCTAGTCTGAGGTAATTTATTAAATCAAGTAGTTTGTCAGGGTTGCAAAGCCAGGGGATGTTTGGAAGGATTATTATTTCTGGTTTTGTTTGTGTGTATGTGTTCATTTGTAGGGGAAGGATGTAAGGTAGGCCTGTCCCTTTCTTCCTGGCAAAGCGTGTTTATTGGGGCAGACGCACAGCGAATCCATTTCACGTTCTCTGGTCCAGCAGACCTGCTGCAAGCATGACAATGAGCTTGGGAAGAAAAAACAGCTTTCATTTGTTAGCTTGGACAAATATAGGGTTGGCAACTTTCTATTTGCAGAAAACCGAACACCCTTGTGCTGCCCCCTGCCCCGCCCCTTCTCCGAGGCTCCACCCCACCCCTTCTCCAAGGCCCCGCCCCCACTCACTCTCTCTCCCATCCCTCCGTTCCTCGCTCTCCCCCATTCTCGCTCACTTGCTTATTTTCACTGGGCTGAGGCAGGGGGTTGGAGTGCGAGGGGGGGTGAGGGCTCCAACTGGGGGTGCGGGCTCTGGGGTGGCACCAGAGATGAGGGGTTGGGGGTGTGAGAGGGGGTTCTGGGCTGGGAGTGTGTGGGAGGGGGTACGGGCTCTGGGCTGGGGTGTGGGCTCCGGAGTGGGGCCAGAAATGAGGGGTTCAGAGTGCTGGAGGGGGCTCTGAGCTGGGGCAGGGGATGTGTGTGAGGGGGTATTGTCTATGGGCTGGGGGTGCAGGCTCTGGAGTGGGGCCGGGGATGAGGAGTTTGGGGTGCACAAGGGGGCTTAGGGCTGGGCAGGGGGTTGCGGTGCGGGAGGGGGTGTGGGGTGCGGGGTACAGGCTCAAGGAGGGAGTTTGGGTGTAGGAGGGATCTTAGGGCAGGGGTTTGGGATTGGGATTGGGATTCGGTATCTGGGTGGCACTTACCTTAGGCAGCTCCTGGAAAGCTGTCGGCATTTCCCTCTGTCTCCTAGGCTCAGGGGTGGCTAGGCAGCTCTGCACGCTGCCCCTGTTTGCAGGCACTGCCCCTGCAGCCCCCATTGGCCAGGAACTGCGGCCAATGGGAGCTGCAGAGCCGCCGCTGGGGTGGGGAGCAGCGCTCAGAGCCTCCATCACCACCCCTAAGCCTAGGAGCCAGAGTGAGATGCCGGCAGCTTTCTGGGAGCTGCGCGGAGCCGGGCAGGCTCCCTGTCTGCCATGCTGCAGGCGGACAACCAAACTTTTTACGGCCCAATCAGCGGTGCTGACCGGAGCTGCCAGGGTCCCTATTCAACTGGGCATTCCGGTCCAAAACTGGACACCTGGCAACCCTAGACAAATGCCTACCAGGAGGACAGCTAAGAATTCCAAAGGATATATTCTGTCAGAAGTGCTCACTAGAATCAGGTTGGAACTGAAGTGTTCGGGGCGGGGGGGAGCAGGGCATTGGTGTGGGGAGACAAAGCAGCAAGGTGATTAGAACGTTGTACACTTAAAGGCTGAAATCTTACCAACTACCAGGACTAGAATATCTATACACCCTTAAAAAAACGGGGTTCCCAGATTTCTGGTTGTGCTTGGCACTATTCGTTTCTAACTCTGTATCTGCGATGGTTCAGATAATTGTACCTTACAATGGCCAATGGTCTCTTGGATCAAGCAAAAATACGGTCTGTTTTCCATAGAAGCTAGGATGCTTTCAGCAACCTTAACAGCCAGCGCCATTCACCCACTGCTCTTCCAGTACTGGCTGGAACCAGGAAGGGGAAAGTCCATGCAAAAATAAGAAATGATGAAGGGGGAAGGGAATATTATACACATTTTTCTAATCTCAAAGTTCAGTATTTGAATTCATTTGGAGGTTTGGGTCAGATCTGACTTTATCCAAATTACTTTGCTAATCCCTAGTTTAGACACTCAGATTTCAAGCACCTGGTGATCTGTACTGCTATTCTCTAGCACGTTTCCTTTGTCACAGAGAATGTTCTACCCATTAGTCAGAAGGAGCTGCTCCCCTTCTATTGCCATGTATCCCGTTAATGGTTCCAGACTTGTGGCCATGGATACAGGTCTTTGGATAGAGACAGACCTTTAGGGTATTTCACAAGTGTTGGCTGCACTGTCAGTTTGCTAACAAACTTAATTTGTACATAAATGCACATATTGTGCCCCTTAAACATCAATATAAATGCACCCAACACCAATATGTGCTCATAATGACTTCTTCCTTGATCAACAAATAGAAATTTCTGGTTGCTTGAATTCACAGCTCTCATCAACCAGCTTTACAGGAAGTAGTTAGACTGTCATGTAGAGAAGAATGGGGCCTCAAAAAATTATAAACAGAAAGTGCCCACAGCCTCCCAAGAACAACAAAATAGCAGGGTCTGGCCTATTGTCCTTAATCTTTGTGGATTCATAACTAAAACAGAACAAAATGTGAGGGCAGTTGTAGACCACATTTTTGGGCCTCAGTGAGCTCTAGCGAACTATCTAATTAATCCTCACATTATGGCATGCTGGGAGTGGATGTGTCATTACACAAAGTAAAACTATTTCCCCATGTTTATTCCCCCCTCCCCCCCCCCACTGTTCCTCACACATTCTTATCAACTGCAGGAAATGGCCCACCTTGATTATCACTACAAAAGGTTCCCCCCACCCAGCTCTCCTGCTGGTAATAGCTTACCTTACCTGATCACTTGTTATAGTGTGTATGGTAACACCCATTGTTTCATGTTCTGTGTGTATATAAATATCCCCACTGTATTTTCCACTGCATGCATCCATTGAAGTGAGCTGTAGCTCACGAAAGCTTATGCTCAAATAAATTTGTTAGTCTATAAGGTGCCACAAGTACTCCTTTTCTTTTTGCGGATACAGGCTAATACGGCGGCTACTCTGAAATGCTGGATTGGGTTATCCCTAAACCATCCCTAACTGGGTATGTCTACACTGGAGCTGGGGGTGTAAATTCCAGCTAGAGGTGACATACCCGTGCTTATTGAATGAACATGCTACAAATAGAAGTGGGAGGGACGAGCTGCCATGAGTACAGTCCCCTCGGAGACCATAGGTACGTACTCACGGTGGCTAGCCCCTCCCATGGCTTGCACCACAACAGCTACAATCCTGTTTTTAGCACATTAACTCGATCATAGCTAGTGTGTGTATGTCTCCTCAAGCTGGAATTTACATCTTCCAGCTCTAGTGTCTTTCTGGCATACCTAGGAAGTCTTGTTTCAGAGTAGCAGCCGTGTTAGTCTGTATTCACAAAAAGAAAAGGAGGACTTGTGGCACCTTAGAGACTAACCAATTTATTTGAGCATAAGCTTTCGTGAGCTACAGCTCACTGCATCGGAAGTCTTGTCACTTGAATCAATGCAGGTACTGCCTCCGAGCTTGTGTGTCTTTTGAATTCACAACGATACCTGTGGTGATACGTGCTGTAGTAAAACATCTACATTCCAGGGACGCTGTTTGACAAATCAGTTTCTCTTCATTTTGGATCCTGCTTTATTCGCTTTGCTGTGCCTGTCTACTGCACTTTGGTCACAGGGTATTCAGGTTTATGAAGATCCTGCAGTCTTGGAGAGTCTCATCCATCATTTTGTAAGCCAGTGCTGTGGGTGTGTTTTGGTAGGGTTTCCCAAGAGAAACATTTCAGGATATATATTAACACTGCCTCAGTTCTGAGGAAGCTTCCGTTTTCAGAGATCAGGAGAACTGGGTAAAATAAGAACCAACCGGAACCTTCACCCTGTGCTGAAATCCAAGCCAAACCCTTAATGAGGGTCTGAAAAGATCAGAGAACTTTTTTTTGACAAAAATGATATGTTATAGTTTCACCTGCCTCTACACTTCCTGGACAGGATCAGAAGTGATGACCTACAGCAAGGGGTGACTGGTCAGGACTCAGGTATGTTGGCAAAGCTGTAATGGATGGTTCGGGACTGGAATAGCACTAGGTGCTGATAGCAGAACTATTGGTAAAGAGGTTGTGGTAAGTATGTAGAGCATATGCCTGCTTTATTTCTGCTCCAGCACTGTAACAGGGACGACAGTAAAAAAAAAAAAAAAAAAAAGTTTACTTCTTCCTGACACCTTGTTTGCAGTCTTATCAAATGCCAACAACTGCGTAAGCAATGGCTACTGAGTTTCCTTCCCTGCTGTGGAAGTGACTCTCTTAGGAGAGGATGTTGGTGTAGGAGGCGGGATGGAATGGGGAGTCTTGCAATGTTGCCCATGTTGTAGCTGTAATAAATGAGATTCCAAGGTCCAATCCTGCTTCCAATGGAAGCTTTGCCATTGACTTCAGCAGCTGGAGGCTCAGGCTTTTTTGGGTATGTCTACACTGCACACTAAGCTTGGGCTCAGGTTCAAGCCCAAGCCTCCCTTCCAACCACACAGAAATTAGTCCGACTCAGGCCCGTGGACCCTGGTAGGGGGCTGGGTCAGATCCCATGTCTGTGACATGGGTCAGAGTCCAGGCCCTCTGCAGTGTGAAAGCAGCTCAAGTCCGGGTTGTCAGACTTGGGCCTGGAGAGTCCGCCAACACTAGCCCACAATCCCCTGGGACTGGGATACCCATTTGATTCCAAAGCTTGTCACTTGCTTCCCAGGAACCGGAAGCAATCTCCTAATTAAAAACAGCTGCTCCGCGATTAACCCTTCATTGCCACACAGACTGCTCAATAGAAACAACAAACATAGTCAATGCTAACAATTATTATCTGTGGCCAGCAACAAGGCGAAGTCCTGCCTCAGGTGCACTGCTAGCTGACCAGGTAACCCAGCTGGATTCTGGTTAACCTCTGGCATGAGGCAAGCAAGGCACTGGACTGCAGCAAGAGCATGAGAAATGAGCATGCATATAAAAATGATATCCAAGTGACTGGCAGCATTGAGGATCGACCAGACACCCAAACAACGCCAACAGCAGATCACACAGTAGAAGACAGACTACTGGAAAATCAAGGATGCTAATGGCATCTCTGGGAACTCCCTATCTTCCAGCCTCTTCTGAGGAATTTGACTGGGCAATGGGAATGGCACCAAGCACTGTGCCCCACATGATGCATGACCCTCTGCTGAGTGACGATGGTGATCTTATATCCCTCCTATCACTGGCACCACCAGAGGAGAGCTAGGCGCTGGATGAGGCCAGTAACAGAAGAGGCTGTGTGGCTGGAATAGGTACTGCACAGCCTGGATACGTACTGTGAGGACCTTTTTGGGCACGGCCCTGGGGAGCAGCCCACTGCAAAACTGGCATCAGAATCAGCGCTGGAGCTGGAGTCGAAGGCTGGTAAGTTTCAACCACTATGCTTGTTTTTATTAATGGATGAATGAGAGAGATTTCCAGTTTATGGGCCTATTTAATTTTTAATACAAACCAGGATTTTGGTGCACTTCTGTTCAGGGCAGGACCCATGTCATTCTCCTATCTCCCTTCACCCCCTACTGCCACATGGGATTCAAAATGGACACCACAGAAAGATGAAATTATACAAGCAGTTATCATGACATTTTTACTAGTTACTTGCAGATTGGTTTATGTATGGGTTGGTGTGCCACAACTCAGCCTCACAAACCTCTCCCATGTAATACAGTGCACCGTACCATTCTGCCACACACTCACTGTTCCCAACTCCCTGTTGAGACAGGCAGCGACAGAGGCTGCACAGCGTGAGGGGAGATTGGCAGACAGATTCACGGAGCGTGACTGCCAGTTGAGGGCGAACGACAGAGCTTAGCAGCAGGAGCTGTTCAAGCACTTACTGCGGGAGATGGCTACCAGACTGCAGGCTCAAGTGCAACCAGTATCTCCTTCTCCAGATCCATGGCCCAAGTCCCCTTAGCACTATTGCACCCTGCAGAGCGTCCATCTTTTGGATAATTCAGGGGGTGGGTGGGCCATGTCACAGGAAAACAGTGGGTCATGGAACGGACAAGTGCACCCTGTACACTCATCCATTCCCATCCAAGTGTGCCTACACGCACAAAACGTGCCGGAAAGGACAAAGAAATCATGGTCCTTTGACTGTTTTTAAACAAATTTTGTTTCACTATTGCACTGCATATCATAATGGCAGCTGGTTTGGTTGTAGCAGCCTGTACATACCCATGAGAAATAAAATCTTGGATTTGCACAGAAGGCAACCATAAAAAGGCTTGTTGTGTGTAATGGTAAAAGTGGCACAAATGTTAATGAAGGTCATTGGATACCCAATGTCAAGTTTCATAATAAAAATTTACAATCTGTGGTCACAGTAATCCACAAACTGTGAATGGCAGTACATTGCCAATATGGACAGAATGCATAACATGGAAGTGTTTATGGAATTCATCATGACACACAATACCTACACATGTATAAGAAATACCACAAACACACAAACACACACACACACCTCAGATACCATTTCATTCCCCCTCATGGATAGGGCCATGCATACCCATTATGTAGGCACACAAAACATTCCTGATTTCCATTGCATGCCAGGAAATCAGGACTGGCACCAGTCTTGACAGGCACACTGTCTGGCTGTGTGTACCAGTTCAGAAATCCAGCAGTGTCCTGAATCCACTCCTGGCAAAAAGAGTCCCCCTTCTCCTCACAAGCAGTGTGTAGGGTGCAGCAAGCCACAATAATGCAGACTGTGTGACACTGGCATCCAAACGGTTTGGAAGGCAGTGCCAACAGGATTTAATTGGCCAAATGCACATTCCACCACCATCCTACAGCTACTGAGTGTGTAGCTGAACCTTCTTTTGCCTGATCTTCTGAACTCAGGGTGTGGTTTCATAACGGTGGGGATAGTGACTCCATTTATAAGTCATTCGGTGGGAATAATGTCCCAGCTTCTCCATGAAGGTAAAGTACCCATTTCTGGAACACACTGGCATCATGCACCCTGCCGGTGCCTCCAACGTGAGGGTTCATGAATCTGCCCCTGTGGTCAACCAGGGCCTGCATAATGATGGAGTAGCACCCTTTGTGGTTTATGTGCTCCTTGTAGTGGGCAGACTATGGGAACATGAGTCCCATCAGTGGCCCCAGGGCAGTTTGGAAAGCCCAGTCTCAAAAAGCCAGCAATTATTTCAGGAATGTTTGTAAAACCTGCCCACAATTGGTAAATTTCAGTCCTGATCACCTCACAAATTTCTGCCAACAGCAATCCCACAACTGATTTGCTAGCTCCAAACTTGTTAGCCACAGACCTGTAGCTGTCTGGGACAACCAGCTTCCAGATGGCTCTCATTGACCTGCTTCTGGGTGGGCATAGCCTGCCTCATGTGGGTATCCTGACATGGGAGGGTAGTGACAAGCTGACCACAAACCTCCAGGAACATCCGCTTCTTCATGCGAAAGTTCTGACCATGCTATTGGTCATCCCAGGGCCGCATGATGCTGTGATCCCTCCAGTCTGTGCTGGTGGCCCTGCCCTAGAAGTGCTGGTCGACAAGAGAGGGAAATCTGCAGCTAAAGCTACAACAGGCATGAGCAGCACCACCTGGTTGACAGCCGGTATGTCAGTATCCCCCTCCAGAGGTGCCTCTGGCAGTTCAAAGACTGCTGCCAAAATGTTCACCAGCATGTTGCAGATGCTCCGCCTGTGTCCTGAAGTAGGACTGAGAGCATGAGCTGGAGCTGTTCTTCCAGCAGGGCGGGATCCATGTTGACTCTGGCTGCAGGGAGTGTGTGACACAAAATGGCTCAGTTGGATATGATTGTGGTCAAACACCACCCAAACTTCTTCCAACAAGCTCCCGCGGGCAAGTTTTCTGACGACTCACTGTGGAGGGCTTGCAGCAGAGGGCCCCAAGAATCTGGGGATAAGATAGTAAACGCCCACAGACGCTGGAGTTCTGATTCAGGTCTGCAGAGTACAGTATGGACACGCCAGCACAGGTGCAAGGCCTGAGTTTCCACTGCAGTGCGGATGCTCGAAAATACAAGTTCACAAACCTGGGCACCGCAGACTCGGACTGTGTGTGCAGTGCAGACATACTCTCAGTCTCCAGAGCTGACAATTATCAGCACTAAATTGACTTAAAAATGTTTATCATGAAAACAGAGTAGGCAGAGAGCCTGTCCATTTCCAAGCCAAGATAAGATCTGGGAAGGGGACACCTGAACCTTCCACTTCGCACACCTTCTCTACGTGATAATGAGTGGGTAAACCTCGATAGGTATGATATGAAGGGCCTCTGAAACAATGTAAAATATTATGCAAACAATATTGGAACCTCAGGGTTTTGGTTCAGTGTTCAGTTTAAGTTCTGGGTGAAGGACGAAGTCAGATTTCATTATATTTCAATAGGTTTTCCTGGCCTTACTAATTTAGGATCTGCTTCTGTTCCTACTGAAATTAATGGGAGATGAGAACTCCTATTTATTTTCCTAGAAGTTTTGGTTGTGCAAAGAAAATATAATCAGGCTCTTAATGTTACATATGGGATAAAAAGATACTGACTGAGGATGAAAAACTAGAAACAATTTTGGCTAAAAAACATTCCAAATGTTTTTATTTATATAACAGATTTAAAAAGTAATAATGTGAGACTCAAACTCTAGATGACTTACTTGTAGCCATTTATCCTTAAATTAAATGGCTCTGAAAGGGTTGTTACCACTGGCAGAACCATGTGCATTGTTCATGCATCTATAACGCTAGAGAATGAAAGCAGTTGTTACTCTGCCAGGGCATGGAAGTGCAAAACTAACTATTGGAGGGACATTGAGTGATTGCAGAACACTTAAAGAGACATGCTCAAATGGCTTGTTCCTGGAATTTAAGCTGTGTTTTTGGGGAGTATGTCAGTTTTACCAAACCTAATAGGAATGGAAATTTAAAAAGAAAAAAGTTTCTAAGTTTTTTATGACTAGTGAAAATTTCCCTTCCAGTGAAAGTGAAATTCAAGAGCAGGAGGTTAGTGTTTGAGAACCAGGAAGTGAAACTGACTGTATACATCTCTAATATTTTTTTGAATCACACTACGCTCTTGGAATCAATTATATCTTTTGGCAATGAGTTCCACCAGTTAATTATGCTTTGTATTGAAAAATATTTCCTTTTATTGATAAGTGTGTTGCCTTTCAATTTTATCAAACATCCCCTTGCTCTTGTAGTATGAGAGAGGGTAAGCTGAGCACCTGACTGACCTTCACTATAGCATTCATTGTTTTCTGGACCTTTATTATGTCCCCTCTTCTATTCATCTCCTTTCCAAACTAAACAATCTCAATCTTTTTAACTTCTCCTCAACACTGTAATAATTTTTGTCATCCACCGCTGAAAGTTTTCTGTTGCTGCTATATCCTTTTGGAGATTGGTTTGACAAAACTTACACTCCTCACCATGAAAATATTTATATAATGGCATTGCAGTAGTTTCAGTATTCTCTGTCTCTCTCGTCATATATCATAGAATATCAGGGTTGGAAGGGATCTCAGGAGGTCCAACCCCCTGCTCAAAGCAGGACCAATCCCCAAATAAATCATCCCAGCCAGGGCTTTGTCAAGCCTGACCTAGAAAACTTCTAAGGAAGAAGATTCCACCACCTCCCTAGGTAACCCATTCCAGTGCTTCACCACCCTCCTAGTGAAAAAGTTTTTCATAACATCCAACTGTAATAGAGCCAGACTCGCCCGGCAGCACCTCCTGCTGGTTGCCCTTGGGAATTAGCTTGTCAGCATCTGGAGCACCCTCTGCTGTCTGGTGATCTGCCTTACCGCCAGCCCCAGTCCCTCCCAGGACCCAGTGCCTCCTCCCACTTGGGTGCTGCCCCCTGGCAGTAAACCCCAACACTCCCTGAGGGTCTCCCCTCCCCAGGGAAGACCCACCAACTACCCCCACTTCGCCTCAGTCCTTGGCTACTGCCAGTCATCGCTTAGTTCCGCTCCCCGGGGCAGATTGCAGTATATCAGCCACTCATCACAGGTGAGGGGGTTTGGACCTGCTGCCTCTGTCTGCCCCCTTGCAACACCAGTACCTAATAGGCCCTAATCTAGGCCTTGCAGCTTGGGGTTTTCAGGACAGAGCTCCCCTGACCTTTCCCCCTCAGCCCTGCTCCAATCTAGGTACTCCCTCAGGTCTCTGCAGCCAGGTCCTTCCCTCTCTGAATGCAGAGAGAGACTGGCTGAGCTTCAGCCTAGCAGCCCCTTTTTGGCCCAGCTGTGGCCTGATTGGGGCATGGCCCAGCTGCGGCCATTTCCCCAATCAGCCTAGCTTTTCTTGCCCTCAGCCCTGGCTCTCTCCCAGGGTGGGTTTTTAAGCCCCACAGGGCAGGAGCGGATAACCACCCCACTACACAACCTAAACCTCCCCCACTGCAATTTGAGACTGTTACTCCTTGTTCTGTCATCTGGTGCCACTGAGAACAGTCTAGATCCATCCTCTTTGGAACCCCCCTTCAGGTAGTTGAAAGCAGCTATCAAATCCCCCCTCATTCTTCTCTTCCGCAGACTAAACAATTCCAGTTCCCTCAGCCTCTCCTCATGAGTCATGTGTTCAGGGTCCCCTAATCATTTTTGTTGTCCTCTGCTGGACGCTTTCCAATTTTCCCACATCCTTCTTGTAGTGTGGGGCCCAAAACTGGACACAGTACTCCAGATGAGGCCTCACCAATGTCGAATAGAGGGGAATGATCACGTCCCTCGATCTGCTGGCAATGCCCTTACTTATACAGCCCAAATTGCCGTTGGCCTTCTTGGCAACAAGGGCACACCGTTGACTCATATCCAGCTTCTCGTCCACTGTAACCCCTAGGTCCTTTTCTGCAGAACTGCTGCCTAGCCATTAGGTCCCTAGTCTGTAGCGGTGCATGGGATTCTTCCTCCTAAGTGCAGGACTCTGCACTTGTCCTTGTTGAACCTCAGCAGATTTCTTTTGGCCCAATCCTCTAATTTTTCTAGGTCCCTCTGTATCCTATCCCTACCCTCCAGGGTATCTACCTCTCCTCCCAGTTTAGTGTCATCTGCAAACTTGCTGAGGGTGCAATCCACGCCATCCTCTAGATCATTAATGAAGATATCGAACAAAACCGACCCAGGACCGACCCTTGGAGCACTCCGCTTGATACCGGCTGCCAACTAGATATGGAGCCATTGATCACTGGCTGTTGAGCCTGACGATCTAGCCAGCTTTCTTTCCACCTTATGTCCATTCATCCAGCCCATACTTCTTTAACTTGCCAGCAAGAATACTGTGGGAGACCGTGTCAAAAGCTTTGCTAAAGTCAAGGAATAACACATCCACTGCTTTCCCCTCATCCACATAGCCAGTTATCTCGTCATAGAAGGCTATTAGGTTAGTCAGGCATGACTTGCCCTTGGTGAATCCATGCTGACTGTTCCTGATCACTTTCCTCTCCTCTAAGTGCTTCAGAATTTATTACTTGAGGACCTGCACCATGATTCCTTGACGACCTGCTCCATATATCCCAATATGTTGCTTGCTGTTTTCCCACCTCTGCACATCAAGTGCAAGGTTTCCTTGATCTGTCCATGGGGATGTTCAGGTACTTACTCTGAGTGGTTATAGTCAATTTAGAATCCATCAGTGTTCATGAGTAATTCAGTTCCTTCCAGGGTTTATTACCTTGTACTTGTCCCCACTGAATTTCATTTGTCTTCATGTTGCCCAATTATCTAGCTCTTTTAGGTCTCTCTGAAGTCTTGGGATTGCCTCCTTTTGGAAATGGCAGGAAATTTGGCACCCTAAATCTTCAGAATCCTCCAGGATCTGCAGAGGTTTTAGGTCTCTGCATTGCTTCCCATCCCACCTGTATGACAGCACAACTCCTGCAATAGCTGTGCTACTAGGGACTACTCCTAGGCTATTGCCCTCAGGCACCCTCTAAAGGGGAGTCCCATTGCAGGAGCAGAAACCTGATCAAGACTAACACTGAGGAAATCAGAATTAATGTAGACAGGGGATCCCGGTATCCCTGGATCGCCCACCTCTGTGGGGTTAGGAGAAGGTGGGAATGATGCCATAGAATCCACCCATGTTTTCCCACAGATTTCAATCGCTTCTTCACACAGAAGTAGAGAAAATTATTTGCCCATTATATCCAGCTGTGCATGGCTTGGCTTGTGCCATCAGATTCTGCTGCTGTATATAATTTGTTCTGGTTTTTAAACTCCTAATGTTGCACAGACACCAATAGTCCCTTTGTGTTTTTAAGCAAATAGTTTACCACTGTTTTTTCTCTTCAACCAAAACCTCTGTCTGCTCCAATGTATTTCAGTGGGGGTTGAAGCTGTGTCCTTGTCTTGTTCCACTCCCAGTGTCTGTATTACTAGTTGTCAAATGTCGGCATTACACTGTGTTGGACATGTAATTGTGTAATCTACATTCTGGGGAAAGCAAGCTAATACCTAAGATTGCTAACTAAGGTAGACAGAGGAGGTGAAATCTGTACCCATTCCATGAACAGAGAATGGAATTCAGGTGCAGGGCTGCCATGCTGGCACCTGAAGCCCAGCATTAAATTCACTCCATGTGAATGTGGGAGCCATTATTGACAACTGGCTTATCAATGGCTTTTCTCAACCACTTTAACAAATATTTTTCTTTGACCCTATCGCCTGGAACCTGCTGGCAAAACCACGTCCCCTCTGAGCTGGGAGAGCGTTCAGGCAAATGGAGTCTAGCCCACTATATGTTATAGGTGCTAACCATGATTTGGCCCTGTCTACACTGGCAGCCAAACTATTTTCAACCCAAGTGGGAAGTGGGATGTGATGTTGACATGTCAACTCTGAGTCATAGTGTTGACAGGACTTCTGTTCGGGTTCTTACATGGCCCTCATGACCATTGTATCTGCGCATCTGCCAGAGTGCAGTGGGGGTTTGTGCACTTGGAGATGAGTCCCAGCTCGAGGAGACATACTTGTGTGAGCTCTGATCAAGCCAGCATGCTAAAAGCAAAATGTAGCTGCAGCAGTGCGACTGGTGGGAGGGGCTAGCTGCCCTGAGTATGTACACATCTGAAATGCTTGGCACGTACTCAGGGTGGTTAGCCTCTCCAGCTGGTTGTGCTACGCTCTGCTTTTTTGTGTGCTAGCTGGATGAGAGCCAGCGTAGGTCTGTCTCCTCACGCTGGGAATCACACCACCAGCTCCAAGTATAGGAAAGCCCTCAGTGACGTGGCTCTGTGTGCAATTGTGCGTCACGCTGAATTTACTTTTGACACGTTAGTACGCCTCTCTCCCATGTGCTCTGACACTTGTGTCTGTTCTAGGTGACCAGAGTCCCACAAGCAGAGAAGAGCAGCCTGAGGGGTTTGGATGAAAAGGCTTACCTGTCCTCCAAGCTGCTGAAGGCCGGAGAAGACCCATACCGACAACATGCTTTTAACCAGATGGAGAGCGACAAACTCAGCAGTGACCGGCCCATTCGGGACACCAGGCATTACAGGTACCACACTACCCTTGTTCAAAGCCAGGGCCACCTTCTTCTTCTGAGGCCCCTCGGTTCCCATTACCCCTGCCATCCCTGTGTTGTTATGCCCCCTGTTAGTGAAGAACAGATTGTGTGCATTGGCAGGGTCTCCCTTTCACCTAGCTTTCTGTTTCTCCAACAGGATCTTGGGGGTCTTGAATGAACACACACAGACTCCTGCTATTCCAGCCCTGCACCACCCCCCATTGCCGTGCTGTGCGAATAGCCTTAACCCAGACCTAGAGCTCCATCTTGTTATTTCAGCCCTGCATAGCCCTGCCATTGCGACTCAAACCGCCCAGCCTGCACCTGTCCTTCTTGACTCCTCCCACAGATTTCCCAGTGAACATCCATCCCGACCTGCAACACACTCTGTTAGTGCAGACCTGCACTTCTTCCCGAACACGCCTCGCCTCTCAGGCCCTAACCGTCTCTGGCCTGTAGTGTTCTGCAGCAGTGAGAGCCAGTCTTTCCACACTGTGTGGTGGGTTTGGGATGTGTGCAGATGGGGTTCAGATGAGACCAACACATTTATTTACTACTCACACCAGACATTTTTCATACATTTTGCAAAACACCCACACTCTTGGCTTTATTTCACGGCGGGGAAATTCATTCTGCTGACTAACACCCTCCTTAAGCCATTAATATCTTCACTGTCTTAAACTGTTACACATTTGGGTGAAAGGTACTACAGAAATAGAAGATCATTGTAACACAGGGCTTTGATGATGTATGTTTGATGATGGCAGGTGTGGTGTAAGGGCCTGAACAGAAACAGACCCACTCTACTCACTTCTGAAATGAACCTTTGGGGTGGAATGCAGACGCTGCCTGACACTGCACAGCAATATAGGGCAAGAAGGGAAACTGCACAGGGAATGTGTGGAGCCAAGGAGTAATTACCTAAACTGGAATCAGCACTCCAGGGTTAACAGCCACAGTCTTACAGTTGGCACGGTTGGACCTTTAGTGACTGCAGGTGGTCAGGATCTTGGCTACCTACCTCCTCTGAAAGATGGCTCCTCCAGCAGCACAGAGCTCTGCTCCAAGCACCGTGCTAGGGACTGGTTCCTTAATGACACAAAGGCAACAGTGCCACATATGGAATTAACAACACACCACTTCCTGCTGGGTAGAACTGCTGTTCTCTGATAATCAGCTATTGTGCTCTGTCAGAGAAATGGGTGCAGTTCACTGGTGAATTATTATTTATCTATTTTGATTGCTGTAGCACCCAACATGTAGTAAGTGCCTCTAAAACAGAGGAAGACAGTCTTTGGGCTTAACAGCAAACAGTCTAAGGGCTTGGCTACACTTGCGAGTTACAGCGCAATAAAGAAGCCCCAGGCGCACTAGCTCATTACCCGTCCACACTGGCAAGGCACGTAGAGCGCTCTGACTTCGCGGCTACAGCGCTGCTGGTACTCCACCTCGGCGAGTGGAATAACGTTTGCTGCATCCCCACTGGAGCGCCGCAGCGCCAGTGTGAATGAAGTGTTGCTTTACTGCGCTCTGATCAACCTCCGGAAACGTCCCATAATCCCCTTAATACAGTGGCCACTCTTGTCATGTTGTGAAATTGCCTGCAGGAATGCAGAAATGCCGTTTCAAAGCTCCATTTCGGAGAAGCCGGCTGCTTATCAGCTCCGAGAAAAAGCAAACATTTACTGTTTGCTTTGAGTGAGTGAGAGCGAGGTGGGGGGAGGAAGGGGGTCTGAACTTATAAGAGAGCACACTGACACATTTTCAGCACCCCAAAAACCCACTCTCTCTCCCTCCACATACACATAACACACTCCCTGTCACACTCCACCCCACCCCCACCCCCATTTGAAAAGCACATTGCAGTCACTTGCATGCTGGGATAGCTGCCCATAATGCACATAATGCATAACGCTCCCAATGCCGCTGCAAATGTGGCCATGCCAGTGCGCTGTCAGCTGTCAGTGTGGACAGATTGCAGCGCTTTCCCTACTGCACTCTCCGAAGGGTGGTTTAACTCTCAGCGCTCTACATCTGCAAGTGTAGCCATGCCCTAAGGAAGAGAATACACAGTGATTTCTGTAAACCTAAGGCCAGATCCAAGGCCCCTTCTTCATCCACTTTGTGCTGCTCTCACAGAGAGCTGCAGGGCAGCTGGGGATTCCTCTTGCAGAGGGGAATCCCTGGGGCTATGTCCACACTGCAGGTGGGAGCTGCAGCTCAGCTCGAGCTAGCACCTAAATATAGCAGGGTTGATATTGCGGCACAGCTGGCAGCTTGGGCGAGCCACCCGACCAGCCCCCTGGGTCCAAGCTTGGGCGACTAGCCCAAGCTATCACCTGTATCACCACTTCCACACTGCTATTTTTAGGCACTACCTTGAGTTGAGCTAGTGCAAGTCTGTTTACCTAAGCTGGGAACCGCAACTCCCAGCTGCAGTATAGACACATCCCGAGTGGCATCCAGTCAGTGTAGGTGGCTGGCCCTCCCCTCGAGTGCAGTGGTTATTCTGGAGGCATGTTGGGGCAGAATGGGGCATGTCAGGTTACACTGTGCTGTGGCACTCCTAGGCTAATGGAACACCCCCTGAAAGTCATTCCAGATTGTACAAGTTAGAAAATCCCTGAGGCTGCTCTTGCTTGTGCCAGGAGAGGAACTGGCCCCTGGCTGCCTTAAAGGTCACAGGTCAAAAGGCCACCTATGACTCTCCTCTTTCTTCAGGCACACAAGTAGAGCTGAGACATGCCTGAACTTGTGGCCCATAGTTAGTTCATACAGTTTTTCAATCACTTCGGGATCCTTTGGATAAAAGAGACTAATATTATTCTACCCAGCACAAAGAGAGGCCAAACCTTTTTATATCAGCTTTTTCCTCCCCTGATGTGACTCTGAAATTTGCTGAGGAGCTGGGAACCCCTTTCCAAATAAGCATAGACAAATCTCTATACTTGCCCACATCTTGTCACCTTAATAGCCCTTAAAAAAACAACCCACCCAGTTATTTTAAAGCAATAATAAATACAGTATGTCTCCTGCCTGATCACAAGTCTTCCACTTTGTCTTGATCAGTGCTTCTTTATATGCCTGAAAATTGCAGTAATAAGCCACTGTCACAGTAGTAACACTCTGTAAGGAACAAAATAGTCAGCACTTAGAATAGTTGTAAACAATGGCAATAAATGTGTGGGGAAAGAATGGCAACAGTTTAAGTAATAGTCATAAAACAATGGTAATAAATGCTGTAATAAACATAGAGCTAGTAAGTCATGGGAAGAAGTCAGTTATTTCCCCTAGGTCCTGGGGTGGATTCAGTCTAAATGTGGCCTTGATTAGCCAAAAATGTCAGGCCCCATTCCTGAGGATGGAATTTGGTCTGAAATGTGAGAGTCTGAATTGGCCGATGTTTGTCATTGCCACAAACTTGAGTGGCGGGGCTATGGAGGAGCAGATCAGCCCAAATCTGTCATTCCCAGAACATGGCAGAGGCTGGAGCTAGAATTCGTGGGCTCATGCTGGATGGGTGGGGTGGATCTCACAGTCTTTGCTCGTGTAGCAAAGAAAATTCAAAGTCTTGGATGGAGGAGATAGTGCCCTGACCTAATGGTTTTATGAAATCTTGATACATTACCTCATAAGAGGAAGGTCTGGGAGAGTAGCCTATTGCTACTAAATTAGCAGTGGCTGGGAATACTGTGGCTGCAGCATTCTCAGACCCGGAAGGAAGGGGGAGCACCCCATTTCACTTAACAGAGACTCCTCTGGCTTGATGAGCTTTGAAAAAATGGTTGTTGCAAGGGCCTTCATGAAGAGGTAAGTTGCGTGGGGGGAATCCATAAGGCTTTGATAAACCACCCCCTCCACTAGGGAAGAGCTCATGTAGAGTACATTATTATTGCTTTGCATTAGCAGTGCTGTTGGTATATAATTCAGATTTTCAGGTTCCGTTCTTTTCTCATCTCAACCTTTTATTTGTAACTACTATAAATAGCCACACATTCCACATCAGAACACCAAACTGGAATTCTGGCACAAACCGAGCTGAGTTCAAAGGTTACAAGCAAAACATACATGGTGAGCTGCAGGAGAAAACAGATTCTTAGAGTCGTGGGAATGAATCCTTGTTCTCCTGGGGTGTAAGAAATCCTGGCACAAGTTCACCCTAGGCTAAATCTTGGCTCTTAGTGAGTGAATAGATTTGTGTGCTTGTCATGCAAGTAAAGTTAGACGAGAGAGTGTTTTTCATTCAAAGAAATTTAAACCTCCTCATCCCCTAGCATTTTTTTGTGGTTTCAGATTTTATGCTGGCTTCTAGTGATACAAATTCAAATTTTGATACAACCTTCCATTTGGCAACACTGTAATATCTTGATCCTGATATTTTCCTGGTAGTGTAGGGGAATCATTTTCCATTGCCAAGCAGAGATGTTAGTGGTTGAAAGAGAAGCCATTGCCCGTGGGCAGATCTTTAACAAATAATGACAGTGCTTTCCCTTCTCTAGGGCCTGGCATCCAAGGATCTCAAAGTGCTTTACAAACCCCAACCATTGAAACCTCCCAACTATGCTGTGTAGATACTGTGACGTACCAGGGTACAATCCAGACTAATGAGTAGCTGTGTCACCCCTACCCTCTAACCTGGGGTGCCCTTTACAATGCTTTGCTGCTGTAGCGTCCAGCCTGGACTGCTCACAAACAACCTCCAGCCTGCAAGTCACTCCCAGCAATGTCTGTGTGTGTGCTGCAGCCAGCCAGCCACATCTTGGCATTTACCAGCCTAGGTTATAATGCAAGGTGACCCCAAAACACTCCAGGTCCTAGATTTTCCCCCAGAAGCATATGTCCTGTACTACCCAGCCCAGCCCTCTCCTGGACAATACAAATTTATCTATAGTCTGTTATTTCTTTAATAGAAATAATATGTACATAACTTGAAACCCCCAATGGAGTTTCCCAATCACTTCAGTTTAAACACACTACATTAGATAAAACAATAAAACAAGTTTATTAACTACAAAGAGATACACTTTAAGTGAGTACAAGTAACGAGGTATAAAAATCAGAAATGTTTACAAGAAAATAAAGTTAAAACACTACTGGTGCCTGGCTTAAAAGCTATTTCAGATTCAAGCAGTTTCTCAGCATATGCTTTCAGCAGTCTTACTGATCAAACTTCATAGGTCAGGACCCCTTCTTTCATAGTTCAACGAATGCTTCCTTTGTTGCTTCTGGTGCTGTGAATGTGATGGGCAGAGAAAGAGAGGGAGGGTGCCTTGGGATGTTTGTCCTTTTAGTGTCAGTCCTCCTTTTGAAAAATATTTCCAGCTAGGTACCAGGAGAAAAAAGGTCTATATGGCAGGATGTTCCCTGCTGCTTTTTTCTCACCTGTTTGAGCTTCCTTTATCTCCCCTTCCTGCTTGATGACTGTTTACTGCTTAAATCAAATTACGCAGAGCACACATTCCTTTGTGTGAGACAGATCAATTTGCCAACCAGAGGCTTGGTCTACACTATAGAGTTAGGTCGACGTAAGGCAGCTTACATTGACCTAACTCTGTAAGTGTTTACAGTAAAATGCAGCTCCCACTGGAGTAACTAACCCACTAAACCGCCTTAATAACTCCACCTCCGTGAGAGGCATAGCACTTAGGTCGATGTAGTTAGCTCAAGGCAGTATCAGTGTAGACACTGAATTGCTTCCATCGACCGTTGCGGCCTTTCAGATGCCATTCCACAATGCCCAACCAGACAGTTAAATTGGTGCAAGCATTCCTGGTGAGGACGTGCACTGCTGACACAAGGAGCCTGGTATGGACGTGCAAAAGGGATTTAATGACTGCAATGGCTGTACGTCGACATAACTTAGGTCCACTTAATTTTGTAGTGTAGACTGGTCCTCAGTTTGGAACATGTGTTAATAACACCATACAGTGGAATCTTATAACTTCAAAAAAAATGTTGCCACACATATTTTATCAGGACAATAATGAACAGCGAATTATGAGTTTTCAAATGATACCTTACATGACCTATTTTGTACAAAGATGATTACAATGGTGTGTAGCGTGTGGATGCAGGGGTACATTCTGTCACAGATACTTATTGTCCCTGTTCTACACAGGGATAAACAGACTTTATTCAACTCGCTGAAGATCACACAGCAAGTCAGTGGCAAATCCAGTAGTCCTGAGACCCTGTCCCTTGCTTGAACCACTAGACCTCATTCACTCCTAGTATTGTCGCTCAGACTGCAGTACTGTCAGTGTCTTTTTCTTTTTAGTAGTGACTGAACTTTTATCCTGTTGTCCTTCTTAACCCCATTGAGCTCAGCAGAGGTTCCCATGGTAGGCAGGCAGTGTGGTGGTTGCAACCCCCTGTGCCACACTCGGCTGTTTTTCTTTGGGAAATTCCAGGCATCTCTCGCAAAGGGCTGCTGTGTATTGTATCTGGTTTGAATGTTTGCCCTCCCATGTTTCAGATGTGCCTCTGTGCACTATGATGCAGACCTGCCAGCAACCAGCATCATCATCACCTTTCACAACGAGGCTCGCTCCACCCTGCTCCGCACAGTGAAGAGGTAGGTACCAGTGGGAGAAACGGCTCTTAACCCGCAGGAAATTGTTTGGTTGCTGGTCCCGGATCTGAGATGGCTCCTTGCAGTAAAGAGCAGGGTGGAAAAGTCCCCAAATGCAATGGCCCCCCCCCCTCCAGGTGGTTTTTGATCTGACCATGAGCTCAGCAACCGGCAAGAGGCCAGGAGGTTGGCCAGGTGTACGTGTCTGCAAGGGTCATGCAGGGAACTGTGTGTGTCAGGGGGGCAGTTAGACAGGGAGTTTGAGGGAATTGTTAGCAGCAGGGAGGAGGCTGTTTGGGTTAGGCCCACAAACACTTTCAAGGGGCATCCAGGCAGGGAGTGTGAGGGAAGCTGAAGGGAAAACAGACTATTGGAGGTGCTTTCAGGAGGGAGATAAAGAAGTTGCGGGGGGGGGGGGGGGGGCAGTCTCAGAGAAGAATCAGCAGCTAGATCCTAGCTGGGTCATATATTGTAGTAGTGGTTCACACTGGGATGCAGCAGGAGTCTATTTAATGGGAGGAGGGCGGTGCACCGATGGCATGTCTGAGTGTTTGGAGTGAAAGGTGATGGCATTGAAGTCTGATGGAGACTAGGCCCCTGTCACCTGATACAACACTTGGAATCGCTCACTGATGGAACAGCACTCGAGTCCATGGCAAATCCCTGGCTAGGCTTGTGTGCACAGCCCCTGCCAACCAGAAGCACCCCAGTCTAACAATATATGTGGCTCTCTCCCCTCAGTCACAGTGGTAGCCAAAAACAAACAGGTGCATCAGGTGGGGTGGCTCTGAGTGTGGGAGTAGCCCCAAGCAGGTGGGAGCATGAAAATATCTGCTGCTATTCATACAGCAAAGAAATATTTCCACCAGCTCCTTTCCTTCCCCAAATCCCTTTCTCTGCTGCAGAGCCCAGACAGGTTTTCTGCCTTTATTTTTCCAGAGACTGTGTCCTCTGCCCTCTCTGAGATACCAAATACTCACTCAAAAGCTCCCTGAAGCAGGCAACCAGCCCAGGGAAAAGCCTCCCTCTCCTGTGGAGACTGGCCGAAGAGAAAGAACAGCTCAGCTGGAAGGTTCAGCTAAGGGTACCTGTAGCAGGAATGCAGCATTCATTGGCACTCGTTCTCTCACTGAGTCCCAAGGGCTTGCAGAAGTTTGCTTTGTGAATAAATAACAGACTCTTTCAAGTGTGCCGGAGTTGGACTTATGGATAGAAGGCTGGCTTTCTAAGTCTCTTCCCAGTTTGGGGCCACCTGCTTTCCAGAGGTCTGAATGTGCCAGGCTGGGCATGAGTTATTGCTGTGTGTGTAATTGCTGCTGAGTTCGCCTACCCAGGCAGTACACCCACCACTGTGTCATTACGGTAAAGCACTTTGGGATATATCAAGTATGAAAGAGACTCTTCTAGTCTATTTATCACTTGTTGTGAGTCTGCAGAGGACCACAGTGATATTAAGCAAGGGGAAGCATAAAATTGTATCAGCTACTTTTTTTTTATGGCATCTGGTCAGGCTTCCAGAACAGCTTTAGGTTTAAAATTGCAGCAGGTGTGCGGGGCCCAGGATGACAATTAGAGCTTGATTGGTTAGATAACTAATCAAAATTAACCATGCAAGGAGCACCGGTTGAAAGTTCTATGTAATTACATGGTTATAACAGAGTACTTATTTTTTCCTAAACAGAACTTAAGGGATTTTAGTTGCACTTTGGGGATGATGAATGAGGAACTGGGAATGAAGGAGAATAACTGATGAAAATAAATGACAATAAGGACATTTTTAAAAGCAGCCATTGGGTTGGGTACCAAACTTGCCATTTTGGGCCTGATTTTCAGAGGTGCTGAGAACTTGCACTTACAGTTGACATTCATGGGAGCTGTGGATGCTCAAAACCTCTGAAAATAGGGCCCAGATATCTCAAGTTGGGCATCCAAAATGGTGGCTGCTTTTTAAAATTTCAGCTATGCACTAGCTAGTTTTAAGAAGAACTACACAAGGGTGGTACCACTAATTCGGCTGAGCCTGTGTGAGACGGGTGGGAGCCCTCCTGTAGACAAGGCTCCCACAGCCAGATGCATTTGTACCACATGGGTTTAAATTGTCTACACAGGGGATCCCATCAGGGCTAACACAGATTCATGTGAATCGGTGGCACTGATGGAAGGAATTTTTTCCTAAAGTTCCCTAGCATAGAGAAGACTTTTGTGTGCATGGCCTTGTGATTTGTTTAGCAGGCAAATGCTGCTGGTTCAAGGCGTACAACATGTTTAGGCCACAAGGATTTGTTTTCAGCTTAGAGGTAGCTGAGGAGGAAGATACAAAGTCTGATGCTTGGATAAAGAGACCAAACAAGAGACTAAACGAGAGAGGGAATGCAGAAAAGAATTAGAAATAGCCTGGATGCCAGCAGCTATTAAAGTAGCATCTTAAACAGCTTGCCTGCTGGCATCCTTTGATGTGCAGGAGATATCTGTGCTGGTCTGCTTGACATCTATTGCTTTGCAGGAGACAGTTGTCACTCATGAACTGTTTTCTCACTTGACATGCCCTGCTCTGCAGGAGATGGCTATC